>NC_139151.1:75607036-76807036 GCF_964270905.1 Leucopleurus acutus
ACCAATTGGAAATCAATACACTGGCTAATGGTGTGCCAACCTAAGGTACCTGACTACTTAGATAGCTGTTGAAAGATGAGACACAAAACCTACCTCACTGGCATTGCTGATTTGAAGCTTTTGCTTGAAGTACTCAAAACCTTTCAATTTTATAACAATTGTTACGGAATTTTGTGGGAGTGGGGAATTAAAAATAGTAGACTCTAGCCAGGTGTGCATCTGCCTGAAGCTATGGAATAGGCAGGCTTGCGGAGATTGTTATGACTTCATTCACTTGGTCCAGGTTGGACAGATGGGTCCAAAGTCTCTGGAGCTTCCCAGGTTCTTCATTGTCCAGAAACGATGTCCGTGATTCATCTTTACTAAGAATCCCTCTAGTTGTTGCCACACTATATTAAGCCAGCACTACAAAAGTCAACTGTAGCAAGAAAATACAGAAAGTTCGTACACTCTCTCAAAGAAAAGAAGAAATGTTAGATTAGAGCCCTCATTTATTCCTTGATTAAAAATTTATTGAGTGCCTACAATGTTCCATATGTTCCTGCTCATTGCTGGAGTACACTGCTCATGTCTAGTGGAGAAAGACAGAGATGTACACAGTTAGTTACAATTCCTTAGATGTTAGGTATAGAGGTGTGCAAAGAGACCCATGGATTTTCATGGGAGGGTCCACCGGCGTGCATGAGTGTGTTAGTGTGTGTGTGTATGTGTGTGTATGTGTGTGTGTGTGTGTGTGTGTGGTGGTTAGGGAAGTTGTCTGGAATATTTGATGACATCAGTCAAATTTTGAAAGGATGGGTGGGAGTTAGCCAGGTCAGTAGGGTAGAAAAGGTATTTACGGTAGAAGGGACAACATTTGCAACCACAGAGAGGCATGTGAGAACATGGCCCTTGAAGAAGGTCAAGTAGCTTAGTCAGATTGGGGTTTAAGGTTCAGTAGGGAAGGATGGAGAGAGATAAAACTTGAGAGGTTTGCCAGATTATGAAGGTTGTAGGATGCTGCGCTAAGGAGTAATAAGTGGACCATCGAAGAGCTTTAAGCAGGGCAATGTCATGAGGTTTAGAAATATCACTTTTGCAAGGTAATGAATGGGTTTGAAAGTGGCACAATAAATAACAATAGAAAACATTTGGCTAGCATTCAGTATGTGCTAGCATTACAATAATTTTATGTATTGACTCCTATTATTATCCCCATATTACACAAGACATAGTAAGGAAGTGGATTTTATGGGATTTTAAGTGATTATTGAAAGAACAGTGAGGAGTGAGAGGGAGAAATTAAGGATGATCTGGGTAGCACTGACTATTAAAGTGGGAAATATAGGAGAAATATATTTTGCAAGGATGTTTACAAGTTTAGTTTTGGTCACTTTCAGGTGCTTGTGGGACATTCAAATGGAGATGGCCAATGATCAGTTAAATTTTGAGGTAAGTCTAGGAATGTGCACTTGGAACTATAAGAATAGGGGGAGGTAATTATCAATACGGACGCAGGCATGATTTCCCAGGGAGACTGGGTACAGTGAAAAGAGAAACAAGCCAAGGATGGAACCTTGACAAACACCAACAATTAGAGCATTCTTTGGCTTTCAAACCAATTTTAAGCAGTGGAAATTGTTGTGCAAATAAAATTTGTAGAATGAAAATCAATTTATAGGAAAGATCAAATCCAAACTGGTCTGGTTGAATGGTTCTGGCAGTGGTGGAGAAAGGGGGCTGCAGGCAGGGACTGGATTGGTGGGGGCAGGGAGCCGTGTGTGAGTGGTGAAGCCTAACAGTTAGGATTCCTATATTAGTTATCTATTGCTGCATAACAACCCCCCCAGAAATGTAGCAGTTTAAAACAACAAGCATTTATTATCTCACACTTGCTGTAGGTCAGGAATCTGGGTGAGGCTTAGCTGGGTTCCTCCAGCCCAGGGTCTTTCAGGTTACAGTCCGGTTTTGCTGGCCGTGCCTGTGGTCTCATCTGAAGGTTTGACTGACAGAGTATCTTCTTTCAAGCTCACTCACCTGGGTTTTGAGGCCTCTGTCACTCATCCATGGGCCTTTCCATATAGCAGTTGGCTATTTCATGTTGAACAATCCAAGAGAGGGCAAGGGAGAACCCTTTCAAGGTAGAAGCCACAGTCCTCTTATAGCCTAATTGCAGAAGTTAGGTCTGCAGTCTTCCGTTCACTAGGAATAACTCAGTAGGGCCAGTCCACCAGTCTACCTCAAGAGGATGGGATTATACAAGGGATATGAATACCATGGGGCAGTTAAGTTTTGAGGTATGTCTAGGAATATACATATGGAAACTGTAAGAATAGAGGGAGGTAATTATCAATATGGACATAGGCATGATTTCCTAGGTAGAGTGGATACAGTGTAAAGAGAAAGAGGCCAAGGATGGAACCTTGACAAACACCAACATTTAGAGCATTCATTGGCTTTCAAACCAATTTTCAGCTGTGGAAATAGTTGTGCAAGTGAAATTTGTATAAGAAAAATCACAAGGGATATCAATACCATGAAGCAGAGATCACTGAGGGCTATTTCTGAGGCTACTTATAAAAATCCTTATCCCCAGGGCGTCCCCTTATTTGGGATTCATAATGCCCTGTTTGATAGTCACTGATTTAAATTATGAGCAGAGAAATCAGTACTCAAAAAAGAAATGGGTTCACAAGAAACCATGGAGGAAAGAGGAAAACTGGGAAGAGGTGATATTCTCTAAACCACCAAAACAGTGAGTTTCAAGAAGGAAGGAGAGGTCATCAGTGTCAAATACTACACTAATATTAGAAGCCACCCTCTGATTTAACATTGATTATCAAGGAGGGGCAATTGCAGTACATTGTTGGGGTGGAAGACAGATTACTGTGGATAGAAGTGTGAAGTCAAGGAGTGAAACTAGTGAGAAGAGGAGACTTAAAAATAAAGACCCTATAATGTAGGAAGGAGAGTGTGTGCTAAATAGAGGTGATCTATGCTTAAAGGAGGCTTTTGTAATGGAGATGCAACATATGAAACCATTTCTGATAATGAGGTATCTCTATAGCAGCAATAATGAAGAAATAAAGCAGTCTGGGATATGATACTCCAGTACTTCATTCCAGTGACCAAAGCCTATGCAATGCCCTGCCCAGGGTTCCCGAGGAGCAGAGTATAGTGAATGCCATAGACTGACTTGGAGATAAAGAGTGGACTAGTAAATCCAAAAAGAAATGCCAAAGAGTCTTTTCTAGCATTAAATTTCTCCCCTCTGGTAATTTATTACAGTGGCCTGAGGCATTATATTTCTGTGCTGTAGCACAGCATTTATTCTGTGTATTTGGATCTTTTATAAAAGTCACATGTGTTAGGGAGGTAATGCTCATCCTAACGCACCAAATGTAACTCAGATTCTGACGTTAAGTGCTAGGAGGCACATTTCTTTGAATATGCTTCTAACCAAGTTTGTTTCCCCCACTCTTTGCTTTTTCCCCTAATAAAATTTCTTCTCCTGGGTTCCCTTGGTTAAAGATAGTACTACCATATAGTTCTAGTGTAGTGGTTAAAGTCACAGGGTCTGGAGTTAGACTATCTGGCTTCACTTTCCAGCTCTCACATTGATTAGCTGTGTGACCATGGGCTAAGTATTTAACCTTTCTGTACTTCTTTTATCACTTGCAAAATCGTACACAATTTACCACCTGCGAAATGGTAAAATATTTCGCACTAGGATTGTTATGAGTATTAATGAAGTACTAGCAGTTAGAAAAATGCCTAGCATATAGGAAACACTCAACAAATGTTGGGTGCCTTCACCTGTTATTGTTTTCTTATCACCTCCATTGGAAACCTAAGTTATTATTATTATTATTATTATTATTATTATTATTATTATTATTATGGTACATGGGCCTCTCACTGCTGTGGCCTCTCCCGTTGTGGAGCACAGGCTCCGGACACACAGGCCTAGCGGCCACAGCTCACAGGCCCAGCCGCTCCGCGGCATGTGGGATCCTCCCGGACCGGGGCGCGAACCCGCGTCCCCTGCATCGGCAGGCGGACTCTCAACCACTGCGCCACTAGGGAAGCCAAACCTGAGCTATTATTGATCCCTCTTTCTTCCTTCATCCTTCTATGTCTGACTGGCTGTTCAGTCTATGCTACTTTTGAAGTAGTGAACTTGTCTTTAGTAAGAAGATTTTAATTAGCAGCATTAGACACAAAACTTGCCTGCTTGAAGCTGTGACAGATTATCCTACCCTTTAGCTCAAGCATGGTACATAACATCAATTACTATATGGAGTTGAACACTGTTCTCCCCAAATTCATGTCCACCTGGAACCTCAAAATGTGATTTTATTTGGAAATTGTGTTTTGCAGATATGACTAGTCAAGATAAAGTCACCCTGGATTAGGGTGGGCCCTAATCCAATGACTGGTGTCCTTATAAGAAGAGAAAACAGAGAAACAGAGATAGATGGAGAGAGAAGACAGCCATGAAGAGGAAGGCAAAAACTGATTCAGCTACAGGCAAAGGAATGCCAAGGCTTGCTGGCTAGGAAAAGGCAAGGAAGAATTCTTTCCTAGAGCCATCAGAGAGATCGCGATACTGCTGACACCTAAATTTTGGATTTCAGAACTGTGAGAGAATAAATTCCTGTTGTTTATAGTCAACAGGTTTGTGTTAATTTGTTATAGAAGCCTTGTGAATCTAATACAGTTACTAATAGACTTTTCCAAACTCTTTAGCGTGGCATCCAGTGATCTGACCTCTTGTGTTCTGGCCAGATTCTGCTTCTATGTTCAGACCTTTCGTCCATCACTCATGCTGTTTACTCAGCCCAGTAGGTCTGCCCTCCCCCACTGCCCCACTGACACTCTTACTTCAAGACTTGAATCAACTCTGCATATTCCTATCAGAATTATTTGCTCACCTCTCTGTTTTCTATACAGAGTATGTTGCTTTTACCTCTAACATATATTTTATGTCTTTGTGCTTTCTTTACATGCCTATCTCTTTTACCAGACTTAAGTTTCTTTAAATCGGGGTCTGTGCCTTTTTGGTCTCATATATATGGGGTTTCTGTGTTATGCTGATGTGGATTGATTGGGTCAATAATGAACACAGTGCTTATTGGAGTTTATAACATGTTTGTTATGTGAATGAATGAGAGTGAATGAATGAATGAACCTGGGGAACACGCAGCACTCTCAGCTTATAGTTTGCAGGCAGACCTCCCTAATCCTTCTATCAATCAATGACTGTGAATCTAGAAAGCCCACTGTCAGAGATTCATTATTTGGGGTTATCAAGATTCTCATGGTCTCTTGAGAAACCACAGCTCAGAAAAGAATAAGCCATTAAATCCAGAACATTTTCCTGAGAATGTGTTTATCAAATCAAAGACAAAGAGAAAATGAAAGAACTGGGCTACAAGGAAGAAAAGAAGGTGGAAGGATGATATAGTTTTTTATTTAGGGATGAACTTTGTAAGGTTTAGACGCCTGAAGAGCCAGGAAAGAGGCTCCAATCACAGTTTTTTCTTAAATCACATTTTTATATGAGGGCAGATGAGGATGCTTAGTCATTGCACAGTTGCTGCTATTAGACAAGTAACCCCTTTATGGAATATGGATGTCCTATTTCTGGAGGAGTAGGGCAATGCAAAAAGACAGCAGTGAAGGAGAGTCCTCTGGTGCCCAGGTTTAGTCCACTCCTTCCTTCTGTATATTAGTGGATGGCTCCCTCTGTATTCCATTCCTCCAAGGAAGCTGATACAGTAGCTTCCAAGTCATTATTTTCGCAAGTCTTGTTTATCCTAACTTCACCTCCTGTTTGGTGGGGAAGCAGCTCTCAGGCCAGGTACAATTCTTTATGTTTGCTGAGGCAGAGAGAGCTTTGATGAGCTGAGCTGTTCCTGCTCTGTGGCTAAGAGAGGCTGTGGGGCTCTGTTCTCCACGGGGGTTAACAACAGAGGTTGTTAAGGTTGTTTCTGTTGAGGCTCTTGGACTAAAAAAGCAGAGGTTTGTCTGTCCTCATCATTATGCTTGGAACCCTTAAGGCAGTGTTTGGAATGCATGCTCCCCACTTATGTCTACCAATATATTCCCTGGGGCATGACTCAAAATTATTCACATGCTAGTGTTCAGGCCTTGGCCAAAATGTTTGAAAATTATTTATGTTCCAATTACACTTCATTACTTTTTTTTTTAACATCTTTATTGGAGTACAGTTGCTTTACAATGTTGTGTTAGTTTCTGCTGTATAAGAAAGTGAATCAGCTATATGTATACTTATGTCCCCGTATCTCCTCCCTCTTGCGTCTCCCTCCCACCCTCCCTATCCCACCCCTCTAGGTGGTCACAAAGCACCGAGCTGATCTCCCTGTGCTATGCAGCTGCTTCCCACTAGCTATCTATTTTACATTTGGTAGTGTATATATGTCAATGCTCTCTCATTTCCTCCCAGCTTACCATTCCCCCTCTCCGTGTCCTCATTACTTTTAAACTAAAGATCTCATTTCACTCCAGTGACGAACCCAATACAATTTGGCTAATTTCAAAGCAGCCACAGAGAACCTGCATTTGGGGGCCATATTTCAATAAAGATAGGGCATACCATTTAGACCTTCCCCAGTTTGTGAGATAAAGTGCTTCAGTAAAGCTCAGAGATCAAATATGGAGTTGCTATTAAAAAATAAAGAAATAATATTTATTTAAAAAATTCTGTGAGCTTTTCTTAATCAGTTTCTAGCAATATCCATGCAGTAGTTCATTTTGTTGTTGTTTTGTTTTTTAAAGCTTTTTCAAGCAGCTTTTACTCCTTTCCTCCAATTCTGTGATTAAATCCGAATGATGTTGCAATAGGTCTTTACTCCCACAATTTCAAAACTATCACTCTGACTACTGTGATTTTGTTAGGGCCTCTAGCACCAGTCAAAATAAATTGTTTCAAATGAGAGAGGTATTGTCAGTGGCTCAAAAATAAGCTCTAGGAATTAGATCTCTTCTCCCTCATTTCAGGTTGAAATATCACTTTTAACCAAAGCATTCCCTAAGGAAAAGGATGCAATATGTCCTTGAGGTCCTCGCTGCCAGGTTTTTAGCCAGAGAACTGAGCTTTCACTGAGGGCTGTAGGGTCCTGGTTCAGAAGATCCAGCTGAGAGACTTTTTCCCCTCACATTCTCACAGGATGTTATCTCTGGCTTCTCATCTTGGTTGGGGATTTTTTTAGCTTCTCTTTTTTTTTTTTTAACATCTTTATTGGAGTATAATTGCTTTACAATGGTGTGTTAGTTTCTGCTTTATAACAAAGTGAATCAGTTATACATATACACATGTTCCCATATCTCTTCCCTCTTGCATCTCTCTCCCTCCCACACTCCCTATCCCACCCCTCCAGGCGGTCACGAAGCACCTAGCTGATCTCCCTGTGCTATGCGGCTGCTTCCCACTAGCTATCTACCTTACGTTTGGTACTGTATATATGTCCATGCTTCTCTCTCTCTTTGTCACAGCTTACCCTTCCCCCTCCCCATATCCTCAAGTCCATTCTCTAGTAGGTCTGTGTCTTTATTCCTGTCTTACCCCTAGGTTCTTCATGACATTTTTTTTCTTAAATTCCATATATATGTGTTAGCATATGGTATTTGTCTTTTTCTGACTTACTTCACTCTGTATGACAGACTCTAGGTCTATCCACCTCATTACAAATAGCTCAATTTCGTTTCTTTTTATGGCTGAGTAATATTCCATTGTATATATGTGCCACATCTTCTTTATCCATTCATCCGATGATGGACACTTAGGTTGTTTCCATCTCTGGGCTATTGTAAATAGAGCTTCAATAAACATTTTGGTACATGACTCTTTTTGAATTATGGTTTTCTCAGGGTATATGCCCAGTAGTGGGATTGCTGGGTCATATGGTAGTTCTATTTGTAGTTTCTTAAGGAACATCCATACTGTTCTACACAGTGGCTGTATCAATTTACATTCCCACCAGCAGTGCAAGAGGGTTCCTTTTTCTCCACACCCTCTCCAGCACTTACTGTTTCCAGATTTTTTGTTGATGGCCATTCTGACTGGTGTGAGGTGATATCTCATTGTAGTTTTGATTTGCATTTCTCTAATGATTAATGATGTTGAGCATTCTTTCATGTGTTTGTTGGCAGTCTGTATATCTTCTTTGGAGAAATGTCTATTTAGGTCTTCTGCCCATTTTTGGATTGGGTTGTTTGGATTTTTGTTATTGAGCTGCATGAGCTGCTTATAAATTTTGGAGATTAATCCTTTGTCAGTTGCTTCATTTGCAAATATTTTCTGCCATTCTGAAGGTTGTCTTTTAGTCTTGTTTGTGGTTTCCATTGCTGTACAAAAGCTTTGAAGTTTCATTAGGTCCCATTTGTTTATTTTTGTTTTTATTTCCATTTCTCTAGGAGGTGGGTCAAAAAGGATCTTGCTGTGATTTATGTCATAGAGTGTTCTGCCTATGCTTTCCTCTAAGAGTTTGATAGTTTCTGGCCTTACATTTAGGTCTTTAATCCATTTTGAGCTTATTTTTGTGTATGGTATTAGGGAGTGATCTAATCTCATACTTTTACATGTACCTGTCCACTTTTCCCAGCACCACTTATTGAAGAGGCTGTCCTTTCTCCACTGTACATTCCTGCCTCCTTTATCAAAGATAAGGTGACCATATATGCATGGGTTTATCTCTGGGCTTTCTATCCTGTTCCATTGATCTATCTTTCTGTTTTTGTGCCAGTACCATACTGTCTTGATTACTGTAGCTTGGTAGTATAGTCTGAAGTCAGGGAGCCTGATTCCTCCAGCTCCGTTTTTCGTTCCTAAGATTGCTTTTGCTATTCGGGGTCTTTTGTGTTTCCATACAAATTGTGAAATTTTTTGTTCTAGTTCTGTGAAAAATGCCAGTGGTAGTTTGATAGGGATTGCATTGAATCTGTAGATTGCTTTGGGTAGTAGAGTCATTTTCACAATGTTGATTCTTCCAATCCAAGAACATGGTATATCTCCCCATCTATTTGTATCATCTTTAATTTCTTTCATCAGTATCTTATAATTTTCTGCATACAGGTCTTTTGTCTCCTTAGGTAGGTTTATTCCTAGATATTTTATTCTTTTTGTTGCCATGGTAAATGGGAGTGTTTTCTTGATTTCACTTTCAGATTTTTCATCATTAGTGTATAGGAATGCCAGAGATTTCTGTGCATTAATTTTGTATCCTGCTACTTTACCAAATTCATTGATTAGCTCTAGTAGTTTTCTTGTAGCATCTTTAGGATTCTCTATGTATACTATCATGTCATCTGCAAACAATGACAGCTTTACTTCTTCTTTTCCAATTTGGATTCCTTTTATTTCCTTTTCTTCTCTGATTGCTGTGGCTAAAACTTCCAAAACTATGTTGAATAAGAGTGGTGAGAGTGGGCAACCTTGTCTTGTTCCTGATCTTAGTGGAAATGCTTTCAGTTTTTCACCATTGAGGACGATGTTGGCTGTGGGTTTGTCATATATGGCCTTTATTATGTTGAGGAAAGTTCCCTCTATACCTACTTTCTGCAGGGTTTTTATCATAACTGGGTGTTGAATTTTGTCGAAAGCTTTCTCTATTGAGAGAATCTATTGAGATGATCATATGGTTTTTCTCCTTCAATTTGTTAATACAGTGTATCACATGGATTGATTTACATATATTGAAGAATCCTTGCATTCCTGGAATAAACCCCTCTTGATCATGGTGTATGATCCGTTTAATGTGCTGTTGGATTCTGTTTGCTAGTGTTTTGTTGAGGATTTTTGCATCTATGTTCATCAGTGATATTGGCCTGTAGTTTTCTTTCTTTGTGACATCATTGTCTGGTTTTGGTATCAGGGTGATGGTGGCCTCGTAGAATGAGTTTGGGAGTCTTCCTCCCTCTGCTATATTTTGGAAGAGTTTGAGAAGGATAGGTGTTAGCTCTTCTCTAAATGTTTGATAGAATTCACCTGTGAAGCCATCTGGTCCTGGGCTTTTGTTTGTTGGAAGATTTTTAATCACAGTCTCAGTTTCAGTGCTTGTGATTGGTCTGCTCATATTTTCTATTTCTTCCTGATTCAGTCTTGGCATGTTGTGCATTTCCAAGAATTTGTCCATTTCTTCCAGGTTGTCCATTTTATTGGCATAGAGTTGCTTCTAGTAATCTCTCATGATCTTTTGTATTTCTACAGTGTCACTTGTTACTTCTCCTTTTTCATTTCTAATTCTATTGATTTGAGTCTTCTCCTTTTTTTTCTTGATGAGTCTGGCTAATGGTTTATCAATTTTGTTTATCTTCTCAAAGAACCAGCTTTTAGTTTTATTGATCTTTGCTCTCATTTCCTTCATTTCTTTTTCATTTATTTCTGATTTGATTTTTATGATTTCTTTCCTTCTGCTAACTTTGGAGTTTTTTTGTTCTTCTTTCTCTAATTGCTTTAGGTGCAAGGTTAGGTTGTTTATTCGAGATGTTTCCTGTTTTGTAAGGTAGGATTTTATTGCTATAAACTTCCCTATTAAAACTGCTTTTGCTGCATCCCATAGATTTTGGGTCGTCGTGTCTCCATTGTCATTTGTTTCTAGGTAATTTTTTATTTCCTCTTTGATTTCTTCAGTGATCACTTCGTTATTAAGTAGTGTATTGTTTAGCCTCCATGTGTTTGTATTTTTTACAGATCTTTTCCTGTAATTGATATGTAGTCTCATAGTGCTGTGGTCGGAAAAGATACTTGATACAATTTCAATTTTCTTAAATTTACCAAGGCTTGATTTGTGACCCAAGATATGATCTATCCTGGAGAATGTTCCATGAGCACTTGAGAAAAATGTGTATTCTGTTGTTTTTGGATGGATTGTCCTATAAATATCAATTAAGCCCATCTTGTTTAATGTGTCATTTAAATTTTGTGTTTCCTTATTTATTTTCATTTTGGATGATCTGTCCATTGGTGAAAGTGGGGTGTTAAAGTCCCCTACTATGAATGTGTTACTGTTGATTTCCCCTTTTATGGCTGTTAGTATTTGCCTTATGTATTGAGGTGCTCCTATGTTCGGTGCATAAATATTTACAATTTTTATATCTTCTTCTTGGAGTGATCCCTTGATCATTATGTAGTGTCCTTCTTTGTCTCTTGTAATAGTCTTTATTTTAAAGTCTATTTTGTCTGATATGAGAATTACTACTCCAGCTTTCTTTTGGTTTCCATTTGCATGAAATATCTTTTTCCATCCACTCACTTTCAGTCTGTAAGTGTCTCTAGATCTGAAGTGGGTCTCTTGTAGACAGCAAATATATGGGTGTTGTTTTCGTATCCATTTAGCCAATTTGTGTCTTTTGGTGGGAGTATTTAGTCCATTTACATTTAAGGTAATTATTGATATGTATGTTCCTATTTCCATTTTCTTAATTGTTTTGGGTTCGTTATTGTAGGTCTTTGACTTCTCTTGTGTTTCTTGCCTAGAGAAGTTCCTTTAGCCGTTGTTATAAAGCTGGTTTGGTGGTGCTGAACTCTCTCAGCTTTTGCTTGTCTGTAAAGGTTTTAATTTCTCCATCAAATCTGAATGAGATCCTTGCTGGGTAGAGTAATCTTGGTTGCAGGTTTTTCTCCTTCATCACTTTAAATATGTCCTGCCACTCCCTTCTGGCTTGCAGAGTTTCTGCTGAAAGATCAGCTGTTAACCTTATGGGGATTCCCTTGTGTGTTATTTGTTGTTTTTCCCTTGTTGCTTTTAATATCTTTTCTTTGTATTTAATTTTTGACAGTTTGATTAATATGTGTCTTGGCGTGTTTCTCCTTGGATTTATCCTGTATGGGACTCTCTGTGCTTCCTGGACTTGATTAACTATTTCCTTTCCCATATTAGAGAAGTTTTCAACTATAATCTCTTCAAATATTTTCTCAGTCCCTTTCTTTTTCTCTTCTTCTTCTGGAACCCCTATAATTCGAATATTGGTGCATTTGATGTTGTCCCAGAAGTCTCTGAGACTGTCCTCAGTTCTGTTCATTCTTTTTTCTTTATTCTGCTCTGCAGTAGTTATTTCCACTATTTTATCTTCCAGGTCACTTATCCGTTCTTCTGCCTCAGTTATTCTGCTATTGATCCCATCTAGAGTACTTTTGATTTCATTTATTGTGTTGTTCATTGTTGGTTGTTTCATCTTTAGTTCTTCTAGGTCCTTGTTAAATGTTTCTTGCATTTTGTCTATTTCCAAGATTTTGGATCATCTTTACTATCATTATTCTGAATTCTTTTTCAGGTAGACTGCCTATTTCCTCTTCATTTGTTAGGTCTGGTAGGTTTTTATCTTGCTCCTTCATCTGCTGTGTGTTTTTCTGTCTTCTCATTTTGCTTATCTTACTGTGTTTGGGGTCTCCTTTTTGCAGGCTGCAGGTTCGTAGTTCCCGTTGTTTTTGGTGTCTGTCCCCAGTGGCTAAGGTTGGTTCAGTGGGTTGTGTTGGCTTCCTGGTGGAGGGGACTAGTGCCTGTGTTCTGGTGGATGAGGCTGGATCTTGTCTTTCTGGTGGGCAGGTCCACGTCTGGTGGTGTGTTTTGAGGTGTCTGTGGACTTATTATGATTTTAGGCAGCCTCTCTGCTAATGGGTTTGGCATAGGATGTCCAGCACTGTAGCTTGCTGGTCGTTGAGTGAAGTTGGGTGCTGGTGTTGAGATGGAGATCTCTGGGACATTTTCGCCATTTGATATTATGTGGAGCTGGGAGGTCTCTTGTGGACCAGTGTCCTGAAGTTGGCTCTCCCTCCTCAGAGGCACAGCACTGACTCCTGGCTGCTGCACCAAGAGCCTTTCATCCACACGGCTCAGAATAAAAGGGAGAAAAAGTAGAAACAAAGATTTAGTAGAAGTAGAAAGAGAGAAAGAAAGACAGAAAGAAAGGAGGGAGGGAGGGAGGAAGGAAGGAAGGAGGAAAGGAAGAAAAAAAGAGATAAAGTAAAATAAAATAAGGTAAAATATAATAAAGTTATTAAAATAAGAAATAATTATTAAGAGAAAAAGAAAAAAAATTAAAAAAACAAACAACAATAAAAAAACGGACAGATAGAACCCTAGGACAAATGGTGGAAGCAAAGCTATACAGACAAAATCTCACACAGAAGCATACACATACACACTCACAAAAAGAGGAAAAGGGGAAAAAATCATAGTTGCTCTCAAAGTCCACCTCCTTAATTTGGGATGATTCGTTGTCTATTCATGTATTCCACAGATGCAGGGTATATCAAGTTGATTGTGGAGCTTTAATCCGCTGCTTCTGAGGCTGCTGGGAGAGATCTCCCTTTCTCTTCTTTGTTCTCACAGCTCCCAGGGGCTCAGCTTTGGATTTGGCCCCGCCTCTGCGTGTAGGTCGCCGGAGGGCGTCTGTTTTTCGCTCACAAGGGACAGGGTTAAAGGAGCCGCTGATTCGCGGACTCTGGCTCACTCAGGCCGTGGGGAGGGAGGGTCACGGAGTGCGGGGCGTGTCTGCGTCGGCGGAGGCCGCCGTGACGTTGCACCAGCCTGAGGCGCGCCGTGCGTTCTTCCGGGGAAGTTGTCCCTGGATCCCGGGACCCTGGCAGTGGTGGGCTGCACAGGCTCTCCGGTTGGGCGGTGGGGATCGTGACCTGTGCTCGCACACAGGCTTCCTGGTGGCGGCAGCAGCAGCCTTAGCGTCTCATGCACGTCTCTGCGGTCCGCGCTTTTAGCTGCGGCTCGCGCTCGTCTCTGGAGCTCCTTTAAGCAGCGGTCTTAAGCCCTTCTCCTCGCGCACCAGGAAACAGGTAAGAAAAAGGCTCTTGCCTCTCCGGCAGGTCCAGACTTTTCCCCGGACTCCCTCCCGGCTAGCCGTGGCGCACTAACCCCCTGCAGGCTGTGTTCACGCCACCAACCCCAGTCCTCTCCCTGCGCTCCGACCGAAGCCCGAGCCTCAGCTCGCAGCCCCGCCCGCCCCGGCGGGTGAGCAGATAAGTCTCTCAGGCTGGTGAGTGCCGGTCGGCCCCGATCCTCTGCGCTGGAATCTCCCCGCTTTGCCCTCCGCACCCCTGTTGCTGCACTCTCCTCCGAGGCTGGGAAGCTTTCCCCCTCCGCCTCCCGCAGTCTCCGCCCGCGAAGGGGCTTCCTAGTGTGTGGAAACATTTCTTCCTTCACAGCTCCCCCCACTGGTGCCGGTCCCGTCCCTATCATTTTGTCTGTTTATTCTTTTTTCTTTTTCCCTACCCAGGTACGTGGGGAGTTTCTTGCCTTTTGGGAGGTCTGAGGTCTTCTGCCAGCGTTCAGTAGGTGTTCTGTAGGAGTTGTTTCACGTGTAGATGTATTTCTGGTGTATCTGTGGGGAGGAAGGTGATCTCCGCGTCATACTCTTCCGCCATCTTCCCGGAAGCCCCTTAGCTTTTCTTATAAGTGTTTCTTTGTTTTAACTTTCTGTAGGCCAATGGTAACTTGGTGTTGATTTTAATTTATATGGTATGGTGGTGTGGGTGCTTCCACTGGACTAGTTCTTTAAAGAGTCATGTATCAATAAAAGATTAGAACATTAGCAAACATTTGATTCACCTGTGAAGCTACCCCGGTTTGCCAGGTCCAGGATGTGGACTTTAGGTATCAGCTCCCATGTCTGCCACTAAGTGACTATGTCCCTGAGTATGACCTTGGAGAAGACCTTCGTTCCTTAGAGCTTTGTTTGACTATTTTGTAAACTGCAGAGTATGGACCAAAGGTGTTTTCCCTAATTGCCCTGCGGAATACTGATCTTTGACATAGTAATAAGTGTTCTGCACAACACACAAAAACTAAAATAAAAGAAAGCTCTGTGGTAAAATAGGTGTGAGAAATGCTTCCAATATATTTTTCTCTTGAAGATTTATATTTTCTATTAGCATCTTAAAGCCTTTAACATTTCGGTAGTAAACAAAGCTGTAAAATCTGTGTTTTTCAAACTTAACTGATCATTGTATCAGTTAGGATAGACTAGGTTATGCTGAGAGAAAAATACGCCCAAATCTCATAGGCTTAAAATAAAGTTTCTCTGTCTCTGTCTGTCTGTCTGTGTCTGTTTCTCTCTGTCTCTCCCTCTTTCTCTTCTATCTCTCTCTCTCTCATTACATTTCCAATATAGATTAATGGCAGTGGAGAGGGGCTTTTTTCTTCATAGTCACTCAGGGATACAGCTGATGGGGTAGACATCATCATGAAAATTGCAGGCCATTTTGCCTGAAAGCAAGTTTAGGAGGGTCTCAAACCAGCCATTGAATGTTACAGCCCAAATATGATGCATATAATTTCTACTCACAATTCACTGGCCTGAACTAGTCATATGACCCTAGACGACTACAAGGGAGATAGTACCCAGAGGAGAGAACTGGATGGTGGTGAGCAGAACTAATGACCACTATGACTCTGGAACCCTTTCTTATTGTAAAAGGTATAACTAACTTGTAGAATTACATTCTGGAAAATTCTGTTCTGGATGAATTTTCTAAGAGCCCTTTCAATTCTGAAGGTTTATAATTCTATGATCTAGTCTCAGAAAACTTTTCCCCTTTCTAATTAGTATGTGTGACTCTCTGGAAGAAAATACCTTTTAATTATTTTCTTTGTTTATTGTGGTAAAATTTATATAATGTAAAACACATTTTTTATAAGCTGAAATATTAAGGGATGAATCTTCTAATTGGCTGTAGGATTTTTTTAGGATAGCTGGTTAATATCAAAGCATATCTGCACACCAATCACTGAACAAAAAGAAACCAGTTATATTTTTTAGTCCAATTTCATAACCTTGACTTAAGAGAGAAAATGAGGTTTGCCTGTGACCAAATCCTGTTGAAAACTACAATCTAGACAGTCATCTCTGAGAGAGGGAGCCAGTTCAGAGCAAATTTTTGAGTCTTTTGCTTGGGGAGTCCTTTTCTATTCCCTTCTTGCTGCCAGTTAAGATCCCAAAGATGAGAAAGGGAAGAATTCGCCTTCCAGAAGCAGAATATGCATATGTAAAAGGATATATACATATATATATATTAAAAATTAATCTAATATATTAATATATATTTTAATTAATCTAAACTCACCTCCCAGATATTAGGTAATGTCCCCACTATCCCTCATCCACCTATGTCTCCTGATTTTCCTATTGCCATAAAATCCCTTTGGCTTCTAAAGAAATCATAAGACTGCAGTCATGTAGAAATAAGAGGCTTGCCTTTAGTATGGTGTAGTTTTTTTTCTAGTGTGAGGGATACAATTTATAATATTTGGGTGAGCTGCTGACGTGTCTCCAATAAGAGAGGTTCAGTCTATCTACAGTTCATTCTGACCAACTGCCTGGTAGGGACCTCAGTGGCCAGGGTGATATTTAATTTGTCACTGAACAGCCTGAGGCGATGATAAATTCATAACCTACCTCCCTTCCCTCAATACACGTGCGATTTGTTGATGTGTTTATATACCATTCTGGGAATGGAGGCATATTTATAAACATTTTGTAATGCAAAATGGAGTTAAGTACAAAACTGTGCACCGTCATGGTTTGTGAATTGCTAATAGGCCAAAAGTCTGCCTTAAATATACATCACATCCTGAGGCATTAATCAGTTCCTAGAGCTGAGAGAACACAAGGCTTGTCCTTCAGGGACACACAATGCCCATCTTGAAAAAAGGAATTATAATAAGGAGCACATAGGCATTCTAGACCTTGAAGCTCTTAGCAGTAGCACACCTTTTGTTTCATTTTTGAATGAAAAGCATTTACAAGATGATACATGTGGTAGATTCAGCCTGACTTTCTAAAAAAGGATAAATATAGTGGCCTTGCCTCTATAGGAAATATCCAATTGTTTGGCGACTTATTGATTTCCAAATATTTGGCCCTTGGACTACATAAAGAAAAATGCCTCTTGTGTGTAAAATCTGTTTGAGGCTGAGCCCATCATGAAAAATGAATGGATTTATGAGTGGGAAAAAACAAATCTTTTTCTTTTCTCTTTTTGCTTTGCTGTCACATACTGCTAAAACACTGATGGTTTCTTTCCCTTTGCCTATGTTTCCAAGGTACAAGATCCTTTTATTTTTCTGTTAAAATATATTTGAAGCCCTTGGAGATGCCATACCCACAATCACAGTATCTTCAAAGTGCTTTTACATATATCCTTTAGTGATCTGGCCAGCATCATACGAAACACCTTAGGCAACCTGGCATCTTCTGAATTTTGAAGATGTGATAATTGAGGTTTAGCTTAAATGACTGGTCAAGAATATTTAGCTAGAAAATAGTTGAATTGGGACTGAAAACCAGATTTTCAGATATAAAACTAAGGCTTTCCCTGATTGTGATAATTGTTCATAAAATTAGTTCCCTGGTAGGTAAATACAAAGGTATTATTTGTTTATTAAGTAATTCCTTAGGTTTTCGGAAGGTAATAAACTCCCTAATAAAAATACATTGCAAAAAAATGAAACTACATCACTAAAACAAAACAAACAAGATGTTATAAAGCATGTACCGTATCATATCTAGAGAGTTTAAGAACTTTCAAATTGACCTTTTGTGTCTCTGTTTCCAGATTCGTTCTGGCCAGATGGGGCATGACCTGGGGTTGGAACAGAATTTCTCTATGAAAACACTCTGATAGGGGAACACTTCTCTCCAACTCTAGATGTTTCCTTCCGTGTGACAGGAGCTCAGCAAGCATGTGTCCTCTAGTCTGCCTCTTCCTTACTCTGACCCAGGGGAGGAAGAGTGACTTACCTGATTAATACACTTGAGAGGAATGACTAGGACATAAGTGTACTTAGCTCAGCTACTTCCTTCTATTTTTGGACAGTCTTTCTGCTGTGCTCTTTCAGGGGTGGGATCTGCCCCTTGAGGGACAGAGTGGGAGGCTATCCCCAATTCTGTGTGGCTGTGACTGGCGTGACGTCTGCCTAATTCTCTGGTACACACATTAGCCACCCCGGCTCAACATTTATCTGTCAAAATGTGATACTTGGGCATCCCTGTGACACCCCTGGCCTTATTTTTTTATTTGTTCAGATCCTGGGTTGATTAGAGAGGTACCATTTCTAAGCACATTTAATGATCTCAGTAGCCATGACCCCTGAATTTTTTATATCTTTTAAACTACATATTCCTTTTTAACTTTGGAGTGTTTGCTGGAAATATGAATTCCTAAAGCCTGAAATATAGTTAATAATAAAAATATTAATAATTGCAGCTGACATAGTCTGATACCATGCTAAATACTTTGCTTGCTTTATCTCATTCAATCCTCATTATAATAGTTTTGATGAACATACATGTTGTTTTCAGCTGTCAAATGAGATTTGGGTTCAGTATCCTTGAATGAGAACACCCCCTTTTATTGACATAGCAGCATAAAAACTGTACTGTCTAAAGCAGCAAAGGATGATTGGAGAGGGGAAAGGATTCTGTGCTGTGAGTCCAAGATTTTGCTTTAGAAATGAAAAAGTTACTCACTAAGCTTGGGAGGCTCTGGATGTCAGCCCTCAGCTCTTCACCCACTTGGGGACAGGCAGCAGGAGCCGGGCAGTACACGGTCCTTTTCCCATCCTTGCTCTGGACAGTGGAGAGTCCTGGAAGGCTTTTGCATGAAACCGTGAGACCATTATTCTCCCTGCCACAGCAGAGCCCTTTGCCCACACCATTCTTTGCCCTCTTTAATGTTCAGACCCACATTTCCTCCTTTATTCATTCTTTCCTTTCTTCATTCATTTGTTCATTTTCCTCCCTTCCTCCCTCCCTCCCTCCCTTCCTCCCTCCCTCCCCTTCTCATCTATTATTTATTAACATCTTGATGACATCTTTTCCTTGCCTGTTACTGAAGCCGTGATCCGGATCACTGCCTCTTGCCCCTTCTGCTTGGATTTGCTCAACAACTGCAATTTTATCCCCTAGGAAATTAAACTCAAGCTGTGGTTGGCAGAAAAGCAGCTCTTAAATGACAGTGTAAGTTATTTCTCAATGGGCTCTCGCCCCACTCCACTGTTCACATTTATGAGATAATTGGAAATAAATCTGAGACTATGAGAAAATAGAGGGGGTGAAAAAGGTACTAAGATAATTTCACACCAGACTCTGTAGACTCTTAGACTCAGAACTTTTAATCGTCCTGGCTGAATAAACTGAATAAATGGCCAAATGACTTAAATATTTTTATATTTTAAAAATTATTCTTCTGGGATTGATGTTGTTTGAGAAGGAACTACAACCCATAGAGCAAAGCATTATAGAATTATATTTTCCTGTCTCAGTGAATTCTACTTCATAAGCAGTAAATTTTTTTTTTTTTTTTTTGCGGTACGCGGGCCTCTCACTGTTGTGGCCTCTCCCGTTGCGGAGCACAGGCTCCGGACGCGCAGGCTCAGTGGCCATGGCTCACGGGCCCAGCCACTCCGCGGCATGTGGGATCTTCCCGGACCGGGGCACAAACCCGTGTCCGCTGCATCGGCAGGCGGATGCTCAACCACTGCGCCACCAGGGAAGCCCAGTAAATTCTTAATTATTTGAAATTATCAGAAATTGATATATTCTGCTTAATCCAAGATGCTTTTTACCAAGGCATTGTCAAATATTCTACATATAGATTATCAATTTAAAATAAAATTATTAAGACTTTTACTAAAGGGAATTCATCTTTCTTTTTTTCATAATTCAAAATGTTTTGGTTCTAAATTCACACTGACTGGCTTGGAATCCCAGCACTACCACATCTCTAAGTGAGTATCTTAAACTTTCCAAGCCTCTGTGAAATGGAAGATATAATAATTCCTCATCTCATAGAATTGTGGTGCAAACTCCGTAGGAATAATTTACATTGCATACTTAGAATAGTTTCTAGCATACTAAGCCTGATGGGTTTAAAATATGTCCACACATTTTTTGATTTCCTCTTTTCAAGAGGTAGATGTCAATTCCCATCCCTTGGATAGCAGGCTGGACTTAGTGACCTACTTCCAATGAATAGATTGTAGAGGAAGTGATGTGCCACTTCCCTGGTGCTTGGCACTCTGTTTTAGTTGTTCAGTTGTATCACTGGCTCTGGAAGAAGCCAACTGCCATGTTGCTAGGATGCATAAACTGCCAAATGGAGAAGTGTGTGTGGTGAGGAACTAAGGCTTTCAGTGAAAAGCAAACAAGAAACTGAATTCTTCTCCCAACAACCAACAGAGGGACCTTATAAGCTTATCCTCCAGTCTTTAGATGACTGAACTGGTCATCATCTTGACCACAGCCTCATGAGAGACCCTGAGCCAGAACTACCCAGCTCACTGCTTCTGGACTCTTGACCCTCAAACAAATACACACTACTATATAGAAAATAGATACTAATAAGGACCTACTGTATAGCACAGGGAACTCTACTCAATACTCTGTAATGACCTATATGGTCATTATGGGAAAAAAAATCTGAAAAAGAGTGGATAATATGTATATGTATAACTGATATACTTTGCTGTAGAGCAGAAACTAACACAACATTGTAAATCAACTCTACTAAAAATTTTTTTAAATGTGTGAGATAATAAATATTTGTTTCATTCAATGTTGGGGTAATTTGTTATATAGCAGTAATTCATATAATAAGTGCTCAAGAAATGTTAGCTGTTGTTATATTTATTCTCCCTCAGTGGTTATGGAAGTCCCTTTGAGGCACCTGAGCACATCCATCTCTTAGCTGGAGTCCCATAAGACTCTCCAGTTACCAACAGCAGGACAAAGCATTTCATGTTACAGCTTTAACCTGGTTTGAGGTGATTTGTAAATTCAGAACCAGCTATGAGTTAAATTCTCTCACTTTATAAAAAGCAGCTTGATAACTTTATTTTCTGGAACAGGATGATAATTTTAAAGAAAGTGACTGAAGATACTACTGTTCAAACTCACTGATGTCTAAATTAGGGTCGTGACCATGTGTGTACTTACTATATATAAGTACCTTTCACATATTGTAGGTCTATTTATTCCTCAAGAGCAGGTGAGGACACCAAAGCTCAAAGAGTGTAAATGATTTCCTAAAATGGCTCAGGAATGAGACTGTAGAACGTGAATTTGAAACTGACTGCATCTGACTTCAAACCCAGTGTTTTTGTTACCTGATGTCCTTGAGAAAGGACATGGGATCAGAGCCTATGTTCAGACTGCAGCAGGCAATTCTCTTTTACGTAGACTGTTCTGCTGATGAAGTGGGGAACCTAGGCTTGTTCCCTGTGGAGGCCAATGGTCCTGCATGCGGGTGCATGTGTGCATACACACACACACCTATGCACACAAATATTAAATCACAGCTAGAAACAATATGCCTGATCCCAGTGAGATTCCATCCAAAGATCTGTGGAAGGTTCTGGGTGAGGAATGGGAGAGGCCAGATGAGTCTGTGGATGACCCGGCACAGCCTATCACGATGGTTGGATGGTTAGGAAATCTAATTCCACAATCTGCCTTGCTGAGAATGAGTCAGTTTTTCCTTCTTTTCCCTAACATTTCACAGATTTACCTGAAGTGACCAAGGTTGTCATAGGGAATGGAAAAGCATAAAGAATAATGGAAAGAATCCAAGAAAAGTATTCTGGTATCCATTAAATGTGGAGATTTAATGTCATTTCACCATATTCTCCATGAAATAACATTTTCCAAAAAATATTTTTTCAGTGAATAAGGAGGCAATCCTGTAAGCTAAACTTATATCTCTGTTTGGGGGAGAAGAAAGGGGCTCTAAACCAGTTGTTTTTCAATATCACAGACATTTTTAAGTTCTTTCTATTTACTCAGGAATTTGAACGATTCTTTTCCTTCTCTAACAAATGACCTGATAACTCAAATTTCTGGATTTTTTTTCCTAAAAAGCGGCCATCTTAGCCACCAGTCACTTAAACAAAAAGAATTATATTATTTCTGGGCAAGTTGACACTTGTTATAACAAAGATGATAGTAAAGTTCCAACTGCTGCACATTCATTGGAGGTCTGGTATCTAACCTTTGGCATGTGACCAAAAAAGGGAACTCAGAGGCTAGTGATCACATGGTGATGTGATTTAGAAATGCAGGCTAATAACCTTATTTGGGTCACTTTCACAGTCCTGAAGGAATAGAAGGCTACCACTCAAATGGCTCTTAGCTCCTCCTTGGTCAGTCTGACCATAAGGTAGCTTGTTTTACCAATAGCTAACAGTCTAAGAGGATGGCAGAGTCAGCTATTGCCTGGATCTCAAGCATCAGGAACATCCCGGGGTTGATTCCAGATAACTCAACCTTATTGGGTATCACCAAAAAGAACAGTTGGTAACAGAGAGTTCAAAGTACATGTATTATCCAAGGAACAAGGAATTTAGGAGAACTGAACATTTCCATTCTTATTTTTTGGCTGAGAGCCCCAGAGGCAGAATTTGAGGTTTGGAAACAGAATCTGGCATTCCTTGCTGTGTGACCTGAAATAAGCCACTTCATCTCTCTAAGGCTTAATACCCTTGTCTGAGAATAAGGGTGATATAAATACCAACCCCAGAGGATGTCATGAGGATTTAACAACACTATATATAAAATGATTAAAATAAAACCTAGTACTCGTTAATCACTCAATACATGCAAGCCGTTAATAATAATAACACAACTGTAATATCAACAACTAGTGCCATTTTCCATAAAAAGCCCTTTTCAGGCTTTTCAGAAGGAGGGCAGGGTGAATATGCCATTCTTTGAATTTAGAATGACAAATGCCAAGTTTGCAAGTGTGTGTGTATGTGTGTGTGAGTTTGTGTGTGTGGTGAGGGATTGGGGAAGTGCTTGTGTACATTCGAAATACATCTGACTACTACTATCCAGTCGCCTACCCCTGATGATTTAAGAGGATTTGCAGAAAGGCTCTGCTGGCCCTTTACAATTGGCCGAGGCTGCCACATGTATCTGCATATGCACTGCATAACTCCAGGGAGCACGAATTCACACAGACCATGATGAGAATATGGTGTCCCTGGTTGATACAGGGTCTAGAATGACCACAGTTAGAAACAGACTCCCGGTAATTCAATGAGAATTGAGAATTGATGAAGTTCTACCACATTTATCTTCTCAGCTGCATTTGACATAGTCTGTCATGAACTGCTTCTTGAAACATTGTTTCAATTTGGCTTCTGGGACATGTTGTCCCTTGGCTTTCTTCCCACCTCACTAATCACTCCTTAATCTCTTTGCCTAGTTTCCCTTCATCACTTTAATGTCATACTCTTAGAGTTCCCTAAGACTCAGTATTTGGGCCACTTCTGTATTTACATTTGCTTCATTGGTGTTCTCATCCATTCCCATATATTTAAACCCATTCTCAATCCTGATCATTGCAAATGTATATCTAACCCAGAACTGATTCCTGAATTCCAGGTTCTTACTCAAGTTCCTACTTAGTATACCCACTTGGATGTTTAAGAGGCATCAAAAACTTACCTTGTCCAAATCTAAACTCCTGAATATGCCTGCCAGCCCAAACCTGCTTCTTCTGCTCCTGCTACAGTCTTCTCTGAGTGCCAACTTTATCTTTCCACTTGCTGAGGCTGCAAACACTGTAGTCTATAACTCTCCTTTGTCCCACTCTGCACATGACTAATCTACAGGGAAATTCTATCAGCTCTACCTTCAAAATAAAAATGGAATCCAACAGCTTTTCACCATCTCCACTGCTTCTGCCCAAGTCCAAGTCATGTGCAGTTCTATATGTGGATTATTGTAATAGGCTTCTATCTTTGTGCTTCACTGACCGTCTCCTGCCTCTTCCCAGTCTAACTGTTTCAGTGCTCATTACAAAATGGTGAATTCCTCCAACAGTTTCTCATCACACTGAAAGCCAAGCACTTACAATAGCCAGTAAGGCCCTAGTAATTTCTTTCCTCTACTCCAACCTGTTCAGCTTCATTTCTTATCCTCTAATTCTGTTGCATTATTTAGCCTCTTTTTCTTCTTTGTAAAGCCAGTCACTCTCACGACAGGCCTTTTGCACTTGCTGTCACCTTTAACTGGAATGAGCTATTTTTCTCTCTCTCTCAACTCAATTGTTACTTGATAAGTGAAGCCTCACTGAACATACTATATAGAATCATAAACACATCTATCCTTTTACCTTCAGTCCAACAATAGTCCCTCTCCACATTAATCTGTTTTAAATTCTTCCTTCCATAGCACTTATCACTGCCCGATTTTATAGACAGAGATCTATACATATACATAACTGTATACATACCTATACATATACATGTATGTAGATGAGCTGTTTATCATCTATTTTCCCTACCCCACCACCCCACCAGAAAGTAAGCTGCATGGGTGGTGTTTATGTTTTGCTTACGGCTGCATTCTCAGATCTTAGAAAAATGCTTAGCGAGAGGTAGGCAGTAGGCACTTAGTAAATATTTGTTGAATGAATTAAGTCTCTATTAAACGGTAATTATTACTACTGGGACACTAACTTAAAAACACTGTCAGCCACAATGACAAGTTGAAAGGGACATAAGGCATTCAGTGTATCCACCAAATTTTACAATAGAATATACAATAACCCAGAAAGGAACAGAAATTTGTTCAGGTTTTACAGTAAATAGAATGTTTAGGACCAGAGGGTCAATCTCCTGAGTCTGACTTAATCTGATGCTCTATTTACATCAGGCTTAAGGTGTGTCAGAAGGTCCCAAAGAAAATATGGTGGGCTTGTTGATGGAAAGAATATAGACATTGATAGGACAAGTCCAGGGCTTGACAAGGGCTTTTGAAAATAATTTTTATTGCAGTATATTTGATTTACAGTGTTGTGTTAATTTCAGGTGTACAGCAAAGTGAATCTGTTATAAATATTCATATATCCACTCTTTTTTTAGATTCTTTTCCCATATAGGCCATTACAGAGTATTGAGTAGAGTTCCCTATGCTATACAGTAGGTCCTTATTAGTTATCTATTTTATATATAGTAGTGTGTATATGTCAATCCCAATCTTCCAATTTGTCCCTCCCTCCCTTACCCACTAGTAACCATGTCTTAATTGGTCTCTTTCTGTTTTGTAGATAAGCTCACTTGTACCCTTTTTTTAGATTCCACATATAAGCGATATCATATGATATTTCTCTTTCTCATTTGAACTGCTAATGAGCAGCAGGGTTTACTGGAAAATTAGGGCAAGAATAATTTAAAATGGAATGCAATTCAGAAAGGGGAGGTCATAGAGGCTGAAGAAAGTTTTCAGATTTGTTCACTGATGATTGATTTGTTGATATATTCATTCATTCACTGCTTATACCGGTTACTGTACTGGGGAGCTGAGGAACATCAATGAACTGTGCCTGCTTGCCAGGGGCCAACCATCTTCTTTTTTTAAATTTAATTTTTATTTTATATTGGAGTATAGTTGATTTACATTATTGTGATAGTTTTAGGTGTACAGCAAAGTGATTCAGTTATACATATACATATATCCATTCTTTTTCAGATTCTTTTCCCTTGTAGGTTATTACAGAATATTGAGTAGAGTTCCCTGTGCTATACAGTATGTTCTTCTAGATTATCTATTTTATATATAGTACTGTGTATATGTTAATCCCAAACTCCTAATTTATCCCTCCCCCTCAACCTTTCCCCTTTGGTAACCATAAGTTTGTTTTCCGAAGTCTGTGAGTCTGTTTCTGTTTTGCAAATAAGTTCATTTGTATCATCTTTTTAGATTTCACATATAAGTGATATCACATGATATTTGTCTTTGTCTGACTTACTTCACTTAGTATAATAATCTCTAGGATAATCCATGTTGCTGCAAATGGCATTATTTCATTCTTTTATATGGCTGAGTAATATCTCATTGTATATATGTACCACATCTTCTTTATCTATTCCTGTGTCAGTGGACATTTAGGTTGCTTCCATGTCTTGACTATTGTAAATAGCGCTGCAATGAACATTGGGGTGTGTGTATCTTTTTGAATTACTGTTCTCTCCAGATATATGCACAGGAGTGGGATTGCAGGCTCATATAGTAATTCTATGTTTAGTTTTTTAAGGAACCTCCATACCGTTCTCCATAGTGGTTGTACCAGTTTATATTCCCACCAACAGTGTAGGAGGGTTCCCTTTTTTCCACACCCTCTCCAGCACTTACTGTTTGTAGACTTTTTAATGATGGCCATTCTCACTGGCGTGAGGTGATACCTCATTATAGTTTTGATTTGCATTTCTCTAATAAGTAGAAATGTTGAGCATCTTTTCATGTGCTGTTTGGTCATCTGTATGTCTTCTTTGGAGAAATGTCTATTTAGATATTCTGCTCACTTTTTGATTGGGTTATTTGTTTTTTGTGATATTAAGCTGTATGAGCTGTTTGTATATTTTGGGGATTAATTGCTTATGGTTGTTTGTTTTCAAATATTTTCTCCCATTCTGTGGCTTATCTTTTCAGTTTGTTTATGGTTTCCTTTGCTGTGCAAAAGCTTTTAAGTTTCATTAAGTCTCATTTGTTTATTTTTGTTTTTATTTTCATTACTCTATGAGGTGAATCCAAAAAGATATTGCGGCAATTTATGTCAAAGAGTGCTCAACCTATGTTTTCCTCTAAGAGTTTTATAGTATCCAGTCTTACATTTAGGCCTTTAAACCATTTTGAGTTTATTTTTGTGTATGTTGTTAGAGAATGTTCTAATTTCATTGTTTTATATGTAGCTGTCCAGTTTCCCCAGCACCGCTTATTGAAGAGACTGTCTTTTTTCCATTTTATGTTCTTGCCTCCTTTGTCATAGATTAATTGACCATAGGTATGTGGGTTTATTCTGAGCTTTCTATCCTGTTCCATTGATCTATATTTCTGTTTTTGTGCCACTATCATACTGTCTTGATTACTGTAGCTTTGTAGCATAGTCTGAAGTCAGGGAGCCTTATTCCTCCAGCACCATTTTTCTTTCTTAGGATTGCTTTGGCTATTTGGGGTCTTTTGTGTTTCCATACAAACTGTAAAGTTTTTGTCCTTGTTCTATTAAAAATACCATTGGTAATTTGATAGGGATTGCATTGAATCTGTAGATTTCCTTGGGTAGTATAGTAATTTTGACAATATTTATTCTTCCAATCCAAGAACATGGTATATCTTTCCATCTGTTTGTGTAATCTTTGATTTCTTTTATCAGTGTCTTATAGTTTTCAGAGTACATGTCTTTTGCCTTCTTAGGTAGGTTTATTCCTAGGTATTTTATTCTTTTTAATGCAATGGTAAATGGGATTGTCTCCTAAATTTCTTTCTGATCTTTCATTGTTAGTGTCTATAAATGCAACAGATTTCTATTTATTAATTTTGTATCCTGCAACTTTTCCAAATTCATTGATGAGCTCTAGTAGTTTACTGGTAGCATCTTTAGAATTTTCTATGTATAGTATTATGTCATCTGCAAACAGTGACAGTTTTACTTATTCTTTTCCAATTTGGATTCCTTTTATTTCTTTTTCTTCTCTGATTGCTGTGGCTAGGACTTCTGAAACATTGAGACTTGCCATATAGGTATAGAATGGTAGGTTAGTGCAGGGGGTAAAGTAGGGAGGGAGAACTGGGAGGAAGCACTGAGGTCACATGGTGGTCAAATAGACTTGAGTCTATAAACACCATGTTGAAGGAGAGACTTTTTAAAGGCCTTGATGCTACTTTGGTGTTCCATTCACATTCTTAGATATTAACTTTTCTATTGTTTTCTTGCCTAGATTCCAAGACATTTTTCAGGTGCTTTTATTCCAAGGGAAAAAAAACCCACAATTTTTTTCATTAATACATGTCACACTCACAAATAGACTTCAGTGAGGCCAAAACCTGGTTCTAGTGTACAGACATATTGTGAGAGAAGATTGAAAGAATAAAAACATGTTAGTGTTGTGCATTCCAAGCTGTAATTCTTTTTAGAGAAGAGAAAATATATATACTTAAATTTAAATCAGAGAGTGTTTTATTTATGTAATAAAAATTCCAGATGAGGAGCCTACAGTGCAGTTGTAAAGTATTGAAAGGGAGTTGTGAAGTCTACATGGTATAAATTACATCCAAAGGAAAGAGGTGTTAGATTCATATAACATAGCTTTCCTTTACATTACCATGAAAATGGATGAAAACTCCCAGAAAATTCTGGAAAGCCAGTGATTCTTTTTCATAAAAGATGAATGTTCTGTGATATTGCTGTGCTTAATCAAATAGATAATATTTTATTTGCATTTGTCTGGTAAGGTACTGGAATTTTTTTACGTGGATGTTTGTACAGATAGGAACACAAAGTAGGCAGCAGCATTGCCTCCTTCCCTTGAGTTGACAAACAACCACAGAGGGAACAGTCAGAAACTGGAAAAGCTCAAAGAAAGCAAATGAGTTCTTCCCTGATAATGTACAGAATCTGCTTTAATGGAATTCTGGTCACGTAGTCCAAAGCTCTGACCTGCTTTGGTTTAATCAGCTTCCAAATATTAGAGTCTAGTACAGCCATGTTGATCCAGGCCCCTCCATGCATAATTTATATCCCCTAAATTAGGTCTTGTTTATTTCCCTTTGTTTGACACATTATATTGAAAGCTGCAATGGTGAGACTACATTGTAGTAACAGGTTTATGGATGTATGTGTCTCTGTATGTACTTAGAGCATTTACACACATAACTCCCATGTTAAGGCATGCCACTTCCTCCCAGGCACATGATGAATACAGTGCAGGATTGGATTAGAAGCAGGATTTCAGCTTCCTCTATCTTGGCAAATTATTTGGGCGCTGTGTTGCTGAAAATGGGGCCCATCTGCTCTTGCAGCAATTGGATGGGTCTTGGAAGAGCCAGCACTTAACATCTTCCTAGATGTTAAGATCTCAAGGTCTTAACGAATTTGTTAAGTCCTGCAGTAAGGATTCTGCAAGAGCGGCTCATGACAAGCACAGCAGTGTCAAAGATTCAAAACCCTAGGATTCTGAACACATTCTTTTCAGTGCTTTTAAGAAAATTCTGGCAAAAGTACAATTGCTATCCTCCTGCTTTCTGTCCTCAGTTGAAAGAACGAAATTCAAAACAGTGTAAGGGGCTAGAGGGATAAGCATCACAGGCAAACCTGAAACACACTGTCATATTTACGACATGTGAGACTGAAGTATCAGAAATCCCATAACTGGACTCAGAGTAGGACCAGAGAAAACACATTTAATTTTACCACCTGGTAAGTGGCCCAGAGAAACTGGATTTGTTTGAATTCTATCCATGACTTTTAGCATGATTAAAATACCATTAAAATAATAGCTTAACAAAATATATTCAAAATTCTTTCAGGAATGGCTTCAAAGTGGCAGCATTATTTATGGAAAGCATTATAGCTGTCTGTAACGTATGTACTTGGCCTCGTAGTTTTCTTTGCTCATTCCTGATGTTGTAAAAGGAGAACCTGTTTTTTTGAGGTGGGGATATTTATAGTTTGGCATCATTGCAAAGCAATTCCTTGCTTATTTGGGACTCGAAGCCTAGCCGGGTCTCCCTTGTGACTCATTCGGTATTCACCCAGGGCTCTCTGCCTGCTTGCCTGTGCAGCGCTCTCATGAATCCTTAATTCCATTTGAACTCAGCAATGCCAGAGTCACTTTCCATCATCCTGCCCACTCAGCTGAATTGCGCCAGCCTCTTCTGCATCACACTCCTGTTTTAAGATTGATTGGGTGTTGGGCCCCCACCACAAAGACAAACGAGGTCAAACTCAGCACCTGTGGTCTGCTTTTAAGACCTGATAGCCTCATCATCCCTTCTGACTTACAGAGCTGACGCTGATGAAGTTTTATGGAATTTACCTACATAAACCCCACGTTTTGTTGAACCAGCTGTATCGACACTTCATCACTAATAATGCAATGAAATATCAGCGACGTGTTACTGTCACCCTCTATCTGGGTAGCACAACAATTGAAACCCAAATGACATGATGAGGCCAGATCAGACTGATGTATAGCCAACCCTGTACCATGGTATCTTTCTCATTCTCCTGCTTTGCTCTTCTTTGGGGTGATAAGGCCTGCATGGCTGGAGTGCTGGCCAGATGTCCAGTAGGAAGTGCAGCTCTACACTCTAGTGACTGCAACTAAGGTAGGCAGGATAGATTCTCCCAGGGGTCAGAAGTAGAGACAATCAGAGAGAGAGAGATCAAACCTCGTCCTTATGTCCACAAGGTGAGTGCAGAACTAAAACCTTATGGCCAAACTAGAGGATGAGGTGTAAGTTAGGGACATAGACTCAGAATAAGAGCAAGGACAAGGGCAAGGAAGCTGGATGTAAGACCATTACCAAGAACTGGGCTTGTGTGATGGTGGCTTTTTAAAATTGGTTGCCCACAGTGTTGTGTGTATTAGGGTTGGCCTATTTTAGAAGCACAAAGTAGAGGGTTGGCAATATGCAAAGTACTGGGAAGACTGAGAACTTATTTAGGAAGTATTGGATTATTTGAGCTCTCCCCCGTGGCCCTTTAGGAGCTGTAGCTAGAGCTAAGTCAGATGTGGTCCCTGCCATGAGAGTTTCACCATCTGCAAGAGGAGACAGGAATATAAGAATATATATAATTCTGTGTATAAAAAACTAAACACAGAATTGCTAGAAAGTAACATTCTCATTCTACCAGGAGAGTAGTAATAACAGTCAACATTTACTGAAAACTCACCATATACCAGGTACTATGTTAGATACTTTGTATATATCAACTCCTGGTTTTACTGCTCTATTTTTATAGAACAAAGAAATGGAGGCTAAGACAGGTTAAACAATAATCACCCAAGGTTGCAGAGCTAATCAGTGGTTAAGTCTAATTCTGACTTACAGCTTGACCACTACACTAGTCTGCTCTAGGAGACACCTTTTAAGATAGGAATATGAGAAATATGGAACTTGCTCAGAAGAGTGCCAAGAATATCCAGTGAGTCTGTTGAGATTCAACATCAAGGGCTAGAGTGGGAGGCACGTACTGTGGTTTCAGGTGTGAATGAGGAAAAGGGCAGTGTGGACTGTTTTGCTTGGAGTAGAAGGAAGAGAGGTTTATCTGTGGATTCTTGAACCACTTACTCTCTGCTCTGGATGCCAGTTTCCTCTGGCAACACATTGAAAACCTTGGAGTAACTGATAGAGGTCAGATAGTCCTGCCAACGAACAACGAAAACAAAAATAAAAGCATCTAATAAATGGTTAGCTTTAAGAAAAAACATTTATAGGAATCTTCACACATTTGAAGGGCTGTCGTGTGGAAGAGAAAACATACAATTTGCTCCATACGTCTTTAAAGGATGTACCTGGAACCAATGATTGGAAATTATAGGAGGCAGGTTGCAGCTTGATAGCTGTTTTTTTCCCAACGACTAAAGCTAGCAAAGCTAAAAGCTGGCCTGTGGTGGTGTGATTTCTTCATCACTAGAGGCATTTACATAGATATTATGTCACTTTTTGTTGAGAGTGGTAGTTTTCAAATTTGAGGGTTCAAGAGATTCACTTGTACTGCTTGCTGAAAATGCATATTTCTGGGCTTGGCATCCAGAGAGATTCTGATTGAGTAGGTCAGTCGTGGATATCAGGAATCTCTTGTTTTTAATAAGTGAACTAGAAGATTCTGATGCAGGTGAGAAATATAATCTGAAGACTATAAACAGGTTTTCTACTTTTAGAGGAGAAGTTAGATTACATGATAAAGTTACCCTCCAGCTCTATGTCCAGACCATGTTGATCTATCTCTACGCAGAGTTCCTATTTTTCATATAGTCTTTATCATATAATTTAATACTTAGTTAAATGTTGATATTTTGTCTTCCTCTTCTAATTTGTTCCCTCATCCAACCAACATTTTCTGAGCATGTACTGTGTGCCAGGAACTGCTATAGGCACTGGGGAGACATAGTAGGACAAAGCAGCCTGCCTTAGTGTGGCAGATAATCTAGTGAAGGGAGATAAAGAAATAAAGTTTTTTATAAATACTTTTTCTGTGCAATCTCATATGAGCTCTTTTGGGGAAGGACTCTTGTTTTATTTAGAATTTCATACAATGTCTAGAACAATGCTCTGCACGACCAGGTACTCAAAAGTATATTTTAAAGAAGCAATGACATTAAAATAGAAATAGATTTGAAGAAAAACCACAAAAACTTATATTTTTCTACCACAAATAGGGCTAATCTCACTGGTTCAACTGAGGATTTTTTTGTGCTTTAAGGTGGCTTTTTGTAAGGTAGTGGATTTTTGTCGGCATCAATAGAGGATCCAGAAAAAGTGACACAAGCGTCTCAAGCTTTAGAAGGTCTCAGTCTTGTATGGTGAAAATCTGAAAGGCATCTAGGAAAAAATAAAGATGATGAGGGGCTTGACATGCCATGGTGTAGGACAGGAGTCTGCAAAATTTTTTATATACATAAAGGACCAGATAATTAAATACTTTCAGCTTTCTGGGCCACAAGGTCTCTATCACAACTACCCAATTCTGCCATGGTAGCATGAATGACCCCACAGACAGTACATAAATTAATGCACATGTTCTAAGAAGATTTCATTTATATAAATAAATGGTAGGCTAGCTGTGGCCCTCACACCACAATTAGCTAATCGTCTTTTAGGAGAAATAGCTAAAAGAGTGCATAAGTTTAGCTTAGAGAAGACAGAAGAAGAACACCATATCTATTTCCAAATATTGTAATGAATTTCAAACAGAAAAGGGATTTGACCTCTACTATATGACCAGAGGATCTATGACCAATGAGTAGAAGCTTTGCGCCAACATATTTTTTACCATGTAAAAGAATAACTTTTTAAGAGAATTCTCTATGGTGGTAACTTGTATAATGAGTTTTCCATCACTGGAGGTATTCAAGGAAATATCAGATTCCCATTTAGGAATGTTCCAGAGCAGACAAGAGACACTGGTGAACAATTTGAATAAATGCCCTTTAAGGTCCTTTTCAACCAAGGGGTTCCAGAGCAGGGAACGAAATAAGCTCAGGCTGACATAGAGACACAGATAAATGAGAGCCTGGCGATTGCACACATTAAATTTCATCTATGATAAATTAATTACTGGGTGAAAAGCCAGCTCTGCTAAATCTTAGGTACACATAATAAGAAGGTTTAAAATAACCAAAAGTTTAAAACGGGTTAAATATCTAGTCTTAGTGAGTTTGATTTATGGGAGACTTTAAGAGCATATCTGATAACTGTTAATCCCATAAACTACTATACATAAAATAGAGAAGCAACAAGGATTTACTGTATAGCCCAGGGAATTTTACCCAATAACTTGTAATAACCTGTAATGGGATATAATACTGCACTGTACTCCTGAAACTATCACAATATTGTAAATTGACTGTACTTCAATAAAAGAAAGGAGTATATCTGGCAAATGGGTTGGTCATTTGAAAACTAAGTGGATGTCTCCCAATTTCACAGACTTAAAAACAACAACAACAAAAAGAGTCCAGAGTCCCCTCCTCCCTTTCAAAATTCAAGAGATGTTACATTTCTGAGTCTCTTTTGGGATTTTTTTATAGAATCCTTTTCTGTGCCTTTGATGTTTTGCATTTATAAAGCTGTAAATGCAAAAACAACAGCCCTCCAAGATGGATGTGTAGGTCCATAAAATTAATAAACACAATGATTTATTCAGAGTCTATTGCCCCACTGATGAAAATGAGAACCAGACAGTGTCTGAAGGATGAACATGACAAAGAACTAAATGGCTTAAAATTTGTGGCTACCCTTACCATGCTACCCACGTGTGCCCAAGAAGCAAATCCTCAATCAGCCTGAGCTTGGTCTCCACCTCCCAGTGGAGGGTCAGAAGGGGTGAGCGATTCCAATCAATATCCAGTTGTCAGAGTAACAGCCATGTCGGTTCTGGATGGCCGACTGGGCGAAAACATGTTTGTTCTATTTAATGTGACAGTGTCCTGTCAAATTAACAGCCACAGTGGCAGGAGCAAGCTTGCTTAATGGGTTGGAGTCAGTTCCTCAGAGAATTTATCATCAACATGCAACCAAGAGGAACCCCAAACCTCATTACCAGGGTTTATTTGTAGATAATAACCGAAGGTATGCCATGTACTTACAACAGGATTTGTTTGCCCTTTAGCCACTCAGTTTCATGTTCTTTATCAAATGCTGCCCTTTTAACTCCCACAAACTCTGCAGGATCATGCTTGGTCTGTGACTAAATACACCTGGTGAAGTGGAATATTTCAGGAACTGTGTTGAGATTATTTAGCAAGATAAAATGATGATTGGAAATACCCAAGCATTTGATGAGGAGGACAGTGGCAGAGGGGAAATACCCATAGTTGTTTTAACCTGGTACTTCACTGTGGAGACTTTAAACACATGCTTCCTTCTCAGGTGAGCTCTCATGCTTAAAACCAGGACCACACACTGTTTGCCAGGTTCCTCCCACAGCTAGGCTGTGTTTGGCCTGTAGAGTATGAACAATAAATAATTAAATGTTCTCTATCATTTAGACATAAGAAAATTTCACCTACGATTCTGGATATCTTATTTGAATTTTTTAAAAAAACAGAGTTGTTGGCAGTATAAGCCAGCTTTTTCACAGGACAGTAGTTGTTGGAACTGTGTGGTACCCTGTCCCTTTAGATGGGCTGAGTGCTGTTGTGGTGCCCACTGGGCCTGCTTTATTCATTTATGTGACCTATTATGTGAAATTGCCCATCCCTGATGTAAAGGTTAAATCTTGATTTTCATCATCATAGTTGTGGATGGAAAATGAAATATTATGGCTTTACCATTCATGGATGTTGTTAAGACCATTTTTACTTCTCCCTCTCTCCAACCCTTCAATCTTCCACCAGTGCCTCCCAGTGGTCTAAACCAGTGGAAGCCAGCTGATGATGGAACCTGGGAGAAGCCAGCTCTTCACAGGAGAGCACAAGAATGGCAAGGAGAATATCTGAGGACAAACTGATTTAGGAACAACAAACCCGGGGGCTAGAAAACATGGTTTCTAACTAGCTAATTGACTCTGTGACCTTTCAGAAGTGCTTGCACCAACGTGGTCCTCAGAATTTTCCATCTGTACAATGAAAAATTGGGCTAGATGGTCCTTAAAGGCCCTTAAAGCTCATGATTCTATGGTGGAAGGGTTGGTATGGCCTTGATTTCCTTGTCTGTTGATACCTGTTCGGGTTCTCATGTGACATGTGCATTCCAACTTGAGGGACTGAAAGGCAGCCAAGTAACTTACTGTGATGAGACACAGAGATGTTTTAAGGAGGCAGAGAATGTAGCTTGCCAGATATCAAGTCTGACAGCAACAATGAAAACAATTCTGGGCAGCTTTATTTAAAAAATAAAAATTAAAAGCTTGAAGGAAATACACAAATGGCCACTTCAACTAGAGAGTTTCTTATAAGAGAATAACTCAACAGTGCAGTCCTGGCCTTTGGGCTGGCTTTAGGGTTAAAGAATCTCAACCTGGTGGAGAAAAGGGCACCCTCCTACACCATTGGTGGGAATGTAAATTGATACAGCCACTATGGAAAACAGTATGGAGGTTCCTCAAAAAACAAAAAATAGAACTACCATAATACCCAACAATCCCACTACTGGGCATATACCCAGAGAAAACCATAATTCAAAAAGACACATGCACCGCAGTGTTCATAGCAGCACTGTTTACAATAGCCAGGACAAGGAAACATCTAAATGTCCATCAACAGAGGAATGGAAAAGAAGATGTGCTACATATATACAATGGAATATTATGCAGCTATAAAAAGGAATGAAATTCGGTTATTTGTAGAGATGTGGATGGACCTAGAGAGTGTTATACAGAGTGAAGTAAGTCAGAAAGAGAAAAGCAAATATTGTATAATAACGCATATATGTGGAATCTAAAAAAATGGTATAGATGATCTTATTTGCAAAGCAGAAACAGAGACACAGAAGTAGAGAACAAATGTATGGATACCAAGGAGGAAAGGGTTGGGGTGGCAGGAATTGGGAGACTGGGACTGATACATATACATTATTGATACTATGTATAAAATAGACAACTGATGGGGACATACTGTATAGAACAGGGAACTCTACCTAATGCACTGTGGTGTCCTAAATGGAGGAAAATCCAAAAGGGAGGGGATATCTGTATGTGTATGGTTGATTCATTGTGCAGTGGAGGCTAACACAACATTATAAAGCAGCCATACTCCAATAAAAATTAATAAAAAGAAAAAGAAGAATCTCAACCTAGATTGATGTGACTTTAGCTGCTTTTATATTCCTCAGGAAGCCAAGGAAGTAAGAGAGTGACATGGACATATATACACTACCAAATGTAAAATAGATAGCTAGTGGGAAGCAGCCACATAACATAGGGAGATCAGCTCAGTGCTTTGTGACCACCTAGAGGGGTGGGGTAGGGAGGGTGGGAGGGAGACGCAAGAGGGAGGGGATATGGGGATATATGTATATGTATAGCTGATTCACTTTGTTATAAAGCAGAAACTAACACAACATTGTAAAGCAATTATACTCCAATAAAGATGCTAAAATCAATCAATCAATAAATAAATAATCTAAGAAAAGAAAAAATAGAACAATGTTTAATAAATACTATGTGTGACTACCATAAAAATAAATAAATAAAAATACAGTTTGTGAAAGAAAAAAAAACTAACAAAAATGTACTATTTTCATCGTTTAGATCACAAATTTTTTTCAGAATAATTGGTTCAAATTTCGGAAGGAATTCTAGAGATTGATTCAACATGAGATCCAAACCTGCAGTTCCAAATGAATCATAAATTCATTTCTGTTTCCTCGTGAACTGGCTGTTGACATTGGAATACAGATGTTTGATGATGAATTCGTTTCTCATTGTATAACAGCAACTACATAATGAATCAGGGAAAATGGCAACAGCTATTATATCTTCGTTTGCTTAAAACATATAAAAATCTTTTCATTCTACCCTATTAAATGTCAAATAACCCAACAATGACAAAAATCTAAACCTGCACTTCCAACGATTTTTAAAAGTGTATTAAATTTGTAAGGGTACAATGATATTTTCAATAAGGGTGAACACCCACTTTAAAATATATCAATTATAGAGCCAACTGAGATGTCAATAATTTAGTAATTTCTGTCTCTGAAAATGGGGAACATGTAGAACAGATGCATGAAAGAGATCCAGAATCCTTCATTTTTACCTCATTTGGAACTGAAGAGAGAGACTAAGGTTGCTTACTGGCAGATAATGATAGTCTAGACACTGATATTCTTCCAGACATTAAGCCATTTGCTATATTTCTTTGACAGGTATAAAGCCTCAGAAATTAATTGTGGGAGCTGGTCCTGATTCACCCAAGATCACCCAGCAGCTGCAAGAACATTTTCTGTTAAAAACTTGATAATGAATCAAGTTTGCTTGTTAAAATGTCCAACACATAGCAGGATAAACATGGTAATATATTCCATTTTGAATATAAAAATACAGCTGACTTTAGAGATATTGCTGAAGAAAAAAGAGAAAGTAAAATATTAGAGTCTGAAAGAGAACCCGATTTTAATTAATGATTTATTTTTTTCAGTAAAGTCTTAGTTAAGAAAAGAGTTGAGGGAGAGAAATAGCAGAGCAAGCAAAGTTTTTATTTAGCAGGAATATAAACGACTTTTTCTTATATATGTAGCCTTGATGTTGAAAATCTTCCCTAAAGGAATGATCTTCCTGCCTTAAGCTCAATTGGTCTTTTATTGGGTACTCAGCATGCACCAGACATGATGGTAGGAGACTAAAGAGATAAATAAATAACCTCCCTTGTTCTCAAGGAATTCTTAGACTCAATGAGTAGAGTATATAAACGTAAGCAAGTAGTTTAAAAAAAAATTTATTCCCAGAACCCTTCGGATATATCATTTTGGGTTTCAGTTTTCATTGCCTCTGGCTTGAAATGGACATGGTGAAATGGAGGAAGGATCACTGGATTTGGAGGGAAGGGTCTTGAGGATGAAATGAAATGAAATAATATGTACAAATGCTCTTAGCACAATGTGTGCTACTTTACAAATGTCAACAACATGCATATCTATTTACTTATTGTATCAAAGATATATAGCACACATTATTTTATTGATTTACTTCTTGGTAAGAGCTTGGAGGTGGGAACAGAGTTGGACGTCACCAATTTTTTTGTTAGTTAACCTAACATATATCGTGTATCTACCAGAATAAGACTATAAGACTGAGCCACTTAAACTGAGTCTTTAAACCAGGTTGCTCAGGAAACACATAGGAAGGACATCAAAATAAAATTTTGGGTCCCAGGAATGGATTGTTTTTAAAAACTAATATTTGAAGAAAAATGTGGAAGAGGGTATTTTTAAGACAAATGTTTGCAATTTAGAGCAGTTGTTCCAGTGAAATAAATGAAGGACCTATTGGTTCAGAAACTCAGACAGCAGTCAAATTTCTAAGATGGGTAGCAAATTTCAGTTATTCATGAACCAGAAGAGAATCCTTCCTTTATATAAAATTTTGTCACAAGTTGCTGGAATGAGCTCACATAGTGTGCATTCTGTATAACTATTTAAAAATGAAATCTCAGCATCTCTGTCAGTGTTGAATTAAGGAACCATTAAATTATCAAAAATGTACTGATACCTTTATATTGCTAGAGGTGTCAGGTGATGAGGAAATAAAAACCAGATTTAAAACTCGTCTCACTCCTCTAGGAACTCACAATCTTGGGGAAGATAAGCTTGAAATATTAGTTGTGGAAAAAAGTAAGTACAAGTAAGTGTTATACTGATGATATAAAGTAGGGAACAAATATTTTTACAATATGCTAAGGATCTAGAGGCAACTTCATGCTATTAAACAAATTATGACAATAAGCACTATCTCATTCTCCATTCAGGTCTAGATATTTTAAAATTACCTTGCAGAATTGTTTGTATGCTCAGAAATTTGGATTTTTGGATATTGATTTTCTCTTTTCCCTTTCCCTTTGTCTTTCATTAATTCTTTAAAACCACAGCTTTTCTGCCCATATCCTTGCTCATGGGTATTTATAACACTAACAAGGATGCATATTCCCCGGTGCCCAACCATTTTTGTTGCTATATATATATATATACACACACACACATATAAATATAATAATAATTATTATTGTCTATCTTTCTCCCATAATTAAAGCTTCGCAAAAGGATGGCCCTTGTATTATTGAATGATCTGTCTTTATTTAGAAAAATAGAATATTTGTTGCTCAGTAAAATTTTGATGAATTAGTGACTGAACATAAGACATTACATCACTCTCAGAGAATCTGTTGACTTCATGGGGATGAAAAATTTTGCCAAGTTATTATAAACTGACTTTCTCTTTTTATTCCCTATTTTGTCTTACATTCTCAAAAGGCCCTGGTTACTGGGTGAATGTTCCAAAACAGTAGCTATTTTTATCAGTCTTGGGAACTTTTGAAATGGGTCTTGAAGAATGAATAAAATGAAAAGTAGATCAGTTATTTAAAAAGAGATAGTGGGGAAGGAGTAAAGGGAATAGGAATAGTAGCAAGGCAGGATAAAACTGCATGGAGTGTGCCAAGAAATGAAAGTGGTCTGGTGTGGTAGGGCTGGGCAGTGTTAGTGACTGGGAAACAGTGAAGTTGACTTTCTCCAGGCAGTCTTTTTCAGTTACTGCCACAATTCTGATGATCTGGTCATAACTTTATTCTATTTAGCACATTTACAAGTTGTTTTATATTAATTTATCTTACAGATATTCCTATTTCTTCATACTTGATATGCTTTGCTTTTTTGACTAGTTTATAAGCTCATTGATGGCAATGAATAACAGTTTTACTATGTGTTAGAATGGAACTTGAACTAGATGTAAGGTAAGCTTCCTAAAACCAAAGACCTTATCCACCAAGAGATGAATGGATAAAGAAGATGTGGTATATATACAGTGGAATACTACCCAGCCATAAAAAAGAATGAAATTTTGCCATTTGCAGCAAGATGATGGACTTGGAGGGCATTATGCTAAGTGAAATAAGTCAGACAAAAGAAGACAAATACTGAAATATATCACTTATATATGGAATCTAAAAAATACAACAAACTAGTGAATATAACAAAAACAGAAGCAGACTCACAGATATAGAAAACAAAAACTAGTGGTTACCAGTGGGGAGAGGGGAAGGGGCAATATAGGGATGGGGGAGTGGGAGGTACAAACTATTGGGTGTAATATAGGCTCAAGGATATATTGTACAACACAGGGAATATAGCCAATATTACAGTAATAACTGTAAATGGAATGTAACCTTTAAAAATCGTATAAGATTATTTTAAAAAACCAAAAAACTTAATAAAATAAAAATTTTTAAAAAGCAAGGACCTTGAGTGACTTTTTTTACCACTGTACCCTCGGTACACATGGAAAGCACACATTAATATTTGGTAGAATAATTGAATGAAAGAGGGAATGACTCAGAAAACCTGTTTTGTTGTTGTTGCTGTTTGTTTGTTTTTTAATCAGGCTTCTCCTTTGCTCATTATATGACCTTGGGAGAGAGTCACTGAATTCCTTCTAAGACTTGATTTCCTCATCAGTGAATGGGGGGTTGCTGCTGCTGCTGAGGATGAAGCATTGTTGGGAAGCCTAAGTGAGATAATGCAGGCACTTTGGGAAATGAAAATGCTACACAAATGTATCTCATGGTGCTTGCTGGTCATTATTCTGAAGTCAGTATCTGCACTCCTGGAGCATAGAAGGGAACAAGAAGAAGATAAGATTGTCAATTGGGCCTCCAAAAGGGAAAACCTAACTGACATTTTTTGGCCTATATTGAAGATTTCAACCTGCCAAAACACCATTAAAAAAAAAAAGTTTCACATTTCACTGTAAGAAATGGAGATAGAGAATCAGCTGAATAAACAGCTATAGAGATCCAATGCCAAAGACGTCTAAGATTTCAAGATGTTGTGTTAAGTAAATATTGCTGAGTTGGAATGGGCCTCTTTGTAAGCAGATATCTCTGGGATTCATAACCTATGTCAGATTACTCTTCTCTTCTTCCCATTGTCACTTGGGAGGGAATGAAGAAATTTTCTTGCCTTGATGTAGTAAAAAAAAGATCACTGCATCAGAGCTCAGGAAACTTGGCTTACAATTCCAGCTCTTCACTAATTACTTAAGTAACCTTGGACTAACTCACATATCTGCTTTTCCTTTGTAGAATGAAATAACTGTATGAGATAAATTCTGAGGTTCTTCTATTGTAATCCCTATGCATCCAGAGGAAATAATGAATTTGAATCCCAGGCAACTTTCCATGATCACCCAGCTTCCCGAGTCCCTTATTCTACCAATATCTGTCCCCTTCACACATATTTCTACAAAATACTTTTATTCTGGTTTTGAAAGGCTTATTTTGGGGGGTCATTTTGTTGGCTAATTTGGGTCATGTCCTGTTATCCAGCAGGATGATAATAATAAGAGCTACTACTTATATAATACTACATGCTATGCACTATTCTAAGAAGTTTAGTACGTTAACTCATTCAATCCTCATATCAGCTTTTATAAGGTAGATGTTATTATGATACTTATGAGTAAACTGAGGCAAAGGGAGGTTAAGTAATTTGTCCAAAATCATACTACCATTAAGCGCCAGAGTAGCAATTCAGATCCAGACTGTTTTATAACCCCACCTATGTGTGCTAAACTAATGAGCTATATTGAATATGGAGGGTTGGAGGAAACCTGGGAAGAAGAGATCTACATCTAGAAAGCACGGTGCCAGGCTCCCAGATCATTTTATCAGGTACCCAGGACAGGTAAACTATTCAAACAAATGAGGAGAAAAACCAAAAGTCTGAGTTCTATCCCATAGGCCAGTTTGCTCTCAAAATTTTGTTTTTGGGCTTGCCTGCCAAAAATGTGACTTTAAATATAAAACGAATAAAATGAAATCATTTCTTGGAGAACATTTCTGTGGTTCACTGTGGAATGCCAAGTTAAGAATATCTGTCTTACATTTTCAAGCACATGTGTTGTAGTAATTTTATGGGGTAATGAGTTGGCTTCCATTAAAGATACTTTATTTTTACAGGGGCTGGGGCTGGAGAAACATTATGTGGCAGGCAGTGAAATATCTTACTTTTGCAGATTACTTTAGCTAATCACCTACAGGTGAATTTTCTAGGAACTCTGGTTTTAACCCTTTGACTGCTATGGATTTCAGTGGGTTTTGACTGAAGACTTGGATATAATGGCAAGGGACCCAGTGGTGAGAAGTGGAGGAGTTTGGGGTATGAAGGAACTGATCAGAGTATAACAGAAGAAATATGGGACTTTCATCTCAGTTTTAAAACTTGAGTGGTACTTGAGATCTATTCACTGGCTTCAGTAAAAAAAAAAAAAAAAATCAAAATGTGATCATAGCTAATAATTTATAAAAGCTAGCATAGTCTCCACTTCCCAGTTTAACACATGGCAAATGTTGCTAGTTATCGACCCAATATCCATCCTCTCCTTCATTATTAACAGAAGTCAAATTTTGCTACTAAATATTCTATTCCCCAGATTATCTTGTAACTAGTGGTGCCCATATGACAGTGTTCTTACCAAGAGATATAGGAGGAATCGGCTGGGGATTTCTGGTAAGGAAACTCCTTTTCAATCCCCCTAAACGATGTCCAGATTGTAACTATGAAGCAAGATAAATGAGTTACAATGGTGGCACAGAAAGATAGAAAGACTTAGATTTCTGATTCTGGGTGAAGGTGGTGCAGCTAGCCTGACTGCTTAGGCAGAACATTCTCGTTTTCTAAAAAAAGCATTATACTTTTGATGTATAAGCAGTTGCCTAATTCTGAGGCTGAGGGGAATGCTCTCCCTGTGCTTTTCCTCTTATCCACTCCCCTCCAGTGGACCCAGATTTTGGGTGTCATATGTTCCCACCTAATGGTGTCTGTGCCAAAGGGGGATGGGATCACTTGTTATTCCTTTCGTTAGGTAACTGTTGTTCTTGAACAGGGGAAACTATTCTTCATATTCTCTGAGAAAGAAAAGGGGTTGTGACCCAAGATGAGATCAGTTGCAAAAATTTGTTGAATTTCAACATAATAAACATATTAGTCAGTAGAGTAAAATAATGTAATGAGCATTCTACCAGGAAGGGCAAGTGAACAGGAAAGAGCTGCATGCCTGATTCTTGCCCCGTAGTGAGGTCGGGGAAACGTCACCCAGGAGATACGTAGGCCCTTCTGATAGAGAAAAATCTGCACAAGATAGGTGGCAGTATTCAGTGTTCTGTGACTGAAATGTTACCCAACTGGGTAGAATTCCAACAGAACATGAGATATTTGGTAGATAAGTGTCGTTAAGGAAATTTGAAAGAAATTTGAAGGGAGAGTTCAAATTACCAAAGTTAAATCGGTGTGGTTTACATAGTTCATCTGATGTTAGAGAGAAGAGACAAGTTTGAGGCTGAAAGCTTTCATGTTAAGGATAGCAGATTAGAAAGATCTTTGATGGCATCATTACATTGAAACTACATGGCCTTGGGCTTCCTTTTGCATGAGCCAAATAAATCCTCTTTTTTAAAGCCATGGTTTTTTGCATTTTCATTTGCAGCTGAAACCATTTCACACTGACACATCTACTAACACATCCTCTTCTCTTTCAGTACACCCAGTAGGTGAGTACTCTATGTACAGTTGATAAGGCAGAGAAGATATTGGGGGACAAACCTTGTGATAGAGGAGTTTGATTACAACTGTTTTGGCTTCTATAATCTCTACTTTGGTTTACGTTTATTTGTTTTTTGTCCAGAAATTTTTAGGATCATTGTATTTGTATGAGTTCCATGAATACCAGTTTCTTTACACCTGGAGGTAGGTTGAGGTCTTCCAAGGAGGTCTGTGAATTTTGATTTTCTAAAGACAGCTGCAGGATGGAATGCAGGATGGAATGCAGAGAAGAAGGAAGGTGAAGTAAAGAAATAGATGGGGGTGAGCACCTAAGGTGTGCCTCGTCGTGGTACAAGTCATTATGTCATCTTGTTTATTCCTCAGGACTGTTCTTCAGGCACATTTTGTTAAAATGATTTTACAAAATCAGAAATCTGAAACTCAAAGGGGGTAAAATGTCTCGCTAATATGTGGCAGAACCAGATTTTTTATCCAGATACTATGACTCAGCATATGGATTTTCTGTGACCTTTGCCCAGGAAGAAGACATCACCCTTAGTGTCCCGGACAGTTATCAAACTTTCCTGTTGCCCTGAGTGGATACACTATCTCTATATTCCAAGGCCATTTGCTATACAAACACACTTGAAAAGAAAATATGGAACTAAGGCAGCCATTGCCTTTGCTTGCAAACAGTGGAAAAATAAGAGCAGCCCATGGAGAATTATCTCCCAGTAGCATTAGCCTCTGTCATCCATTCCCCCCATCTCTCTGAAAAACCTCACCATAACTCTGCCCCTACGTGCCTCTTTATCTTGGGGACCTGGGGGTTTTCCACTTTTTTATTCCCTCCTATAATACGAGAAAAGTTTTAAAAACTCATTTTAGGCAATAAAATATTTAGAATGTATCACAAAAAGTTTTCATGTGATCTTTTCAGAAAACAAAATTATAAGAATTAATCCATTAGCTCATTTATTTATTCAGTGTGTATTGTACGACAACTAAATGCTTTAATTTTACAGAGGGCAGGCTTTAACAAGTAAATAAGTTAGCCATTCAGATACTAGTAAGTGTAAAGAAGTAAATGGATGGTTTGAATTTCACTAGGGAGTGAGGCTTGGTACTTTTACATTAGATGGTCTAGAAAAGTCTCAGTAAGTTGCAAATTTGAGCTAAGAACTCAAGGATAAGAAAGAGTCAGTCATGAAAAGAGCCTGAAAAAAATACTTCATACAAAAGAGCAAAGACCCTGAAAATTAAGTCCTAAATCTATTAGTCTGAAGCAGATGAAACTTTTACTGTTGTACATGCAAACAGGCAAATCTTGGAAATTTCATACAGTTTGACATGTAAAGGTTAACAGGCTTATTGTCACTGCTGTGAGAATTGGGTTTCTGAGTATTTGTTTGCTTAATCTCATTGAAAATAAGTTTAACAATTGTACAGCACATTACTAACTTTAAAATTAATTCAATGCATAAAAGTGTAAATGCTGTGTACTCTTTTGAAGGCTTCTCTATTAATCAGTAGTTTAAAAATTTTAAGAAAATGGCTCAACAATTTGCAAGAACTCTGAGAAACCATAGGTAAATATTAATGCACCTTTAGAAAGCAGATCAAATAACCTATTAGACCAAAATGACCTAAATGAAACTCTACAAGGAGAAGAATTGGAAATTAAAAGAGGGAATGCAATAGGAAAAACAAGTAAAAATACTGGATATTAACAAGCTTTAGTCCACATGGAAGAGTTGAATAAAGGGAATATGTGTTCTGTGAGGCAAAGTTTCGGAAATAAAATATTTCACTAATAACTACTAAATTACAAATTATGTTAAGAATATGTACTTTATGTATATGTATAGATGTAAGCTATTATGTATAGAATGGATAAAAAATAAGATCCTACTGTATAGCATAGAAAACTATATTCAATATGCTATGATAAACCATAATGGAAAAGAATATAAAAAGTGTATATGTATAACTGAATCACTTTGCTGTACAGTAGAAATTAACACAACATAGTAAATCAACTATATTTCAATTTAAAAAAAAAGAATATGTACTTTACCTCTAGGTACAGTTATTTCACTGTGGGTGAATATCTGTTGTGATGGTTAATTTTATGTGTCTGTTTGACTGGGCCATCAAGTGTCCAGATATTTGGTCAAACATATTCTGGGTGTGTCTGTGAGGGTGTTTGTGGATGAGAATAACATTTGAATCAGTAGACCTAAAGCAAATTGCCCTTACCAGTGTGGGTGGGCCCGATCCAATCCTTAGGTGGCTGGAATGGAACAAAAGGGAAGAATGAGAGTGACCTCTCTCTCTCTACTTGGCTGTTTCAAGTTGAGACATTAGTCTTCTGCACTCAGATTGGAACTTGTACCACTGGCTCTCCTGGTTCTCAGGCCTTCAGACTTGACCATTGCCCCTGGCTCTCCTGGGTCTCCAGCTTGCAAATGACAGACTGTGGGGCTTGTCAGCCTCCATAATCGCATGATCTTATTTCTTATAATAAATCTCTTTATATATACATATATGTATATGCATATATTATATGTATATATTATAGATATACCTTTATAAACACACACACATATATATGTACAGTAGTCTCCCCTTATCTGCGATTTTGCTCTCTGTGGTTTCACTTACCCATGGTCAACCTTGTTCTGAAAATGATAAATGGTAAACTCTAGTAATAGACAACTCAGTTTTAAATTGCACCTTGTTGTAAGTAACAAGATGAAATCTCACGATGTCCCACTCCGTCCTGCCCTGGACTTGAGTCGTCCCTTTGTCCAACACCTTCCCTTCATTAGTCACTTAGTAGCCATCTCAGTTATCAGATCGACAGTCAGAGTATCCTAGTGCTTGTGTTTAAGTAACCCTTATTTACTTCATAATGGCCCCAAAGCACAAGAGTAGTGGTGTTGGCAATTCCAAAATGCCAAAGAGAAGTGTTTCCTTTAAGTGAATAAGTGAACATTCTTGACTTAATAAGGAAAGAAAAAAATATGTATGCTGAGGGTGGAACAAATCTTCTATCCGTGAGATTGTGAAGGAAAAGAAAATTCATGGTAGTTTTGCTGTCGTACCTCATACTGCAAAAATTATGGCTCCAATGTGTGATAAGTGCTTAGTTAAGATGGAAAAGGCATTAAATTTTTACAAGAGTATATTGTTATAATTGTTCTATTTTATTATAGTTATATTAGTTGTTACTGTGTCTAATTAATAAATTAAAATTTATCAGATGTATGTATATATATAGGAAAATACATAGTATATAGAGGGTTTGGTACTATCTGAGGCTTCTGGCATCCACTGAAGGTCTTAGAAAGTATCCCTCACCAGTAAGGGGGGGACTACTGTATACATACATATTAATTCTGCTTCTCTGAAGAACATGACTAATACATCTTGCTAGTGATTTAATATGTTACTTTTAACTGACATAGTGGCATTTAAAAAATGGTGGAATTTTCAAAGGAAGTATTATGTGAATAGCCTTTGTAAGGTATCCCTTAAATTATAAAACCTAAAATAAAACTACAAATTAAGAGATCAACTAGAATATGAACCTCAGGCCCAGTAAGTAATCCCTGCTCTATGAGAAAGCAACTTAACCTAGTTTACCTTAGTTTCTTCATCTGTAAAGTGGGGATAACAATGTCTATCTTAAAAACTGTCCCAAGGATTAAGCAAATTCATGTATATAAATTTTCTAGCACAAGTCTGACACATGGTAATCATTAAATAAATGTTAATAATAATTATTATTGTTATTATTTTCACCTAAATAAAGTTGATTCTGTATGAAATTATTCTAATAACTGGTGATATGCTCAAAGATTAATAAGATTATACAAAAGTTTGTGAGCCAATAAAAGGGTATAGGAGTAGAAGTTGCTTATATAGAGGATATAGCATTATCTTTTAGGCAAATAAAAAGATACTTTTCAGTTAAGATATCTCATATTTCTACATCTAGTCAACATCAACTGTAGCAAAAGAACAGTGGGCAACAAAGCAAATCATAATGGGATTTGGGGACCCCCTGGGCTAAATCATTTAAACAGACTCTGTTCTACTGAGTTCCATGAGGGCAAGGCTCAGATCATTTACTGGGATGGCCAAAAGGTTTGTTTTTCCCTAAGATGGCTCTAGTGGCACTTAGTTGTCTTTAACTTCATTTGAAACCATTTTGTTAGATTGTATGTGACAGCTGTCATATCAGCATGCATTTAAAAAAAGACATCAAAATTGGTAAATTTTTGTGTAGCCATTTTAATATTGAAGATGGAAGAAAAAAAACAACATTTTCAGCATATTATGCTTTATTATTTCAAGAAAGGTAAAAATGCAACCAAAAAGCAAAGATTTGTGCAGTGCAGGGAGAAGGTGCTGTGACTAATCAAATGTGTCAAAAATGGTTTGCGAAGTTTCATGCTGGAGATTTCTTGCTGGACAATACTACACGGTCGGGTAGGCCAGTTGAAGTTGGTAGCGATCAAATCGAGACATTAACTGAGAACAATCAACATTATACCAGGAGGGAGATAGCCAATATACTCAAAATATACAAATCAAGCGTTGAAAATCATTTGCACAAGCTTGGTTACGTTAATCACTTTGATGTCTGGGTTCTACTTCAATTAAGCGAAATAAACCTTTTTGACTATATTGCCACATGCAATTCTTTACTGAAATGTAATGAGAACGTTCTGTTTTTAAAACAAATTTTGACAGGCGATGAAAAGTGGATACTGTACAATAATGTGGAATGGAAGAGATCGTGGGGCAAGGGAAATGAACTGCCACCAACCACACCAAAGGCTGGTCTTCATCCAAAGGTGATGTTGTGTATATCGTGGGATTGGAAGGGAGTCCTCTATTCTGAGCTCCTTCCAGAAAACCAAACAATTCCAGCAAGTACTGCTCCCAATTAGACCAACTGAAAGCAGCACTTGATGAAAAGTGTCCGGAATTAGTCAACAGAAAACGCATAATCTTCCATCAGGATAACGCAAGAGCGCATGTTTCTTTGATGACCAGGCAAAAACTGTTACAGCTTGGCTGGGAAGTTCTGATTCATCCTCCGTATTCACCAGACATTGCACCTTCAGGTTTCCACTTATTTAGGTCTTTTCGAAATTCTCTTAATGGAAAAAAATTCAATTCCTTGGAAGACTGTAAAAGGCACCTGGAACAGTTCTTTGCTCAAAAAGATAAAAAGTTTTGGGAAGATGGAATTATGAAGTTGCCTGAAAACTGGCAGAAGTTAGTGGAACAAAAGTGTGAATACATTGTTCAATAAAGTTCTTGGTGAAAATGAAAAATGTGTCTTTTACTTAAAACCTGAAAGCACTTTTTGGCCAACCCAAATATTTCTCTATTCTCTTTGCTTACCATGAGATAGCCACTGGCCTGAACACTTTTCACATTCCTGCTCAGAATAACCTATGAGGTGGCTATTATTATTGTCCTTATTTTACAGATGAGGAAACTGGAGCACATGAGTTAGCTGACTTGTCCAAGGTCAGACAAAGTAATCTGGGGAGCCCCAGTCAAGGGTCCTCAGGTCACGTTTTTGACCACCAAGTTGTACTGCCTCTCATTGTCTGTTAAATACATCTACACAAGTGGTATAAAAGAGGCTTCAGAATGGAATCTCATTCTGTGTGCAATTTTAATCTAAACATTTGTTCCAGAAAGGAAAAGGGAAGAGATTATTGATATCATAAACACATTCTCAAAAGTTATCATCAAACTTGTATTTACCAAGTACCTATGTATCCCATCTCAGGGAATTTTGAGCACACAAACTCTTTTGAGAACTGATGAAAACTAGGAACACCCTATATATGAAGATTCTCCTGTAGTTTTTAGGGATTTCACAATCAGTCTGAAGGTAGTTCAAATACCTCAGTTTAAGAACTCCCTACGATATCTTACTCAGTCCTCAGAAAAATCCTGGAAAGTTAGCATTCTTACATCCTTCTACCAATGAAGAAACTAAGATTACAGATTGAAATGATTTACTTAAGGTGACATAGTTGATGAAAAGCAACACTGAAACTAAACCCAGATCAATCTAGGTCTAAGTTCAGTCTATTTAAGTTTTACTAAACAACTTCATATCTAGTTTTTCTTTAAACTTTCTCTATTACTTGGAATCTGAATTTTTTCCATGCAATTTAGAGACATTAAAAAAGAAAAAGTTCTAATTCATCTGGTTGTCCCATGGCAATTATAATTTGAACTTTGAAACATACAATATAACAATGAAATTATTTTAAAATGTCTGTCTGCTAGGAGGTTTTTACTTTAGAAAATAATGCCTCATTAGCTGACACAGAAATGCATTCTTTCTGCATGCCTTACTTTGATTTTGCAAACTGGGCACTGGTGTTATGGTTTGATAGAACTCTGGGGTCACAGAGTTCATGGTAAGTTAATTCAGCTCAGGCTTTGGCCTGAGACACTAACTGGCTTTAGATGCAAGAGTATATCCAAATTATATGAAATTTATTTGGCACAGTAAAAATCAACAATTATAATTAAATGTTCCTAGCATAAAGCTGGAAATGACTTTCGGCTTGGGAAGTGGGGCCAGGTCCAAAAAGATCGTGAAGACTTTGAGCTTTGAGAAAGCATCATACTGTCATTAACATTTCCACCATTGCTTGAAAAATTCTAACTGAAATGAGAGTATCAGTCAAAAAACAAAGAAAAACCCATTGTTTATTGTTTTTCCCATAGGGAAAATGTCTGAAAGAAAAATTCATAAATGAATGCAATTTACAACTAATTGACATCTAACCTGTAGTATGATTTTTAGTGTAGCCTTGATCTTTAATGAAAATGAGAACTGTGTGTTATATTTAGCTTCTAATTGGCCGTTGGGGGCAGAAGGGGAATAATGCTTAACAATATCCTTTTAAAGTTTTGAAAGAAATTAGTTTTGTGATCTTGAATCAAAACTAGTGCTGAAAAATGATTCCAAATAACAAATATTTCTATTAACAAAATAATAGAAAGTCACCTCTGACTATGTTTGACTTCTCCTGAAAACTGAGGTCTCATGGTCACTAACCCATTTCAAAGTACTGTTTAAATGACTAAATACTTGTAAAATAAACATGTCATTTCCAAAAAGGAATGAGGAAGGAGAAAGTGTTAAGATTCATGAGCCAACTCTATCATGAATTCCTACACTATTTCTTTCCTTAAATTTTTCCCTACAGCTTTACTGAGGTATAATTTACATAACATAAAGTTTACTCATTGTAAGTATACAATTAAATGGCTGTCAGTACATTTATAGAATTGTGCAACCATCACCATAATCCATCCAGTGTTGGAACATCTTTGTCATTCCCAGAAGTTCCTTTGTGTACCTTTGCAGTTTAATCCCCAGCTCCACACCTAGCCTCAGGCAACAGTTGGTTTGATTTTTTTTTCTCTATAGCTCTACCTTTTCTGGATATTTCATGTAAGTGTAATCACACAAAATGTAGTCTTTGGTGTCTGGCTGCTTTTTTAAAAAATTGAAGTATAGTTGATTTACAATATTGTGTTAGTTTCAGGTGTACAACATAGTGATTCTATATATATATATATATATATATATATATATATATTTTTTTTTTTTTTTTTTTTGCGGTACGCGGGCCTCTCACTGTTGTGGCCTCTCCCGTTGCGGAGCACAGGCTCCGGACGCGCAGGCTCAGCGGCCATGGCTCACGGGCCCAGCCGCTCCACGGCATGTGGGATCTTCCCAGACCGGGGCACGAACCCGTGTTCCCTGCATCGGCAGGCGGACTCTCAACCACTGCGCCACCAGGGAAGCCCGTGATTCAATATTTTTATAAGCTATATTTCACTTTAAGTAATTGCAAAACAATGGCTGCTTTAACTTAGCATAATGTTTTAGAGGTCCAGCTATGTTGTGGCAGGGTCAGCACTTTGTTCCTGTTTTATTGTTAAGCATTATTCCTTTGAATGGATAGACTGCATGTTGTTTATCCTTTCACCAGTTCATGGATATTAGAATTGTTTCATGTTTATGGTATGGCAGTTATGAGAAACACTGCTATAAACATTCACATACAAGTCTTTGTGTAAACATGTATTTTCATTTCTTTTCAGTAGATAAGTAGGAGTGGAATTGCTAGATTGTATGGTAAATATTGAGGACTGAATTGTGTTCCCTCCAAATTTATAACTGATAATATGTGGAGACTGGGCTTTTAAAGAAGTAAATGTAGCTAAATGAGGTGATAAGGATGGGGCTCTAATCTCATATGATTGGTGTCCTTATAAGAAGAGGAAGAAACACCAAGGATGCATGTGCACAGAGGAAAGGCCATGTGAGGACAAAACAAGAATGCAGCAAGTTGCAAGTCAAGGTGAGAGGCATCGGAAGAAACCAAACCTGCCACACCTTGATCTTGGTCTCCCAGCCTTCAGAACTGTGAGAAAATAAATTTCTGTTGCTTAAACGTCTCGTCTATGGTATATTTTTATGGCAGTCCTACCAAACTAATTCAGCAAGGTTATGTTTAACTTTTTAGGGACTGCCAAACTATTTTCCATACTGACTGAACCATATTTATATTCTCACTAGTAATATATGAAAGTTCCATTTTCTCCACCTTCTCACCAACAGTTGATGCTACCTGTCTTTCTGATTATAGATATTCTAGTGGATAGGAAGTATTATCATATTGTAGTTTTAATTTGCATTTACCTAATGACTCATGATATTGAGCATATATTCATGTGCTTATTAGCCATTTAGCTTATCTTCTTTAGTAAAACATCTACTCATGCCTTTGGCCATTTTGAATTGCTATGTGTTTTCATATTATTGAGTTCTCTAATAGTCTAGACAAAAGCCCTTTATCAATGTATGATCTACAAATATTTGTGTGCTGTGGGTAGTTTATCTTTTCCTTTTAAAAAATATTTTCTTTTTAATGGTATATTTTGAAGCATAAAAAGTTTAAAATTTGATTAAGTCCAATATACACATTTTCTTTTTACGATTTTGCTGTCACTTTCCTACCTAAGAACTCTTTGCCTAACCCATAATGTTCTCCTGTGTTTTCTATTAGAAGCTGTATAGTTTTAGCTCTTACATGTAGATCTATGATTTATTTTGAGTTAAGGTTGTGTAAGATGTGAGATAAGGTTCTAAATTCGTTCCATTTCATATAAATATCCAATCATCCCAAAGGAATTTGCCCTGTAGAATTGCCATGGTGCTTCGGTTGAACATCAATTGATTGTAAATGTGAAGGTTAATTTTTGTATTCTCAGTTCTGTTCCATTGATCTAGATGTTTATCTTTATGCAAAACCACACTATCTTAATAACTACAGCTTTATAGTAAGTTTTGAAATTGTGTAGAATGAGTCCTCCATCTTTGTTCATAGTTCTTGTAATTGTTATGGCTGTTCAGGGCCATTGCATTCCCATATAAATTTTAGGGCCATTTAGTCAATTCCTATAAAATTATTTCTGGGATTTTAATTGGGGTTATGTTGAATCTACAGATCACTTTAGAGAATTTTCTTCTTAGTGACATTGAGTCTTCCAATCCAAGAACATGAAATGCCTTTTATTTATTTAGATCTTTAATTTTTTTCTCAACGGTTTTATAGTTTTCAGTGTGCAAGTCTTTGACTTCCTTTGTTAAATTTATTCCTAAGCATTTTGTTCTTTTTGATATTATTTTGTGTGAAATTGTTTTCTAATTTCATTTTCAGATTGTTCGTTGTTAGTATATAGAAATACAAACAATATGTACATATTGGTCTTGTATCCTGCAATCTTGCTGAACCCATTTATGAGTTCATATACTTAAAACAAGTCCTTAATATTTTCTATATATAGAATAATCTTAATTTCATTAAACACACTTATACTTTTTTCCTCTAATATGGATGGCTTTAATATCTTCTCCCTTTCCTTCTTCCCTCCCTCCCCCTCTTTCCTTCCCTTGCTTCTCCCCTTCCTTTTTCCCTTCCTTTTTTCTTTTTTCCCCCTTATTGTTGGCACTGGCTAGGATATCAGTGCAATGCTGAATAGAAGTGGCAAGAGCAGATTTCTTGCTTTTTATGTGATTTTAAGAGGAAAGCATTCAGTCTAAATGTGTTTGTGTGGATTCTATTTCTGTATTCTCTATTTCATTACACTCATGTCTTTATGGGCCCTGACCATACCACACAGGTTTAAAGTTTTAATTACTCAACCTTGCAAGTCATCTTGATAGCTGATAGTCTGATAGAATAATTCTGCCTTCCTGCCTCAAATTGAATTTGGCTTTTCCAGGTTTGTTGCTTTTCCATGTAAATATGTAATTTACAATTTTTCAAAAACTTTATTGGAATTTGACTGGAATAGCATTGAATTTATAGGTTAATTTAGAAAAAATGTACATATTTAGAATATTGAATCTTTTTATCCATGTGCATGGAATATCTCTTTACTTATTTTGATCTCATTTTATGCTTTTAAATAAAATTTTATAATTGCCTTTATCAAATCTTGTATTATACTGATAGATAATTCTTAAAAAACATAGTTTTGAGGCTATTGTGAAGTGATATCTATCTATCCATCTATCTATCTTATTGGTTATTATTAGTTTATGGAAAATCTGAATTTTTCTTTTAATTTGTTGGCTATCCACCTTGATGATTTCCCTTATTATTTCCATGAGAATTCTAATTTTCTTTTGGAATTTTTTCATGTAAAACCTCATCTCACCTGTGAATATTCATTTATTTCTCCCTTTCCAATTATTTTATCTCCTGTCTCTTTCTTCTTTTTTTTTTTTGTTCCTTTCTTTATTGCTCTAGATAGGATTACCATTACAACTTTGGAAGAAGCAGCAAAGCAGCCATCATTTTTGGTTACTGACTCTAAAGGGACTTCAAAACTTCATCATTACGAATGATGTATTTTTTTTTATACATAGCTATTTACTTACTAGAATTAGGCATGATCTTATATATAAAATTGGCTTATGTATTTTTTCTCACACTTTTCAGATTTAGTACCAAGTGTATGCAAGTTCATAAAATGAAGTTTTCTTCATTTTGTTTTGTTTCAGTTATATTTTTTGTAACAGTACAAAGTATGAAGTAGCAACTATCAGTTATTTGAAAGTTTTTTCTAAAATTTACCTCTGCAACCATATGGCCTGGTAACTTTTTTGTGTGTGGACTTCTGATTACTGATTTAGTTTATTTAATAATTTAGAGACCCATTTGATTTTGCTGTTTCTTTCTGGAGCAAATTTTGATAATTTTTCTAAAAATTTTTGATAAGTTTTCTAAAAACTTGCTTAATTTTTCAAATTCATCGATTTCTAATTATATTTCATTAATAGCTTTTTAGTTCATATCATTGTTTATAATATGTGCCCTTTCCACTTTTTCTTCTTCTTTGATTTCTACTATTACTACACCTATTACCACTCCTACTACTACTATCTGGACAAAGATTTATCTATTTTATTAAGTCTTTTCAAAGATAAAATTTTGAATTTATTGAAATGATTATAAGGATATAATCCTTAATAATTTGGTGTTGGATTGATTCAGAAATTTTGACAGAGGCATCTTAATATCTCATTTTATTGAGGATATCATTCCATTGTTTTATGACTTGTATTCTTGCTGCTGAAAAATCTAATTGTCATTCCCTTTTAACTAATTTGTTTTTCTCTTTGATTGCTTCTATGATGTATTCTTTGAATTTGGTGTTCTGTCCTTTCATGATACTATGTTTATGTGGGAATTTGTTTGTATTTGCCCAGGTTCAGTCCTGATATAAGGGTTCGTCAATATAAGGATTTTGTTTCTCATCAATTATGAAATATTCTCAGGACTTCCCTGGCAGTCCAGGGGTTAAGACGCTGCACTCCCAATGCAGGGGGTGCAGGTTAGATCCCTGGTGTGGGAACTAAGATCCCACACGCCATGCAGCAAAAAAAAAAAAATTATGAGATATTCTCAATCATTATTTGTTCAGATATTAATTTTCCTCATTTCTTTTTATTAACTCATTTAAGAACTTGTACGAGATGTATATTGAACGATTATACTTTGTCCTAAATTTCTTTTAACCGAAATTTTGTTTTCTAATGGAACTTTTTTTCCCCACTCAGAGTCAACCTTCCTTGCTTTTTCTGTGCTGAGATTTTTTTATTTCCACATGCATGAAGGAGGCTGCTCTAAATGCATCCTAGCTTTATGAAGGGCCTCCGTTCCAGGTTTAAGTCACTGGTTCTTCTACTTTTAGGTAAGGAATAAAACCTAGACCCCTAGATTACAGAACCTATATTAGGGTTTTCTTTTTCCCAGAATATTGCAGGATTAATGCAGTTGTTTACATTTTTCACTATGAGTTCCCTTATATTTTCTGGAATCTAGGATCTCTATTAATTTTTATGCGTTCAGCTATTTATTTATTGTATTTACTTATTTTTGTTAAATTTTATCTAGCACTACTATGTGTTTTTGAAGAGAAGAGCCTGTGTTAGATCAGTTATTTCTGTTTGCCAAAATCAGAAGTCCCCTCTTACATATTTTTGTATATTCACTTTGTGCAAAATTAGCTACAACTGCAATGAGCTTTCCCTAGATAATCATTGAAAACTCAATGGTTAATGCTATTACAGTCAGTTCATTTATATCCTACTAAATTCACAATCTATAATCATTTACCGTTTAGAGTCATATTATTGAGAAACTCTCTTATTTAAAAAAACAATAAAAACCAAAACAATTCCTTTAAGGAGGAAGCAGAATTTTTCTAAGCTAATGAAGAATTTCCTAAATTAGATTTATATCATCACAAAGAATGTGGCAGAAGTAATCGCTGCTATTTGGAAATTATTTTTTTATTGATATCTCTTTGAACAATTTTTCAGCTTTCACTGAATTGCAGTTAGTTTGCACATGTGTCTGAGCACTGCTAATACATAGGAAAAAAAAGTGAAGACTGGTTATAAGAAAGGAACTCAAGTCATAAATATGCCAACTGCATATAAGCAGCATTAGTTACAGGCACTTGTGGATGACAGAAAATTAAAATACCGTTCTACAAGTTGCTTGAGTTTTAAACCTCCACTTGCTCTCTTGTTAAAACATTTCACTGTGTACTTTGGCAAGAGCTGTATGACATTACTCTGAAGGTACCTAGAGTTGGAACATTAGACTCAAGAGTCCAAGTCTTAACTTTTTCACATATTGTGTTCTGTTGGGAGATTACCATTTCTCTTATGGTCTTTGTTGAGACCAAATGGCAGGAGAGAGTTAAACTGAAATTTTCTTAAGCTTATGTGTTCTCCTGGAAGTGGTCATTATAGATTTACATTATACTATAATTATGCCTAAATTACATACAGAATGAATGACTGATTTAAGTCTAACTTTAGGCAGATAATTCTCATTGTATAAGATTTCTTGAGAGGGAGAGAATTATGTGTGATCAGCCAGAAAGAATATGGGCTTGAGTGTCAGAAAAAACAGGAGCTTTGTCATTCATCACTATAGAACCTTTGGCATGTTATGGGACATCAGGCTCCTCACTTGCAGAATAGACAGTATCTTCCTCTCAGGGTTGTTGTAAGAATTAAAAAATAAAATAGGTGTACAGCTTTGAGCCCAGCCCTAGTTGCTCTACAAATACTCATTTCCTTCTTTGCTTTTCTAAAACCTTAAGTGCTCCAGTTAAAAGACAAAGATTTTTCACATAGAATTTACCCATTATAGGCTGTTTATAAGAATAATATTGAAAACAAAAGGTTGAAAGTAAAAGAATGAGAAAAAACATACCATGGAAAAAGAAAATAGGTGTAGACAAGTAGACTTTCAGACAGAAAGCATTATATTAAAGTGGGTCACTTCATAATGATAAATGGTTCAAATCACTAGAATGATTTACTATTTCTAAAACTGTAAGACTTGCAATTTGTGTGATTTCTTTTCTCATTCTAAACAAACTTATTTTTGTACCTAAATTTTTAAAATTAATTCATAAAGTGATCAAAAATTCACTTTTACAAAAAAGATGTTCAACATCAGTAGTCATCAGACAAATGTAGATTAAACCCAAAATGTGATACCACTGCATACAGACCAGAATGAGTAAAATTTTAAAATACTGACATTACCAACTGTTGTTGAGTTTGTGGGGAAAGTAAAACTCATTCATTGCTGGTGTGGAGACAAAAATTTTAGCCACTTTGGGAAAACAGTATGGCAAACTTTACAAAGTTAAATGTATTTGTATGGTATGACTCAGTGATTCTACTCCTTGATGTTTACCCAAGAGAAATAAAAATATAGGTCCCTGCAAAAAAATAATTCATAGAATTTAAAAACTATAAATATGAAAACAACTTTGGAGGTTTTCTTTTCCAAAACTTGTTACTGGTGTAGGGGCTAGGAGATAATGAGTTGGTCAAGTTCACAGAGAACTTACCTCAAAGCCCCATGTCTAATTCCACATTAAATATGTAGCCAAAGCTGATGGCTTTCTTTTCATTTCTTTTTTCATTGAAGTATAGTTGATTTACAATATTATTTTCAGGTGTACAATGTAGTGACTCAATATTTTTATAGCTTATACTCTATTTAAAGTTATGACAAAATAATGGCTATATTTCCTTGTGCTGTACCATATATCCTTGTTGCTTATTTATTTTATACACAGTAGTTTGTATGTCTTAATCCCATACCCTTATCTCACCCCTCCCCCCTTCCCTGTCTCCACTGGTTTGTTCGCTATATCTGTGAGTCTGTGCCTATTGTGTTATATACATTTGTTTGTTTTATATTTTAGAATCCACATATAAGTGATAACATAGAGTATTTGTCTTTCTCCACCTGCATTATTTACAATACCCAAACTATGGGAGCAACCTAAGTATTCATCAACAGATGAATGGATAAAGAAGATTGATATACATATATATATATATATATATACACACACATAAATACATACATACAATGGAATATTACTCAGCCATAAAAAAGAATGAAATTCTGCCTTTTGCAACAATATGGTTGGACCTCGAGAGTATTATGCTTAGTGAAACAAAGCTGATGTTTTTCTGCTTTTTCTGTTGTTTAATAAAAATGTAAATCTGTGCTATGTCTGTGACTGTCTTTTTCTATAGGATGTAAAAGATTATTGTTTGCACTTCATGGTATTTGCCTAGTCTTTGTCTTCCAGTTTCTTGTCTGCACTTTCTCCATCTCTGTGAACTGTTTTTGTCTTGATGCTTGCTACCTCAGAGATTCACCTCCAACACCTTACCTCAGCCCAGGTATAGAGGAGTCTGTGGAAGTTCAACCCCTCCCCAGCACACAGGCAATACAACACCTTCTGCCTAGGGAAACAGCCGTAACTATGGACTCTAAGGGATAGATAAAATAAGAAAATAAAAACTAGAAGTGGAGAAGTTTCTGCAAATGTCAGACTTTTATAGACTCTTAAAGAGAAAATGTCTTTCCTTCTCTATGGGGACATAAATGAGCTTTTTATCTAAGCCAAGGTCAGGAGACCAAATACCTGGAAAATAAAGAGCATTAATAATTTTTTTCTTTCAGAGGTGTGACTATGAATTTAAAGAATGAGTCATATTCTACTGTTTAGTCTATGAAACTAAGAACTGGTTTTTCCTTTGTTTCTTTTTCTCTTCCCCTCCTCAAAGAAACACACAGATGATTTAAGCAGCCTTGGATTACAACATACCTAAAATAATAAAGCAATTGAGGGAGAAAAAATCAGCTGAAGGTGTAAACCCCCTCCAGGCTGAATGACTGTAGCATATTTCATCCTCTCATTCTAAATCAATGCTAAGCAAAGCACAGAAATGTTTACCTTTGTCTGATCTCTAATTCCCTAAATTTATGTGGAATCATGCACAGATGCGCTGGAAACCAGCCTGGAAAAGCCTGGCATTTTAATTGATCCCAGAGCTTCTTGCCTCACGGCTCCTGCTGTGATGAAGTCTGCTACTTGTTCCAAAGATTCTCCGCCCGGTTGCCTAGCCACCGGCAGCTGGCCAATCAAGGTGTCCACAGGCAGTGAAGGAAGTAACCAATCAATTTTTTAATTTCCTTCTGTAAACGGGAGTGAATCAGGATGCATTTGAAATCTCATTAGTCAAAAGTAAGATGTGTAGTGTGCATTTTAACATATGTGTTAGTTGGATACATTTGACATTTAGTCATAAATACTGATGAATATTTGAAAGCCCATTTCAGACAAATTTGAACCTTGAGTTACTAACTTAGTTTTTAAAATCAGTTTTATAGTCTTACTAGCCCTGTCTAATTTCAACAGACTTTCCTTTACCTAATTTAACACTTCCCTCCTAGAAAAATAGCTTCATATCAAAATTTTCCTCTAGAGACAATGGTACCTTCTATTTCCAAATCATCAAAATTCAGTATAGTGAAGTCATAGTTAACTAACTTTTTGTCTTCATTCCCCAATCTATCCAGTCATCTGTTTTTTTGGTTTTGGTTTTCTCCCCTACTTTGACCCTATTTCTCCATTCCCATGACCAATACTCTGGTCTAAGGCCCAGATTTCTTCACATTTGGATTCAGAAACAGGCCTTGGCTCTAGTTCCTCCAGTGCATTCTATAAGCCATCATCAGCTGTCATCACTTCAGTCCTCTTCTGGAAAACCTTTACTGAAATGCAGGCCGGCATGCGTTGAAGTCAGCACTTATCAATTGGCGTATTCCAGGAACATATCTTGCATCTCTGAGCCTGTTTTCTCAACTGTAAACATGGAGATAATTAAGTTAAAGAAGATAATGTCCATTTTTTAATCTGGTTATTTATTACATAAATATTTATCGTATAACTATATATACACATGTATCTTCTATTACCTTTATTTTTACTATTATTTAATGGCTCCTATTTTTGCTAACATTTTCCATTTATCTTCACGGTCCTTCGTAATCTGGCCTCCTTCCCATCCATCTGTCCATCCTTATTTCCAGTATCATTCTTCCCACACCCCTTTCCTCACCACCAGGTACCCATCACTCTAATCAGATAGTCTCCTCACTGAGCTTTCATTCATCATGTTATACTCATTCCTGTCATCCCCTAATTCTTATTTATCCTTCAGACCTCAAACTCAAGCACCACTTCCTAGTGAAAGATTCTTTTATTATATGCTTTCAAAGAACCATGTTCATTTACTTCAGAAGACTTTTTTCAGTGTATAATTATACATTGCTAGTACAAACTATTTAAGTAATTAATGCCTGCCTCTCCTACTACACAGAGGTTTCTGTGAGAACAGGGACAGTGTAAGTTTGTTAACTATTGTATTCCTAGGGCCTAATATGGTTAAGTGTAGTATAAATACTTTTTATGAGAATGTAGCTGAATTTTCATCAATTTAAATGGCCTCTACTCTTTCCCTCCCTTCAGATCTCAAAAATCTTATCTTTTGAAACCCTATACTAATTTCATCAAAGGAAATCAGTCTTCAAATACATATTTATTAAAAATATTCTATGTGCCCTATATTATGATGGGCAATATAGAGGGATTATTTTCCCTGAATTCATGAACAAATCTTGAATAAAGAGACAAAAATAAAATTCACTTAAAGCAAGTACTTGTGTGTGTGTGTGTGTGTGTGTGTGTGTGTGTGACATGAAGAGGGAGAGAGAAAAAATGAGCAGAGTGAGGGGTGAGTATAAAGAAGGACTAGAGGGCTTCCCTGGTGGAGCAGTGGTTGAGAGTCCGCCTGCCGATGTAGGGGACACGGGTTTGTGCCCCGGTCCGGGAAGATCCCACATGCCGCAGAGCGGCTGGGCCCGTGAGCCATGGCCGCTGAACCTGCGCGTCCAGAGCCTGTGCTCCACAATGGGAGAGGCCACAACAGTGAAAGGCAGTGTGGTCTAGTAGGAAAAAGCCCAAGAGACTAAGAAATAAGAAATCTGCCATTTGATAAACCTGAGTAAATCAATTCTCTTCTCTAGGCATCATTCTTTGTCTGGAATATGAGCACATTGGACCAGTATGTATTTAAGATGTCTTCAAATTCTGTGGGTCAAAACAAAACATGTGACAGTATTGACAACTCAACTTCCTTTTTCTTTTAATTCCTTTTAGTGTATTTAGTAATCTGTAGTTAGAATGATATATTGTGATTTTTCTCTTGAATAGAGTAACATAAACATGTCTCATGGTGCCACAATAGACTTTATAACCATAATTTTTGTATTTTTTTCATTTATTCAATGAATGCATTGATAAGGACTTTGTGATAGACACAGTGTGAGGTGCTGGAAGTCAAATGTGGAATGGGGGAGATGTGGTCCTGGCCCTCAGAGAGCTGTTAGTGTGGGCTACATCCAGGGAGTGTAAGTTGCATATTGAACTCACTTTTTTAGAGTTGAGATCTCACACATTTTAATATATTCACAAGTGTTTATTGATTTTGGTTGTTACTTATGTGCAAGTATTGAATTCCCATCAAAATGAGAAGTTCTTAGGAGCTACATTTTGTGTGTGTGTATGTGAGTGTTCTTAAATTATAGAATTTTCCTGCCAATTTTTATTTTAAATATTTTATTTTATTTTATTTTATTTTATTTTATTTATTTTTTTTTTGCGGTACACGGGCCTCTCACTGTTGCGGCCCCTCCCGTTGCGGAGCACAGGCTCCGGACGCGCAGGCTCAACGGCCATGGCTCACGGGCCCAGCCGCTCCGCGGCATGTGGGATCCTCCCGGACCAGGTCACGAACCCATGTCCTCTGCATTGGCAGGCGGACTGTCAACCACTGCGCCACCAGGGAAGCCCTAAATATTTTATTTTGTTACCCTAAATGCACATAAAAATTGTTAGACAGTGTATCCTAATATATATTTAGAAATTTTTGTCATTTATATAAATGTATGCAATGGTTGACATACATGGAATGCTTACTATGTACCAACACTTATGGATAATTTTAATCCTCACAGCTACATTATGTGATGGATACTATTATCATTCCCTTTTTTTTTTTTTTTTTTTGCGGTACGCAGGCCTCTCACTGTTGCGGCCTCTCCCGTTGTGGAGCACAGGCTCCGGACGCGCAGGCTCAGCGGCCATGGCTCACGGGTCCAGCCGATCCGCGGCATGTGGGATCTTCCCGGACTGGGGCACGAACCCGTGTCCCCTGCATCGGCAGGTGGACTCTCAACTACTGCGCCACCAGGGAAGCCCCTATCATTCTCATTTTTATGGATGGGAAAAACTGAGGCCCAGAGTAGTTAAAACACTGGCCTGAAATCACATAGATAGTACAATGGTATGTATGGGATTCCAAGCCAGGTACTTCCAACTACATCATACTATGCCTTTCCCATGCTATGTTTTTTCATATACTCCTGTGACCCTCACAACTACTGTCATAGCATAATAAATGCTCAATGAATTCTTATTAAATTATATTTTTGGTAGAATCATGAACGTTTATTTTGTGTGTGTGTGTGTGTGTGTGTGTGTGTGTGTGTGTGTGTGTGTGTTTGTCCACACCACGTGTCTTGCGGGATCTTAGTTCCCCGACCAGGGACTGAAACTGTGCCCTCACCAGTGAAAGCGTGAGTCCTAACCACTGGACCTCCAGGGAAATCCTGAAAGTTTATTTTGGAATGACACATATCTTCGTTTTCTTTTTTTCTGATAAGCGGTATAAGATTCAATAGAATGGTATGTAGGAGGGAAAGGAGGCAGAACAAAGAAAATATCCTGTGTTTTATGTTAATTTGTGAATCTCAATTATTTTAAATACTTGGGAAATTTTTTAAGGCATCCTTTTACCAAGCACTATAATTTGTGCTTTGGGTGCATGATATTATATAATCTTCAAAACCTCTGTGAGGTAAGGGCTATAATCATTCCCCTTTTAAGGATGAGGAAATCAAAGCTTCACAAGATTAAGACACTTGCCTAAGTTATTTACTCTGGATTATGACAAATAGTGCTTTAAAAACACCAATTTTCCTTTACCCACATTGTAATAAATAGTAAGCCACCTTGCTCACTCCTCTCTTTTCTCTTCTTTTTCCCTACTTCCTTACTGAATTTATAGTCTCCAGTACATGTGGTTTATTGGTGTTCTATTATATTCCTTGGAGCAAGGGGTTAATAGTAGTAGTAAGAACAATTAATGTTTGTTCAACACTTACTATATGTCAACCACTGTTCTAAGCAGTTTACATATATTAATTTAATTCTTATAACATCTCTGTAAGGCAGAGATTATTATGCCCATTAAATGAGATAATGTATGAAATGTGTTAAGGACATCTCCTGGCATAGTTTAGAAGTTCCACTCCTAGTTGTAGTAGTATTAATAGTAGTAGTATTGTAATTATTATGTACACTTGCATTTGGGGCACATATAGTTTTAAACTTGTCATTCTTTACCTCATCACTGTGAGGACCTCCTGTGTATGCATGCATATGTGTGTCTATATTTCTGTAATCGGTAAATAATCATAGAGTTTTAACAAAGAGGGGAATCTATAAAATAGCATCTTGACAAAGAGAGTAATTTATTTTCCAACTTCCTTGACAGTTTTATTCTCTCATGTTCCTCTGACCTCTGGGTGAATTCTGCTTAATGAGTTCCCTAAATTTTAAAGACATTTGATAGGTCTAAGTTTTAGAAAGTCTTGCTTTATACTGAGTTGAAATATGGAATGGTAGGTGGTTTGGACAGAAAAAATGGTGCACTCTTGGACTTTGAAATCAACCTGATCTGACTATCACTTACTGGCTGTGGATCTAACTTGTCAGTATCTCTGTACCTCATTTTCCTTTTCTGTAAGCAGGGGACCATTGTCCCTATTGCAGAGGGTTACTGTGCTGTTTGGTTGAGATCTGTTTATATCATTATGAAGTGCACTCACAGAGCGCTTTGTACTCTTCACTCTGCCCCCATTCTTTCATTTCTAGAAGGCAGTGCCCTCTCCTCTGAGCCACATTAGGCTAGCAGGAGGCATCTTAGTTCAAATAAACAGAGAACAGTGGCTAAGGTGACTACCAGGGAAATATATGCTAGTTTTGTTAGTTTATATTCGACCCAGTTTGCCACGTTGCTCATAAGCTGGCTCTCCACAGCATCAAAGAGCAGAAACCCTCACAGAACTATTGACCTTACCTCCAAATGGCTACAGGGTTGCACACAGGCATCAATCAAATCTGGAAACAGATTCCCTGGAGAACTCAGCTACTAAGCTGTGCAGCAGCAATAGCCTCCAGGGTAAAGAGTATGGGAGACAGCTCTTAGTTACTGTGGACTGGGAGACTGAACAGCTCACAATGTCAGGATGGTCAGGAGGAGAATGGTGGATATTGAATGTTGGAAAAAAATCAATCCTCTCAATCTAATGATGTAAATAATACTTCTGGCAATAACATAGGAGGTATTCAATACACGTTTTCTTTCTGACTAAATGTATGCTTGACTGAATGAATTAATGAGTGACATAAGAGTGCATAAGAGTGATTCAAAGGTATATATTTATCATCTCTCCTTCAAACCATCCATTCATATATTTACCAGACTTACTCTATGCCAAGCATTATGATAGATGCCAAGGATTCCGATGTGAATATGACACAAAGACTCTCAAATAATTCTTAATCTAGTAGGAAAGGATGTGAATAAATGAGCATAAAATGACATGGTTAGTTTACTAAGGTCACAGTGGGAACTATATTGGAGGAAAAAAATATTTCTGATGGAGGATCAGGAAGAAGAATGAAAGTAACATTGAAGACAACATTTGAATTTGGCCCTAAGGAATGAGTAGGAGTTTTCCAGATGGGAAAAGAAGGGTAAGAAGTGTATCACAATTAGAAGGAATAGCATTTATATTTATATGCAGTTTGGAGAAAGAACAAATAATCTAAGGTAAACAAGAGTTCATTGAGAGAAATCAGTAGGATGTGAACCTTGAAAGGAAGTTGAAGTAAGACTTGGATGGACTCTATATTGATAAGAGAATTGTTCACAGTAGATATATAATTCTGACATTTGTCCATGTTCTAGATTTTGCTCAATTTCCACCCAAGTTCATCTTTGCTCTGCCATATCCACTGGTCCCTTTGCCTACAGACAATGTCCTACAATATTCAGCATTGCCACCTCTGGCCTAGAAAAGTGCTGTCCTAATTAGGGACATTTAAATTCTTTCCAAAGCTGTAAAACCCTTGGAGTGGTCAAATAAGGTTACTATTATGAATTTGTTAGACTAACATTTGTTAAGTGGAGCATAGGATGACAAATGACTAGCCTTAGTTCAACAAAGACCACAAGAGAAATTTAAATAAAGCAGTTCATTACTCCAAGCCCTGGAGGAAGTACAGGACTCTTCTTGAGGGGCCACATATAAAGGTCACGTCAGAGTGCAGGCAGAAATGGAGGCTGGACCTGAACTCATGCCTTTATTTGGGTTCATGGGTGTAGTGCTTTTGGGTTCCCAGGCTAAGGCCAAATTGGTCAGTTCCAACCAAAAAGAGCAGGGGTTTGGGGCCTTATCAAATGGCACACAAGGGGAAGGCCCTGGCAGGTGGAGGAGACTGTTAATCACAGGGCTGTTAGGAGAGTCATATCAGGCACTCAAATTTGCACGCGACTCTGAGGGCTATTATTTAGGGCATGAACTTGCGTGAGGTGGCTAGTGTCAGCTTCAGGCCCTTGTAGTGCTCTTGGCCAAACAAAATGGATATTTTTTTTTAACATCTTTTATTGGAGTAAAATTGCTTTACAATGGTGTGTTTGTTTCTGCTTTATAACAAAGTGAATCAGCTATACATATACATATATCCCAATATCTCCTCCCTCTTGCGTCACCCTCCCAATCCCACCCCTCTAGGTGGTCACAAAGCACCGAGCTGGTCTCCCTGTGCTATGTGGCTGCTTCCCACTAGCTAGCTATATTACATTTGGTAGTGTATATATGTCCATGCCACTCTCTCACTTTGTCCCAGCTTACCCTTCTCCCCACCATGTCCTCAAGTCCATTCTCTGCATCTGCATCTTTATGCCTGTCCTACCCCTAGGTTCTTCAGAACCCTTTTTTTTTTTTTAGATTCCATATATATGTGTTAACATACAGTATTTTTTTTCTCTTTCTGACTTCAGTCTGTATGACAGACTCTAGATCCATCCACCTCACTACAAATAACTCAATTTTGTTTCTTTTTATGGCTGAGTAATATTCCATTGTATATATGTGCCACACCTTCTTTAATCAAAATGGATATTGAAGCAACAGTAACATGGAGTAGCTTAGCTAAACTCTCAAAAGTTACATTTCCCTGGTCATAAAGTCTCTCATCTTATCCCTTTTCTATAAAGTTTCCTTCAAACTTTAAAGTTTCCTTTTCTAAAGTTTCTTTCTCTAGTTTGAGAAGGCATGGCTCATTCATTCACTCAGTTATATATTTATTAATTCAATAAATATTTATCAAGTGCCTGTGAAGGACCAGCACTCTGATAATCCCTGGACTTCATCACATCTCCATTATGTTCTTCATATCTGCCTTATTCTTTCCCAGATAATTCTTATCCAATCAGTTTGGAGTTCTTATCCAAGAATAAAACAAACACAAAATTCCTCGTGCCCATTGTCCCCTGAGTAGTTTATCATCACTGGAAATCCACAAATGCTCAGGTTCTCAAGGCTGAGACTTACCTGCCAGACCCCTTTAACAAAGAAACCTATCATGGAAAAGAACTCACTCTTTTAAGATTGCAAGAGTCAGCTATAAGAATTCATTGTGAACTTTCAGGATGCATTGTGAGGAGCCCTGTTGACTCATCAAAGTATATCAAAGCAACCCAGAATATTTAGTATCTCATTGTGCATTGGCTGGTTTCCAAGAAATCCCAATTCTTTATTCAATCCAAACTGCAGTTTATGTATGTCTTCTTTTGGACTACAGGTTATTTATAGAAAAAAGCATTTTGCATTTCTGGCATGATCTTTCCGTGAAAATGAAATTTAATGGTGGAATATTTTGAATGGTTTTTGAAAAGCCCAGAAGTTCCAATGACTATTGAATAATTCAAGACCATTACAAAATGTAAGATACTTACTGTAGAGAATAATTTTGAAAAATAATATGGATATTAATATATACAAATCTTATATTTCCTATCTTTTCTGCCAGTATTCAAAATGCTGTTTATCACTGCTTTTCAAACATGGAGAGTATGTGGCTAAATCTATGTTCTCTTGCGCAGGATGCTCACTCAAAAATGTAAGGTGATACTCATGTCCTCTAGAGCCGTTTTTCCCCAAAGTAGACACACTTCTAGTGTGTCCCTAGATTCTTCAGTTGTTTATTAAAACCGTGATATTTCAGTATGGTCACTCTCCTGGTCCTCCATTAGTTTATCCACTGAATTCACTAGACAGCTCCAGTTGGAATGTGATCAGCTTGGAGAATAGCAGGATCTCCTGCTAATGTTAGAACACACTATTACTACTTACTAATGCTGTCTAAGATGGTTTTTATAGCTGTTTCTATAGGGCATGAACCAATGAAGATGTCAAATGCCCAATTTAACGACAAAATTCTTGGGCAAAAATTGGAAGCACAAGTCAAGTTTAATGGACTGAAGCACCTCATTAATTGAGCTAAAATGGAGTGTTATGGTTTCTCTTAGATTTTTATTTTGTATTATTTTATTTATCTTTTCATTTACGTTTTTATTCCCTCAAGCTAGTGACCATATTTTTAAGAGGCAGTATGAAGTTGCAGATATAATAGTTAAGAAGGCACCAAAGAATCTATTCTCATCCTAACTCATCACTAATATGCAGCCTTAGCAAGCCATTTAATCTCTTAGTCTCATATATTTTATTTATAATACCCATTTCCTCCTCTATAGAATTGCAATGAGAATCTTGTGCGGTAACATACACAAATGTACATTATAGACTAGAAAACTCTATACAGGTTATGTAACTGATTCTTCCACATTTACAAAAACCATTCAGTAAATACATCTGATTTGTTAAGAAGTAATATGTGTGTGTCTCTTCAGCACCAAAGAAAGTTCGACATTACTGCAAATTATACATATATTTTTTCTAAATAATTCAGTTTATACAGCTGATATGGACAAAGTAAGGAATAATGAGTATAACATTTATATTTAAAGAGAAGGGGTTTTAAAAACCATAATTGTAATAATTTGATGTTCCCTGTCCTTGGTCTTTATTATGAGGATATTTTTTAAAAGCACTAGTAAGAGGATTTTTGTAGCTTTTGGCCTGGAAGGAACAAGTCCCACAGTGATCACAATGTACTCGAGCCTTTCCTGCTTCATGAGTTTTACAATCCTGAGTTAAACAGAATACAGATGTCTGCAGATGAAAAGAAAACATATGAAATTCTCACTCTCAAGCCAGAAGAATTCAAGCCAATCCAAGTGTGAAGGCTAATGTCACAGCTGAAGTAAAAGTCAAGAGGGTAGCTTTGAATATAATTAAGATATGACAGTTTCACTCAGATCCAAAACCCAGGCACCTAAGAGCAAAATTTTCTCAAAAGGTGCGAAGGTGAAAATAAAATGTTTCTGGGAATTGGGCTGTGATCCAAAACTAATGAATTTCCCATTGAGTTACTAATCATCTAAAGCCATGGTCATCAGACAAGAGACCAGGGAAATAACAATTCCCATTAGAATTATTTGGACCTCTCCTCTCTTTGAGGTCTGCAGAATCTATTCTTCTGGTAAAGAGGAGAAAAATAGAATTTCAAAAAGAAGAGTATTCAGATCTTCTTACTCTAAGTAGATTTGTGTCTTCTAGGCATACTGTTTGTTTTGACTCCTTGCTAAAATTGCCAGTTATCATGAGGAAAATATCAGCACAGTTCATTTACTATTCACATTGTATCACCAGGATGAGGATCCTTTGTTCTGTTTGAACCACTCTTTTCCAGAAGATTTCACGTTTATTAAGCGTCACACAGAAAATAAACAAGAATAAATCAAATGAACTGAAAAACTTTATTTAGTTTTGTTTATTTTTACACACACACACACACAAACTATAAAACATTTATTTTTATCTGCTCTTAAAGAAAAGGAAAGATTAGTTATTCAACAAAGTCCAGCCCAGAAAAAATATTGGAGAGAAAAGTTGATGGCAGAATAGAAAAGAAAAAGGAAGAAAATAAAAAGAAAGAGGCAGAAACAAAGAAGAAAAAAGAATATGGAGACAGAAAAAAGAAAGAAAGAGAAGACAGAAGTGGAGAAAAATGAAAGACTGAAATTTGGGTGCTGTCACATGTCTTTTACCTGACCCTTAAGGTCGATTTACATCAAACCAATTAATGTATGTTTGGTCCCAGCTGTGCCAACGACTATAATAGAGACCTAGATGAATATATTAGAGACCTGTTACCTGCTTTAAGGAGTCTACCATCTACTGAAGCAATGAGCTGTAAAGTAAGGAGAATCTTTATTTGCAAAAAATAACCATGTCTAGGTACAATGATAGGTGTTTGTAATATGTCATCATATCCTTGCATTGTCAGCATTACATTCCCCTTTTACAAATGAAGAAACTGAGGCTCAAAGAGCCATCAAATGAATCTGCTGATGGAAGCAAGAATAAAACCCAGATTTATTTGATGGCAAAGACCATACTCTTTCCACTGCATCTTGTTTACAAGGTGATAAGTAATATAGCTGACCTATGACCACAATGTTTCTGGAGAGCAGAGGAGAGAATAATTTGTCCTACCTGGAAAAAGTCAATAACCATTGTTCAACTCTTTAATTTCTCCAGTGTTCAACAGCTAATTTTAGAGCAGTATTTACTAAAGATACACTTTGCAAAAGGCTAACTTTTAAATTATTGGCCAATGAGAGGTTCAGAGGTCAAAAAAGTATGGAAAACTCTGAAATTCATATACTTCTTTTGAAAATTCTCAGTGTTTACAGGTCTATTAAAATCCCTAATGTCTCTTGTTGAATTTTGTTCATTGTGTTTCCCAGATTTATGTGGTCATGGAATATTCCCTTGGAAATGCTGATTTAGAGGCCATATTTTGAATGAGATAATTAGTACATCTCACAACAGAGTGCTATCATTCATGATCAGAATTATAGTACAAGTGCTTCCTTTTCTTTTATTCTTGAATACGTCTTTATACAAAAATGATAGGTTACTAGTATATTAAGCCAAAACTTAATGGGCATTATTATGGTGAGAGATTGACTTGTCACAAATCAATGATCACCATTCTTGCTTTTGCAGCATCCAAGGGTGTGCCAAGAGAGTTTCTAAATTATAGAAATCATAATTTACTCTCATAAAAATCAGTATAATACCATGAAAATAAATGTATTTATACATGTAACTATAATTCAAATTCATGATTACCAACTATTTCTGTTGGGAAAATCTCTACTTCACACCATGTACTTAGTCCCTATATCCTGATTTTTAATGAAAAAATATGGTCTTAGTACTCAAACCAGTCACTTATTATTGATTTTTCATTAATTTATACTTTTTATCATTAAAGTAATGCATGCCCATGGTAACAAGAAATTCAACAAGTACAGAAGAGAATGAGATAAAAAATTTTAAAGGTTCCCTTCCCCACCCTCAAAAGCTATTTGTTTGTCCCAGAAGTATATACTTGTTTATTCTTCTAGAAAGGTACATATATATACATATAGATTTTTTTAAGTAAAAAGATCATTTTGCACATATTGTTCCATAATGATTTTGGCACTTAATTCTATATCCTGATTATCTTTTCACATTCAAAACATTGTAAACTACTTATTTTAAATCAGCTTTTTTGAGCTATAACTTACATATAATAAAATTCACCAATTTTAAGTGTGCATTTTATGAATTTTGGTAAATATGCATAGTTAATATAGCCATCAGCACAATCATATTTATTTTACTATAAAAGTTTTCCTTGTATCCTTTTGCAATCAATCTCCTTCTCATACTCCTGGCCTTTAAAAACCATAGATCTGCTTTCTATTTCTATTGGTTTTACGTTTTCTAGCAATTCAATAAATTAAATCATACAGCTTGTAATCTTTTGTAGCTGGCTTTCTTTTCACTCAGCAAAATGTCCTTGAGATTCATTCAAGTTGTTACATGTACTAATAGTTTATTTCTTTTTCTTTCTCTTTCTTAATACTTCATTTCTTTTTATTGTCAAATATTATTCCATTGTATGGATATACCACAATTTGGTTATCCATTTATTATCTGATGGACATTTGGATGCTGCCCAGTTTTTGGCTATTATAAATAAAACTACTGTGAACATTCAAGCACAAATATTAGTGTGCATATATGTTTTCATTGCTTTTGGGCAAATAGCTAGAGGTGTAATTGCTGGTTTATATGATAAGTGTGTGTCAATGAGAAACTTCCAAAACGTTTTCCACCAGTAGCAGTGTATGAAGGGTCCAGTTGGTCTATACCCTTTCCAAGGCTGGTGTCAGTCTCTTTGTTTTACCTTGCATTTTTCTAATGACTAATGACTCTGAGCATCTTTTTATATGCTTATGTGCTATTCCTGTATCTTCTTGGTGAAGTGTTTCTTCAAAATTGTTGCTTTTAATCAGGTTATTTTTTTCTTGTTATTGATTGTTAAGAATTGTTTATATATTTTGAAAACAAATCCTTTATCAGATAGATACATGTTCTGCAAATATTAAAATCGGCGGCTTGCCTTTTGATTCTCCTCACAATGTCTTTTGAAGAGTAATTTTAAAATTTTAATTACATCTAATTTATAATTATTTTCTTTATTATCTATTGCTTTTTGTGTCCTAGATAAGGTGTCTTTGCTCAACCTAGGATCACAAAGATTCTCTCCTACAAGTTTTATATGTGTGATTCTTACATTTAGGTTTATTATCCAAATTAATTTCTGTATGTCTTACAAAGTAAGAATGAAGATTCATTTTTTGTGTGTATAATTATCCAATTTTTCCAGCACAATTTGTTGAAAAGACTATATTTTGAATTGCTTTGGTGACTGTTGAAAATCAATAGATGATATTAGAGGGGACCTAATTCTGGACTATTTGATATATATTCTATATTTACATTAAAACTACACTATCTTGATTACAGTAGCTTTGTATCAATTCTTGAAATCAGGTAGTGAAAGTCTCACAATTTTATTCTTTTTCAAACTTATTTTTGTTACTCTATGTCCTTCACATTTTCATACATATTTTAGATTAACTTATGAATTTCTACCAAAAAATGTCTACAGGGGTGGAGTTTTTGCTAGGCAGGTGCAGCTATGTTGCTCAAGCTCCAGATCACAGTGCCAGGTGCAGCTTTCTGTGCACGGCCCACCTTCATCTTGAGTGTAGGTGTTGAGGGCAGTGCTTCAGTACATGATCCCCTGAGCTGCAGGGTTTGGGAAGCTGGTGCACACTAGAAAATCTGGTCTAAAATTCTGGGGGCCAGCCTCTGTGTGTGGCACTCTATGAACAAATGAAACTAGATGAAGCACGGATGAAAATTTTTGTAAAAGATGGGAAGAAAGAAGACTAGAAAAGAGTGAGCAGTCTGCCCAAGGTCACACACAACTACCATGTGGCTGACAGGGTCTTGGTGCTCCAGCCAGATATCAGGCCTGTGCCTCTCAGGTGGGAGAGCCAAGTTCAGGACAGTAGTCCACCAGAGAACTCCCAGCTCCACATAATATCAAACAGTGAAAGCTCCCCCAGAGATCTCCATGTCAACGCTAAGACCCAACTCCACTCAACGACCAGCAAGCTATGGTGCTGGGCACCCTATGCCAAACTAGCAAGACAGGAACACAACCCCACATATTAGCAGAGAGGCTGCCTAAAATCATAATAAGGTCACAGACACCCTAAAACACACCTCCGGACACGGTCCTGCCCACGAGAAACACAAGATCCAGCCTCATCCACTAGAACACAGACACCAGTCCCCTCCACCAGGAAGCCTACACAACCCAATGAAACAACCTTAGCCACTGGGGCCAGACAAAAAAAAAATGGGAACTACGAACCTGCAGTCTGTAAAAAGGAGACCCCAAACACAGTAAGTTAAGCAAAATGGGAAGACAGAGAAACACACAGCAGATGAAGGAGCAAGTTAAAAACCCATCAGACCAAACAAATGAAGAGGAAATAGGCAGTCTTCCTGAAAAAGACTTAAGAGTAATGATAGTAAAGATGATCCAAAATCTTGGAAATAGAATAGAGAAAATACAAGAAACGTTTAACAAGGACCTAGAAGAACTAAAGAGTAAACAAACAATGACGAACAACACAATAAATGAAATTAAAAATTCTCTAGAAGGGATCAGTAGCAAAATAACTGAGGCAGAAGAACGGATAAGTGACCTGGAAGATAAAATAGTGGAAAAAACTACCACAGAGCAGAATAAGAAAAAAGAATGAAAGGATTGAGAACAGTCACAGAGACCTCTGGGACAACATTAATGCACCAACATTCGAATTATAGGGATCCCAGAAGAAGAAGAGAAAAAGAAAGGGACTGAGAAAATATTTGAAGAGATTATAGTTGAAAACTCCCCTAATATGGGAAGGAAGTAGTCAATATGGGAAAGGAAGTAGTCAATCAAGTCTAGGAAGTGCAGAGAGTCCCATACAGGATAAATCCAAGGAGAAACATGCCAAGACACATATTAATCAAACTATCAAAATTTAAATACAAAGAAAAAATATTAATAGCAGCAAGGGGAAAACAACAAATAACATACAAGGGAACCATATAAGGTTAACAGCTGATCTTTCAGCAGAAACTCTGCAAGCCAGAAGGGAGTGGCAGGACCTATTTAAAGTGATGAAAGGGAAAATCCTACAACCAAGATTACTCTACCCAGCAAGGATCTCATTCAGATTCAACGGAGAAATCAAAATCTTTACAGACAAGCAAGTCTTAGAGAATTCAGCACCACCAAACCAGCTTTACAACAAACACTAAAGGAGCTTCTCTAGGCAAGAAACACAAGAGAAGTAAAAGACCTACAATAACAAACCAAAAACAATTAAGAAAATGGTAATAGGAACATACATATCAATAATTACCTTAAGTGTAAATGGATTAAATGCTCCAACCAAAAGACATAGACTGGCTGAATGGATACAAAAACAATACCCATATATATGATGTCTACAAGAGAACCACTTCAGACATAGAGACACATACAAACTGAAAGTGAGGGGATGGAAAAAGGTACTCCATGCAAGTGGAAATCAAAAGAAAGCTGGAGTAGCAATTCTCATATCAGACAAAATAGACTTGAAAATAAAGACTATTAAAGGAGACAAAGAAGGACACTACATAATGATCAAGGGATCACTCCAAGAAGAAGATATAACAATTGTAAATATTTATGCAACCAATATAAGAGCACCTCAATACATAAGGCAAATGCTAACAACCATAAAAGGGGAAATTGACAGTAACACAATAAAAGTAGGGGACTTTAACACCCCACTTTCACCAATGGACAGATCATCCAAAATGATAATAAATAAGGAAACACAAGCTTTAAATGATACATTAAACAAGATGGACTTAATTGATATTTATAAGACATTCCATCCAAAAACAACAGAATACATTTTCTTCTCAAAAGCTCATGGAACATTCTCCAGGATGGATCATATCTTGGGTCACAAATTAAGACTTGGTAAATCTAAGAAAATTGAAATCATATCAAGTATTCTTTCTGACCACACGCTATGAGACTAGATATCAACTACAGGAAAAAATCTTTAAAAAATAGAAACACATGGAGTCTAAACAATACACTACTAAATAACCAAGAGATCACTGAAGAAATCAAAGAGGAAATCAAAAATACCTAGATACAAATGACAATGAACACACGAAGGTCCAAAACCTATGGGATGCAGCAAAAGCAGTTCTTAGAGGGAAGTTGATAGCAATACAATCTTACCTCAAGAAACAAGAAGCATCTTACATAAACAACCTAATGTTACACCTAAAGCAATTAGAGAAAGAAGAACAAAAATACCCCTAAGTTGGCAAAAGGAAAGAAATCATAAAGATCAGCTCAGAAATAAATGAAATAGAAATAAAGGAAACAAAGCAAAGATCAATAAAACTGAAAGCTTGTTCTTTGAGAAGATAAACAAAATTGATAAAACCATTAGCCACCCACATCAAGAAAAAAAGGGAGAAGACTCAAATCAATAGAATTAGAAATGAAAAAGAAGTAACAACTGACACTGTAGAAATACAAAGGATCCTGAGAGATTACTACAAGTGACCCTATGCCAATAAAATGGACAACCTAGAAGAAATGGACAAATTCTTACAAATGCACAACCTTCTGAGACTGAACCAGGAAGAAATAGAAAATATAAACAGACCAATCACAAGCACTGAAATTGAGACTGTGATTAAAAATCTTGCAGTAAACAAAAGCCCAGGACCAGATGGCTTCATAGGCAAATTCTATCACACATTTAGAGAAGAGCTAACACCATTCCTTCTCAAACTCTTCCAAAATGTACCCGAGGGAGGAACACTCCCAAGCTCATTCTATGAGGTCACCATCACCCTGATACCAAAACCAGACAAAGATGTCACAAAGAAAGAAAACCACAGGCCAATATCACTGATGAACATAGATGCAAAAATCCTCAATGAATTGCTAGCAAAGAGCATCCAACAGCACAGTAAAAGGATCATACACCATGATCAACTGGGTTTTATCCCAGGAATGCAAGAATCTTCATTACACACAAATCAATCAATGTGAAACACCATATTAACAAATTGAAGGAGAAAAAACATATGATCATCTAAATAGATGCAGAAAAAGCTTTCAACAAAATTCAACACCCATTTATGATAAAAACCCTTCAGAAAGTAGGCATAGAGGGAACTTACCTTGGCATAATAAAGACCATATATGACAAACCAACAGCCAACATCATTCTCAATGGTGAAAAACTGAAACCATTGCCTCTAAGATCAGGAACAAGACAAGGTTGTCCACTCTCACCACTATTATTCAACATAATTTTGGAAGTTTTAGCCACAGCAATCAGAGAACAAAAAGAAATAAAAATAATCCAAATTGGAAAAGAAGAAATAAAACTGTCACTGTTTGCAGATGACATGATACTATACATAGAGAATCCTAAAGATGCTACCAGAGAACTACCAGAGGTAATCAATGAATTTGGTAAAGTAGCAAGATACAAAATTAATGCACAGAAATCTCTTGCATTCCTATACACTAACGATGAAAAATCTGAAAGAGAAATTAAAGAAACACTCCCATTTACCATTGCAACAAAAAGAATAAAATACCTAGGAATAAACCAACCTAAGGAGACAAAAGACATGTAGCAGAAAACTATAAGACACTGACGAAAGAAATTAAAAATGATGCAAACAGATGGAGAAATATACCATGTTCTTGGATTGGAAGAATCAATATTGCCAAAATGACTATACGACCCAAAGCAATCTGCAGATTCAATGCAATCCCTATCAAATTACCCTATCAAACTACCAATGGCATTTTTCACAGAACTAGAACAAAAAATTTCACAATTTGTATGGAAACACAAAAGTCCCTGAATAGCCAAAGCAATCTTGAGAAAGCAATACGGAGCTTGAGGAATCACTCCCAGACTTTAGACTATACTACAAAGCTGCAGCAATCAAGACAGTATGGTACTGACACAAAACCAGAAATATAGATAAATGGAACAGGATAGAAAGCCCAGAGATAAACCCACACACATATGGTCACCTTAGTTTTGATAAAGGAAGCAAGAATATACAATGGAGAAAAGACAGCCTCTTCAATAAATGGTGTTTGGAAAACTGGACAGCTACATGTAAAAGAATGAAATTAGAACCCTTCCTAACACCATACACAAAAATAAACTCAAAATGGATTAGAGACCTAAATGTAAGGCCAGACACTATAAAACTCTTAGAGGAAAACATAGAACATTCTATGACATAAACCACAGCAAGATCCTTTTTGACCCACCTCCTAGAGAAATGGAAATAAAAACATAAATAAACAAATGGGACCTAACGAAACTTCAAAGCTTTTGCACAGCAAAGGAAACCATAAACCAGATGAAAAGACAACCCTCAGAATGCGAGAAAATATTTGCAAATGAAGCAACTGAAAAAGGATTAATCTCCATAATTTGCAAGCAGCTCATGCAGCTCAACATCAAAAAAACAAACAACCCAATTCAAAAGTGGGCAGAAGACCTAAACAGTCATTTCTCCATAGAAGATATGCAGATTGCCAACAAACACATGAAAGGATGCTCAACATCACTAATCATTAGAGAAATGCAAATCAAAACTACAGTGAGGTGTCACCTCACACGAGTCAGAATACCATCATCAAAAAATCTACAAACAATAAATGCTGGAGAGGGTGTGGAGAAAAGGGAACCCTCTTGTACTGTTGGTGGGAATGTAAATTGATACAGCCACTATGGAGAACAGTATGGAGGTTCCTTAAAAAATGAAAAATAGAACTACCAGATGACCCAGCAATCCCACTACTGGGCATATACCCTGAGACAACCATAATTCAAAAAGAGTTATGCACCACAATGTTCATGGCAGCTCTATTTACAATAGCCAGGACATGGAAGCAACCTATGTGTCTATCAACAGAAGAACGGATAAAGAAGATATGGCACATATATACGATGGAATATTACTCATCCATAAAAAGAAACAAAGTTGAGTTATCCATAGTGAGGTGGGTGCACCTAGAGTCTGTCATACAGAGTGAAGTAAGTCAGAAAGAGAAAAAAAAATACCATATGCTAACATATGGAATCTTAAAAAAAAGGAAGAAAAAAATGGTTCTGAAGAACCTAGGGGCAGGACAGGAATAAAAATTCAGACATAGAGAATGGACTTGAGGACACAGGGTGGGGGAAGGGTAAGCTGGGACGAAGTGAGAGAGTGGCACTGACATATATACGCTACCAAATATAAAATAGATAGCTAGTGGGAAGCAGCCACATAGCACAGGGAAATCAGCTTGGTGCTTTGTGACAACCTAGAGGGGTGGGTTAGGGAGGGTGGGATGGAGACGCAAGAGGGAGGGGATATGGTGATATATGTATACGTATAGCTGATTCACTTTGTTATAAAGCAGAAACTAACACACCATTGTAAAGCTATTATATTCCAGTAAAGATGTTAAAAAAAAAAAAGTCTAAGGCTTCCCTGGTGGCGCAGTGGTTGAGAGTCCACCCGCCGATGCAGGGGACACAGGTTCGTGCCCCGGTCCGGGAATATCCCACATGCCGCGGAGCGGCTAGGCCCTTGAGCCATGGCCGCTGACCCTGCGCGTCCATAGCCTGTGCTCTGCAACAGGAGAGGCCACAACAGTGAGAGGCCCGTGTATCGCAAAAAGAAAAAAAAAAAAAAGAAAGTCTACAGGGATTTTAATTGGAATTGTTAAGTCAACTTGGAGAGAACAGATATTTAATTATGTTGAGTCTACTGGTCCAATAGTATCTCTTCATTTTCATAGATTTTGTTTAATTTCTCTCAGCTATATTTTATAGTTTTCAGTGTATAGCTTTTTCACATATTTTGTTAAATATATTTCTAAGTATTTTGTAATTTTCATGCTATTGTTTTTTAGTTAAAATTTCTGTTTTTTGCTAGTAGAGAGAAATACAATTGATATATATATATTAAAATATGTATGTACATATATATATATTTCTTGTATCCAGTGAGATTGATAAATTCACTTATTAATTCTGGTCACTTTTTTGGTGGCTCCGTTGGGTATTCTATATAAACATTCGTGTCCACTGCATATAATACAATTTTATGTCTTCCTCTTGCTTTGTCTAAGTCTTCCTATCCGATATTGAATAAAAGTTGCGAGAGGACAGTCTTGTCTTATTTATAACCTTAGAGAAAAAATATTCAGTCTTTTCACCATTAGTTGCGATGTTAGTTATGGGTTTTCACAGATATATTTTATCAGACTGAGGATTTTTTATTTCTGGCTTGCTGAGAGGTTTTTTTTTTTAATCATCAATGGATATTGAGTTTTGTCAAATGCTTTTTCTGAATCTATTAAGATTATCATATAGTTTTTACTTTTTAATTTGTTAATATGGTTAGAATGATTTATATATGGTCATACTATAGAAATTTTTAATATAATTTATACATTTTTATATATTGTTCTATAACTTGTTTTTGACACTGTGCAAATTATTTTGGCACAAACTATTTCTTAATATTTCTAGAAGTAGAATCCCTGGGTTTAGGTGTATGTGCATTTACCATTTTGACAGATGTTGCCAAATTGCCCTCCAAAAAAGGTTTCAATAAACATCCTTATCTATAATTATTAAAAGTATCTTTACTTTTACTGATACTGAGTACCAGCAAATATTCAAATCTTTGTCATTGTTACAAGCATTGTACTTCCTTGTTTTAATTCGCCTTTCTTTAATTGTGCATTTCGGAAGGATATGGAATGATGTTGTGATATCAAACACGTGCTGATTTGCGATTCCACTTCCAGAAGGTTGAGCATGAGTGCTGTCTGCACAAGAATAATAACAGCTACCACATGAGAAGCATTTACCATGCACCAGACACTGCCCTAAGCACTTTTCTCGTATTATATCATTAATTATCACCACAACTCTACAACATAGGTAATAGAGAAAATAAGATATTTGCCTAATTGCTCAGCTTCAGGAGGAAACTGCCTTTATTTCTCACATGTTGAAACCAAACAACAACCAAACTAAAATGTCAATCCTAACTAACAAAATAAGAATTTACAGCTTCAAATATTCCTAAAGACAAATTAAAGAATCAACCAAACAATGTCTTTAACAATTCACTATTTCTACAGCAAGCATATTTTCTCATTTTTTTTAAATACAGAAGGTGATACTTCCAATGCCTATTTCTATGTTTTATTCCTAAACTTTCAAAACAAGTGCTCAATCAAATATCAAATAAGAGTGTTACAATGATAAACGGTTTCATTTACAAGACTCAGTACATCCCAAACCCAGCTCATTAGGTTTGAAGTGGAACAATTAGAGCAGCATGGGGGAAGGTCTGCGAATGCAGAGACCAGAGAGCTCACAGGAATTGCAATTTTAATTTTAATTTGTGGTGCTTCACTTCCGATTTCTTCTTTTTTCACTTCCAATCAGAGCTGTAAACTGCTATTTACATGATTTCGGCCGCCTTCTCTGACTTCCCTGAGGAACTTACACTTGTTCTCCTCTCTATGAATGTGCAATTTCTCCTCCCGTTTCACTGTGTACAGCTACAGAGGTGAAATAATTGAAAGCTCCCCTCTCTTTTTACTCTGGTAAACAAGGAGATTTTTTTTCATGCTGACAGTGGGGTCTCAGAAGCCAGACTCTGTTTGTACCAGAAACTTGCTTTTCTAAACCTCAAAACACTTCACCATATGTTCAGCTCACATGTTCTCCTGGCTGGTTAATTTAACCCATGCAAGGCTCCTCTCTGCTTGGGGTGAGCACTGGAGACATAGCCTGTTTGTGAATTATTATTTATAGGGATGTAAATTCACAGGTCACTTGCCATGACCCCTGGGTGCTTCACTGAACTGTGAAAGACACCTCTGAGGAGCGATTACAGATGAAAGGTATTTGGAATTTAAAAATGAAACATAATACTCAGGTCTGACACCTGGAGTTTTATTTAGTTAATATTCAGTTCATGAATTTAAAGCAAAACATACTTTTAAAAATTATCAATTTGTGGTATACATTGGTGACATCCAACCTGTTCCTAAATGTCAGTTTACACAAATACGTATGATGCCACTGGGTGACGTAAATATGAGACAAAGAAATGGAGGTGACAGAAAAATTAGAGTAAGAAATAAAGAAGAGTTTCTCTATATGCTATAGAATTCTACATCTTTGCTAGAAATATGTCATATATTTGATTCTAAATTTCCTAGTGGCCAAAGCAAAAACTTAAAAAGCAAGCTTCAAAATTCACTGTAGATGTAAGCTATAAACTGTATAATTTCTCAGCAGTATATTTTACCTGGTACTTAGATCTGAGATAAATTTTTCCTGGAACTACACATTAAGGGTCCTCAGTAAGAGGATTTTCAGTGAGACTATAGGATCAACATCCTCATTCACATGCCTATAATCAATATTATAACAAATTCTTTAATACACCTGAAGGAAGTTTAATCACTTTCATATCAATTGAAATTTAGTAAAATCAATTTTATTGAGAAGGGTTAAAACAGCATAGTCCAGGTACTCATCTCTCTGACATTTTGTTCAAAATGTCAACAAGCCAGAGAGAAAAAATGGGTGGAATATTACTAAGGTAATCCTCTATGAAGATTGTCTCTTACAAACAAGCTTTTGATTATAACTGATAAGCAAAGAGTTCTAGGTTATATTCTCCAGCAGGAACTCAGGGTACAGATATGTTTTGATTATCAACGGAGTAGAAAGCAGAGCTGATGTTTTAAAAAACTGTCATTAAGCAGTATGTTGTTTGTTTTGGTTTTCGTTTATTGCTTCCAGACCTGACCTCACTGAGTGGAGCAGGAATGAGCCTGCCTATTGCTCAAGCTGTGAAAAGCCAAGTTGCAGAAGAGGTTGAGTGTATATGGCGAGGGTCCAAACATGGACTCCCGGGGTGATAATAGTTCTGAGGCCCTAAATGATGCTAGTGCTTGCCCCGCCCACCTCTCTCCTGGGCCAATCAAGGTTGAGAGTGTCATCTACCGCTCCTACTGCATCACCTCTACTTTCTGTGATAAATTTGGAACACTCTAGGATGCTTTAAGAGATTAAAGCAGTTCCCTCAGCTCCAAATCCCTTTTGAATATGCTCTCCCCAAGAAACTATAGGGTAGAAAATAGGTCTTATTCTGTCAGTTCCTTTCTTAAGTCATGGACACTTTGAGACGTTGAGGGAAGCTATCAGCCCTCTTCCATTGTCACCCTGCTCAGGACTCCAAGCACCCCTGTGCAGTACCCTATGCAGCCTTTCATGCAATTTTGGAGGATTTATGTAACCCCTGATAACCAGATGAAGAACCCTGGTTTTAAAGACTTTGCAATTTACAGGAAATTGCAGATTCTTTAAATGGCCTACATGTTCCCCGGGTAGGCTGTGCCTCTGTCTGTGTGCCTCTGTCTCTCTTTAGGCTCATCTCCTATTGTTTCTCCTACCCCAAGACCCCAAATACTTCAGTTTCTTAAAACATACCATGTTGAGTCATGTCTTGGCGTATTTGATTACGCCCTTCCCTGTTCCACTGTCCTGGTAAGTTCTCACAGAGCTTTCCAGAGCAAGCTCTGGAAATAAGTTCTCCATAGTTGCCTCTCCTCATTCCCCCAAAATTGCTCACTTACCTCTTTGCACACATATGTGCAAAGCATACTGTACAGACTTCTACAGAGCATATGTCACTCTTTTATAATTATTTATTGACATGTGGGTCTCTGATATTAGATTTAAGAGCATCAAAGATTTCTTAGTTACCTCTGCATCCCTAGAATATAGTATATTTCCTAAAACATAGCTGTTGTTTAGAAAGCTTTTCAGTTTCTTAGAAACTATTCAGAGCCTTACAATCTTCCCATTGCTTATCAAAGCAGAGGCTCTGAGAGACATTCATGGAGTCAAATGCTGTTTGAGATTCCAAGACTAAGAAGATTTATGGTGTTTTGTAGCAAGTTGCTGTGCAGAAAATTGGTTTGGCCAGTCATCTCAATGTGTTAAAGAGGAATATTTATAAGGAATCTGATTTAATTAAGGTACATTCCCCATGATTAGCTGCTAGACACTGTAATAATTACTGGCTTGGCCATGCTACAGGAATGTCTAACACCATAAGATTTTGTAGAGTGGCTTATTTCCCCCATCATTTTCAAAATACACAATCATCAGTTAAATTACTTGGAATATTTTGTTAGTGGGTCATGGATTGATAACTTTATAATGTTCCAGATGGAGGAATGAGAATCTTTGCTGGCAATGTGCTGTGTGATGTAACAAACAGAAAAAGGAAGAGCTTAATCCCCACATGTCACCCAGTAGGTGTTTTCAACCCTTTGGGGTCCCCATGAAATGGGCTCAGCTGCATGGTGAGGATTCAATGAGGTAAGGGATGACGAGAGGAATGGGATGCTTAGCAGGACTAGTTGAGAGATGTTCTTTAGAGTTGCTTATGCTGAATTCATGGAGCAAAAGGGCGCGGTAGAGACAGTGGCCCCTGAGAAGGATGAAATCTGGTGCTGACTTATAAAAGGAGAGCAGCCTCCAATTCTTTTTGCAGAATGACTCCATTGCTTTAAAATCTTGCTGGAATAGTTAAGCAATTAGAGGGAATCAGTAGGGTAGAGGGATTAGATCATTGCTTTGGATTTAACTCTTGACTCTGCCTCAAATTAGTTCTATTTGGAAGCTTTACTAAGATGATAAGCACAGAGTGTGTGTATACAGTTTTATTCATCCTTAAAACAACCCAACAGAAGCAAAGAAATTGTTTTGTAATTATTTTTATTATTTCCATTACACAGGTGAATTAGACTGGGACTTAGAAAAGTTAAGTAACTTGTTTAAGTTAAGACAACTTCTAAGTGGCACCTGGATGCAAATCCAGGTCATTTAGGATATAAACTATGTCACCATACTGCCTCTTAAATTTGTTGAGCTTTACATCCCTTATCAGTGAAATGCAGGTCATGATTTCTCCTCCCTGTCTTGCTATGAGATTTAAATGAGATAACATATGAAAAGTCTTTCACAATAATTACAGGATCTGTACATCTTGTTAAAAATAAAGAAATTGATCTCAAAGTAGGGTGTGTGTGTGTGTGTGTGTGTGTGTGTGTGTGTGTGTGTTTTCTTTTCTCAGTCTAGGTGGGCTATTTTTTACCTGATCACATGGAGGGGCCAAGGGAAATTGACTGGCCGTTGGCAAACAGCCTTGGGTTATATGACTCCAGCTCAAGGCTCCAAAACCAGCCAGTGTGCAAATCAGTTGGACTCTGAGATGGGTAAAAGGGATCCATAGTCAGGATGTGATATGATGAGGTAGCTTACACCACCAGCCCTGTTTTTGCCTTTTAAGGAACCTATAAAGAAAGCAGAAACAACCTTATACCAATTGCCTGAATTTATACCTTGGCAACCTGAGAAGTAGGATAAAGGAACTGGTCTGGAATAAAGGATTTGCTTATTTTTCTCCAACTTCATGAATACCCAAGGGCAAGCTGGGAAAACTTGTTTAGAAAGACAGCAAAGGTAGTAAAGAAGATACACTTCTATTATTTAGGCACAAGTGTTCCAAAGATTCTCCCTAAATGGTGGGTTAAACTCTCTCCCTGTCTCTCTCACACACACATACATACACATACACACACACAAACGGAATTGCTACAGAATAATTAGGATAAATATTCCACACTATGTCTCAGACATAATAAGAATTTAATTAGCATTCAGCATTACATAGTTGAGGCTTCTAGATTTAGTGATCGTACATACCTAGTGCAAAAATCCCAGTTCTACCATATGTGCAATATTTGGATATTTGATCCCTTGAAACTCTAACTTGTTCCATGCCTGTTCCATGCTGTACTGTTCACTTCATTTTCTTGCATGTTCCAGTTGCCAGTTTTCCCCCTTTTCTATTATTTCATTCTTGCCTTATCCTTTGGCTCCAAATGTTACCGTCTCTCTAAGTTGTCAATCCTGAATATCCTTCTGATTAAATAGCATCTTTCTATTCAGATTTGATGTATTCCAGTGGATTATCACTCAAGATAGAAGGAATAAAGGTGCCAAATCTGGGACCTAGGTCATCATAAAGTTGGAGCAGTCAGAGAGGCTGTTTTCTAGTCATATGACGTGTCAAGTGGGACTTTCCAAATCAGTCAGCATCCCAAGGAGGAAGGGTACAGAGAGAATCAGGGCATGAAGCTAAGCATCACAGGGTCTCTGAAGACCAGTTAAGAATGGGGTGGTAGAGATTTGCTGCAAAGAGTGGGAGGTGAAAACTGAGCTATTCCTTTCCAAAGAAAGCAGTGGGCTTTTTATAGGGTTCCTGTGGCTTTCAAGTGGTTAGGAATGACGCAATTAAAAAAAAATGTGTATAATAGACATCCATGGGTTTTTTGATTAATACTCCATTTCTTGGAATTTCTCCTCCACCCAAACTTATATTTGCAGTGGCAGCAGCTATGTTTTAATTTTTTAACTTTTCTCCTTCCCTCAGCCTCTATTGTTTGGCCCAGGAAAGAGAATCTAACCCAAAGTGGGCCAAAGAATCTCTTCTCCAGGATATTTGAACTTAGGGTCTAAAGTGTAAGAAGAAAATGCTTAGGGTCTATCTTGGATATTTTTCTTGTTATGTACAAGAAGGAAGAAGCCAGTCTTTTGAGAAAGAGAAGAATGGACATATAAAAATGGTGGGGGTGGGGGAGAGAGAGAGAGAGAGATCCCTGATAAGACTGGAATCTTGAGACATCTCATATATTTATAATAAATTATTTTTATTTTAGGTAGTTCTAGTTAAATTTGATCACTGAAATAAAATCTGTCTAACTCTGAACGTGCCAAGATAAATGTCATCATTAAGCCTTTGCTGAAGTCATTCTCATGACTCAGACTGCCTCCTTTCCTCTTTGACTTTGCCTTCGCCTATGGTAATCAACCCAGCCAAGTCTCTCCTCCTCTGAGAAGCCCTCCCTGAACATATCTGATATCAGTCTTCTGGGATGTCTCTTACATGGGAAGCTTGATTAAACTACTAATGGATTGGACAGAAAATGGCTTTTCATAATTTGTGTTTTCTTTACTTTGAGTTTGTTCAATCCTTCAACTTCCCTAAGCGATCTTGACACTGGAGACAGATTAGTTATGTATTAAAGCTACAGAATTCTGTATCGGAAAGAACACTTTTCTATTATCTTATAATAGAGATTTTCATTATCAAAATATAAAGTAGAACATTTTATTAGAAATAATTCTACTGACCACAAGAGGTATTATACCTGAAAACCTGCTTTTGTCCAAGTGTACGTCTAGGTTTATGCTTTTGGAAGACAAGTAGTACAAAGAGAATGCAAATAACCTGCTTCATCTAAGTAATTAAATAAAGCTAAGAGAAATGTAATTGGACCTTGATTCTACATATAACCATGTTCAATATAGCACTTTTGTCTCAGCCCAGATTTTAAAATGGAATAAACATTGACCTAAGAAAGAGAAGACACATGAACACACACACACACACAGAGGCTCAGGTCTGGCTGTGTCTGTGGCAGCATCATGAATGCAGCTGCTGGACCCAATGGTGAGTATTAACAATAGGAGAGGCAACACAGCAGACAGTCAGCACATTCACCCAAATGTCAGGCAGTGGCATCATTAACATAGTGCAGTGTCCAATAACTCTGAGCTCCCCACGGATGGAGACTGTGCAGGAATAATTACTTGGACATCACATGTACTTCATCACTTCCAAATTAGATTTTACTAATCCACCGCTTTATTTTCAGAGTAATCTCATTACTACAATGGCATTTCTTCTTTTTTTTTTCCAACACCTTGGAAGATTTATTGCTTCAAACCAATAACAAGATTTAGTGATTGCTAAAAGCCATATTATTTTAAGATTTAGACTAATGTGAGTGGGACTGTGGAAATCCATTCCTTCTTCTTTTCCATCCCCCATACTCCAGGAAAGCTTTTCGTGTGAAAAATAAATCATAGATTCATATCTTGATTTTTTTTATAATCATGCAAATAAAACCATATTAAAGGATGCAGCTGATTATCTAGAAAGGAGAATAAGTGGTAACTGATCACCACACACAGTCTTTTCTTGCAAATTGTATCCAGGAAAAAAATGTCATCTATTCTCAGTGGACATTTTATCATGTATATTTTATTTTTTCTCCAATAATAATAAGATTAAATAAATGTTCTTGGTATTTTTTCCATTCATGTTGATCCAGAGAGATGAAGTTAGAGAATGGTGAATGATTTCTTCCTTCAAGACACTATAGTGTCTTAAGATCTGCAAATTCTAGACCATGCCAGCCAGGAATTCTTTTATTCTTTCATAGGGTTAACCGATATAGCCTGGTTATTTTAATTGACAAAACATATCTCATAACATCATGGAAAACAAGAAAAATTATGATGGAAACTATTAAAAAACAATTGCTTTATATTTCTTTTATTAATTGCACTCAGAGTATTTTTCTGATTACATACATGCTAATACACACCTTATGTAATTTCATACATTAATTTCCATATTAGAGAATTTAAAATGTATGATTAAATATTGAATGAATGAATATACATATATATAGTTACAATAAGTAATTGCATTCCTTTTATAAGGAGGTTTTTCACTATAGAAGCATTTAAATTATCAGGAAAAAATGCAAATAAAATGTTTGCTTGTAATATGGGACAGACATTGTGCCAGTCATTGGTATTACAAAAATAATCAATATCACCATGCTTTCTGCTCCTGTGGTACATGAAAAGTAATAGGGGATCCAGAAAATTAGAGGCATGGTAATTATTTACCATGAGTGATGCACAAGGTGTAAACATACAAGTTCTCCTCAGGTGCCGTGAGCTGGATTACGTTTGAAGAAGTCATGATATTTGATGAGTTCCTAATTCTCTTTTCAGGGATCCAGTCTGTCATTTGGGCTATGTCCTTTCTGTGTATTCCTAGGGATTTGTCAACTAATTACCACCATATGCCCTATACTGACAGTGTTAGTTCGTACCTTCTCTGCTAGAGGAGGAAATATAAAGCTTTGAAAAACCCAGGTTTTGATCCTGAGTCAGCCAGTAATTGATGTTTTGATCTCTGGAAGAGCTCACAATATCTGCAGGCTTCAGTTTCCACGTCTATGTGCTGAAGATTTGAACTAAAGTATTCCCACAGATGTTTGGAGTTATGAAAGTTCATGAACTTAGTTGTCTTTCCTGATTATCTCTCCTGCATTTCATAGTGTATATTTGAAGACCATCAAAACCAAGGAAAAGGGGAAGGAGAAGAAGAGAATTAACAATAACTGACTAAGTGAGAGAGTAGCACTGACATATATACATTACCAAATGTGAAATAGATAGCTAGTAGGAAGCAGCTACATAGCACAGGGAGATCAGCTTGGTGCTTTATGACCACCTAGAGGGGTGGGATGGGGAGGGTGGGAGGGAGATGCAAGAGGGAAGAGATATGGGAACATATGTATATGTATAACTGATTCACTTTGTTATACAGCAGAAACTAACACACCATTGTAAAGCAATTGTACTCCAATAAAGATGTTAAAAAAATTTTTTAAAATCCCAATAATTGGAGTACCTGGTATCTGGCATTGATACTTCACAAAAAGCCTACAGGTAGAGATTATACCCCAGGAGTATTCTGCAAGGTTTGCTAACCTGTACACAGTATATTTACATGGTAGAAATTAAATTCTAACACATGCCTAAACACTAGTGATGGCATTTCAGGTACCTGGAATAGAATTAAGAGTAATAATTCAGGACAGAAAAGACTTCCTGGAATCTGTGGACAGGCACTTTTTAAAAGGCTGACCTTGTACATATGAAATAACCAGGTTTGAGGTGTGGAGAACAAAAACAAAAATAAACAACAAAAACTGAGGAAAGCCGTTGTTTAAGGATGTCTTCTTTCTGGAAGGTGATTTTTTTTTTATTTCTAAAGTACATTTATTCTTTGTATCTTTAAGGGTTATACTGTCTTCCACTTAAAAAACATCTCAGACTGACAGCATAGTATCAATACAAAATCAAAGGACTGGCTGGGGTATGGTGAGGAAGGAGGACTGTTCAAACCAGTTTGATGATCTCACAGTTTTCTGATACTCTGTAGCCCCAACAAATGAGTTGCCTGCATGTATTCATTTCTGCCTAGTTGCTATGGTAATACAGCTCAGCTCTTTTCTGAATTTCTACCCCTTAGTAAATGTGTTACTTTAAAAATGGTTGCTTTTGCCAACTTTGTGGGAGGTGGTGGCAACTATTTGAGCTGTTAGTACCTGAGCAGGTGTGACAAAGCCACAGTTAGGGAAGACGCGGTAGTCAGATATCCATGAGAGGTGGGAGGGATGCCAAATCCTAGCTACCTGAAGTTGCATCCAACTGAGGTGTCAGAACTGAGGAGACTGAACAGGAGGCAAGACCAAGAAACCAGAGTCTGTGAGAAGAAAGTCCAAACATATTTTAGAGTTCAGTATCCTGTTGAGGAATCCTTTGAATGATTGCAGGTCTATAAATGCACCCTGACTTTTCTTAAAGGCACACTTTTTAAAAAAAAAAAATTTTTGTTTTGGAAAGACTTTAGAATTATAGAGCAGTTGCAAATTCTACAGATGTTGTAATAAAATACCACAAACTCAGTGGCTTAAAACAAAATAAGTTTACAATTCTGAAGGTCAGTAGTCCGAAATGGAGTTACCTGGGTAAAATTAAGATGCTGAAGAGTCTGTGTTCCTTCTGAGAGCTCTAGAGAAGTATCCATTTCCTTGCCTTTTCCAGCTTTTAGAGGCTTCCTATGCATCCGGATGTGTAGGCCTTTTGCATCTTCAAAGCCAGCAATGGCCAATTAAGTCTTTCTCCTATTGCATAACTAACATTGATTCTTCTGCCTGCCTTTTCCTCATTTAAGGACCCTTGTGATTACACCAAGTCCACCTGGATAATCCAGGGTTATCTCCCTGTTATAAGATCAGCTGATTAGCAAACTTAATTCCATTTATTTTATAATTTAACATAAACACAGGTTTCAGAGTTTGGAACAGGAACTTTTTGGAAAGTCATTATTTTGCCTACCACATCCGTTACCCATTTCCTCCATTGTTAACTCCTTAACATTACCCTGTCTGGTATATGTGTCAAAACTAAGAAACTTACACTGGTACATTTTTATTAATTAAACTTAGAACTGATTTTGATGTAACTATTTTTTTCATTAATGTCCTTTTCATCTTTCAAGATCCAATCTAGTATACCACATTGTATCTTGTCATATCTCCCCAGTTTCCTCTAGTCTGTGACAATTTCTCAGTCTTTCCTTGCTTTTCTTGACCTTTGCATTTTGAGGAGTACTGAAGAACACAGGTTTCTGACAGTTTGCTTCTACTCTGAGTACATAGCATTTCTTTTTTCAGCCCATAAACAAAGAGAGGCAAAATCTTTGCTTAATTTGCCAGAGCATTAGATTCCAGTTTGCAAAGGTTCCAGAGAAAACTGCTATCATTATGATTGGACTCCTTCAAAGCAGTGTCCAATTGTTTGGCCCTAGTGGCCAAAGCCAAGACTTCATGAATTCTCCTCCATTCATTATAGAAATACACAGGTTTACCATTAATGACGTAGCATAGTATAATGCAAAGAGAACAGCCATTGAGATGAGAAAGTATAAGATCTTTTTCTTGTTATTGTTGCTGATATTCTCATGATTATTCTTAAAAAGTTTATTGACAAAAAATTGGGAAATGTAAAAAGAAGAAAGATTTAAAACAAAATGCAAACTATCTAGAAATAACCATGTAAATAACTTGCAGCATATTGTTTCTGAAAAAATACTATGATTATATAATAATTAAAATTATGATTACATAATAATTAAGGTTTGAACTTTTAAACTTATTTTCATCTTGAATTTCTAGGTATACTTAGACATGCTATGAGTTTTTGGAAAGTTTAAATTAGCATTTAGTTTATCTTCAACTTCACTGTCATGAAGATAAAGTTAGCTAAAGTTTTGTGAACATATATAGGGATTTCATTAGGGTAAATTCACAGTGGAAAAATTACTGATAGATTATATTGGATTAACAGCAACTCAAAATCTCAGAGGCTTAAGAGAATGGTTCATGACAGTGGATCATCATCAGTGGTTGCTTGGGCTCTTCTCCATGTCATCTTCACTCCAGGCCCAGGCCATCAGAGCAGTCATTATCTTAGGCCCTGCTGGTTACTAAGGCAGTGAGGAGAGAGTAGCAAAGCACATGGTGATTTTTCAAGTTTCTTTTTAGCTTGCTAAAATCCATTGGCCAAATCAACTCACATGGCCAAGTCTGACTTAAAGGAGGCAGAAAAATATAATCATCCCATAGAGAGAAATACATTACCAAATTATCCTTCAGAATAGTTTTACCAGTTTACATTTCCACCATAACATATGCAAGTGGTGATTTCCAGATAGCTTTGTTTTTAAAGGAGGAATCCACTTCATAATCATCTATAGAATATCAAGGCGGACTCTGGGAGGGCTCATGCCAAGGAGTACATCCCAGAACTTCTGCTGCCAGTGTCCTTTTCCTCACAATGCAGCACAGCCATCCCCTGCCTCTGCAGGAGACCCTCTAACACTAGCAGAAACCAGAAGATTTCTCAAGCTTATACTGACTTGACCTTCTGTCTCTCCATGCATTGGGAAGGGTAGCCCTCCTTAGTGGCTGGCAACATTGAATTTTGGACATTATTTCCAGAAGAGTCATAGTTTGAAGTACCTCAAAATCTTTTAACTCAGAAAGTGAGTGCTGGAACTACTGCTTAAGAATAAGAGAAGAGAGGGCAGACAGCAGAAGCAAGAAGAACTACAGTCCTGCAGCCTGTGGAACAAAAACCACATTCACAGAAAGATAGACAAGACAAAAAGGCAGAGGGCTATGTACCAGATGAAGGAACAAGATAAAACCCCAGAAAAACAACTAAATGAAGTGGAGATAGGCAACCTTCCAGAAAAAGAATTCAGAATAATGCTATGATGATCCAGGACCTCACAAAAAGAATGGAGGCAAAGATGGACAAGACGCAAGAAATGTTTAAAAAAGACCTATAAGAATTAAAGAACAAACAAACGGAGATGAATAATACAATAATTGAAATGAAAAATACACTAGAAGGAATCAATAGCAGAATAACTGAAGCAGAAGAACGGATAAGTGACCTGGAAGACAGAATGGTGGAATTCACTGCTGTGGAACAGAATAAAGAAAAAAGAATGAAAAGAAATGAAGGCAGCCTAAGAGACCTCTGGGACAACATTAAACACAACATCATTTGCATTATAGGGGTTCCAGAAGGAGAAGAGAGAGAGAAAGCACCAAGAAATTATTTGAAGAGATTATAGACGAAAACTTCCCTCACATGGGAAAGGAAATAGCCACTCAAGTCCAGGAAGGTTTATCCCATACAGGATAAACCCAAGGAGAAACACACCAAGACACAGAGTAATCAAACTGGCAAAAATTAAAGACAAAAATTATTGAAAGCAGAAAGGGAAAAATGAAAAATAACATACAAGGGAATTCCCATAAGATTAACAGCTGATTTCTCAGCAGAAACTCTACAAGTCAGAAGGGAATGGCATGATATAATTAAAGTGATGAAAGGGAAGAACCTACAACTAAGATTACTCTACCGGGCAAGGAACTCATTCAGATTTGATGGAGAAATCAAAAGCTTTACAGACAAGCAAAAGCTAAGAGAATTCAACACCACCAAACCAGCTCTACAACAAATGCTTAAGGAACTACTCTAAGTGGGAAACACAAGAGAAGAAAAGGACCTACAAAAACAAACCCAAAACAATTAAGAAAATGGTAATAGCAACATACATATCAATGATTACCTTAAACGTGAATGGATTAAATGCTGCAACCAAAACACACAGGCTTGCTGAATGGATACAAAAACAAGACCCATATATATGTTGTCTACAAGAAACCCACTTCAGATGTAGGGACACATACAGACTGAAAGTGAGAGGATGGACAAAGATTTTCCATGCAAATGGAAGTCAAAAGAAAGCTGGAGTAGCAATACTCATATCAGATAAACTAGGCTATAAAATAAAAAATGTTACAAGAGACAAGGAAGGACACTACATAATGATCAAGGGATCAATCCAAGAAGAAGATATAACAATTATATATGTACCCAACATAGGAGCACCTCAATACACAAGGCAACTGCTAACAGCTATAAAAGAGGAAATAGACAGTGACACAATAATAGTGGGGGACTTTAACACCTCACTTACACCAACGGACAGATCATCCAAACAGAAAATTAATAAGGAAACACAAGCTTTAAATGACACAATAGACCAGATAGATTTAATTGATATTTATAGGACATTCCATCCAAAAAGAGCAGATTACACGTTCTTCTCAAGTGCACACAGAACTTTCTCCAGGATAGATCACATCTTGGGTCACAAATCAAGCCTCAGTAAATTTAATAAAATTGAAATCATATCAAGCATCTTTTCTGACCACAATGCTATGAGATTAGAAATGAACTACAGGGAAAAACACGTAGAAAACACAAACACATAGCAGCTAAACAATACGTTAATAAATAACCAAGAGATCACTGAAGAAATCAAAGAGGAAATCACAAAATACCTAGACACAATGACAATGAAAACACAATGATCCAAAACCTATGGGATGCAGCAAAACCAGTTCTAAGAGAGACGTTTATAGCAATACAATCCTACCTCAAGAAACAAGAAAAATCTCAAATAAACAATCTAACCTTACACCTAAAGGAACTAGAGAAAGAAGAACAAACAAAGTTAGCAGAAGGAGAGAAATCATAAAGATCAGAGCAGAAATAAATGAAATAGAAACAAAGAAAACAATAGTAAAGATCAATAAAACTAAAATCTAGTTCTTTGAGATGATAAACAAAATTGATAAACCATTAGCCAGACTCATCAAGGAAAAGGAGGGAGAGGATTCAAATCATTAAAATTAGATGAAAAAGGAGAAGTTACAACAGACTCCGCAGAAATATAAAGAATCCTAAGAGACTACTAAAAGCAACTCTATGCCAATAAAATGGACAACGTGGAAGAAATGGACAAATTCTTAGAAAGGTATAACCTTCCAAGACTGAACCAGGAAGAAATAGAAAATATGAACAGACCAATCACAAGCACTGAAATTGAAACTGTGATTAAAAATCTTCCAATAAACCAAAGTCCAGGAACAGATGGCTTCACAGCTGAATTCTATCAAACATTTAGAGAAGAGCTAACGCCCATCCTTCTCAAACTCTTCCAAAAAATTGCAGAGGAAGGAACACTCCCAAACTCATTCTATGAGGCCGTCACTCTGATACCAAAACCAGACAAAGATACTAAAAAAAAAAAAGAAAATTATAGATCAATACCACTGATGAATATTCAAAAATCCTCAACAAAATACTAGCAAACAGAATCCAACAACACATTAAATGGATCATGCATCATGATCAAGTGGGATTTATCCCAGGGAGGCAAGGATTCTTCAATATATGCAACTCAATCAATGTGATACACCATATTAACAAATTGAAGAAGAAAAACCATATGATCATCTCAATAGATGCAGAAAAATCTTTTGACAGAATTCAACACCCATTTATGATAAAAACTCTCCAGAAAGGGGGCATAGAGGGAACCTACCTCAACATAATAAAGGCCATATACGACAAACCCACAGCAAACATCATTCTCAATGGTGAAAAACTGAAAACATTTCCTCTAAGATCAGGAACAAGACAAGCATGTCCACTCTCACCACTATTATTCAACATAGTTTTGGAAGTCCTAGCCATGGCAACCAGAGAAGAAAAAGGAATACAAATTGGAAAAGAAGAAATAAAACTGTCACTGTTTGCAGATGACATGATACCATACATAGAGAATCCTAAAAATGCCACCAGAAAACTACTAGAGCTAATCAATGAATTTAGTAATGTTGCAGGATACAAAATGAATGCACTGAAATCTCTTGCATTCCTATACACTAATGATGAAAAAACTGAAAGAGAAATTAAGGAATCACTCCCACTTACCATTGCAACCAAAAGAATAAAATACCTAGGAATAAACCTACCTAGAGAGACAAAAGACCTGTATGCAGAAAACTGTAAGACACTGATGAAAGAAATTAAAGATGATACCAACAGATGGAGAGATATACCATGTTCTTGAATTGGAAGAATCAATATTGTGAAAATGACTGTACTACCCGAAGCAATCTACAGATTCAATGCAATTCCTATTAAATTACCAATGGCATTTTTTACAGAACTAGAACAAAAAATCTTAAAATTTGTATGGAGACACAAAAGACTCCGAATAGCCAAAGCAGTCTTGAGGGAAAAAAACGGAGCTGGAGGAGTCAGACTCCCTGACTTCAGACTATACTACAAAGCTACAGTAATCAAGACAATATGGTACTGGCACAAAAACAGAAACATAGATCAATAGAACAAGATAGAAAGCCCAGAGATAAACCCACGCATCTATGGTCAACTAATATGACAAAGGAGGCAAGGATATACAATGGAGAAAAAACAGTCTCTTCAATAGTAGTGCTACGAAAACTGGACAAGCTACATGTTAAAAATGAAATTAGAACACTCCCTAACACCATACACAAAAACAAACTCAAAATGGATTCGAAATCTAAATGTAAGACTAGACATTATAAAACTCTTAGAGGAAAACATAGGAAGAACACTCTTTGACATAAGTCACAGCAAGGTCTTTTTTGATCCACATCCTAGAGTAATGGAAATAAAAACAAAAATAAACAAATTGGACCTAATGAAACTTAAAAGCTATTGCACAGCAAAGGAAACCATAAACAGGATGAAAAGAGAACCCTCAAAATGGAGAAAATATTCGCAAACGAATCAACGGACAAAGGATTAATCTCCAAAATATATAAACAGCTCATCCAGCTCAATATTAAAGAAACAAACAACCCCATCCAAAAATAGGCAGAAGACCTAAATAGACATTTCTCCAAAGAAGACATACAGATGGCAAGAAGCACATGAAAAGCCACTCAACATCACTAATTACTAGCGAAATGCAAATCAAAACTACAATGAGGTATCACCTTACACCAGTCACAATGGGCATCATCAGAAAATCTACAAACAGCAAATGTTGGAGAGGGTGTGGAGAAAAGGGAACCCTCTTGCACTGTTGGTGGGAATATAAATTGATACAGCCACTATGGAGAACAGTATGGAGTTCCTTATAAAACTAAAAATAGAACTACCATATGACCCAGTAATCCCACTACTGGGCATATACCCAGAGAAAGCCATAGTTCAAAAAGACACATGCCCCCCAATGTTCATTGCAGCACTATTTACAATAGCCAGGTCATGGAAGCAACCTAAATGCCCATCGACAGACGAATGGGTAAGGCAGATGTGGTACATAAAAACAATGGAATATTACTCAACCATAAAAAGGAACGAAACTGGGTCATTTGTAGAGACGTGGATGGATCTAGAGACTGTCATACAGAGTGAAGTAAGTCAGAAAGTGAAAAACAAATATCGTATATTAACACATATATGTGGAACCTAGAAAAATGGTACAGATGAACTGGTTTGCAGGGCAGAAATTGAGACACAGATGTAGAGAACAAACATATGGACACCAAGGGGGGAAAGCGGTGGGGGGGTGGGAATGGTGGTGTGATGAATTGGGCGATTGGGATTGACATGTATACACTGATGTGTATAAAATGGATGACTAATAAGAACCTGCTCTATAAAAAAATAAAATAAAATTCAAAATAAAAATCAAATGTCTAATCCAGTATAATAAAAAATAGGTTCTACAACAACATTTACACTAAAGACTAAAGTATAGAAGAATAATCATAACATTGCAGTCAAGAAAATTCTGTTCCCTGAGAGGTTATAATGCTAACTGGAATAAGTCAGACAGAGAACGACAAATACTGTATGATTTCACTTATATGTGGAATCCAAAAAAAGAAAACACATGAACAAACATAACAAAACTGAAACAGACTCAGTCAGAGAGAAGTAGGGTAAGGGGATGTGGGGAAAGGAATTAGGGGGTACAAACTTCCAGTTATAAAATAATAAGTCACAGGAATACAATGTACAGCTTAGGGAATATAGTCAATAATACTGTAATAACTTTGTGTGGTGACAGATGACAACTAGACTTACCATGGTGATTATTTTGTAATGTGTAAAAATATTGAATCACTATGTTGTACGCCTGAAACTAATATAGTTATAAGTCAATTATATTTCACTTTTAAAAAAGGAAAAGAAAATTCTGGTCTATGTATCTGTCGTAATTTATCCAACTGTTAAAGGATTATAATGCCCATTTTGCAGGACTATTATGAGGATTTAATAAAATAAATTATGTAGGATACTTTAAAGATATTGAAAAACATTTATCATTAATGGTAATCAGTAAATATTGAGTGAATTCTATCATCATTGCCATTTGAAAACAATCATTAAATTTGTAAAATCAATGTTCCAAGTTCCAAGTTTTTAAAATTTATCTTTGTCATTTGTGGACCTTGCTTTGACTTGGGGACTATTAAACATGTCTTTATAGCTTGTTTAAAGTAGTATTATTAAGCACTATAGCCAACATTTTTTGAAGAACACAAAAATGATATTAAATGACCATTTATTCAATAAATGTGTCACTTAGTGAAAAGAGAACTATTGAATTCTTCATGCATAATTTGTCCTTAGTGACTTTTCACAGTAGTGCACAGGACACATTATTCATTATAACTTTTATGATTTTTCCTTTCTTTTGCTATTTTAATAAGGGTTGGTGCATATCACAGATGTCAAAGAGAAGAAAATGGAATCTGTTTGACTTTTCTTAATCACTCATTAATTTACTCATTTATTCAGCTCACATATACCAAGCACTTATTATCTGTGAGGCTCTGCACTAACTTTTCGACATGCATTATCTTATGGAATCCTCCTAATAAATTCATGAAATAGGTATTGTGGCTATTTTAATTTTTACAAAATATAAAAGTGAAATTTAGTGAGTTTAAGTAACTTGCCTAAGACCACAGTAGGGAATTGGCAGACCCAAATCTAAAACTAAGAGCATATGCCTTCAGAAAGCATACTTTGCCATCCCAAGACAAAGACATTTTAGGAAAAAAGAATAAATAGAATTTGTAGAAGCTACGTAAGTAAGGTGTGGGAGAGTTAAATACTATGCAAAGTTTTGACCCTGGATAACCTGGAAAATATGGGTTACTGAACTGAATTCACATTACTCAAGATAAGTGTTTAATTTGGTACATTTCTCAAGATATGATCAAAGCAACCACTGCATTTACACTCAACCTATATTTATGGTAAATACCTGAGTAAAACTTTTTTTAAATAGTTGCTTTTATTAGGTATTTTATCTGTTCATATTAATACAGACAAAAGCCCGTGGAGACTTTGTACATGGAATTAGTTGTATAAACTCACTGTTAACCCTAATTTACAGATGTACCCTAATACAACAGAGTCAAAGTTCTTGGATGAAAATTTTAAGCAATATAAAAACCGGGGTTGTGTTTTCTTCCCTATTCTCCTTTTGAGCTTGTATATTAAGGGCTTAACATTTCTGGATTAAATAGATGCATACCATTCTGCCATTTTTCTCTATTTTTCTGCTATTTTTCTCTATGACAATAACATGAAGCTTCATACTAAGGGTTGCCTTAGAAAGCAATGGGTCACACACTCTATATTCAGAAAGAAAGATTCAAGTTTCTAAAACTAAAATTTTTTATGGCAGAAGTCTCCCAATATTTAATTGGCTTACCTTTAACAATTTGATGCACCAGTTCAAATCTCTCAGTTACCAAGAAAGTACATTTCACAATTAATTTACCTCAGAGAGATTGCCAGGAAGAAATGCAATCACTATGGTGATTAGTAACACCTGTTTCAAAAAATTTCCAGTCATATTTAATAAATGGGTAACAACATTAAGCCTTGGCTACCCATTTATTTATGTGGAGCCAAATCTGTTTCCTAAGGAAAATTTGGGCCTCACTCCTAGGCATTTTTGAGCAACCTCTGTTTAGAAGCATGTTGGCAAAATAGCCAAATGTGCTAGGTAGGATCCTCAAGTTTCCTCCTTATAGATAAACCTTACCCTGTTCTAGGGAGATTAGAAATATATGAAATTGCTCTTAATCAGAATCCTAGATTATCTGCACTCCAGGCCCTTACTAGAGAGTATTACCTCCAAGTAACTGCTACCCATCTCTTAGCATGTGTGTGTACATATATATGCATATGTGTGCATACACACACATATATATACCTATGTTTGTATGCATATATATATCTATATATGAAGGCTATTTAAAAGTAATTTTTGGAAAGAAATGAAGAGAGCGGATATACATGCAAGTATACATAACATTGTGAAGTGTGAGTGAACTTCTAATTCAAATATTTGAACTGTTTGAAGCATAAAAGTAAAATGATCAGAAATAAGTTTTTCAGCCCAAAGAGAATGAGCTGTAATGGAAAACCAGAAATGAATTAGGTGGCAACTGTAATGATCCAAATGGAAAGTGAGGCGAACCTCCGCTAGGGGGTGTAAGAGGGAAAGACTGAATGGAAATATTTGCAGAGACAGAATCTCTGAGACGGGTGATTGGCTATGAAAGCAGGAGGGAGAAGGAGACAGTCATGATGACTTGAGCACCTGGGTGGATGTTAGTCAGTTCCCAGGCGGAATACTGGAAGACAACTCAATTTATTGATGAGGGGCCAAAGATACTGAAATCGTGAGTTGATCTTTGAATATCTTGAGTACAAGTATACTTCCTAAAAAAAAGAGGATGCCTCTGGGTGTGAAAGGATGAATAGAAACTACACCAGAGGAGGGATGAACAGTAAGTGTTTTATCTCACCTTCTGAGTCGGAGAGGCTGCCTGTGTATATGTGTCTGTGCATGTTTGTGATGCAGGAGAAGACCTGATAATCAACATACCGAACTGAGTTGCAGGTTATATATGGAGGTAAATTGTAAAATTATTTATATTTATATTGTGCTAGAAGTTCCAAAAGTCCCTAAGTAAATTCTCTCCTCTCTACCCCATACTTCCCTTTCTCACTGCCACCATTCCTGCTTAGGACCTCAGAATCATAAAACTATATTCTTCAAAAGGATCCTTTGAGGTTATTCCTTCCAATCTCTTCTATTTTATGATGAGAAATTGAGACTAAAAGAGTCTAAGTGGCATTTCCAAACCACAGAATTAGACAGATAGGGAGCAAGGATGAGCACCCTAGTCTCATTTCCCCATGCTACCCTCTCAGATATCTGTACAGACCGTTCCTGACTTGATGGTTCCACTTATGATTTTTCCCATGATGATGCGAAAGTGAAATGCATTCAATAGAAACCATGCTTTGAATTTTATCTTTTTCCAGGCTAGCAATATGCAGTAATACACTCTCGTGATGCTGAGCAGTGGCAGCGAGCCACAGCTCCCAGTCAGCCACAGGGTCACCAGGGCAAACAACTGATACACTTACCACCATTCTGTACCCATTCAACCATTCTGTTTTTCACTTTCAGTACAGTATTTAATCAATTCCATGAGATATGCAACACTTTATTGTAAGATAGGTTTTGTGTTAGATGATTTTTCCTGACTGTAGGCTAATGTAAGTGTTCTGAGCACTTTTAAGGTAGGCTAGGCTAAGCTGTGATGTTCAGTTTGTAAGGTGTATTAAATGCATTTTGACTTAAAAATATTTTCAGCTTATAATGGGCTTATGGGGACATTACGCCATCATAAGTTGAGGAAGATCTGTATGGTCTTCTCAACTGGTCTGCCATGCCCGAGCTCTCCTTTTATCAGTCTGTGTTGCCTAAGGCCACTGAAGTTCTGAAGATGTCAATCTCTGTTCAAAAGGCTTCCATCCTTTCTCAGTGCCTGAAAAATAAAAGACCAAACTCTTTGGTTAGTACCCAAGACCCAAATAGTCTCATCGCTCATTCCTATAATTCAATCAAAAAGAATAATTTGCCTTTCCCCAAATACACCCAGGGATTGATATTGCCAGTCCCTCATCTTCATCTGGCAAAATCTCACTCAGCTTCCAAAGACTGTTCTAAATACCAACTAGCCCATGAAGAATTTCCTTAGCCCCCTAAATTATGTTCCTCTCTGAGCATGTTTCCTCATCAAAGAAAGGGGATATTAATACCAAACACACAGACTTGTGCTAAGGATTAAGTTACATATTCAAAACTCCTGGCTGAGAGGTTGTCATATAGTTGGCTCTCAACACCTCTTCTTTGAAGTATTCTTTGAACCCTCATAGTTGTACATCTGTTTCTTTATTGCATCCTTGTATTTTCTAAAGTTTTATGTGTGCTTCACTTAATCTTCTGGATACATATTAAATAGTTCAGGGATCATAAAGTACTTAGAGTTGGGACCATGCCTCATTGTTCTTTGTACCCCAGTCCCTATCTCTTTCCCTGGCACTAACTAGGTACTTAATAAATACTTGAAGTATTAACTTAAATTGATTAAATTCCCAGGACAGGCTGCTTTCTCAGCATCTAGTCCTAAACCTCTGAGGAGTTTGGGAGCTGCAAACAAACAATCCCTCACACAGCCCTGATCACTTTCTATCTGCCCCTAGGCAGCACTCCATCCCTTTCATCACAGCAGCTATTTAAACCTTCTCAGCTCTCCTTAAACTTCCCGCTTCTCTATCCTCCCCCTCACTTTATACATCACCTATGATACATCGCATGCCCTGTTATTTCACAACTAAAATAGAAACTCTCAGTTTCCTGCAACCTCATCCACCAATTTATTCATATTTCCCTGACAACACTCCCCCACCTCCCATTCATACTTCCATTTTTGCTCTGCCAATGGACTAGTTGTTGCTCCTTCTCTGGAAGGCGAATTTCTTCAACCATGTTCTTGGTTTTGAAACTTACCCACTTCTTCAAGTATATTTCCCTACTGGTTATCTTCCTTCTCTTCTTCTCTGCTGACTGCTTTCAAACACCATTTAAATGTACTTAGCTGTCTCCAACCTTAAAAAAAAAAATCATCCCTTGATGCTAAAAATTTCTTAGATGCCAAAACCTCATCCTGTTTCCCTTCTTGAGTCACTTGCGTGTATCGCTCCTTTTCTCTCATGTACCCCACAACCTATCTTTGGAGTCTACTTTTGCCACTATCACTCAAATGAAAATGTTCTGGCTTCTGCCAGAGTTTTCTTGATTGCCAGATCTGATGGTTTCTCTCTCTTTCCATGGCCCACTCATAATTCTCCCATCACTCTGCTACCACCTTCAGGGCTTCCTCTCCCTCAGTCTGTTCCATAGGTGTCATTGTTCCTCAGATCCTTAATTCTCCTTTCCTTTCTCTCCAAGTGATCCTGTTATCTCCCATGATTCCAAGGACTTTCTATAGAATAATGACCTTAACAGCTGTAATTCTAGACCTGATCTCTCTGTCCACCTCCAGACCTGCATCTCCATCCAGACACAGCACCTCAGACTCACAGCAGGCTTACCAGTGGGGTCTGTATCTTCCTCTTTCCTCCTTATGTATTTTCCTCCTCCCTCTCTCAGGGAAAAACACCACTAGCAACCCAGTGGTCAAAATCAGAATCTGTGGGTTCATCAGGGATAATTCCTTTCCTTCACTCTCCTTCTTAGCACACTGAATGACTCACCACATTCTGTCAGTTCGATCTTGTTACTAAATCTCAAACCTGTACACTTTTCTCCATCTCCATAGCCACAGTTTTATTCCAAGGCTTCGTTCCTTTTTATTATCTCTATCACTTTGTATACCAGCTTGCTAAAGAGGCCATAACAAATACCACAGACTGGCTGGCTTAAGCAATGAAAATTTATTTGCTCACAGTTAGAAGTCTGAAATCAAGGTGTTGGCTGGGGCTTGATCTCTCTAAAAGCTCTAGGGGATGACTTTTCCTTACCTCTTCCTAACTTCTAGTGGTTGCCAGCAATCTTGGCATTCCTTGACTTGTAAGCAATCACTCCACTCTCTGCCTATGTAGTCACATGGTGTTTTTCCTTTGCATGGCTTTGTATAAATTTTCTTCATTTTATAAGGACACCAGTCATTGGATTAGAGTGCAAACTAATCCAGTGTGACCTCATTCTATCTTGATTTTATCTGCAAAGACCTTATTACCAAGTAAGGTCACATTCACAAGTACCAGGGCTTAGGACTTCAACATATCTTTTGGGGGGGCAAAATTCAACCCACAAAAGCTTCTGAACTGACTTGACTGTGTCCCCAGACCAGCTTTACTACCTTCCTCCTGAATTTCCACTTTCTGCCTGAATTTCCAAATAAACATCTCATTTTGTCTTTCTCCAACTTAAAATCTTTCAGTGGATCTACATAATAATTTACTCTCTGGATGAATTACCATGACATGCAAACCTTCTGAAACCATTATTCTGCCTACATTTCTATGTTCATCTTTTGCTATTACCTGTTTTTACCCCTGCTACCCATTATTCTATGTGCATATATATATATATATATATATATATATATATATATATATGCAGATTTTTGTGAACATAACTGTTCAATTCCTTTGGGTAAATACCAAAGAGCATCATATGGTAAGTATCATATGATCATATGGATCATATGGTAAGAGTATGTTTCATTTTTTTTAAAAAAAAACACCAAACTATCTTAAAAAATGGCTGTACCATTTTGCATTCCCACTGGCAATGAGTGAGTGTTCCTGTTGCTTCACATCCTTGCAAGCATTTGATGTGGTTAGTGTTCCGGATTTTGGCCATTTTAATAGATACGTATTGGTATCTCATTGTTGTTTAATTTGTATTTCTCTGATGACGTATGGTGTGAAACATCTTTTCATGAATTTATTGGTCATCTGTATACCATATTTCATAAAGTGTCTGTTAAGGTCTTTGGCCCATTTTTTAATCAGGTGGTTTGTTTTCTTATTGTTGAATTTTAAGAGTTCTTGGTACATTTGCGATAACAATCTTTTATCACATGTGTTTTTTGCTAGCATTTTCTCCCAGTCTGTAGCTCATATTCTCATTCTCTTGACAATGTCTTTCAATGAGCAAAAGTCTTTAATTTTAATGAAGTCCAGCTTATCAACTATTTCTTCCTTGGATTGTGCCTTTGGTGTTGTATCTAAAAAAGCATGAATGATTATATTTTCAAAGTCATCTAAAAATGTTCCCCCAGGATAATTTCAGGTTGAAAAGCTGAGAAAAAGATTTGTGTTGGGAAATTTCAAAACAAAATTTTGCCTGTGCATTTCAGAGACTTAGTCTGTGCATTTCCTGTACTTAGTCTTCCTGTCTTGATATGTTCTTATGCAAGTTTTATAATCATGGAAAGTATTAATATTTCAAATCTTGGTTATTTGTAAAGTAAGGAGAAGCAGGGAAATTAAATAATGGCACTAGGCTCTCATTTTCTTTCTGCAGAACACATTCATTTTTAGGAAATATAATTATTCTCCTTTGTATTAGTTCTTTTCTTTACAAAAATTAATGACTATAATACAAAACCTTTTCCTTTGACTTAGATGAGAACAGCATGAGGACTCAAATAGCCTTTTGGTTTTCAGTCAGTTGTGTAAAAAGGGAAAAAGATGGCATTTTAATAGGTCAAATCACATTAAAACAAGCTCTAAGGAACTGTCCACATTCTTTGTATAGAAATGCAATTGAACTTGATATATTAATCTTAGACAAACAGCTTCCTAAACACTTATGAGTATTAATTGTTCAATGCAGGATCTTCTGGCTTACTTATGAAGTAAACATTCATATTATTTGTGACGATTGACAAGATTTTTCTTTCCAAATTTTAATATTTCTATTTAAAAAAAATTATTACCACACTGTCTAGAGCAGTGATGGTGGACAAATTTGTTTTGTATGTGAATTTGAAAAGAAAGCTTCTAACTTTTTATTATTAAAAATAATGTTTGCTGAAAATGTATTGAAGATGCCTTTAGTCAGATTAAGAAATTGCCTTATATTACTAGTTTGCTAGGGCAGTCTTTATCATAAATGAGCACTCAATTTTTATCAAAGGCTTTTCCTTCATTTATTAAGTATGATCATGTTTTATCCTTTAATCAGGTCGTATCCTTTAAATCAAGTCTGTGTATGTGTGTGTTTTCTGTTGTTAACAGTTACTTTAACTCTTTCGTTTTGTCTTTGCTTAGTATATCTTGTACTAAACTTTGAATTTTAGCCTTTTCATGTCCTTAATCTTTAGATGTGTTCCTTGTAGATAGAATATTCAGCAGTAATTTATTAATTGGTTAGGTACTGGTGATTTAATGGAGAATAAGAGATATAAGTTCCCTGACCTCATGAAATGTACATTGACATGGGAGAAATAAAATAAAAATGTACACAAATAGTAACAAAATGGTTATAGACTGTGATTAGTACTATGAGGTACAGAAACAGAGTGCTAGGATAGAGGATAATGGATGCAGACTACTTTAGATAGTTTGGGTAAGGAAGACACCTAAAAGAAGGCAATGCTTAATCTAAGACCTGAAGAATAAGAAAGAGCCAATCATGCAAGGAGCTAGGAAATCAAACATACCAGAGTGGGAAATGCACACAGGGCTTCCCAGGTGGCGCAGTGGTTGAGAGTCCGCCTGCCGATGCAGGGGACGCGGGTTCGTGCCCCGGTCCAGGAAGATCCCACATGCCGTAGAGCGGCTGGGCCCGTGAGCCATGGCCGCTGAGCCTGCGCGTCTGGAGCCTGTGCTCCACAACTGGAGAGGCCACAACAGTGAGAGGCCCGCGTATCGCAAAAAAAAAAAAAAAAAAAAAAAAAAAAATCAGAAAAGAAATGCACACAGACGTCCTGTGTCAGTATGAACTTAGCATGCTCTGGGATCTGCAGAAGACTCTAACTTGAACACTGTGAGCAAGGGATTGGAGAGTCCAAAGAGAATACTAGAAAGAGAGAAAGCAGAACATTTTTGTCATGATAAAGAATATGTATGTAAATCCAGCGGTAAAACATTGAAAGTTTTTACAAAGGGGCACAACATTTTGAACTTAGGTGTATAAGAGTTCATAATGATTTCCATGTAGAAATGATGGAGAGATGGGGTGAGGAAGCACAGACACCAGATAGGATGCTACTGCAGTGAGTGATGCTGGTGACTTGGATTACGATGGGGAGAGTGGACAAATCTGGAATACATTTTGGATGTAAAACTAATAGAACCTGCAGGTATTTTGGATGTAGGGGGTGAGATACCCGAAAGAGTTGGGCAGGCTTCTAATGGTCATGCCTCATAGTGGTAACTTTAACTGAACTGAGAGAGTTACAGAGTTGTAAAGAAGATGGAATATTTGTTTTGGGGTGTATCCATGTGTGACTTCTGGGGAATGGTTGTATAAATAAAGGGATCAATTTTAGACACATTATCATTGAGATGTCTTTGAGACATCCAAATGGAAATGTCAAGTTAGGTATCTATACATGTCTGCAACTTAGAGGAAGTATATGGACTAGAGATACAAATTTGGTCATTGCTATCACATAAAATAGCAGTTAAAAACATGGTTTTGAATCCAGACTGCCTGAGTTCATCTGGCTTTTCAATTTCCTAGCTATGCAGCCTAGGGCAAGTTATTTAACCTATCTGATTTCAGAATTGTCACCTATAAAGCTATGATAATGATGCTAGCAACTATCTTATATAAATTAGTTAATACATGTAAAGAATTTAGAAAAATTTCTACTTATATTAACCCTAAATAAATCTTAGCTGCTAGCATCATCATCATCAGTAGCTCAATGGGTTAAATTTTGGGGGTAAATTTTCCTTCTTAATTAAAGTATCATGAAAATAATACTTTACTCAAAGATAACGACTTTCTAATAATGAATTTTAAGGTGAAGACAAACATTAGCAGGAAAATTATTACAGGAGAAATACTTTTGGAAGCACAGTATTTTGTAGCCTTCAGTCAGAATGCTAAATCAATAACCTCTGCCATTTTCTATATGAGATCCACCTTAAAATCTAGCCCATCCAGTGTCAGTATGTACTACGTACTAAGATAATGTTTGTAGATGGAATACTACCAAAATATAATGATAATAGTTTGGATTTTAAAAATTGTATATTCCCTAGAATGTTCTAGGAATTCGTTGAACACCACTCACAAGTTAAAAAGATCTTTTGGGCTTCCCTGGTGGCGCAGTGGTTGGGGGTCTGCCTGCCGATGCAGGGGACACGGGTTCGTGCCCCTGTCCGGGAGGATCCCACATGCCGCGGAGCGGCTGGGCCCGTGAGCCATGGCCGCTGAGCCTGCGCGTCTGGAGCCTGTGCTTCACAACGGGAGAGGCCGCAGCAGTGAGAGGCCCGCGTACTGAAAAGAAAAAAGATCTTTTGCCAAATCTGATACCACGATTGTGTGTATTTCAAGCTGTTCTATTACATTTGCCAAACAGACTCCCTTTTCCACTTCCAGTACAAACTTATAATTCAAAATACACACACCAAAAAGAGCGATTCTTTACAATTGTTGGCCACTGAATGAAGTCATAATCCTCGTCCGATTCAAACAACTGGATTTTTTTTCTATCGGCCAGTGGTCCTAGACTGCATGATCTCTCAGAGACATGTAAATGTTTATGTGATAGAATTGTCAGATAGAAAGAAAACATGAGAATCTATAGTTGAACCACAGTCCCTACGCTCTCGCTGGTAATAAATATTGTGGTGCACTCTAGTGGTCGAAGGAGATAGGCTAGAAGATCTGGAGGTGCACTAGGATTAGCAGTCGTCATTGTTATTTTTAAAAATGTACCACCAATCATGGGTTTCAAAACATGACTAAGGGAATGTTTCATGTAAAAGGTGGAACTCACGTAAAAAACTTGCCCCTCTCCACCCAGAAAATACCTGGAAGAAAATAACTGCGTTTCTCTAGTAGTAGAACACCTCAGTTTAAATAGAAATATAATGTGTGTTGCTGAAGGTTTATGATCACTTTATTTTATTTTATTTATATTTTATTGGAGTGTAAAAGAGAACCCTCTTGCACTGTTGGTGGGAATGTAAATTGATACAGCCACTACGGAGAACAGTATGGAGGTTCCTTAAAAAACTAAAAATAGAACTACCATATGACCCAGCAATCCCACGACTGGGCATCTACCCTGAGAAAACCATAGTGCAAAAAGACACATGTACCCCAATGATCATTTTACTTTTAACAGGAGTGGAGTTCATTGTTATCTTCTCATAACACAATAAGAAGTGTTTGTTTTAAAAAAGTATTTTTCAATTGAAGCTGTCAGAGATAAGAGTATGTACATGTGAATAAAACAAAAATGGACATAAATATAAATTATGTATTTGCACATACATTGATAAATGTTCATTCTAGATGTTTCTGTAGTTATGTCCTACCTTCTCATCATACCCCTGGCTTTTACTCCCTGTAAGAAATCCTAATTCTCAGGTCTCTGATTATTCATTTCTTGGCTCTCAAATTTCCTTGGGAGTCTCTTGTACTTCCTTCCCACTGTTAATCCTTTTCTGATAATTTGTATCTCCGTCAGTTGTAAATTTCTGGAAGATTCCCTGCCACTGCCAGATCACCCATCACAGTGCCTAGTGTATAATGGGCATCTGGAAATATCTGATGAGTGAGCAAATTCATGAACATTCTGATCTGCTGTTTTAGAGACTTACCATAATGATCGATAATATTCATAGGTCTGCACACTCTGAAGTCCCTGGCTCAGTCCCAAAAACTAGATAGGAGGGAGTTTGGACCTATTCAGAGCTGTTGTCTCCTTGAAAACCAGGTGCCATGCCAAGAAGAGCTGATTTCACACTTAGTTCCTTCCTTCCTTCCTGGGAAATAGCATGATATTCTCACTTGGGATACCCTAAGAGGGAAGGGAAAATTCACTCAGAAAACTCAGTGTCCATAGCATTTTACTACATTAAAAGTGTGTGTGTGTGTGTGTGTGTGTGTGTGTGTGTGTGTGTGTGTGTGTGATCAAAGCTGAAATGGAGGCAAAACCCATCTATATGTGGTCCAGCGGAAAGACCCCAGGTTTAGGAATCTGGAGAACTGAGATTGATACTCTGTAACCAACTTACCACATGGCCTGAAGCAAGTAATGGATCATCTGTAGGTCCCAGGGGTCTTATTTATCAAATAGAACCATCATACACAGACTCAAATGAAACAACAGATAGGAAGTGTTTGGCAGAGATAATAAGGCTCTAAGGGCTGAAAGATTTTTGTTTGTTTGTTTTTGGTTTTGTTTTTATTTAAAGGCATCAGGCTTTTTGAAGTATCATGATGCAGCTTTGGGAGAAATATTTGAATTTATCCAGTTACTTACTTAACAAATATTTTATTGAGCATCTATTATGTCCCTAGCATTCTTCTAGAAACAGAAAATAAAGAAAACCATGAGCAAAGCAAACACACATCTACCTTCATGGAACTTGTATTTTAGTGAGAGAGAGCAACAATGAATAGACTAATAATATGTAATGTATGAACATAAATTCAGTGTTGTGAAGAAAAATAAAGCAGGATAGAGAATGATGGAGACTGCAATTTTATTTAAGGTGACCACATATAGAAGGAGCTGTAAGATAGCTCTTACTCTAATGTGGGTGAGAGGTGATGATGCCTTGAGAAAAAAGGTGCAACAGTACAGATAGAAGGGATAGCATTTGGGATAAAATTTTTAGGTTGAGTTACAGGATTTCCTGATGGATTGGATGGGGAGCATGAAAGAAAGGAGTGTCAAGGGTGATTCTAAGGTTTTTGTTCTGAGCCGTTGGATAACAGGTGATATTATTTATTTCTATGGTGAACGCTGGAAAGGGGGCAGTTTGAGGACTGTAAATAATGCATGAAACATACAGCACAGTCGCACTGAATAAAACTGTACTTAAAAGAGCAGTTGCCTTGAAAGCCTTGTTTTGACTGATTTTTACGAGGGAAATCGGCAGCATGATTCAAACACAGGCTCCTGGGCCAAGAGAGGCAGATGGTAGCTGTTCTTCAGGCTCAGATTTTAAAGGAAGAGTTTCCATTTATTTTTTTCTGAATACAGTTTCCAGTATCTTAGTTTATAAATATTTCTCTCAGATTGTGAATCTGGGCTTGTTTTGTCTGTGTATATTCAACTCTCATAGCCCTGGGTAAAGTTACCCATTTGGGAATCAGAGAGCTCACCCTGAAAAACAAATCGAGGCAGCCTTAAAAAAAGATAAAATTGCTCCTCCAAGAAGTAGGAATATTGAAAATGAGACGATTTTGAGAGCCTTGGGTTTTGGATTTATAATAGAATATAAGTCTTCTGAAAGAGTTTATTAGTCAATCTTTTAGCCAACAGTTATTTGCTATGGTCATTTGCTATATGACCCTGTTTGTGGTATAAGGAAAAGAGTTGAGGCTCTCTAATCATCCAGGGGATTACAGATACTGTGCAAAAGGAATCTAGCTTCGGGCCTGGCCCATTGGATATCCAATGAATGGGATGCATTATTATACTATTTATCATGTACCTTTACCTCTTTGGACCATTGTATATACTGCTTTCTCCATCTGGACTATGCTTCCATCCCTTTGTTGCCTTATAAATTCCACCTTGTTAAAGGTGCTACTCTAATGTTACCCCCTCCATGGAACCTTCCTTTTTCCCTCTACTCCTCGTTCCCAAGCACTTGGTTGGTTCATATTCCAACCAGCAATGTTTTCCAAACTTCATTCACTTATCTCTCTCTTGAGTTTTTTTTCTATAGACCCATACACTTATGCCATTATAACTATATAATTTGCATATGTTGACCCACTACTTTTACTTAATTTAACTTCATCTTATTCAATACTTGTAAAATCAAATCAAAAGCCTGAGGTGCTTATTGTTTTATTCAGCACATGAAAAATAAATATATACTATTAACATAAAAACAATGGTTTTCGTTTCAAACACAATCAAAAATCATTTCTCATATCACTGATGGAATGTATCTCATGGTTTGAAAACCACTGGATTATGTATTTATTGTGGTGAAATAATGGATTGTTTAAATAGTCCCAATTCTCCACCCTCCCTCTATCCATACCCTTTACTTTGTCGACTTCATAGGGTTCTCCCAGTGTGGAAAGAGTGTAAATCCCTCAGGCTTGGCCATAGGACTAGCTTTGGCTAATGGGATGTACAAGTAAAGGATGACAGGTCAGGATTGAGGTGTTTGAGTGAAGTACCTAGGGTGCAAAATTTAAGGCAGTATTCACTCTTAGGGGTGTGTCTCAGGCTCTGGAGGCTTGAAAAAGCTACTGGGCTTCCCTCTTGAATTTCTTCCAAGACAATGAAAAGAACATACTGACTGGTCCCAGAAGAAATATGAGAGATATGAGAAGCAGAGCTCCCCCACTATAGGTGCCCAAGTCAAGCTCAGTCTAACGTAGGGCCCCCAGCCAACTAACAAGAGCATGAGCAAGCCAGTCAAGATCAGCCAACCTTAATCCAGCTCCCAACATAACCACTGACCCATTAACTATAATAGTAAATAATTGTGGGTTTTAGTCACTGAGATTTGGGGTGTTTATAATACATAAATTAAAATTTATATGTTTTCAATTCTTCATTTTGAATCCATCAAGGGGGAGGACTATTTTATATCTGTGCACACCTAGTTCCTAGTACTCAGGAGATGCTAGCCAAACAATTATTAAATAATGATTGATACTATTATCATGTATGGGATTTTCAACAAAAGCCATACACATTCCCATGCCAGGGTATTTACATTTGCTGTTCCCTTTCCCTGGAAAACTTTTCTCTCAATATCTATATAACTCCCTCTCTCTCATCCTTCAGTTTTCACTAAAATACTATTTCATCAGAGACCTTCCTTGTGATAGGCACTTTATCTAACTTGTCACTGCCCAGCACTTGCCATCCCTCTGCCTGTGGTTCTTATCATGGGATATAGGGACCCCTCAGAGGGGTTCTGGACAGGGGATTGTCAATCCTTTGCAAATGTATACAAAATTGTAAACGTGATACAAATGCTTATTTTTCTTCAAGAAATTCCATAGCTTTCAAACATTTTTAACAGCATCAGTGAATGAAAATATGTTAAGAACCACTGTGAGTGAGTTTTGTTTTTGGTCAAAGTACTGTCACCTCCTCACATATTGTTTATTTGTTTATCATCTGTCTCCCTGCAGACTGGAAGATCCATGATCACAGGTTATTATTTTTTTTAACGCCTTTATTGGAGTATAATTGCTTTACAATGGTGTGTTAGTTTCTGCTTTATAACAAAGTGAATCAGTTATACATATACATATATCCCCATATCTCTTCCCTCTTGCGTCTCCCTCCCTCCCACCCTCCCTATTCCACCCCTCCAGGTGGTCACAAAGCACCGAGCTGATCTCCCTGTGCTATGTGGCTGCTTCCCACTAGCTATCTAGTTTACATTTGGTAGTGTATATATGTCCATGCCACTCTCTCACTTTGTCCCAGCTTACCCTTCTCCCTCCCCATATCCTCAAGTCCATTCTCTAGTAGGTCTGCATCTTTATTCCCATCTTGACCCTAGGTTCTTCATGACCTTTTTTTTTTTTTAGATTCCATATATATGTGTTAGCATACGGTATTTGTTTTCCTCTTTCTGACTTACTTCACTCTGTATGAAAGACTCTAGGTCCATCCACCTCACTAAAAATAACTCAATTTCGTTTCTTTTTATGGCTGAGTAATATTCCATTGTATATATGTGCCACATCTTCTTTATCCATTCATCTGTCGATGGACACTTAGGTTGCTTCCATGTCCTGGCTATTGTAAATAGAGCTGCAATGAACATTGTGGTACATGACTCTTTTTGAATTATGATTTTCTCAGGGTATATGCCCAGTCGTGGGATTGCTGGGTCGTATGGTAGTTCTAGTTTTAGTTTTTTAAGGAACCTCCATACTGTTCTCCATAGTGGCTGTATCAATTTACATTCCCACCAACAGTGCAAGAGGGTTCCCTTTTCTCCACACCCTCTCCAGCATTTATCGTTTGTAGATTTTTTGATGGTGGCCATTCTGACCGGTGGTTCACAGGTTATTATACCAGTTGGTTTGTTCTTACTTTGTTTTTTTGCGGTACGCGGGCCTCTCACTGCTGTGGCCTCTCCCGTTGTGAAGCACAGGCTCCGGACGCGCAGGCTCAGCGGCCATGGCTCACGGGCCTAGCCGCTCCGCAGCATGTGGGATCTTCCCGGACTAGGGCACGAACCTGTCTTCCCTGCATTGGCAGGCGGACTCTCAACCACTGCGCCACCAGGGAAGCCCTGTTCTTACTTTTAATTTTGGTTATTCAATTCCATAGTTAATCTTTACAAAATTGGATAATCTTTATGATAAACCTGCAGCCCAGTGGAAGTCATTTTACCTGGGAGATGCTTGTAACTTTCCTCTGTCAAGGTAATGAAGCATCTTTCTACACATTCCACATCCCAAGCAGAAAGAAATCTTACAAAACAAACATCTTTCTTGGTCTTCATAAACAACCCACTTTTAAAATTGCCTTTTATTCAAAAAAAGCATTATTTTTGTAACTATCAAGAAATGTGCCATGATTCAGACAGACTCCTGTTTGAATGTCAGCTCTCTGTGATTAAAGTATATGGCTGGAATAAGTGGTTTGATTTAAATCCTGCTTCTGCTAACTGACTAGTGGTAAAACCTTACTTACTTACATTAAGGTATTTACTTCCTATTTGTCTCAGTTCCTCTTCTTAAAAGTTAGAATAATAACAGTATTTACAACACAGAGGTTTTCTGAGTATTACTTGACTAAACAGCTCTGAAGTGATTTGACAGTTCATTACATATAATAAGCTTTCAGCAATGTTCACTCTAATGACTATTACTAGTTGTGTTACTGTCAGTAAGATTCTTAGCCTCTCTTAGTTTACCACAGAAAGGGATATAATAGTAACTACCATCTCTCAGGGTTGAACAAGATTGATTTTGTGTCTGTTTCCATCTTCCAGAGCTTTTGCTATTACTGTACTCATGCTAATGTTCAACCACAGCATTTAAAGTAAAGGAGAAGCTCCTTTAATGATTCATGAGTGCTGTTATTTAACTTCTTTCACATACTGTTTGATACCAGGACTGCCATGAATAGCACGATAACAGTTTTTGGTTTTGGAGACTCCATTAAACACTGTACATGCTTTATGTCACTGAACACTGACAACTTTATGAAGCAGGTATAACCTCATTTTGCAAAAGAGAAAACTGAGACTCAGAGAAGCTATATAATTTTATTAAAAAGTATATTTTGCAAATACTAGCCCAGCCGAGATGTTTCCTTCTCTTATAGTATAGTAAGCTGTCTCCTGAATACCACCTCTAATTCCACTACGCCAGCACAGCAACCATTTTTATACCTCTGTGCTCTTTTGTCATATGCAGATTTTTCTTATAGTTGGCACAAAGGTAATTTCATTTTTCACTATTCACCTAATATTATTTTTTAATATTATTAATTAAAGCTGTTATTAATTATTATATTTCTTGGCTGACAATTGGTACCACTGACTTTCCCCCATTTTCTGATGTTAATATTGTCTCTAATTTCTTTGTAATAATGGGTAATACCAAAATACCAAAAAAAAATGTTTGTGCATCTAGTATTTTAGTGCCTTTGAAAAATTTCAGTGGAAAAATGATCAAATACAAGATGTCAGCTAAATTATACAAAATGCTTTATGGTCTCGATAGATATCGATGAATTATTTTTTAAATGTGTTATGTCAATTTACTGTGTGACCAATGATGAGTGTACAAATTTTTCCACAGTTCTGTAGCCTTAAATATTTCTGCTTTTAATTGTTAAGTTAATGGATGTAAAGAACTTTGCTCTGTTTTTAAATTTTCATTTCTTTACAATGAAAATATAAAATATAATAAACAAATTTGTTTAAGGTTATTTACACAGCCTTGTTTAATATTTACACCTTTGTGAATTATGTTTTGTGCTCTTTATCCATCTATCCATTGTAATCTTGATCTTTACTGATTTGTATTTCTCCAACAAAACTTTTTTTTCTGATTTGAGTTTGTGTAAACAATGCTTTAAGCTGTTGTCTCTGCTTTTCAGTTGCAAAATTTAAAAGATTATATTACAGATTAAATTATTTCTACAGGAGATAGAAGTAACTGAAATTATGTTTAGGAGATAATATTTTTCCGACAAAATATTTTAGTAGATCAAAAAAGTTGTACACATTTATAAGGCATATACCCTAAATACGCATCACTAAATCCTCTTTTACCATATTTTTTCAAGTTGCCTTGTTTATTAAATTCTCTTAAATTTGTAAATAAAATTAAATACACTGGCACCTAACCATTTTGTGTAAATATCGCCTAAAACAAAATAAAATAATTTAAAAATCTATGGATATTTTTAAAGAACTATTCATTTTTTGGATTGAATAAAGAGTACCAAATTATACATTTCATGGTTGGATATAGTTTTTCTAGAAGAGGAATACTATTCTATAAGTTATTATTTGCAAAGTTTTAAAAAAACACTTGTGATTTTTCATTTTACCTCAAGCTAGACCCATCTCCCATTGAATCTCTTTATAGATACTATATGACAGCTTCAAAGGTGTCATGGCAGCAGCTGACTACCTTATAACTTATAATAATACCAACCCTTTCCTTAAACCTTGGATTTGAATGTTAATTAAGCAATTAGAGAGGCACAGGGGACATTTGCCAGATGATACCTCCTGGTAAGGTTTAGTCAGCAGACAAAAATGATGAATTCTATTAAAACTGTGTTCAAATTTTAAAAAATCTCAAGCACCTAAAATAAAAACCACAACAACAACCACAAAAGCAATCTGAGCAACAAGAGATTGTTATGTTGAAAGGGGGCTTTTTCCATTTTTATGGGAGTGTTGGCAAATGCTATTAATAAAACATAAACAAGAACTCTTCATGCAAGCTTTTCCTTTGTGAATCATTTTTGAACTGCTGATTTGAGCAAATCCTTCAGAATGGAACACCATATTAAAACCAAATCCATGAGGTACAGATGGAAAGGCAGGCTCTTAGCATATGTTTGGATTTTATGGATGAATGGTTCATTCTGATGTGCTCTACCTATTAATGAATTTCTCCTTCTTCATATAATCCAGACTAGATCACCCAACTCAAAATCCTCTTTTGCTGCATTTGATCACCTACCCCTTTATCTACTTATCCCTCAAAACCCAACCTCCAAGACTAACCTGAGGAAAGGCTCTGGTACAATGACATCATCGTGCAGGGCTCCAGATACCCATTTACCAGATTTATGGATAAAATCTTTGGTTCGAAGGGAGAAGGCAGTAAGAGATCTACCTATATAGAACTTTAATATAAAACTTGTACTAACACTCAAATTCATGATTTCAGAAATGTAATGACTTCAACCCCCAAGATAATTTTAATACCACCTCCCAGAGATTGAGAATTTTTAAGTGGAAGTTACTGAGGTTCTTCCATTAATCTCAATGTGTTTTAACCTCTTTTTTGGGTAGGGAGGCAGAGTTCAAGTAACAGCCCATTAAGCCAGAATGCTTCCACCATGCTAGACTGTTCTGGGGGGGGGGGGGGGGTGGCTGTAAATCTCCCTTGTAACCTCGCTTCTATTGAACTCCTTGCACTCCAGCTCACCAGAAAAGTTAATATCTTTCTGAACCAAAAGTTTTTTTAAACAATTTTTATTAGAGTTTAGTTGATTTACAATGTTATGCTAGTTTCAGGCATACAGCAAAGTGAATCAGTTATACATATATATATCCACTCTTTTTTAGATTCTTTTCCCATATAAGCCATTACAGAGTATTGAGTAGAGTTCTCTGTGCTATAAAGTAGGTCCTTATTAGTTATCTATTTTATATATAGTACTGCGTATATGTCAATCCCAATCTCCCAGTTTCTCTCTCCCTCCCTTTTCTCCCTTGGTAACTCTAAGTTTGTTTTCTACATCTGTGACTCTGTTTCTGTTTTGTAAGTAAGTTTATTTGTACCATTTTTTTAGATTCCACATATAAGCATTTGAATGTAGATTAAGCTTTGCATTTCCAAAAATCAGAACCATGAAACTCAATACAGGCAAATCAATATGCCAGGGATGGGGGAGGGTGCTTAAAAACTGCCTATTGTAGTTATAAAATCAACCCCACTAAACTAGAACAGGACATAAGAGAAATAAATAGGGTAAAATAAAAACGTCACGGTGTATCTCTTGTTGTCAGAGTTAAGCACTGTATTGAATTTTTTTTTTTATTTATATATCTTAAGTAAACCTAAGATCCTGCCAGACTGGGATCCCAAGTGGTGTATTTTTTCTACATTGTACACACGGATGTACAATTGTTCAGTTCAACGAACATTTATAAAATGTTATATCTCAGACACTGTGCTAAACAGAGGGCACATAGAGGTAATAAGACATGTGTTTGCCTGTGGGATGGGTTAATCAATGGTAGGACAGGTTAGACCCAGTGAGAAAGTGTATGGACTCTTGATGCATCTGAAGTGAGGATAAGGAGAAAGATAAATAATAACAAAAATAATAATATTAGCAGATCATATTCATAGAGTACTTACTTTGAGCCAGACCTGTCCTAAGAACTTCACACGTATTAAGTCATTTAATCCTCAAAAAACCCTCTGAGGTTGAACTACTCCCACTTCATATATAAGAAAAGTGAGATGTGAAGAGATGAAATAATATGCTTAACGTCACACAGCTAATTAGGGGAAAAGCAGAGACTGGAACCCAGCAGCTCAGCTCAAGTTCACTCTTAATCATCATGTTATTCCACTTCTCACCACAAGGGACAGAGGAGAGCAGACAGGCAGTTTTCCACTGTTTTCTCTCCTCTCCCAATTCCCCAAAGCTCAGGTAGAAATCCGTCCACTTTCCTCCAGAGGAACAGTGAACCTGTGAATTCAGTTGCCTTGATCACCAACACTCTCTACCCTCACAGGGCCTTAGTATCAGCTTTATCTCATGAATAATGAGTGAGGAAGAGTTGGAAGCAAGTCCTGAAAACTTCCCTTATTCTCTGACTTCCCCTGGAAAGATGCTAACAATCCCATTTCTCACAGCTACTTTTTGTTGCCGGTTGACTCATATAGTCATCTGATTTCTGCATCCTGTGCATGTCACTGTTTTTTTAAGTTGGCAATCTATCTGAAAACTTTCAAAGAAAAAAAATAAAAGGAATCAGCCACTGTCCATTTTGTGTTTTCTTTCCCTTCCCTGGAAACCTGCCTTCAAAACTCTAATGTTTGGAAAAAGTATTCAGAGAGAATAAAGAACAATGAAAATTCTGAATACATGAACCAAGAAAATGAAGTGTGATTTGGGGAGAATTGAGTGTTATGGCCTGGGAGCATTCCACTGGGATGGCGCCTGGACTTCTAAATCTATGGACCAATCATTCCTTCTTCTTTTCTCCTTTTCCTATGCAGTTTTCCCTGAATACTTGGCTTATAAATCAAACAGCTGCAACAATAGTTATTTTAGAACTCTAGTGTTAGTTGTTAAAAATACCTCCCCCCAAGGATTACTGCAACACTTGAAGCCTCTCTGATTAGTCCTGGGCATTCTGAGTAGGCGAATGACAATTTCTTGTGTTGTACAATTGGATGGAAATTGGAAAGTCAACACCCCAGCCCACACACACCCAGGCTAAAAAAAAATCTCTTTGACCTGGAAGACCTAGTTTTCTCTCTGTCTCTCTACTGACACTCTGCAGTGTCTGCTGGTGCCTTCTCTACCCCATTTCCAGGAGCAATCTCTCAATTTCTGAGTCAGTACTAGGGAGATTCAGAGGAAAGTGTGGAGAATGACTAACAATGATTACAACTGAGCATCCACACTGTGTCAAGTAGTGTGTTAGGCATTGTTCATAAGGAAAATATTATTAGCTCTCTTTTCACAGATGAGAAAAATTAAGCAGGAAACAGTGTCAGAAGTGATTGGACTGAGAATTAAGCCATCACTAGAATGATCATACATCTTAGTTTACCTAGGCTATATTATTGTCTTGACATTAATCTAAATAATCTCTCCCACACACTTTGTTCTCAAATTTAGTTATATGGTCACAATAATCATCATCCTTGTTTGAAATGGAATTCTGTGGCCCCAGCAATTCTGCTGGGTTCTTGTGCCCTTGTACCTTTTATTTATCTCCCACTTAGAATTTTAGGTGCTTCCACACAGGCAGGAAATTTAGTACAAAAATTATGTAGGACTTAGATGCCCCTATGGACATTACATTGTGATTTTTCTTAGTTCTGGATTGGGCCAATTTTTAGAACTGAGTGTTAACTAGGTTGTCTCTCCATAGCTTCTGAGAGTTAGCCTGCCTAGTATTCAAACGTTCTATAGAACTAGGGACCTGCCTTTAAGTAGTTAGAAATCTAGTAGTCCAAGTTAAGATGCTGACCAAACCCTGTGGGGGTGGGGTGACTAAAATTAACTTCCTCTCGCTCTTGAACAATTTGGAGAACATTGCTCATATGCACAAGACAAGACTGTTGCTGATTTTGGTTGCAGTCTGACTTAGTTGGTTCCTATGCTTGGATTTAGAAAATGGGGAGAGGAGTAAAGGTGAAGATATAATAGCACCGCTGGAGGAAACTGATTCCCCATGTGTCACCAGGATGATGCAGGGTGTTGTGGCTATCACGATGCTAATGAGATCATGGGTTACATTAAAATCATCCTGATGTCTAAGGGAGGTGACAGACCCATGCTATGCTCTGCTGGCCAAAACAACCCTGGGAAACTCTCTTCCTTTAAAAAGAAAAGCTCTTTGGTTGTTCAAATGATCAACCCCAAGACATCTGAGGAATTCTTTCATCCATTCAGCAAATATTTATTGAAGGAGATGTGCCAGTATTGAGGATCCAGAATCTTCTGCTCTGTAGAACATAGAGTCTGCTAGGGGACAAAGACATTTATCTTGTAGTTAGACAGATATAAAATTACTGGCCATGTGAGAGCAATGAAAGACATGTACAGTGTGCTTGTAGTAGAGTATAACTGGGACTCTATGGGCAGTGCACCAGACTGCTTCTCTAAGGAAGTGACAGTTGGGCTGAGCTCTAAAGGGCGAGTTAACAGTTAACTGGGTGAAGGAAGGGTAAACATTCCAGGCTTGGCAAAGGGTGTGCACTAAGCTCTTGAAACATGAAAGAGGAGCTCATTAAGGAACTGAAAGAAAAGCTGAGCCAAGGAAGTTGCATATTTAGTCTAACGGAGCAGATTACAGTGGTGGGATGAGAATGGGGTAGAGTTGGGCAGGGTGAGAGTTTTCCAGATAACCTGTCCTATGGAAGGGGGACTAGCCTGTTACAGTTCCACCAGATAAAGGCTGTAGGAAAATATTTTAATTTAAAATAAGAAAGAACTTCTTGAGTCAATACTGCAAAAGCTGTGAGCTTCTGCCTCCCAACCTGTTTAAGTGTAAGCTAGATCACAACTTGTTTAGAACTTCTTAGAGATAATAAAAGGGTGTCGGGCCTGTTGAATATTTAAGTCCATCTCAATAAGGTTTTGTGAATCGATTTCTTTCCATTAAAGATAAACAAACAATAGCAACAAAAAGCAAGCTAGTCCACTGGGGCAAATGTCCGGTGAAAAGATGCCATTAAAAATTCCCCAAGGACAAAGTAAAGTCTTAGAGATTCCTTTCTGATCAGGCAATTGAAAGACTTTCAGAAATCTCATTTCTGGCTAGAGTTGTACAGTCCTGGGAATACAGCATTTACATTTTAGGAAAGTTGTTTTCTTCTTTGCTTGTTTCCTCCCCAAAGGATATAAAAATGTGGAAAACACTGACTCACTCTTGGTGATTGTATGAGACTAGTGTCAGTAACCTGCTTGCAGCTGAAATGTGATAAGAAAACAAGAGGACAACCAAGGCAGCATCAATTTTTCCCTATAAAATTGTAAACTTTGATTCAACTGTTGAATAAAAAATATAGGTGGACATAAAGTGTTTGTAAGTCAGCTCTGTTTTGATAAGTCCGTTCTTTTCTCCTAATCCCTTTTGATTTTATATTTTTCAATTATCTGGAATTTCTAGAATTTTCTTTTTGCATGGTATAGGGCATATCTACTCTTGCTAGACTGTTTACTCAGCCATTATTATAACTCAGCCATTATACTCAAGTGTATAAAAGAGTTATTTCTCTTGCAAAAACAACAAGGAATACAAAGAAGTAATTTTCTTTATTATAGGTAACAAGAGTGGGTTTTTTATAATAATAAACTAAAGTTGATATGAAATATCTTAATCAGTGGTTATTGAGAATTATAAAGTATCTTCTCTTTTTGTGCATATGTGCTTTAGTTAATCCCATGCAAGAGCTCTGTGTGCCTTTTATAGAATCCCAGAAAAATTCCTTCAAGTCAGATGTCGGGTTTTATAGAAACGTAACATTTTCTAATTGCCTCCTAGCCACACATATCTGAAGTACACAAATACACACACACACACACACACACACACACACACACACACACACGGACTAGCCTGAGGACATACCTGGTTTATAATGTCCTTATTCATTGTTGGCCCAATCAGCTCAAAATGACTGGGAGATTTATTTTCCCCTGACTCTAACATCATAGAAGACATAGGTTCAAATTCTGTTTAGAGACAAGGAAAATTGCTGTAGTCCTTTTCCATGCCAACGTTTTTCATCTACATATACACGTTTTTGTTCATCTCTTTTACTGAGAGAACTCATTTAAAGGTCTCAGATACCTTGGAATTCTCTGGCCCTTCCCAGCAAACATGCCACAGCATCAAAAGCCCTTAAGATGGCCTTCCAGTGACTTGAATCTTTCCTAAAAGTCAGCATTTGCTTTAAGCTGCACATGAAAGTCAAACTTTCATTTAATTAAGCAAATCTATTTTAAAACTATTATATTTCCAGCTATGAGGTAGGTACTGAAGATATAATGATAAATGCAATTTTGTTGTTTTCAGGTAGCTTACAGTAAGAAGAACCTGGTAAACACACAAAAATTAAATGATACCTAATGACAAATGCTAATAGTAGCTAGAACAATGTGCATGTCAGAGTTTCTTAATCCTTTTTGGGCCATGGACTCTTTTGAGAACATGATGGTTTGTATTGTTGCTATGAACAAATATTTGCCTGAATACTTAGCAGCTTAAAACAACAAACATTTATTATCTCACACAATTACTAAAGGTCAAGAATCTGAAAGAGGCTTAGCTGGATGGTTCTAGATTAGGGTCTCTGATGAGGTTGCAGTCAAGCTATCTGTTGGGGGCTGCTGTCAGCTGAAAGCTTGACTGGGGCTGCAGGATGTGTTTCCAACGTAGCTCACACTGTGTGGCTACTGGAAGGCGGCCTCAGGGAGTTCCCTATAAGCTGTGGCAGAAACACTCAGTTCCCAGCCTCGTGAGTCGCTTTGTAGGACTGATCACAACATGGCAGTTGGCTGTCTTCAGAACAATTGATCTTTGGAAAAGACAGAGGAGAAAGTCTTGATGCTGCTCATGACCTAGCACCAGAAGTGATACACGATTACTTTTGCAGTATTCTGTTGGTCACACAGATCAACCTTGATAAATGGTAGAAGAAGACTACACAAGAGCATGAACACCAGGAGGCAGGGGTCTTCGGGTGCCATCTTTAGAGTCAACTACTACATTCTCCATGGACCTCTTCCCAGAGAAATGCACCATAGAGCCATGTCTAAGAAACCCTGTACCAATAGAAGGCCAAATGCGTAACTGTTCCTGAAGAAGCCAGAGAGTTTTAACAAGAGAGATAAGTTTAATCACAGCCTTGCAGAAAGAGTGATAATTTCATCGGTGAGTAGGGTAGACAGGCAAGCAGACACTCCAGGCAGATAAAACAGGAAAAGCACACACACATGAAAAGAAGTCACCTTGTATTTGCAAAACCACAAGAGGCCCAAAGGGGCTAAAGCCTATGAAGAGTGAGAAATGTGAGTCTGTTTCAGATCACGGGAGACTTTAAAAGCCATACCGAGGAGGGTGACTCTTATCCTTCACTGTGGAGAACGTGTGAAGCCATGGAAAAACTGACTGATCTACAAAACCCAATTTATATTTTAGGAAGATTTTTCTGGCCATAACATGGAGATGGAAAGCAGAGCAATCGGTTGGGAAGCTATTACATGCGTATGGAGACAAGACACAACAGTGACATGAGCAGAGAGGCAGGAATGGTGGAAATGGAAAGAGAGATAATTTCCAAGGGTTTGTTAGGAGGTAAAATGTATAGGAATTGGAAATGAATTGATTTGGGAAATGAGAGAAAATAAGACATGAATGAAGCTCAGGAGCTTTCGACAACTGAAGTGAGAGCTAGAAGAGGCTGTAACTGGGGAGAGGATAAAGCATCAATATGAGTTGAGATGTCTGATATGCATTTTCCAATGCATGTTCAATGGGAAAATACTCATGTGAAAACTTCAAAAAGTAAGTTTCCGTGGATATACTCGTTTAGACAATACTGTGAACCTTATACTGTTGGAGATGACAATGCACATCAATATATTAAAGATCAAAGTTCTTTTATTGTTTTTTTCCAGTGAAGAGACCCATATATTTGCAAGATAATTTTCCCAAACATATTTGATAATGGAACCTTTCTTTTGCTCAATCTCTATTAACATACTACAATTCGAGCATTCTGGGTAACAATGAACACTTTGTAATAATCTACCGTTGGCCTAATTCAACACTAAATGTCCATTAAGAAATTGCCAGAAATGACATTGCAACGAGGTAGTTAACCATTTTTTTTAGCTTCACATTAATCATAGTCAAGTCTTCAGGAACTAATCTTGATTTGGATTTACAAAAAGAATCAAATTGGTGTTTATTCTTTTAGATATTTCAATATGTGCAGTTCCCTCTATTGAAACCAATACACAATAAAGTTTTTAAAAGCACGCCAAAAATCTTTGTACCTTGGAGGATAAAATATATCTAGCTGAAAAATTTACCCAGCTTTTAGTCTGATACAAGTTATCTGCTGCTATATAGCAAATGTTAGTCCCCAGAGCACTGCCTCTTATTGAGGCTTTGAAATGGAAAAACATCACAGCCCTGATGACAAGTAGTGTTTCAGCCAATGTTTTCCAAGTGAGTACTGCTTATGAGAGCCTGACAACAGGCTGACTCGTAGGTGTTCTCTGGGTTCTGAATCCCCATCTGTAAACTGAGGAGAATTTTTAGTGAAGCCAACTGCAAAGCTGAAAAATCCACAATGGTTCCTGAAGCTAAACAGAAGGTGTTTCTTCTCTCATAAATAAATGCAAACACAGAAAATGACCCAAGGGAAAATAATTTGTTTCCAATTTGTAGTGGTTTTAAGGTTCAATTTTCCGTTGATAACTCCAAAGAGCCCAGCATGCTACCTGGAGAAGCAAGAGTACAGTGGTTGAGAGGTACAGCTCTGGAGGAAGGCTTGAACCCGTTGAATTCTAATTCTGCTCTTTATTGTTGTGGAACTGAGCAAGTTTCATAAACTTGTCTTACTTTCTAACCTATAAAATGGAGGGAATAATGTCTAGCTCTAGGGTTTTGGGAAAATTAAAGGGATAACTCATATAAGCCTTCAATTAATATGAGCTATTGTTGTTAACGAAAAGGAGGTTTCCACATATCATCTGGATCACCCTAACACAAAAGAATTACATAGATTTCACAGTGCTAATAAAATAATGACAACACCTTAGACTGGAATAGTGTTTTAGTGTGTGTGAGTGCTTCCACATCTCTAAGCCCAATTGATGAGAAAGCACACTTCTCAATAGAGCCATGTTAGCGAAGCTGTGTCCAGCCACCAGTGAGAAAAGAAAAGGCATAGTGAGCCAGGCAAGCTCAGAACCGACAGCCATTAGTGAGAAATAACAGATGGTGTCTCATTTTTTGCTATAGGCAAAGAGCCAAATGACATGACTAAATAGAAAGACAGCCCCATAGGATTGCATTTGGGCTCCTACTGAGCACGAAGCCTGAAAGCCAGGGACATTTTTAATAACCTTTCTTTGACAAGCTTAAAGCCATTTAATGTCTAAACCTGTCATACACATCCAGCCAGGAGAATAGGCCTCCCGAGAAAACCCCACAGCACACGGTCTCACCTCCCTGTGAAAAAATAAAAATCTCATGCACACATAAAAAAAATATATCACATCATACAGCAAGGTCACCAAATTAGAATTTTCCATTTAAATAAAAAAAGGTCATTGCTCCTCTCAATGGCAACCTTCTAGACCTGCTTTCCATTCTGCCTTGAATGAAAAGTTGGGTTTCTGTCCAGTCATGATTTAAATAAAACAATAGAGCACCCATGCCTACTTTAGCTGAAATTTTAGTTAAGTTTAATTAGAAGGAAATGCATTATAAATTATTATGTGCTGAAAGCCTGCACCACAAAAAGAAAGAAAAGAAACTCATGGTTTTTTTAGATATTGGGTTTCACTTTTTCATCAATACGAATGAAACAGTTGTTAATCACTTCTTTTTTAACAGCTTTTGAAGTTAATGAAAAAAATCAGTAATCAACATGATTAAAAATCTTTATTCTGTTTATTGTTATAATATTGAGTAGTGGTACACCAGTGATTCTTCAAAAAAAAAAAAAACCACTTTCACTGCAGCAAATTTATCTAATAAATTGTATTTGTTTTCTGAGTCAGCTAATAAGAGCATTAGTGTGGACATGAATTTGATTTTCCCTGGAGTCCATGGCTTCATCTTGCCCCAGCTGTTTCACTTTCTTCTCATCACCAAATCATGTATTACAATAACTCTCCGTGCCTTACTTTCCTATAGCTTTATAAGAATGCAAGCACATCAGAGATGCCTCCATGCTGAGTAGTGGGTTTAAGGTTTACATTTAAATCCCACCTTAAATACTTGTTTGTCAGGAGGCTGATAGAAAAAAATAATTTTAAAAATATCATTTTGCCATTACTTAACTATATTAGATGAAAACTAATGTGAAAGGAAAATAAAAATGGAGTCGGTATTTTTAGGAGAGCTCTCTGGAAAGGAGCTGCAAGGCCATTGAGGAAGTATGACTTATGCACGTCTCAGCCTGGAGGGAATATGAACTTCAACCACTCCTTGTCTTAACATGGGCTCCAAAATATTTTCCAAATGTTCCAGAATCTCAAGATACATATCAGACCCTTATTTAGAAAAAATCATGACAGCCATCGCTTAAAGACAAATATTTCCTTTCTTGTGTCAGAGAACAGCCTCATGGCTTTTGCCTTTATAAGCCCCTGATTCTTTCTCTTCCCCAGAATACTCTTTTGGTATTACCTGAATACCAAATCTGTGTCTCCTGTACTGCAGTTTCTAAGACCCCAAATTTGTTTTTTGTTCTTTGCAGCCTTGATGCTGGTTATTGTTCAACACTAATTTACAAGATCTAATTTACAAGATCTACAAGGGAAATAAAAAATCACCTTAGTAAAAATAGTCATAGTAATTCTACATAGTAGTTCTACAGATTAATGGAATTAAACTTAAATAAAAGTTACACTCAGTGCTATCTCTAGAAAGACCCAGCATAACTGAACATATTTTTCCTTTGAAATCTCTCATGTCAAAAGCATTATTTCAAACTTGAAATATGTCACTCTTTGTAAATTTAATAACTGTAAATTCCATGAAAGAGGCACTTTTTCTTGATTACCACTGTGTTTCCATGGCACTCATGTATGGTAGGTGTTCTATGAGTATTTGTTTAATATGTAATACATAATTGGCAGCAAAAGATGGGTAGTACTGTATAAGCACAGTGAAACAAGTAAAGCAATATGGAAAACACTTTATCCTGGCCATACCAGAATAAGTTTTCAGTTAAAAAATGTGGGTCCCGGGCTTCCCTGGTAGCGCGGTGGTTGAGAGTCCGCCTGCCAATGCAGGGGACACGGGCTCATGCCCTGGTCCGGGAAGATCCCGCATGCCTTGGAGCGGCTGGGCCCGTGAGCCATGGCCGCTGAGCCTGCGCGTCCGGAGCCTGTGCTTCCGCTACGGGAGAGGCCACAGCAGTGAGAGGGCGGCGTACCGCTAAAAAAAAAAAAAAATGTGGGTCCCAATGATGGAAAGAAAAAATATTTAAGTTCATTTTCTTATCAGTAAAATATTCTAAAGCCCTGGCCTTTGCCTTCTTTCCTCCCATTCTTCCTTTTCAGATGATGTCTAGGGTGTCTGTCCCACTGCATAACCTGGGATGTCCATGGTTATCTTGATACCCCACCTCATGAATACCCTCTTTTCTTACTGATGAACCAGATACTTATTCTGCTGCTATCACTCCTTCCTGCTGTAAGCATTCCTGGTGGTTTTGTTTACTTTGCTGCTTCTGGTAGAAGCCACATAGTCAATCTTCAGAAAATGAGTAATGAGGGAATGCATATACTGCTTTTGTAGTCAGAAATACAAATGGTATTTTTTAAAAAATACCATTTACACTGTGAATCTTGTAACAATCTTCAGCAATTGTTGAAAACCAAACTGTAATACAGGCTAATAATATACCAGGCTAATTTTTCTGTAACTAAAAGTAAATATTGCAACATTAACTTAAAACATGCTGTTCTAGTAAGATACAATGACACATCCTATTTTGAGGGTTTGGAGACATGCATGGCCTCTCAATGCTGAAAGCCTGGAGAGTAGTCTCCAAGTCTACTTTCTGTGTCAATTGCTCAGCGCTGAGTAAGGATTATTTTATGTAAAATAAGAAAACAATCAATAAACATAAAAATATATGCTTTTTCCTTGTCCCTTTTCGTTGTTCAAAATCCTAGTTATCCTCTAGGCTACTTTCAATCCTTTATTTCAAAATATGTGCCCCCTAACAGGCCTCATAGTATTTGAATACATTACTTATTATGGTCTAACCTGAATTGCAGTAGTGCTTTCTCTCCCACTAGATTTTAAGTTCCCCGAGGGCAGGCAAGGCCTATGTATTCATCTTTGTATCCCTTGGTTTAGCACAATGCCCCGTCACAGTGACTAACATGGTGGGTTTATTGAGAGTGGAAAAAGAACCATAATCCATTTTTTTTGGTCTAGTCTATGGAGGCATTCAAGGACTAGAATATGTACGACAATCTTCTCCAGTGTCTGCTTAAATATATCAGGCTTATAGATCCATTTTTCATACTCACCATTTCTGCACTGAATGTAACACATTGTGATGACTGGTAAAACACAATTGGCTTGTATACATATATCAAATCATCACAATGTACACTTTAAATATCTTCCAATTTTATTTGTCAAGTGTACCTCAGCAAAGCTGGAAAAATGTTTTTAAATAAAAGAATACCAGTTTTAAAAAGAAAAAAACTTGATTTTATTTATGAAAGATAGTATTTATGTTCTGACTTTTGCCTGGTGTTCCTCTGGAGAACAGCCCAAATCCATTTTATAAGCTTGGATTAAAGTTGAAGTGATACCTGAATAAAGTAATGTAAAAAATTCATTATAATAAAACCTCATGTAAATGTGTGTTGTTTTATAATAACAAAACTAATTTATGCCTATTCTTCAGCATAAGCCGTTAAACTCCTTTTATTTGATTAAATAAACATTTGAGGCCTCACTCTGCACTGTATCAAGTGCTGAGGATTCCAGAATGAATCAGGGAGAGAAGTGTCTGCCCTCACAGAGTTTATGACTCAGTGGGGTAAACAGAGGGAATGTGGGTTAATTAACAAATATTCATAAAAGAGCAAATAAAATGCTATAATTTTGGAATTACAGAATGCTAAAGGAGAAATTAGTCTTTAATTAAAAAATAAAGTCTTTTTAATTAAAAAATAAGTCTTTAATTAAAAAAAAGAATATTTATATTCATTTCTAATGAAAGAGTTCTTATGGAGAATGGCTATCTGCTGTTACATTTAGGTTAACTAAGCTCAACTTTAAATTGTTCTGACATTATAGGCACCTCCCCTTATGTCCCTCAAGATCTTATGTTATAAAGTGGAGAATAAAAACTTGTATTAATGATTAAAGAAAATAATCATCATATTATAATCATAGTATAAAGTACTTAGCAGAGTTCCTGGAATAGAGTAAATGTTGACCTTATTGGATGTTTATGTGCCAAGCCTTCTCCTAGGTGCATTAATAATGGTATTTTCTTTCTTACATCTACCCAGTTAGGTGGATATTATCATTATCATTCCCATTTTAATGACTAGAACACTAAGGCTCAAAGAATTCAAGTAACTGGTTTAAGGTCACCAAGGAACTACTAGTAGTGCAGCCAAGATCTGAACCTTGGTCAACCTGAATCCCAAGTACCTGCCTACCTTTCCTATTACACACTTTACCCTCACTATCTCCTTAGCACTTAATACAGCCCAGGTATTCCTAGCTTCTCTTTTTTCTGTCTGGATGTTTCACGGGGCTGTGGATCTGATCATCATACTTACCATGCTTTCCTCTACAGCATATTTTCCTTCTTGATATCCTCCACCATTGCTGTACTCTCTCTAGCTTCATTACATTTTTTCCAATGCCCCAGTATACTTTGGTCTCTCTTTTTATTGCTTATAACTTGTAACTCTCCCTCTTTTGATGTTAACTTTGTTACCCCTTTCCTGCTACTAATGTTAGGACACAAAGTTTGGTGATAGAGTGCTATAGGATCTCAGAAGAATAGCATAGTGGTTAATAGGAACAATTTTTGGATTCAGATCAGTATAAGTTCAAATCTCAGCTCCAGTGCCATGCACACCTTCCTTAAATTCTCTTGCTTCAGCTTCTTTACTTGCAAAATGAAGATAGTACTGTTACTGTGAGACTTAAATTAGGTAATACTTCTACAGCTTTGGCATATGACTGGTACATAGCTAAGAACTTCATAAATGGTACTCCTGGTAAATATTATTCAGATATTTTTAATGAAATAACATGATAACTTTCTTAATAATAAAAAGTATTAAATAAAAATAACATACAATGTGGATAAAATAATGATAAGATTTGCTGAATATTTAAATCAGACATATGCAACTAATTATAGATCTCTTACACTACGTTTTTCATTTATTTATTTTTAATTTATTTTTTTTGCGGTACGCGGGCCTCTCACTGTTGTGGCCTCTCCCATTGCGGAGCACAGGCTCTGGACGCGCAGGCTCAGCGGCCATGACTCACGGGCCCAACCGCTCCGCAGCATGTGGGATGTTCCCGGACCGGGGCACGAACCCATGTCCCCTGCATCAGCAGGCAGACTCTCAACCACTGCGCCACCAGGGAAGCCCCTACACTACGTTTTTGTAACTCTGAACTTGGCTTAAATCCACAAACTTTTCTCACATTGGTAGTCAGCAATATTTCACAAGCCATTTTTCAAGGATGTGGGGAGGAGGTTGGAAAATAGGGTAGTTAGCCTCCTACAGCCTCCAATAATCCTCACTTCCTCATATTCACATCCTTATGTATTTCTCTTTCATAAAGAATCAAGGCATGTATGTGTGGTCAGTAGAATACAGTAGTTGTCGTGGTGAGTGACTTGCAAGGCTAAGTCATAAAAAGGACAGCTTCTGCCTTGGTCTCTTGGAATTCTTGCTCTGCTGCCATGCAATGAGGGCACTCAAGCCGTCCTGTGGAGATGCCTGCAAGGATAGAAACTAAGGCTTCCTGCCAACAGCCAGCACTGACTTGCCAGGCAATAAATCCACCTTGAAATAATTCACCTTAAGTGAATCTTCCAACAATTAAACCTTCAAATTCTGTAGCCCCAACTGACATCTGACTATAATCTCATAACAGACCCTTAGCCAGAACTTACTGAGGTGCTCCTGAATATACCACCTACAGAAACTTCAAGGTAAATAAATGATTATCATTGCTTTAAGGTACTTAGTGACGTGATGTGTTATTGATAACCAATAAAGACGAGGGGAATTGATCCCAGCCATAGTCTCTTACCTCAGTCTTTGTGCTCCTTAGTACTTCCTGCCAGAAGAACCTCCATATCTTGAAAGATCTTTGACCGCTTAGTCAACGATACTTAAGTATCTTAGGATATTTCCAGTTAATACAATATGTTCACCAGGTTTCTGCTGGATCTTGCTGCTGATACTTCTAAGTCACTTTGATTCTTAGCTCTGTTCTTCTTTCTTTTTATACTGATTAGGTGGATTAAATTTTCAGCATCATATTCTATCCATATCCTTTTCACTACCCAGCCTTTCTTGAGTCATATTTGCATGAAACATATATGTCACCAGCCATCATTTTAATCAGAGTGTCTTTCATGAGCACATCAATGTAGATGAAGGAGGGGGATATATTACGCCAGGGCTTTTGCACGTTTGATTTGTGATTCTTTATCCATCCTTTAAGGTCATGAGATTCTCCAGCATGGGTCAGAAAGAACTCTGTGCTTATTTATTGGCCTCAATTATTTCTTATTTATTAGTTTTAGATCATACCAATAATCCTCTTAGAATGGATCATACATCAATTTTCCACATACTCCTTGCATGGTTAGGATGTTCAAAGGCTGAAAGTTCCTGGAAAGACAACTAAGATGCCCTAAGAGTTCTTTAATCACTAACTTTTACCTGATTGATCATAAGTAGTCAGTATGGTACAGAGAAAAACCACAGGAGGCAAATTATCAGAGTCCTGTGTGACTCTGTGCAAGTTGATTAACCTCTCTCAGCTTTAATTTCTCATCAGGAAAATAATGCTTACTATTGTAGGTTTGTAATGATGACAAGATTTAAAGTTAGTCTAGGATACTCCACAAATGAATGGCAGCAATTATTAAAAGAACTCCTACCATGACTCAAAGCAGTGTACATTTCTCCTTAATTGCCCCTCCACATGCAAAGGTTTTACCTTTTATTCATTTTAGAATGATTAAAGTCTTTTTAGAAAATAAGGTGATTGTTTCACCTAAACAGTTGGGAATCCCAGGTAAGGCACCTGCAGTGGTCCTAATTTGAGGTCTGTATAAATCAATTAAGAAGGTTACTTACACGTTAAAAGACTCCTCAAAGAGTCCATAAAACGATGTAATATGTCCTTCAGCTAAATGCTCTACATTTGTTAAAATCGGAATAGCTTTTTGGTTAAGGGCATATGTTATGGAGTTTGACTTCCTAGCTTCAAATCCCAGCTTGGCCACTTACTTCATGATAAGTTGCTTTACTTTTCTGAAACTCAAGTGTGTGTTTGTGTGTGTGTGTGTGTGTGTGTGTGTGTGTGTGTTTGAAATGAAGATAGTAATAGTACCTTCTTCACAGGTTTTTAAGGGGAGTAAATATGATGATACATGTTAATTACTCAGCACATTTCCTGGCACAAAGAAAAACTCAACAAGTCTTAACCATTGAAGTCCCAAGAGATTTAATGCTGTGAGAGCAACGAGCTCTTATGTCAGCTTAACAATTTACCTGGCTCACTTTTTCACAAGTAAAAAAAGCCTGTTATCCTTTTACCTTTCTCATTAGATGAATACCTTTCCAATAGATCCCCGTACAGCATAGGGTACTGAAATGTTTTATGGTGCAGCTTAGGAAACCATATTGAGTTCATTTATAGCCCATATTGAAGTGTACCTTAAACCAAAGAAATGTCTATCACTCCATCATACTATTCTTTTGAAAGAAGCTAAAACTAGATAGTTAATTAGATATAGTTCAAGTTTCTTCCCTATTGAAAATCTGTTCTTGTCAAATGTCTTAAAATGATATATGTCTTCACCTTTGATGATATTGTGCTCTGGAAGTTTGTTCCAGATGGCCTCTGAAGTTGATTTGTTGCAATTTATAGATTAGCAGACATATTTCAAAGCATTTCCACATAGTTTCTGTGTTAAATGAGTGAGAACTAGGTCAAGTTTCTGGGTGTTTTCTTGACTCAGCCACCATCACTGAGCCAGATTCCACTAAAGAAACCCTAGCACCCTCAATCTGTGCACACAAAGTTTCCAAGGGCGAGTTATGCATCCCGTGTGGAATGAGGTTTATAACATTCACAAACCCTCTCCTGTGCAAAACTGTAACTAAACTAGTATCTGCAAACCCATGGCAATTAACAGTTGGCTGTGGCTTTCATGAATGAATACATGGTTGTACAATTAGCATTGTTTATCTCCAATTTCATAAGGAGAATTTTGTTAAACCAATGAAGGAATTGAGATAATAGGAGACAAAAGTTTTCATACTTTTCTTCCCATAATTTATGACTAGACCGCGCACTTGAGACCAGGAGAATGAAATAGGAAGAGATGGGAAGAGAGACACCACTTTAATAAGTCTCTTAAGTGTTTCTGTTTGTAAACGTTTTCTTTTTTTCTTTTTATGGCCGCGCCAAGTGGCTTGTGGGATTTTAGCTCCCCGACCAGGGATTGAACCTGGGCCATCGGCAGTGAAAACAGAGTCCTAACCACTGGACCGCCAGGGAACTCCCTGTAAAATTTTGTTATCTCAGAAAAATAAAAACAAACAAACAGTAAACATAATCCCACTACCTACCAAGCCAACATAACTTACGTTGACATTTTTAAAAATAAAAATAATACATGCATGTGACTTAGAGTATGTATATATATACATATGTACACTCCTACATATATGTATATATGTGTGTGTATATATATATATATATTCTAAGAGCATATATTACATTCTTAAGTGCATGTATTTTACTTTATACACCCAGGGTCAAAACTCAAATGCCTACAGAATGCTGGTAGGTAATACAAGTGAGTGACTCAGGACAGGTATAAGATAAACAAAACAAATTCGTAGGGATAGGTAGTTGATAGGTCACTAGTTTGTACCAATCAATAAATCTTAAACTGCTAAGGTTAGCTTAAGGTTCATATATTTAGTCCCTCATCCAAAGATCTTATAATGCATCATAATGATTTTGATTATTGACTTTTACAAGGCAGAATAGTTTAGGAGCAACTTTTTCTGGATTCAAGGAATGATAAAACCAACAGTCATAATAGTTAATATGAGATAGTTCATTCTGTTTCAGTTACTGTGCTAGTAGTTTCTCATTCAATCCTAACAGCACCTTATGAAGTAGATATTATAGTTTTTCTTATTTTACAAATGAGGAAACTCAGAGTTAAACAACTTGCCCAAAATCTGATTTTCAGGACCAGGATTTGAAGCCAGGTTAATCCAGCTACAAAACTAAGCTCTTAAAAACTTTCTATAAGCTCTGAGCTCTCAAAACATAATAGATACCTCTCTCACTTTCCTACTGTGAGCCTGCACAGGCAATATGTAGTTTTTAGATAGAGTACTCAGATAAACACTTCTGATTCTCATACGTCCCACAATATGAGGGGAATAATAGTCTGTTTTATAAATGAATTTTAAAGATGTTTATGAATTATTTAAAATGTTTTAATAATGTGAATGTCTCTGAATAAATGTTAAGAACAATTTTTTCTCCAAAATTTACTACAGATCTTTAAAATAATTTGGTTTTATAAAAAATATCAATACTTTAGATTACAAAGTGACCATATTTTAATTAATCAGATTTTTCTCCTACTCTCTATTTTTCTAAGAAATTAAGTATTCCATCTGTCATTTACCCTTTTTCTGAGGTATGAATTTAAAAATTCCTTTCATGGAAGTCTACAGATCCTTTCCTTCTGCATCTAAGTTGCTTTAACTGGCAGTCAATGTTCAGACTGATGACTTTCAGAACTATAAAATTACCACCATCAAATATTAAATGATACTCCCACTCTTGTGAAAGTAACCCTCTATCAAAAATAAAATCCACCTATTGGAAGCATCTGTTAATTTGAAAAGCATAACTATCCTACTAGAAATTTAATAAAAGGATGAGTAACAATAAGGACAAAATCTGGAAATGGATAGTCAGAGAAAGCTATGTACACCCAAGCTCAACAATGGAGAATCAATGCTTGGTAAGATGGAATGTTCGTTTTTTGGGCCTGAACCATTGTGCAGGAAAAATAATTACTGTTATGGGAAAAGCAAATCCCTGGGAGAGAATTTTCCAAGGGCTTAAGCCAAGGCCTATAATGTTACTATTATTTTCTATATAAATATATGTTCTGAAAATAGATCGAGGGTGACAATACAAAGACCTGATTCATTAGCAATATCCAATAAATAACAGCTGTGACACAAACCCTCTCAGAGCATCTGATCATGAGGCAAATTTTGCTTGTAACATTGGCTCTCACCAGAATTGTCAAGTTATTAGTTTTGAAATTTATAGACTGGTTTTAGTAGACTCAATATAGCCAAGGGATATAAGTTGGTATTGGAACAACCTTATGGAATTTTCAATTGACGCTCAACTGTAGATAATACCGGAAACTGCATATTATAATTCATGTGTATAAGGGTGTATGTATAAAACTTCCACAGAGAAAGTGAGAGCACCTGGCTAAGAATCCATTTATTAATTCTTTCATGGAATATTTATTGAGTGACTACTGTATACCAGACCTTGTTCTAAGGCCCAGAGAGACAAACAAGGAACAAGAGAGACAAGAAATCTGTGCTTGTAGAGATAATATTCTACTGGAAGGCGATATACAATTAAACAATAAATGGGAAGATGTATGAAAAAATATAACAGAATGATGCAATAGGAAGTAACTGGTCTCAACATATAGGTAGCTTATTTCTGGAAGAGCCAATTTTAGTGAAGGCCGTGTTGAGATCTAACTGTCAAAAAAGAGACACAGACGTAGAGAACAAACAAATGGACACCAAAGGGGGAAAGAGGAACTGGGATGAATTGGGAGATTGGGATTGACATATATGCACTAATATGTATAAAATAAATAACTAATGAGACCCTTCTGTATAGCACAGGGAACTCCATTTCACTGTACAGTAGAAACAACACAACATTGTAAAACAACAATATCCCAATTTAAAAAAAAGCCAGATATGCCTGATGTATCAGATATGCCTGATACATCGTGCTTATTTCCTTTTGATCCACCTCTGGTTTTGTGTTGGCCTTTTAAAAATTTTTTTCAAGTGATCTTGTATGACTATCTAGGTCTGAATCTTAAAACTTCACAATGCATGGATCTCGTCATCCTTTCTAATTCTCCTTCTTAATAGTTAGATGCATCCCTATAGTGAAGCTCCACATCTAACAAGCCACCTCAAAGAATGAAGGTCTCCTCAAATCTTCCAGGCAGTACACGTCTTAGAGTGTGACTACCTGATTGTGTGGGTTGATAAGGTTTTAATTATATCCTTTTGGGAATATGATATTTTTGCCTTGGTATGATACTAAGCTTATAGTGAATATAAAGTTGTAGAAAATATTGTGCAGTTTCTCTAAAAGGTTGAGGAATGACAGATTAACTTGTATGAACAGAAGAGCACTCCAATTTTTCAAACAGTGGAATATTGATGCCATTTTACCCAAGGGTATTGTAAATCCATTGGTTTACTTCCTTAAATAGTCTGCATATGGTACAAAGAATTCTTAATCAAAGGCAAAATCAAAGACTAATGGGAAAAGTGAGGGCATGAATAATTTTATTAATTAATTCAGCTGAGATATTCACAGCTACCCTATATATTTCAAAATTGTGGAGTTGGGGTGTTAGCCAAACAGTCTAATATTGTGTCTTATGTGAGAAAACAGATTCATGACTCAGATTTGCATCTTAAAATATTACACTGGTTTATCCAGCATTGCCAGTCATTGACATAGTTGAAATTCCTGCTCAAATAGTTATTAGATAAATCATTAAACCATGAAAAATTAAAAGATGTTCCCAAATGCCCAGAACTCATCATGGAACATATAATGAATAGAAGATATTTTCATTAATCATTCATACACTTTTCTATAATGACTAAGGAAGTAGTATACTTAGAAATTGAAACATATTTCCTATTCCTGGTTTCTGTAATTTTGTCACTGACCTTTTCTGTAGTTTTCATTTTGGTACTTAAACTTCCCAAGTTATTTATTTTTGCCAGGTATCTGAACTCTAACTTAAGAATTTAACATTTTAATTTCCTTTATAGAAAATGAAATAAGAAAACAATAGTTGTATAAGTGTCCTTTTTTTTTTTTTTTTTTTTTTGCGGTACGCAGGCCTCTCACTGTTGTGGCCTCTCCCATTGCGGAGCACAGGGTCCAGACGCGCAGCAGGCTCCACACGCGCAGGCTCAGCGGCCATGGCTCACGGGCCCAGCCGCTCCACGGCATCTGGGATCTTCCCAGACCGGGGCACGAACTCGTGTCCCCTGCATCGGCAGGCGGACTCTCAACCACTGCGCCACCAGGGAAGCCCTGTTATTTCTTAATTATTAAAACATTCTTGGTTTTGTAGCAAGGTTCTCTAAGACTAGAGTGGGCCATATCCTACTCTCTTGATTGACTTGCTCAACATCTTTTCCAGTCTTCCGATTATAGTGCATTTCTGTACACAGAGTCTGGAAAGGTGAAAATGGAATTTCCTAGACTCATTTGAAGCTAGAGTTCCAGACATCATATTGGTATGGAAGAGGAGAGAATTAAGGAGATTCTTGATTCTGAAGGAGACAGTCAAGATCTCAGGCTTTCATTTTACAGGTGCAGATCTGCAGGTAAAACATGGATCTAAAGCCAACCTTTCCTGTAGTTTCCTCCTGACCTCCATATCACTGCTAAGCAATGATTTTCTGGAGGCAATGATGTATTAGAAGTAACAGCTTCCTGATTGGATTGTAGATGAGGTAATATGGTACCAGATCCAGTAGTTGGTATAACGATTTCCTGATTCCCCAGCTTCCTTATTGTGGAAGAGATAGTAGTTCCCATAGTAAGTAATTCTTGCAGTTTATTCTGGGAGTCTTTCCTAGGAAACCAAGGCTAGAGCTTGCTCCTCTAGCCCTCCTAGTGATTCTATAAGCAACTAATATGCTGTTTTAAATCTCTTTCTGCTCAGCGACCAAATAAGGGTAAGTTTTCCATTTGGGCTGAGATAAGAGATGAAGGCTCTATTTAAGTCTGTTAGCTTAAATTAAACTCATTTTTTCTAAACTTTTAAAGAATAAAAGCAGAGATTAAATTCTAAAGCTGGTAAATGTTTATGACTTTAAAGATAGAAAGAGAAATTTTTCTTTTTACTCAATTTTTTTTTAAATTTTAAGAGGGATAACTTTATAAATTTCATGGTTAAGTTCCTACTCAATATCTTCCATTCAGCCCCTGATTTTGGTGGAGTTAATCAAATGAAAGTACTTCAGACTGAGATGCCAAAAATTCTACTTGAAAAAGGCTCTCATAATCCTGGGAGGGAGCTCTCATTTGTCCTCCCATGCCAAGAAAAACTCCTGCTCTTCCCAAATGAGAAAAAAGTATATATATTAGAATGCCTGGATTACAGATACTGATTGGGCCTTATTGGCTTACTGGCTACTGACAGAGTTAATTGCACCCATGTGCATGCTATGATGCTGAATAGGTAAACTAAGTCTTATTTCTTCCAAGCAGATTCATCTCACTCTTGGCTCCCCATTTCTTCTCTGTATGCTACAGTACTGCATTTCTTCTGACTCAGAGACCAGCTAGAGGTAAGTTTTCGATTGGGCTAAGACAAAAGATGAAGACTATTTAGATCACAAATCTAAGCTGATTTTCCAACTGAGTTTTATCAGAATGCTACCTTAAGTAATGCCAGGCATTTCACATGTAATAAAAAAGCAATGCCTATTCTGCTATTGTTTGAATGTGGAGCTTCCTGCGGGACTTCTTGGGTCATGGACAAGGAAATAGTCAGTTATTCTTGAGTTCTCAGTAACCGTATTATCAAAAACTTCACCTTGGGTTCTAGACTGAGGAGTGGGGAATAGAGTTCTTTTCATTACTCTTTCGGTAATCAAGTAGTTTTATGGACATCTGACAACCTAAGCCTTAAAACTATAAAATGGAAAGAAATAGTCTAGCTGCGTCCAAGATAAATATTCACACTTAGCAAGATAATATTTGCATGAATCCTTGACCTACTTGTGTAAAGATAGTTTTAGAGCTGTCAGGTATTGTGCTCAAACCACAGGGGAGTTTAGTAAAAGCAAGTACAGAAATGAATAGGACTCCATTACTTCTTGAAATAATCGAGTTCTCATTATTTTTAATGCTGTTCTCCCTTTAAAATAGACATCGAGTTTCCATTTCGAGCAGGTACATCAAGGTAAAAACAAGACCTCCTATTGTTTACCTGTGGTACATACCTGATCAGCCCAGTACCTTTTATCAACTGTAAACAAATGCTAAAATGCTAGTGTCCTTTAAAACATGAGTAATTTTGGTCTGAGATCCAAGGTCAGATATACCATTCATTGTCTGTTTTACAATATTTTATAGAGAGATAGATAGATGATAAATAGATAGATACATAGATAGATAGGTAGATAGGTACATAGATAGATAGATAGAGGCTAAGTGAGGCTAAAGGCCAAGACTCATGTTGCCCAGTTAGAGTCTTCCGACCCCTTGCAGTGAATGATAGCAAATGCAAGAGATCCAGGATGTGAGGTAGATCTGAGTAAGAAACTGAGATTAATGAAAATCAGATCTAACTTTTCTAAATGGTACATTTCTCTACTTCTTGTGTGACTGACTCTATGGTTTACAGTGGTTTACACAGTGACGGTCTGGCTGAGAATCTTGAAAATTTTCATTGGTTGATTCATCTGAATCCCAACTCAGCTCTAAACACCTTAAAGGCAGGAATCAATTTTAGCACTTCTCCCAAGTGCTTGCTCATAGTCAAATTTCAAGGAGAGTTTGTGGAATGAATGAACTAGCTGTCAGTTTGATTTCCATCTAGGTTGATGACATCAAGAGCTCTAGCCAAGTGCTTCTCAAACAAACGTGAATATAATTACCTGAGAATTTTGTTAAAATTCAGATTCTGATTGAGGAGATCTAGGTGGGGCGCAAGATTCTGCAGTTCTAATAAGCTCCCAAGTGATTTAGATGTTGCTGTTCCTTGGACTATACTTTCAGAATCAAGGGTCTAACTCCTAAGGGGTTTATTTATGTGAGACAATGCTGCATAGTGATTAAAACAATGAATTGGAGTCAGGGAGACACAAGCTCAAATTCTTCTCCTGTAATTATTGGAGTAAATACAGGAAAATTATTAATCTCTTTCTGCCATAATTTATACATAAAATTTTGATAACAGTGTCAAGATTTTATATGGGTATCATCTTTAAATAAAATTACATATGAAAGTATTTAGCAGAGTACCTGACATATGGCAAGCACTCAGTAATTGGTACCTATGCATTCTCCTTATTTTTTCCCCGCCTTTGCCTAAGGTTATACGTTCACAAAACTCTTTGTAGGCTGAGTGAAGTTAAACCTCAAGCGTAATCTTGCCAAACTTGCTTCCCCCCAACCCCCCTGCAGAAACTGCTAGCAAATGCAGGAAACCCAGAGTTGTGAGGTAGGTCTGAGCGAAAAGGCAAGAAACAAAGACCTAAAGATCCCAGATAGAAATGTAGGGGTAATTACTGAAAAAAAGCAGTTTTACCGTGAACAAGAAGGAAAAAGGCTAAAGAAGAACATATAGAGAGCCAATCTGTTTAATGGGGAAAATGAGCACAAAATTTAAAAACTGAATTCAAAATGCTTCTGTTGACATATATACACTAATATGTATAAAATCGATAACTAATAAGAACTTGCTGTATAAAAAATAAATTAATTAAATTACATTTTTTAAAAAATGCTTCTGTTTGTCATGTCTTAAGTCAGGTTGCCCGCAAGAAAGACCTTGAGTCAAGGATTCACTGTAAGTGGCTTAGTAAGGAGGTGTTCTCAGGAAGACACATAAGAGGGTGGGAACTGACTGGGGAAAGGGAGAAAGCCAAACAAAAGTGGGCTGGCTCTCAGGCAGTCTCACCAAAGGAAACTTCAGGGAATTCCCGGAGTGTAAATTTGCCTCAAAGGTGTCCTGATTTGAGGAGAGAGAGCTGGAGTTTTATCCATTGGTTTCAGGCTACCCCAGAGAAGTGGGAGAGACATAAATTTAAATCCCCACACACTTCTAATTCTCCACAAGTGCTGGCAAAGCAGGCCCCAGTGCCTGAAAGCAATCTTCCAATAAAGAGCCACAGGTCTGAGAGGCTTAAAGCCAAACCATACAGAAGGAAGGGAAAGGACACAAAAATGATAGATGCCAGACTCTGAGATATTAGATTACAAGGGGAACTTTATTGTTTATGCCTTCCCAGGACAATTGCTAATAATGAAAGTATTCATCTCTGTGATTCTTCCAGTGCTTACGGCTTCTTACTGTGAGATGTTAAACAGAAATGCCAATGGTTCCTGAAAGTCGGGATGATTTTTCAGCATGAGTTTTTATGTTGTTTTACTTTTGTTTCATTTTTTTAAATCATTCCTTACTAGAGGAGTAGTGAAAGTAAACAAGATGAGAGAAATGTCAGTAGCACACACATATAGAAATTGGGGTGAACAGTAGCTGTAGCCAAGTTGCTTAAAACCTAATATTTTAGATCAGAATGGAGAATGTCCAAAATGACATGCAGTAATGAAACAAAGTATTATATCAAAAATATGGTTAATCTATATGACTTTAAAAATTGTTTCCCTCCTTTGTTTGCATTCCCACTTTATGAAATGAATGAACTATCATGGAAAGCATAGAGCTGAGTTAGTGATCTAATGAATGAATTTAAATAGCTATGGAAATTTAAATTGCATAACTTGACTGGCAGAAACTTAGAGGCTGAGGGTAGAAAGAACTGTCTTAGGGTAAAAATAAACTGAAATGTTCTGTTAATTCAAGCACTCAGCTTTAGCCCCATATTTCACATTGCCCACAAACTGAATCTGAAGTGAAAAACTAGACATACTTGAATATGGTTTTGGTACTTGTTACCAAAAATACTGAAATTGACAGAAAAGGAGAAGTTGCCTTTTCCCAAGGACAAGAAATATAGAATATTTTCCCCTGAAATGTTGATACTTCAGTTGGGTAAGGCAAGCTTTAGATTAACCCTCAAATAGCTGAAGCTTTTAAGAAACCAACAAACATAAGTATGTGTGTCTCTGTGTGTATGTACATGTGTATAATGTATATATTTGGTGTATATACATATATATAAAATCATATTTTTCAAATAAAAGAATTAGAAAATGTAACAGAATAGCTAAGAAATTCTTGATAAAAATAATGCAAGGAAACATCTTACCAGATATCAACTCACATTATAAAGATATAAAAGTTAAAACAGAGTAATTTTAGTAAAAAAAAATAGTCAAGCAGAATAGAGAGTCTAGGAGCATGTGCATGAGAATTTCAGTATATAAAAAAATTAACATTGCAAATCCATGGGGAGAATATATACTACTTGTTGAGTAGTGGTTGGATAATGAGAGCTCCATTTGTACCCACTAAAGTAAAAAATAAATTACAGTTAGAATAAAGATCAACTTTAGGTTAAATATAAACAAAAATATACATAAGAAACATAAAAACCAAAAACTATAAAATTTTGAAAGTAAAGAAAGATAGCTTTGATAAGGTAGGGGAAGTTTCCATAAGTAAGCAATCAGAGACTGTAAAGAAAAAGCAGAACTGGCTTTTAAATACTTAAAACATCATTACGATGAAAGATGCTATAAGAACAGTTAAAATATTAGTCAGTTTGGAGAGAAAGTATTTGGAACATTTTTAACACATAAAATACTAGCGTCTCAAATAAAGAAGGAGGTTTAAAATCTGTAAGATAAAAATAGGGTAGAGGATAAGATATTTCACTAAAGAAGAAATACCTATGGGTAATTACCATATAAGAGGTGCTCAATGTCACCGATAATCAGGGAAATACATTTTAAAGTGAGTAGTTAGCATGTAAGATATGAATAATTCATATAAAATTTGATAAGTCAATTTTTGCATTTTTATTTAACTTTTGAATAAGTATTATATTCACATGGGTCAAAATACTATATAATAAAACTTCCCACCCAGTTCCCTGCCAACAGTTTACCTTTTACAGGCAATTAATTTGATGAATCTTCTATGAATTTTTACAAGAATATTTTATGCATTTACAAGCAAATACATAATGCTCAGCACTTTAATTTTCACACAAACACACAGAGAGCGTTCTCATTCTTTTTTATGACTTTATAGTATTCCATTGTATAGATGTGACATAACTGATGGATATATAGTTTGATTATAATGGTACAATAAAAAATACTATACATAAGTTGTATCACATAGATGTGACTATATCTGTAGCATAAATTCCTAGGAGTAGAATTGCTGGATCAAATGATACCTGTACATTTGTAAATGGGTATAACCTTTTGAGGAAGAATTTTGGAGAGAGCTTTAAAATTTTAAATTATTATGCCTTGGGACCCAGGTGCTATCCTGCAGAAGTACTTTTAATATTACAAAATAATGTCTGCAAAAGGATGCATATTGCAGTATTTTGATAGCAATAAACTGAAAATCTAAATGTCCTTACTATGGGAATGATTTTATATATTTATAAAATATATATAATATAATGATATATTCACATTACAGAATACCACGCAGTGATTAGAAGGAATGAGTAAGGTCCATATAAACAAAGATGGAAATATCTCCAAGACATATATAATTAACTGAAAAAAGCAAATGACTGGACAATATGTATCACATGATTTATGTTTAAAAAAAAGACATCTTTTATGTATGAAAGGGTACACACTAAATTGTTAAATGGGGCTATCCCTGAAAAATGAAGAGAGACTGGGTACAGGTGATGGAGCAATGTGAAGGGAACTTTTATTATCTTTGCTGTTTGTATGGATTTAAATTATTTTCGAAATTAAAAAATAAAAATATTAAGAACACCATCTGAGATGTGAGAGGCAGGGACCTACGTGAACTCTCTAGAAAAGGTCAGCCTCTGAAATCCTATGCGTGGCCACACTCTGAGACCCTAAGGTGGAGATTGCCTATTGCAGTGGATGAAAAGGTGTGTCAACAGGAATGACAGCCAAGGCCAGCACGAGCAGGAACACAGCCTGCCTTCGGTGGGACATATGGTATCTCCATTGCGAAAGTGCCTTTTCAGCTAAAAGTAATAAATCTCATATTAAACTAAAAAACAAAGAAAGCATAGCCACAGTTTTTGAATCTTTAAATGATAAAATGTGATAACTTTGGCAAAATATATAAAATCCATTTTATATAAAAAGGAAAATGTGGAACTAATATAAATAAATCATGTTTTATAAGTTTTTTGCAATTGACTGCTTTTATGGATCTACCATATGAGCCTATACTTACACCTTATAAATGTGAAAAATAACTAAATCAGCAGGAGGGATTTCTTTCCCTCAATAAAAGAACCATATGCCAGGTAAAAAGTAAAATAATCACATCCACCAATGTTGTTTCTGAATCATTGCTCCCGCTCAGTCACAGAACTCTAGCCCAACCATACCATCCATTTTATGTAATGATATAGAGTGATCTTTACTTATGATGTGAATCAGTGGAACTAAGCTAAGGACTGGGACTTTCTGTCACTGATTTAATCGTCACAGAAATATTAGTGAAAATTTAGACGTAGCCTGTGTTAAACACCTGTGTACATGCTCCTACTCTGTCATCCCAGTGGAGTAGTTAATCAGCAAATATGGAGCCCTGAGGTAGTGTCAAAATCCTCAGCTCAGCCCTGCAGGCAGTTGTTACTATCAATCAACGAGAATTATCACCAATACAGGTGAAAGTCAAAAAATACAGTTTTCTATTTCAATTTTTCCATTACAATACTTCCTGTAGATCAAGATATTTGGTTCTGTTGTTGATTTTGAGAGTTTAATAGTTTTGTTACTTTTGATAGTTTATGAGAGTAATGAGAGAATCACATTCAATAGAGAAATACTTTCATTGCAATCCTCACATGATTTTTTGTTCTTATACTTACATACTATGAGTTAAATGGAATGTAAAGAACCTAACAATTCACCCAGTATTTTTTTAGTATTCTACGTTAAAAAAAATTTATCTTAATTTTAAGTTAATTAAAATTTTTTTTTGATTTATACTTTCAAAGCCAGAAAAATCAGTCTTTTTCTCACTATATTGAAACTAGTCATTAGTAAATATTTAGCATATAAGATCATCTTCTTTCCAAGGCTCTTGACAGGGAAACATGATTCACAAATACTTCAGTACAAAAGGAAAAGTTTAACATGAGGTTTCATCCTCTTCTGGCTTTTATCATTTCAGAGCCAGCTTTTAAGTTCTTTTTTATTCTTTTTTGGTTTGCTTTTCTTTTATTTTCAGTACTTACAGATAGGAAAAAATAACTTGATTAATATTTCCATGCATTCTATTTATTATCTATTTATTATACAAATATATTAATAAATAGAATTTTAAGAAAAGAAATCAATCAAATAAGTAAAAGCTTACTTGACATAAAACAAACACTTAGCAAATATATAGCTTAGGGTCCTGGTTAAATTTCCACTGTCAAAACAAATTATTTATTAATTTCTGTTAACCTGCTTAGTTTTAAAGCCTCATAGTTACGAATGGATGAAATTGCTTTTCATAACTTTCCGTAACAGGAAACTCTAAATTTTATAATTTTGTATTCCATTGTTGGAATTTAATGTAATTTAAGTGTTAACATAGTTTTTATAAGTAAATGTCTTAAACTATACAATGAAAGTGATTATCTTATGCATTTGCTAATTTCTTGTTATGTTCAGAGCCCTACATAGTAAGAGTTTTGGTAAGGTATTGACTGACTGAATGAAGAACTAAATGCATGAATGACAAAATGAATAAGGAAGACTGGGTTCTTTTGACAAATAGATGTTATGTATTGATGTAATTATTTAAAGGATGATTAATTGTAGCATATTATGCACTGATTTATAAAATATATTGTGTGTACTTGTTGGGCTTATTTATAATGGACTCATACTCTATTTTCATTCTGTGTTACCACACAGATGCTCAACATTTAAAAAACTCTTAACCATTTTACTAGTGAAAATATACTGTAATAAAGTTAATTATAAATATATTCCAGGAAGTGCTAACTGTATTTCCTCGATTTAAAGTCACATGTTGGCCATGTTTAATTGGGTGGTAAACTTTTCAATATCTGGCTTCATGTAGTTCAGGAAATAGAGTAGTTGTAGAACCTGCCTCTAACTTAAACGGTCCTCACAGACTCTTTTCTAGCCACCTCTTTATTCTAGAAACATGAAGATGTAGCCAGAATTACATGAAAACAACATTCACACTCAACATTGAATGATGGTGATGAATGGTCTGCATGGCCAAAAAGCTGTCTCAGCAGTTAAAATATGAAGAGATTTGACAAGTGGCATACAACACTGGAAATTTGGGACCAGAAAGTTTTCTTAAATTCTACACTCTGTATTACTCATATGTACTCAGTAGAAATATGTCATCTCTCACATAATCATTGTTCTTCCCTAGAAAAATAGATGTATTGACCAGAATAATGACTCAAAAGCAAAATATGTGTAGAATAGAAAAACAAGTTTTGTTAATTATATCTTTAAAAATTAGAACATATAGCCCAAATAATCTATTATGTTGAGTATATTTTAATGTGCGCTCAGGTTTCATTTTAAATGTTATTATTTGCATTGCTAAATTGCTTGGTGAGCTTTTCCAGACTGATAGGTACATTAGGAGCACAATTAAACCAATGCTGTGGAAATTCACTGCCATTAATTTAAGTAAAAGTGTTATCAAAGGTAAAGTTTAAAAGATAATATATCAAGCTACAAATACGTGCTTCAGATGTAATCTAGGATATTTATCATATTAAGATAAACAAAAATGTTAATTAATAAACATATATTCACTAAAGGACTGGAGAATCTGTCATTACTTGTCTTGAAAATGGCCTAGAGAAATGTGATTTGATTCAATTATTATTGAGTTAATATATTTGTTATATACAGTCTGCATAGTAAAATCTATAATACATATTAATAAATTCTAACAAAACTACACAGAATATTGCATTATTTTTATTGTTGGAATTTACTCACGACTTTAGTAAAATGCTACTTTATCACAGCTAGAAACCAAAAAGGAAAAAACCTTATATCTCAAAGTTCTCAAGTTCTTTACCACAATTGTTTCATGTGACCACAAAAATATCAGAGCAATCAGAACACAGAAATCATTGCCCAATTAAAAAAGGAATTATATTTAAGAAGATGTTACTTATCAGTTACAAAAGGCAAATGTGTTGAATCATGTAAAGAAAAACGATCAGATTAGGAAATTTGTTATCAAAATCTACCCTTGTGTCCCTAATAATACTGGTGTTGTGAAATGCTCTAAGCAAAAAATGGTCACGTAGCCTTATTTGGGGAAAATACCACATTTTCTTTTTGTGTATCTTTTGCTTCTATATATGCTTGCCTACATATGTGTGTTTGTGTGTTCATTTCATATCTGTCTTCCCCATTAGTCTATAAATTTCATGATGATGGTATTCATGCTTATTATATTCAGCCAAACTGATAAATATTCTCTCCTTGCCCAAGTTTAATCAGGCTCCTCTGAACTCTCTTCTCAACTTGGCCCTGACTTTTAGGTCTTCTTGTTTGTCTCTGCATAGTTCAATTTTAGCAAAGATCCTGTTAAGTCCGTTTAACCGGAATATCCCAGTCTTGATATCTAATCACCCACAATATCTGGTATGGTTCCTCATCTTCCTACCATTGCTCAGGTGATGTATGATCACAAATTCAGAAGCCTACTTCTTGGTTAGCCAGAAACCACCTTACCCCTGATGTTTACTCTTAGTAATTTGTCATCTACCAACCCCCCATCCTGCTTCTTGACTATAAAATCCTCCCTTTTCCTTGTATTCAGAGCTGAGTCCAATCTGTCTCTCCTACTACAAAAAGTCCATTGCAGTGGTCCCTATACCTATCATGACAGTGCTGAATAAAGTCTGCTGACTGTCTTTAGCAAATGCCGTGAATAATTTTTTTTATAGCATAACAAAGAGTAAGCCCTCAGCAACACCTTCTTCTTAAATTTTAATAGAATTAAAATGTTTTTCAGTTGGAAATCAATGATGTGTGTTAGCATATTAATAGTTCTAATTAGTTCTTCATATAGAAAACTATTTAATTTTTAAATTTTTATATTTTGTAAGTTGTTGACCTCCTTCGAAATTGGTATTAGTGGAATTCATTTTGAAGAATTGAAATGCTAAACTAAATGCAGCTTTCCAACTAATGTAGTCAATATGAAATATAAAGGTAAAAGTAGAAAAAAATGGCTGTGAGGATAGATATCCAAATCAAATATATTTTTAGGGCAGAACTCATTTTGTAATTTACGTAGGCATTAAGCAAGCTTTGCTGAATATGGTTATAACATTGGAGGATTTAACTTAGTTTTTAGTTATTTGAATCCCATACACGTATTGCTACTTATAAATGAGTAAAGTACTACCTTAGTACTATTCTTTACTTACGTATTTTTCTCATACATATGTTAACCTAAGGTATATCTAAATTCAGCATGAGCCACATTAAGTACTATGCTCTCCTATGATATTAGTAGCATCTATATGATAACTGATAAATAGATATGATGATAGCTTTCTTTTATAAAGTTAACACATCCATATTTTTGAAGAAAGTTACACTTTTCACTTGACAACGTGTTTTTACGTAGATTCAGTCACAGGCTTAATCTTCTAGACTTTGAGGTAAAGCCATTCCAAATAAATTATATATATATATAATTTAGATATATTATATAATATATATAATTTATATATATATTATATAATGTATATAATATATATAATATTTTGCCTTCTAATTTTCTACACCTGCATGTGCCTTTTATATATTTTTCTGTTATTGTTATAGCCTAAACTACCAATAGTAATAAAAATATGTATTTGTGCTCCTTAAGGTATAAATTCTAAGAGTAAAATTCTTAGTGATAAAGCAAAATATAATTTCATCAAAATATATTCAGTGGATATGTCAGTCAAATCAGTAAATCTTCCAAAGATGAGTCAATCATTTCCCCCCAAAATCAATATGTGTAAGTTAAGTAAACCTCAGTTTAAAAATATCCTCTTGTAACTAAAAAGTTTCCACTTGCATGAAAAGTATTATAGATGCAGAAAATATGTATTTTGCATGTTGATAAGCTACTTATTTATGCATTGTGAAGGCTCTCGTAAGAAATTACATCTTTGATTTTTATCTTTTTGTGTAACTCTAAGAAATTGGAAGTTAATGGACTACTTAAATAGTCCTTGTGCATAGGAATCTCAGAAGATATGAATTCTTATTTCCCATATTTTATAATTCTAGCACAATAACTCATGTAATACCTATGTGGTCAGGAACAGATCTTTCTGTACACCACTTAAAATTCTATTAGGATGTCCCAGATTGATTTAATCTCTCTTCCTTTATACTTTCATGTATGTCCTTTACTATTCTGCCTTAGAATTACTTATGCTATCTCCCTCATTTGTGTATTTCTGAAAGCAGAGAAATCAATCTCAAAGGCTGTAGTTGCATTGCTAGGTATATGAAATAGGATAGAAATATCTGAATAATGTCCTCAGATCCCTGATATTTTTTATTGGAACTATTCCTTAAACATTGATATATACTGTACAATTTTCAGAAAATATTATATTTGGCTTAATTTTATCTTTTGTGATTATAATGCTTTTGATAGTAGTTAATGTCTTTAATTTAGAATTTAGAGATGTATCTTCTTTTCAGCTTAAACTGGAAATATATGATAGCATTAGCATATGTGACAAAAATTAGTACTCCTTTTACAAACAATTGAAACTATAATCAAATACTAGCTATTTTAGCTGTTCTTGATTATTACCTATACCATCCATTTGGATTATTCTTGAATATTGCATATATGATTTTAGAATATCAGTAGATGAATAAGATGTATATGGTTTAGAGCTGTGCTGTTCAATACAATAGCCACTTAGTCATGTGTGACTATTTAAATTTAACTGAATTATAATTAACAAAATTAAAAATTCAGTTCCTCAGGTACACTAGTATATTTCAAGTACTTACTTGGCACATGTGGCTACCATATTGGATAGCACAGATTATTTGGGTTATAATTATCTTTGTCACTATAAAACATTTCATCATCACAAAAGTTCTATTGCTCAGTTCTGGACTAGAGAGTTGAGATAAAATCAGGTATAAGAACAAAAAGATATTTTTCCTGAAGTCACGGTGTTGCATATGAATAATTCAAGTTTTTCTTTTCAATCTCCTTGATATTTCAATGACAGAGACAGCCATTAGATAATAAATAATGTTTCCAGCACCCTTTTGACAGATGTGACATGGATATGATTATCTTTCTGTTTCTTTAGGGCACAACATGCCATGAGTTCACTGTGGGACTATGCCACTAATGCCCAAGATTCCATCACTCTTTTAGACACAAACATTTCACTGTAACTGAAAACCTAATTTTTCAACTTGTTTGATGTGAAGTAATTACATTTCATCATTACTTGCTGCCAAAGAACAAGGAACCTGCATTAGATAAGGCTTACTGATATTGGATGGTTTTATCATGAGAAAAAATATATGTATTTGCATACTCAGTGCTCTTTCCCCTATAATTTAATATGAAGTTGTCCTGCCAAGGCCTGAAAAATCCTTCTGGTTTTATGATTTCTCTTTGCAGATGACCCCTCATTATGGTTATTTCACACCTTTTTTCTTCTTAAGGTCCCACTTCTTTCCCACCATCCTCACTTAGAGTGTATGGCTGTGTAAAGTTTACTGGGATCAAAGTCATCTACCTGTGCTTTCACATATAAGTTCTCTAATACCTTTTGCTTCAACACGTTCTTGTCTTCTGTTCTCTCTTCTTGTCTTCTGTCATTCTTGTCTCTGTGCTCTGCCCTCCCTGATGTAGTAATTTTAGATGAACGAGAGCTTATCTTCTTCTCCAAAATAACGTTTCCATCCACTGCCTTGAATTCTCTCCACTCTTATTCTTTCCCTAACATCTTAAATCTCTAACTCTTTCCTGGTTCCTCTTCATATCAGATAGGATTATATGGTCACAAACAACAGAGATTGTCCCTGGTCAGACTATGAAAAAGAAAACTTATTGGAAGCATATGAATTTCTCACAGACTTACAGAAATAGTTGGAAAAAAACAAGAAAGGGCCAAAAACCAGGGAAGCTCTAAAGATCCAGACGATGAGCTCAAGTCTGTCAGGACACTATGATTAAGGTGAATTGACTCCAGATATTTTTTTCATATTTTGACCTAGAGGAGAGCAGAGTACCTTAACCAGAGCCCCACTGGATTTTGTACAAAGGGTAAGTGTAATTTTCCTAAAGCAAAAACAGGGTGCTATTACTGGACGAGATTCTGCATTCTAGAAGGCAAATCTACATTACTCTCCCCATTCAAATATGCACAAAACCATTTTAAATACACACATACACAAATACACATGCTAAAATACTAACACTTGCCTCCTACAACTTTGGTTCCATGATAATATATATCATTCACTGAGCATTTATTATATGTAAACACTGTTCTAAATATTTTACATACACTATACTATTTATCTTTACAAGATTCTTTGGTAGGTACTATTATAATCCTTATTTTTTTCAGATGAAGAAATCAAGTCTGTTCCAGTAGTGTTCCAATCTGTTCCAATCTGTACCTGCCTGATTCCAAATACTGGGTTCTTAGCAAATAATCTGTAATATTTCTGTTTTTAATAAGTCAGTCAGTGATCTGTGGTCTGTTTCCTACCTTTTTGTTTCATTGACACATTCTCTTTAGTCTTCTAAAAACTGTCTTATGTTCCTCTCAATCCCTGAGAAACTACTGCTTCTCAGTTTATCAAAAATCTTCTTTTAGTCATATCCAAGGCAGTTTCCATTCCTTTCATCCTTCTGTTTCCAGATGACAGCATGGATCATCCTCTTCTTAAAATACTCTTTCCAGTTTTCATGACATCATGCCCTTTTTGTCCTCTCATCTTTCTATACATCAACTCCTAAGATCTTTCTTCTTTCTTTTGTATCATAACTCTTATAGACTTTCTCAGCATGCAAGATATAAGAGCTGAAGACCAAAAGCCCAAGGCCAAGGACAGAACTTTTATGCCAACTTTCTTAGAGAGTTAATCCAGTCTTATACCCATCATTTCTCAGCACTAATTATGTCAAACGCTATATATCTATTTCTAGCTCTTTAAATTCTAATTTCATATTTTCAGCTGTCTGCAGAATATTAACCTCACAAACTTATAGATAAAATATATCTTAGTTGACTGCCTTTTGGAATATATCTATATTAGTATAATTAGGCCACTAAATCATGTCAACTCTTTAAATTATTTCATGAATTTTACCTAGATCATTGAAATTGCCTTTTAAATAATGGAATGATGATTGTTTAATTAATATTAGTCCTAGATTTTCCCCAGTCACTCTGATCTCCAGGACTGAATATGTCTAAACAGTATACTTGGCTCAGCTTGCTCACCCAGCAAATCCTTACCATTGAGTGGAGCTTAGAAGAGAATTTAACAGTCATAAGACCAGTGTCTGGTATGACGTTTTGAGTCATGAACATCGACCTATATGCCCATGAAAACTCATCATCTTTAATCCCTGGTAAGGAAGGTAGTACCATGCAGCGAGCATAGATGTATAACCTTGACTAAGTTATTTAACCTTCTGTTCCTCAGTTTTTTATCCATAAAATGAGGAGGATAATGGTACCTATTTTATGTAGTGCTGTGAAAAAATAAAAAGTGGATAATTAAATAAATAAAAAAGTAATCTCAAATAGTGATAAGTGCTATTTTTTTCTTAAGATTTTTAGAAATTTCATGTAATGTCTGAAACATTTATATTAACATATTTCCATACAAATAACCCAAAGAAAGTTCAGTATTAGTTGTTTTTCTTGTTTGTTTTTTTGTTCTGCAGGTCCTTATTAGTCATCAACTTTATACGCATCAGTGTATACATGTCAATCCCAATCGCCCAATTCAGCACACCACCAACCCTACCCCACCACAGTTTCCCCCCTTTGGTGTCCATACGTTTGTTCTCTACATCTGTGTCTCAACTTCTACCCTGCAAACCGGTTCATCTGTACCATTTTTCTAGGTTCCACATACATGCGTTAATATACAATATTTGTTTTTCTCTTTCTGACTTACTTCACTCTGTATGAGAGTCTCTAGATCCATCCACGTCTGAACAAATGACTCAGTTTCATTCCTTTTTATGGCTGAGTAATATTCCATTGTATATACGTACCACATCTGCTTTATCCATTCCTCTGTCGATTGACATTTAGGTTGCTTCCATGACCGGGCTATTGTAAATAGTGCTGCAATGAACATTGGGGTGCATGTGTCTTTTTGAATTATGGTTTTCTCTGGGTATATGCCCAGTAATGGGATTGTTGGATCATATGGTAATTCTATTTTTAGTTTTTTAAGGGACCTCCATACTGTTCTACATAGTGGCTGTATCAACTTACATTCCCACCAACAGTGCAAGAGGGTTCCCTTTTCTCCACACCCTCTCCAGCATTTGTTGTTTGTAGATTTTCTGTTGATGCCCATTCTAACTGGTGTGAGGTGATACCTCATTGTAGTTTTGATTTGCATTTCTCTAATAATTAGTGATGTTGAGCAGCTTTTCATGTGCTTCTTGGTCATCTGTATGTCTTCTTTAGAGAAATGTCTATTTAGGTCTCCTGCCGATTTTTGGATTGGGTTGTTTGTTTCTTTAATATTGAGCTGCATGATCTGTTTATATATTTTGGAGATTAATCCTTTGTCCATTGATTCGTTTGCAAATATTTTCTCCCATTCTGAGGGTTCTCTGTTCGTCTTGTTTATGGTTTCCTTTGCTGTGCAAAAGCTTTGAAGTTTCACTAGGTCTCATTTGTTTATTTTTGTTTTTATTTCCATTCCTCTAGGAGGTGGATAAAAAAAGATCTTGCTGTGATTTATGTCAAAGAGTATTCTTCCTAAGTTTTCCTCTAAGAGTTTTATTGTGTCCGGTCTTACATTTAGGTCTCAAATCCATTTTGAGTTTATTTTTGTGTATGGTGTTAGGGAGTGTTCTAATTTCATTTTTCACATGTAGCTGTCCAGTTTTCCCAGCACCACTTATTGAAGAGACTGTCTTTTCTCCATTGTGTATCTTTGCCTCCTTTGTCATAGATTAGTTGACCATAGGTGCGTGAGTTTATCTCTGGGCTTTCTTTCTTGTTCCATTGATCAACGTTTCTGTTTTTGTGCCAGTACCATATTGTCTTGATTACTATAGCTTTGTAGTATAGTCTGAAGTCAGGGAGTCTGATTCCTCCAGCTCTGTTTTTTTCCCTCAAGACTGCTTTGGCTATTTGGGGTCTTTTGTGGCTCCATACAAATTTTAAGATGATTTGTTCTAGTTCCATAAAATATGACATTGGTAATTTGAAGGGATTGCACTGAATCTGTAGATTGCTTTGCATAGTATAGTCATTGTCACAATATTGATTCTTCCAATTCAAGAACATGGTATATCTCTCCATCTGTTGGTATCATCTTTAATTTCTTTCATCAGTGTCTTACAGTTTTCTGCATACAGGTCTTTTGTCTCCCTAGGTAGGCTTATTCCTAGGTATTTTATTTTTTTGTTGTTGCAATAGTAAATGAGAGTGTTTCCATATTTTCTCTTTCAGATTTTTCATCATTAGTGTATAGGAATGCAAGAGATTTCTGTGCATTCATTTTGTATCCTGCAACTTTACCAAATTCATTGATTAGCTCTAGTAGTTTTCTGGTGGCATTTCTAGGATTCTCTATGTATAGTATCATGTCATCAGCAAACAGTGACACGTTTACTTCTTCTTTTCCAATTTGGATTCTTTTTATTAGTTTTTCTTCTCTGATTGCCGTGACTAGGACTTCCAAAACTATGTTGAATAACAGTGGTGAGAGTGGACATCCTTGTCTCATTCCTGATCTTAGAGAAAATGCTTTCAGTTTTTCACCATTGAGAATGATGTTTACTGTGGGTTTGTCATATATGGCCTTTATTATGTTGAGGTAGGTTCCCTCTATGCCTAGTTTCTGGAGAGTTTTTATCATAAATCCTTGTTGAATTTTGTCAAAACCTTTACTGCATCTATTGAGATGATAATATGGTCTTTATTCTTCAATTTGTTAATATGGTGTATCACATTGATTGATTTGCATAAATTGAAGAATTCTTGCATCCCTGGGATAAATCGCACTTCATCATGGTGTATGATCCTTTTTTTTTTTGGTGTATGATCCTTTTAATGTGTTGTTGGATTCTGTTTCCCAGTATTTTGTTGATCATTTTCGCATCTATATTCATCAATGATATTGGTCTGTAATTTTCATTTTTTGTAGTATCTTTGTCTGGTTTTGGTATCACGGTGATGGTGGCCTCATAGAATGAGTTTGGGAGTGTTCCTTCCTCTGCAATTTTTTGGAAGAGTTTGAGAAGGATGGGTGTTAGCTCTTCTCTAAATGTTTGATAGAATTCACCTGTGAAGCCATCTAGTCCTGGACTTTTGTTTGTTGGAAGATTTTTAATCATAGTTTCAATTTCATTACTTGTGATTTTTCTGTTCATATTTTCTATTTCTTCCTGGTTCAGTCTTGGAAGGTTGTACCTTTCTAAGAATTTGTCCATTTCTTCCAGGTTTTCCATTTTATTGGCATAGAGTTGCTTGTAGTAGTCTCTTAGGGTGCTTTGTATTTCTGCAGTTTCTGTTTTCACTTCTCCTTTTTCATTTCTAATTTTATTGATTTGAATCCTCTCCCTCTTTTTCTTGATGAGACTGGCTAATGGTTTATCTTTTTTTTTGTTTGTCTTCACAAAGAACCAGCTTTTAGTTTTATTGATTTTTGCTATTGTTTTCTTTGTTTCTATTTCATTTATTTCTGCTCTGATCTTTATGATCTCTTCCCTTGTACGAACTTTGGGTTTTGTTTGTTCTTCTTTCTCTAGTTCCTTTAGGTGTAACGTTAGATTGTTTACTTGAGATTTTTCTTTTTTCTTGAGGTAGTCTTGTATAGCTATAAACTTCCCTCTTAGAACTGCTTTTGATGCATCCTATAGGTTTTGGATCATCGTGTTTTCATTGTCATTTGTCTCGAGGTATTTTTTGATTTCCTCTTTGAGTTCTTCAGTGATCTCTTGGTTACTTAGTAACTTATTGTTTAGCCTCCATGTGTTTGTGTTTTTTATGTGTTTTTCCCTGTAATTGATTTCTAATCTTATAGCGTTGTGGTCAGAAAAGATTCTTGATATGATTTCAATTTCCTTAAATTTACTGAGGCTTGATTTGTGACCCAAGATGTGATCTATCCTGGACAATGTTCCGTGCACACTTGAGAAGAAAGTGTAATCTGCTCTTTTTGGATGGAATGTCCTATAAATATCAATTAAATCTCTCTGGTCTATTGTGTCATTTAAAGCTTCTCTTTCCTTATTTATTTTCATTTTGGATGATCTGTCCATTGGTGTAAGTGAGGTGTTAAAATCCCCCACTATAATTGTGTCACTGTCGATTTCCTCTTTTATAGCTGTTAGCAGTTGCCTTATGTATTGAGGTGCTCCTATGTTGGGGGCATATATATTTATAATTGTTACATCTTCTTCTTGGCTTTATCCCTTGATCATTATGTAGTGTCCTTCCTTGTCTCTTGTAACATTCTTTATTTTAAAGTCTATTTTATCTGATATGAGTATTGCTACTCCAGCTTTCTTTTGATTTCCATTTGCATGGAATATCTTTTTCCATCCCCTCACTTTCAGTCTGTATGTGTCCCTAAGTCTGAAGTGGGTCTGTTGTAGACAGCATATATATGGGTCTAGTGTTTGTATCCATTCAGCAAGCCTGTGTCTTTTGGTTGGAGCATTTAATCCTTTCGTGTTTAAGGTAATTATCAATATGTATGTTCCTATGACCATTTTCTTAATTGTTTTCGGTTTGTTTTTGTAGGTTCTTTTCTTCTCTTGTGTTTTCCACTTAGAGAAGTTCCTTTAGCATATGTTGTACAGCTGGTTTTGTGGTGCTGAATTCTCTTAGCTTTTGCTTGTCTGTAAAGCTTTTGATTTCTGCATCGAATCTGAATGAGTTCCTTGCCGGGTAGAGTGATCTTGGTTGTAGGTTCTTCCCTTTCATCACTTTAAGTATATCATGCCCCTCCCTTCTGGATTGTAGAGTTTCTGCTGAGAAACCAGCTGTTAACTTTATGGGAGTCCCCTTGTATATTATTTATTGTTTTTCCCTTGCTGCTTTCAATAATTTTTCTTTGTCTTTAATTTTTGCCAATTTGAATACTGTGTGTCTCAGTGTGTTTCTCCTTGGGTTTATCCTGTATGTGACTCTCTGCCCTTCCTGGACTTGGGTGGCTATTTCCTTTCCCATGTGAGGGAAGTTTTTGACTATAATGTCTTCAAATATTTTCTCTGGTCCTTTCTCTCTCTCTTCTCCTTCTGGGACCACTGTAATGCAAATGTTGTTGTGTTTAATGTTGTCCCAGAGGTCTCTTAGGCTGCCTTCATTTCTTTTCATTCTTTTTTCTTTATTCTGTTCCACAGCAGTGAATTCCACCATTCTGTCTTCCAGGTCACTTATCCGTTCTTCTGCCTCAGTCATTCTGCTCTTGATTCCTTCTAGTGTAGTTTTCATTTCAATTATTGTATTATTCATCTCTGTTTGTTTGTTCTGTGATTCTCCTAGGTCTTTGTTAAACATTTCTTGCATCTTCTTGATATTTGCCTCCATTCTTTTTGTCAGGTTCTGTATCATCTTCACTATCATTATTCTGAATTCTTTTTCTGGAAGGTTGCGTATCTCTACTTCATTTAGTTGTTTTTCTGGGGTTTTATCTTGTTCCTTCATCTGGTACATAGCCCTCTGCCTTTTCATCTTGTCTATCTTTCTGTGAATGTGGTTTTTGTTCCACAGGCTGCAGGATTGTAATTCTTCTTGCTTCTCCTATCTGCCCTCTGGTGGATGAGGCTATCTAAGAAGCTTGGTTGGAGGGACTGGTGGTGGGTGGAGCTTGCTCTGGCGGGCTGATAAATGCTATTATTAAAGTAAAACAGACATATAGCAGAGTTAATCTAGTGTGCAGAGGGTAGGTCGTGGAGGGAGGTCTACTTCATACAATCAGCAGCCCAACCAACAATCACCCAGCTCATATTCCTCCATCTGTCACACAAAAGTACTATGAAATATTTTGTCAAGTATCTTGCCCAAATCATAAGTTTTGTCAATGGCATTGCCAAGAATATTAGCCTAGTAAACCTCACATAAATGAGATAATCTTTTTTTCATGACTTGTTCTTAGTGTCTCTTTGTTGGCTGCCACTTATTACTTTGTCCTTTTGCAAGTGCTCACCAAAGCATCTGTTCAGTGACTGCTTATGAAATTTAAAGTAGATAGCATAATACTTGTTTTCTATATTCTTCTACCTGTGCTCAGATTATATAGAAAACCCTGGAAAGTTACTTCTTTAAGTTTTATCTTGCTGTTATGACTCAAAGAAAAACTTATTCTGATATTTGTTAAAATGGTAAGGAACACTTTATTCAAGGCTATCACAATAGGGATATTGCATGGGGGAGAGAGAGCAGATTCAACTTTGAATACAGCAAAGACAGCTGGGGATTCATAGCCAGTTAGAAGAGTGAGGGGGAAGTGAATGGATAATTACAAAGAGGAGGCATCAAAGACAAGGGGATCTTTGCTAAACTGGCCTTATAAGATTCTTGCTATAGGCAAGCCAAGGACTTAGACATCAAAAGTGGGGGGATGAAGAAATTGATCAGATATCAAGGGTGATCAAACAGCAAGGGTGGGGAGATGACTTAGCAGGATTATTTGCTAAGACTGGGATGAACAGGCCAAAGACAGGACTGGACAGCATCCAAGATTGAGCATTGGTTGACAAGAGAGTTCAAAGGAACTTAACTAAAGTTTAGTGGAAGGGAGAGTCTTGGTCAACTTGAAGTTACCCATTTTAGCTGTTACTTTCTCTCTGACATGGTATGGGATCAAAATTAAAAACAAGGGAATTCCCAGGTGGTCCAGTTGTTAGGGGGATATGGGTTTGATCCCTGATCGGGGAACTAAGACCCCAAAAGCCGTGAGGTGAAACCAAATGAAAAATTAAAAACAAAGAAACCCAAAAAGAATGGTGACTAGCTATGAAGTACATGAATGGCAGTACTGCCAAAGATTTTTTTTTTTTAATTCTCCCTTAGCAATTTCTGGACTCTGTTAAAGCTTAGCTGTATATCTCCTTTGGAACAGCCTGAAGAAATGGTTATGGGGACAAACACTGAAATAATATCCTATCTTCAAAATGTTATGAGTGACCATTTCTTGAAAGTTATTCTGCAACTGTTACTGTTTAAATTATTCACTATGTGTAATTATATCTCCAAGAAGCTATTGTAAATCAGATATTTTTGTTCACATCAGAGTTTCTGAATATAATATTTAAGTATAACAAACAGATTTCTATGTATTTAATTTAATGCAAAATAGCACATTTCAGTAATTGTTACACTTTTATTTCTTTCTTCTAACCTTAACACTGTGTATTTTTATGTATTTAACCATAATTTGGACACCAAGAAATGTAAAGATTTACTTGATGACTAATAGAAAATGTTAACCAATATGTAATCTTCAAAGACAAGCCAGTAGTCTACAACTTCCAGTCGCAGAAAGGCCACAGTCATTTCTACTTTCTATCAGTCTTTCCTGACTCAAAAGAATATTTGAAAGGAACTTGGTTTGGTACTTCCATCTCAAAGTCATAGACAATTCATTTTCAATTATAGATCTAATTATTAAAAAGTATGTCATTCCTTCTAAACTTTAAAAAACAAAAACAACTTCTAGCAAAATAAATAAATAACTAGATGTGTATGCGTGTGTGTGTATATATATAAGAAAGTTTGGTTGTCAATTATATATAATTGTTAATAACAACATATGTAGATTTTGTTTTTATCATTCATCCAGTTGTCTGGTTTTTTTGTTGTTTTTTGGCTTTTCTCATCTTTGTGCCTTCTGCTGTTATAATATATATTAATAGTCAAGGAAGAAAATGTCTCTGATTGCTGTGCAATTGCTCTCAAAGTAGACATAAATCAGTTCCATAGGGTCTACAGATCCACCTTTTAAAGTAATCAAATCAATGCTGATGAGTATAAAAATTAATGTGTCCAGTCACCTTGACAGTGTTTACCAAATCAATTGGATGGTGGCAATATTGACATATCTTTATTTCTTTTATTTTGGGGAGATCCCAAAATAATTTGACAGTCCAAGGATATCAAATACCCTTCTATTAAACCATCCATATCCTCCACATTTATCTTCTCTCTTATTTCATTAATATTTTTATCTCACATCTCAAACATTTCTCTATGTCAGTAAATTAAAATTTTCTTTAGTAGAATTTTATTTTCTTATTAATAGTAATCTACTGTTACTTCTATAGTAGTAGATTTATTTGGCTCACAAATTATTTCTTCCATTTTGCATCTCTCTTCATTTCCATCTTTTGTCTTTGAGCTCTGTTTTCTTTGAATTCATCAGCTCATTATGTTTTTCTGTAGCATGAAGAATCACTGGAAGATTTCCCTTTTTCCTTGAGTTTTCTTCAAGAATAATTCTGCCCTTGTTTATTACATGCCTTTCTCTTTTCCTTCCTTCTTTTTCCTTCTTTCTTTCTTTCTTCCTTCCTTTCTCTCTCCCCCTTTCTTTGTTTCTCTCTCTTTTTTTTCTCTTTTCCTTTTGTTGTTGTGACTTTGTATATTGTCCAAACCACATCTTTTCATCTTATTCCTGCTTAATACAGGCATCTCTGTCTAGACTTTCTGCTTGCATTCATTAATGAGTCTTATTAGAATCCATTAATTAGAAATATATATAAGGAAATATAAATTCAAAGACTCTATAAATGTTCTTCTATGAACTCTGGATAATTGGTCCAAGTGTTGTAAATCAGTGTAGCAGAGAAAAAAACTAAGTTCGGAAAGAATGGAGTTATAATACTCTCTCACTTACTAATTTAATGAACTTAGAAAATTGATTTAACCTACTTGAACTTCCATTTCCTTATTTATAAAATTAACAAATAACAATGTTATTTATTTTGCAGGGTTATGGTGGTGATTAAATAAAATAATGTAAGCAAAAATCCTAACAAAGTATCTGGCAAAGAATAGAAGCTCAGTAAATGTGAATCTCTCTCCCTGAGGGTCCCAGAACTCCCTACTCATCACTAAATGCTTTGTTCATTTAACTAGAAACTGCTATTTCCATAGAAGTATTGTCACTCTTTTAAGAAAGAAGTATTTGGTGAATGTATGAGACACAAGAAGTTATGAAGAATGCTGAGTTTTAATCTCAATTCCAAGAATAACTATACTTTCTTTCCCTTCTGTTCCCCTTGCCATCAAAAATAAATCTATATGGGATTTTTTTGTTCTTAAAAGATACACTCTAAAACCTCTTTATTTATTTATTTTTAACCTAACTCTATCCTACTATGACACTATAATATTTTGATAGCCAATACTCCTTGTGACCTCATTTACATTATCCACCAGTGAGCAAGAAATGCTTGTTTCCTTGGGGAAAGGGAGGATACAACTTTGAACAATGGTATCAAGTAGGATCCAAAACATGTTTTTCAAAACTATTATTGTGGGGTTTTGTCTGTTTTTGAATTCTGAGAACCTGCATATTAAGAGTGCATGTCTGGAGGACTCAGACCATAGAATTATACAATGAGCTACATAATGAAGGAAGGTTATGGAATGAACGTAGACAAGTCTTTCCATAGAAAAGAGATTAAAATTATTTTCTGGGATAGGCATAGGAATTTGGAGAGGATTTGGAAGACAGAGTAAGGGAATTTAGATGTAAGTGTGGAAGAGTGTGGAAATTTGCTCCCAACTTTACCTCCCCCTTCACACCCACATGCAGTCAAAACAGTAGAAAAATCATGGGAAGCTCTCAATAGATTTAGCTAAATAAAAGCTGAAGGAACTTACTTGTGAACTTTTGCAGCACTTCCCATCTTGAACTCTGGAGACAGAGTTGAGACAGTCATGCAGAGTGCACCCATGCGATCATATATGTACGGAAGGTTCCAAAAGAATAAGGACTTCAGGTTGTTCATCTCTCTGCCCCTTGAGTTTCACTTAGCTTCCACAGGACATTGACCAGATGTGAAAATTATTTGCATGCCTGATAATTGAAAGCCTGTACTTAAACCTAATGAGGTGGCAGGTTCATGAGGGACCACTAGTATCAGCTGGGAAATGGAAAGCCCAAACTGCAGTCTGGATGGAAGATATGACTACTTTTCATAACATTAGTACTGCCAGAGGCAGCTGAGGTGTGGACGTAGTCATCAAATAGTGACCATGAAGTTGTCTAACCACTACCCATGTGGAAAGAACAGAAAAGCTATATCAGTAGAGGAGTGCTCACAGGTCAGAAGCTCTTCTCTGAAAGATGCCAGAATGACATAAAAGGCCCTCCTGAGCTGAGATCACCTACAGAATACAGGGACAGAAGGGGGAATATTTATCTAAAGAAGACTGAGATTTAAATCACATGAAATTTTATTATCTTAAACTGGCAAAATCAAAATTTCTGACATCAGCAGAAATTAGGATTTGAAAGCTAAGTTCAATAGGAAACTAAAACTATAATTCTAAATATATTATGGTGTAATGTGAAATTTTAAAGGCTACACTACCAGGGCATTTATTCAAGAAAAAAAAGCTTCATAATTTCCATAGAAACTCATTTCAAAAGTAAGAAAATAATAGTATCCCACCTCAGAGAGTTGTTATGAAGATTGAATGCATTAGTATTTGCAAAAGGAATAATTAAAGAGTATTAGCTATTTTATTATACTTACTGATTATGTCCAGGATGAAGTTGATTTTGACACAGAAATTTATTTTATACATCCTGGTACTGCCTAGGGCAGCATGAGTTAAAAAGCTTTTGGTATCATTTACCCATCTGAGAATCTGATGATATTCTCCATAAAAGTGAACATGTGGACACCAAATTTGGCATATAACTTCAGGATTTCAAAGATAACTCAGGGCCATTCTTTGAGCCTCTATAGTTTGGCAGACCCTATGCTGAAAGCCCTTTGAAATACTCCTTTCTACTATGGCACTAAATCTTCAAGAAGCTAGGTTTTTCTTCTCAGTTTTGATTAAAAAAATAAAATAAAATCATCCCATCAAAAATTTTTCTTGGAGAATGAGAAAAGACAATCAACAGACACTAACACAGAAACGACACAGATGTTGGAATTATCTGACAAGGATTTTAAAGCAACTGTCATATAAATGATTTAATGAGCAATTACACACTTGAAACAAATGAAAAAGAAATGCAAAGTTTCAGTAAAGAAATAAAAGACATAAAGAAAAAAAAAGTGAAAATTTTAGAATTGAAAAATATAATAACAGAAATGAAAATTCAGTGGAAAGACACAATAATAGAATGGAGAGGACAGAGGCAAAAATCAACAAACTCAAAGATAGGACAGTAGAAATTACCCAACGTGAACAAAAGAAAATAGACTGGGGAAAAAGTATGACAGAAACTCAGTGACTTGTTGGACTAAAACAAAATATTTAACATGTCATGGGACTCTAAGAAAGAGAGGAGAAGGAGAGAGGGCTGAAAAGTATTCTAAGAAGTAATGGCTGAAAATTCTCCAAATTTGGCTGAAGACATAAGTCTATAGATTCAAGAAGCTGATCAGTTCCCAAGAGGGATAAACCCAAAGAAATCTACACCAAGATACATCATAATTAAACTTCTGGAAACTATAGACAGGGAAAAAAATCTTAAACCAGAAAGAGAGAAATGACATTTTGCCTACAGGGTAAAAAAACATTCAAATGACAGATTTGTCATCATAAACCATGAATGCCAGAGGGAAATGGCACATTCTCAAATACAGAAAGAAAAGATATGTCAGCCCAAATTCTATATGTGGCTAAATTATCCTTCAGGAATGAAATCAAGACATTCTCAGATGAAGGAAAATTAAGAGAATGTGACACCAGTAAACCTATTCTAAAAGAATTACTAAAAGTTCTTGAATATTCACGGTCTTAATTGTTTTACTAAAGAAAGAAAGATATAGTTATTATTCTCATCCAAATTCTGCAAATAAGAACACGAAAGCTTAGAGCTATGAAAGAATTTATTCAAGGTTGTCCAGAGATAGTGTTGTATTATAAAAATTAATCATAAAACAAAGCCATTTAACAAGGTTTTTTATTTATTTCCCACCTTTGTCTCCTCATTTATACTTTAGTTCCCCATCATAAAAAAATCATAGTTTTTTAAACTTCTTTAACTGTTAAATGGAATTATAAACGCCTTTTAATTGTAATATTGTAATAGTAAGTGTAATATTCCATTCACAGAACTAGACTATAAAATGGGTATAATACCTTTAACAAATTGCAGAAACCATATTCTTCAAATATCCTGCCTTTGCTAACGTCTATAATGACAAACAGTGAAATCATTTTGAATCTACCGGGACCAATTTACTGGTACAGTGCACAAGGTCCAGTGCTTCTAGCTGTAATTAGAAAATGGCGCCTGCTCTCCATTAGTTTTGGTTACTATAGTAATTCCATATGCCTGCTGACTAGTGAACTAGATCGTGTATCTTCTGTAAATTGCTCTTGTTAGTCACTTGTAATTTATTTTATGTTTCCAACAGCAATTTCAAACCAGCAGTGTCAGGAACACATGTTTTTGCAATTATTGGAAAAACAAACCAGAGAATGTATACCTCCAACCTCATCCCACTCTTGGCTATTAATGTTTACATAGACTACTGAATATTTTTGAAGCTCATCAAAGATTGTCAACATGATATTTTTTAAATACAAGGTAAGAAAACATACTCTTTCTGCCAAGAATATTTATTACAGAATTTTGAGGTCTCTTTATCTCTAGAAAAAACTATAATTTATAATCTGCATGTTTTTCCTATCTGCATTTTAGTAGACAATTTATTAGTGATAGATTATTTGAAATCTGATCTTAACATTCATTGTGGATTCAAATTCAGTTAACATTTTTTAAGGTACCTAAAGTGTTTGAGATTAGCAAAGAACATTTATCCATTCTTGTCCATGGTGCTTCTGTATTCAGTAAAAGCTAACAGTATGCTATATTCTTATTCCATTTTGGCACATTGTCAATGCTCATAGATACATGCATAGCCTCAAGCAGAATATCCTACCAAATAAGTATTGATAATGTGTCAAATGCTTGGTATAATAATGATTATTTCAACAGCTATCCCACAGAGCTTTGAACAATTAAGGAGGATAAAATATCCAATATCGATCTACACATATATCTCTATACCTCACGTATTGCTTTCCAGATGTATTTTTTAAGAAATATGAAATTTGGTTCATAACATAAAAATATATACATTAAATAAATTGGTTTGTATCATTTTAGTGCATTAAATCATAGTCTGACATATTAGTAGCTTACTGAATAAATAAATGAGTAAAATTTTGCAACACAAATATCAAACAAAAAGGATATATATAAAAAGTGAGGAACATTTTTGTAGTGATAAACAAATTTGCCTCTAAAATAAATTTATTTTAAATATTGATGTGTAAAACACAAATATCAAATATATGCCTGACATTGAGATTATTATAGACTTCATTCAGAATGTGATAATGCTATTTGTATTATATGTATAAATATAAAATATAAACTGATTATTCACATTTTATATCCCTATGCTTATACTTCTGAATTACTGCATCTAAAATGTTCCTAAGATTTAAGTCCTGGTCATTCATGATATAAAAGGATAAAACCACAATAACACTTTAAAACACTGCAAGCTCTTTTGAACTCAAACCTTTACCCCAATATTAAGAGTAATGAAGCTTCAAGAGACAGTTGTATACACATTAATTATTGTAATTATTCAAGCTACTTTCCCTTAGGGCTACCATATTTCTAAGCCAAAAGTGTATTCTTGGTTCACCATGACAATTAGCATCTGATAAATGATGCTACTGCCACACTTCTAATGTAGAGATTGATCATTTCCAATTAAGTTCTGAGAGAAATCAATGGTTTCTTCCTAGAGCATTTGCATTAACTAATTTATGTTAATATGAATACCTTATATCCACAATTTGCTAGGGAAGATTGGCCATTCTATTTATAAACTGGTTACTACTTTAGAGCTTCAGTATACTATTTCAGAGCTCAAAAAAATGCATAAAAGAGCTATAACTGGGTAACTTAACCACAGCAACTAAATCTTGACATTGATGAATGTTGATCCAACTCATATGCAGCAAAGAAGTTTTGGAAGATTCTTCCGTTTGACTGATTGTAGTTTGGAAATGTTACCATATATTGGGGAACCCACTCTCATTGTTTGGATTTATATTGTACTTCATGTAGCCACTACTAAATTTATGTATACTTCTTAAAGATATGACCCAAAGGGTGATGCTCTAATCAAATGTTTGCTCCAGTCCTATACATTCATAAGTAGGTACCAACTACATAATATATGCCAGTATACTGTGAGGGCCTTGGACGTTCAAGCAAAACAGCTTTGTCCTTACTGAACTTATACTCTAGTAGAAAAGACAGACACACATGAACAACACAACTCTATTTAATAGGAAAATGGGTGGTCTGAAGGAAAATAACAGAGTGAAACATATCTAGATACAGACATTATGGTGAGAGAATGAAATTAAGCTGAGAAATGAAGGACTGGGTGAGAACATTCTTGTATGAAGGAATAATGTAAGCAAAGTTTCTAAGACAGGAAAAAGATCAGCCTATCTACTCCAAGAACTGAAAGAATTCCTGTACTACTGGAGTGTATAGAAATTGGCTTAATATAGAAGAGCTTATGACTGAAAACAAACAGAAGGTGAAATATGTGGGTATAGATGCTAGTATAGGTAGATGTAGTAGTAAAAGTCTGTGTAAGTTCTCTGCCATTGACTTTAAATTTCTCAGAGAACATGACTGAGAGTTGACTACTTGAGCTGTTAGGTGGAGTATGGATTGTAAGAGGTGCAAAAAAGCAAGCAGAGAAACCAGCTAATGGCAGAGATGTGATAGATGGGTGAATATACGAATTATCAGCCAAACCAGGGCATTTTAGAGAATGAAAAAGGATACTGTACTTGTATTAATTATGCCAGGACAACAGGCATAACCCAAATCTGTCCTGGGAAAACAAGAATCTATGGTCACCCTATCCTATATTAGGGTAATGAGTACAAATTTAGATAAGGGGAAATGTACTGGTAATTTGGATATGAGGGTTAGGAGAGAGAAAGTATTCAAGAATAACTCCCAGGCTTCTGGCTATTTACGGAGAAATATAGGGGGATAAGCAGGCTTTTGGGGGATATGAAGAATTCTGTTTTGCATATATTTTGTTTGAGAGGCTTGTGAAACATTTAAGTGAGGATATTCATCCTGAAGCTCTGATGAGAGCTCTGGGTTGCAGATGTAAATTGGGCGGTTGAAAGCATAAAGGTAGTATTTAAAACTGTGGAAAAGGGATGAGATCACCTGGGATGAGAGCACACATGAAAGAGAAGGCAGACTATTAAACTCTGAGAAATCCTAGGAAAGATTGATTAGGGGAGGAGGAACCAGAAAATCAGACTGAGAAAAAATAGCTAGAAATTTAAGAGGAAACCAGGATAGAGCAGTGTCACACAAGTTCTGAGAATCGAAGTTCAAGCCTAGTTTCAAAAAGAAGAAAGTGGTCAAAATGTCTAATGTTACTGAGAGGTCAAGTAACTTGAGATCAGAAAGGTGTCCTTCGAATATGGGATCATAGGGATGATTTGTGACCTTGACAAGACTTCTTAAAGGGGAGTATTGAGGGCAAAAGTTAGGTCTGTCTGGGTTAAAGGGAAAATGAGGACTTCCACTTTCAGCAAAGCTGTGACTGCATGTTCAGTAAGACCCAACTGCTATAAACATTTAGATTCTCAAGAATATATGCTTCTAATGCTTTGTTGAAATTTTAGGAAATAAAGGAAATTTCCAGGCTATCTTTCACCACCAAACATATATCTCTCCAAAAACAGAGAGGTGTGAGTATTATGCAAATCAGATTTGGAAACTATGCTTTGAGCAAGCCACAAGGTAGGGAAATTGAAGCCAAACCTCTTGCATTAAGCCAGGAATCTTGCCAAAATGGCCTAGGTTACAGGTGTTCACTATTTCTGACAGGAACTATTGAAAATGCCATCATGGGGAAAGAATACCCTATTTAGATATCTAGGTTTCCATAGATTAAATCAAATAAATGGGAACTCACAATATATGTACAGAAGTATGTAAAGAAACAAATCACCATGAGTGAGAATCACAGAAACAGCAAACAGTTTTAAATCCCCAGGGACTTCAGGTTTTGAAGTTATTACTACAGAATATAAAATAACAATGTAAAAAAATGGAATCACAAAAAATAAACATATAATATGAGATTATAAAAGATGATCAGGCAGGCTTGAGGGGAACAAAAAACAAATAAAACTTTTAGGAAAAAAATATTGTTGAAATTAAAAACCTAATGGATTGCTTAAACACCAGATAAATAAGAGGGAATTAACAAGAATATACCAATACATTTACTAAGGATATAGGCAAAGTTGATGTGACAACTACACCTCAAAACAGTGATTTGGATAAGAGAGTAGGGTAGAGAGAGAAGTATTTCTATCCCATATAATAAGACAAATGAGGCAAGTGGGCTCTGTTCTGCCACCCTGAACATGTGGCCACATTTTTTGTCTGCAGCAGTTGTTCCAATCTTTCTCAGCGGTGTGATTCAAGGTAGTCTTCAGCACCACAATGACTTTCCAGCTAATTTCAAGAGACAAACAGAGCATTAAGGGAAAATGATTTCATATGTCAGGAGTGTGAACCCTCAGTTGTGCATATCAATTCCTCTTATTCACAAATGGTCAAAATCTAGTGTTATGGCCACATGTAAATAACTGCAAGAGAGACAGGGAAATTTACTCTCTAGCTGGGTGGCCACTTCTAGCTGAAATTTGGGGCTGAGATATTATTACTAAAATGAAGATAGGGAAATATATCCTAGGAGGTAACAGCAGTTTCCACACCAGCATAGAGTGGTAAGGAGATAAAAACTATGAAAGAGAGGTTGTAGGATATAAGGGTAGTATGAGAGGATCTAATCCAGGCCTGATCAGAGTCACAGGAGACATTAGAAAAAGTGGAGGAAAGGAAACATTAGAATAAAACTGGACAGAGAAAAACACAACTCCACAGATAAATGAAATACAACACATAACAAGAAAAAAAGAGAAATTCACAATTAGATATGTTATAGTGGCTGCAGATACTGAAGCAAGGACTATCTCAAAAGAAACCAGAAAGAGATCACTTAGAAAAAACCATGAGAAGACTGACAACAGCTTTCTGAATATCAACAATGGAAAACAGAAAAGAGTGAATTACTATCTTTAACATGTTAACCTAGAATCCTGTACACAGCAAAATTATCTTCTAAGAACATTGACAAAATAAAAATATTTTTAGATTAAAAACTAAGAGACCATTTAGAGACCTTCTTCAGGGGAACTTCTAAAAAAAAAATAATAAACTGATCCCAGGAGAAATGTCTGAGGAGCAATGGGAAACAAAAATTTTAAACATGTAGGTAAATCAAAACACACTTGTTGGGCTTCCCTGGTGGCGCAGTGGTTGAGAGTCCGCCTGCCGATGCAGGGGACACGGGTTCATGCCCCAGTCTGGGAAGATCCCACATGCCGCGGAACAGCTGGGCCCGTGAGCCACGGCCGCTGAGCCTGTGCGTCCGGAGCCTGTGCTCCGCAACGGGAGAGACCACAAAAGCGAGAGGCCCGCGTACCGAAAACAACAACAACAACAAAAAACACACTTGTCAAAAAAAAAACCCAAAAAACAAAAACACCACACTTGTCTGTATAAAATATTAATTAAAGTGTTCTAATTCGTTGGAAATTTTCTTGTAAAGAACAAAACTAAAAATGAATAAATTAATAACTTGTGAGTTGGGAGATGAGATCAGGGTTAAAGGTTTCTAAGGCCCAGTGTATTGTTAGAAAGGGAAATAAAGATTTTAAACTAATTTTAGATATTTTTAAGTTAAATGTGGTAAAAGTTTCAAGAGGAAAAGCTTAGGTATAGAATATAGCATCTCAATTAGCAGAGGGAGAAATGGAATAGGAAGACAAAAAAAATTCAGGAAATTGAAAAGAACTGAGAAGGAAAATTAAGCAGAAAAGTCAAGACAAATATCAATAGAAAGCACAAAGTAGGGTAGCAGAAAAAAGTCCAGTCATATTAATAATGATAACAATAATAGAAAAAAGATTTTAAAGCAGAAAATGTCATTACAAAATAAAAAGTTCAATTCATTAAGATGATATAACAATTCTGAATTTGCCTGCATATCATGAAATTGCTCAAAATATATAAAACGATAATTGATAAAGTTTCTTGAACCAAGATCATAGTGGGGAATTTTTTTAAAGTGAAGTGTAGTTGATTCACAATATATTAGTTTCTGGTGTTCAGCAGTGATTCAGTTATACATATACATATTCTTTTTCATATTCTTTTTCATTATGGTTTATTACAGGATATGGAATATAGTTCCCTGTGCTATATGATAGGGGACCTTGTTGTTTATACATTCTAGTCTCAAACATACCAATCCAACCCTCCCCACCCCACAACCACAAGTCTCTTCTCTATGAGTCTGCTTCTGTTTCATAGATATGCTCATGTCGTATTTTAGATTCCACATATAAGTGGTATCCTGTGGTATTTGTCTTTCTCCTTCTGACTTACTTCACTTAGTATGATAATCTCTAGGTCCACCCATGTAGTTGCAAATGGCATTATTTCTTTTTTTTTATAGCTGAGTAATATTCCATCTCATCTTCTTTATTCATTCATCTGTTGATGAACATTTAGGTTGTTTCCATGTCTTGGCTATTGTAAATAGTGCTGCTATGAACATAGGGGTGCATACATCTTTTCAAATTGTAGTTTTGTCTGGATATATGCCCAGGACTTGGATTGCTGGATCATATGGCAACTCTGTTTTTAGTTTTTTGAGGAACCTCCATAGTGTTATCCACAGTGGCTGCACCAGTTTACATTCCCACCAGCAGTGTAGGAGGGTTCCCTTTTCTCCACACCATCCCCAGCATTTGTTATTTGTAGCCTTTTTAATGTTGGCCATTCTGACCAGTGTGAAGTGGGGCCTCACTGTAGTTTTGATTTGCGTTTCTTTAATAATATTGAGTATCTTTTCATGTACCTATTGGCCATCTGTATGTCTTCTTTGGAGAAATGTCTATTTAGGTCTTCTGCCCACTTTTTTTTTTTTTTTTTTTTTGTGGTACGCGAGCCTCTCACTGTTGTGGCCTCTCCCGTTGTGGAGTACAGGCTCCGGACACACAGGCTCAGCGGCCATGGTTCACGGGCCTAGCCGCTCCGCGGCATGTGGGATCTTCCCGGACTGGGGCACGAACCCGTGTCCCCTGCATCGGCAGGCAGACTCTCAACCGCTGCGCCACCAGGGAAGCCCATTCTGCCCATTTTTTGATTTGTTTTTTTGTTATTGAGTTTTATGAGCTATTTGTATAATTTGGAAATTAAGCCCTTGTCAGCCACATAGTTTGCAAATATTTTCTCCCAGTCCGTAGGTTCTCTTTTCATTTTGTTTATGGTTTCCTTCGATGTGCAAAAGCTTGTAAGTTTGATTAGGTTTCATTTGCTAATTTTTACTTTTGTTTCTATTGCCTTGGGAGACTGACCTAAGAAAACACTGGTATAATTTATGTCAGAGAACGTCTTGCCTATGTTCTATTCTAGGAGTTTTATGGTGTCATGTCTTATATGTAAGTCTTTAAGCCACTTTGAGTTTATTTTTGTGTATGGTGAGAAGGTGTGTGCTACTTTCATTGATTTACATGCAGCTGTCCAACTTTCCCAACATAGTGGGGAATTTCAGCACTGCTCCCTCACTTATTTGATAGGACAAACAGAAAAGGAGTAGTAAATATGCAGAATAATTTTTTTTAAAGTTTACAAAGTTAATTTAAAATATATATGTAGAAATGTGTGTCCCCAAATTAGAGAAAACACATTCTTTTCAAGTACATGCAGCACATTTATAAAAACTGACCACTTATTTGGACAATAAACCAAGTATCAATAAATATCAAAGATTCAGTATCATATAAACTACATTTTCTGACAAAAATAAATTAATTTGGAAAAGAATAACAAAAAGATAATTTTAAGAATATTTATCCATTGAGGAATTTAAAAAACAATTTTAAGTAATCCATAGATTATAGAAGAAATCATTGTGGAAACTAAGCTATAAATACTTAGAACTGAATGATAATGAAAATGTTAAATATCAAAACAAGAGACTTGCAGTGAAAGCAAAATTTAAAGGGCAATTTAAATACTTATATAATAAAAAAAGTTACAAATGAGCTAAATGACTTTGCTTAAGAACTGAGGAAGGAACAGCAGAATAAAAGCAAAGAAGAAAATAGATAAAATAAGAACATAAATTTTTGAAATAGAAAAAGTGATATAATAAACTTAATTCACTGGGAAAAATTATGTAATAGATAACACTTGGGAAGACAAATCAAGAAAAGCTAAGACAAAGAGGAAAAAAAGGAATAAAAATGAAACAGAATTGTAGGTGTGTTAGTGATAAAAAGGTAGGAAAACACTAGTGATAAAAAAGGTAAGAAACAACTTTGTTCCAATAGCCATAAAGATATTGAAATTGTAGTTAAGTCATTCAATTAAAAAAAAATCAGGTTCGGATTGTATTACAGAATAATTCTCTAAGACTCCCAAGGAATTGTTCATTCCAATTTTATAAAACGCTCACAGACAATAAGAAAAAGAGTAGTCTCTAATTCATTCTATATGGCCAGTAAAATACTGAATTCAAACAAAAGTATATAAGAATAAAAAATTACAGGTCAATCTCACTCATGAACTCAGAATCAAAAATCTAAATAAAATATAAGCTGAATTGAACAGAATATTAAAAATTTAATACATTTGACTGAGCAGCTCTGAAAAGCAACGACAAATTATCATTAGAAAAGTTAACATAATAGAAGAAAAAGAGGGAATTCCCTGGTTGTCCAGTGGTTAGGACTTGGCGCTTTCACTACCACGGGCCTGGATTCTATCCCTGGTCAGGGAACTAAGATCCTGCAAGCCACGTGTGTGGGCAAAAAAAAATAATAAAAAAGAAAAAGAAAAGAAAAAAGACCTCAACATTTCATCTCATTAGACATAGGAAAAGCATTTAACTAGCATTTATTGAGGACTTACTTTCTAATAAGTACATATTTTCCTTTATTTTTAAAGACTAAACATAAAAATATTTGATAACTTGATAAAATCTAGAGATGTTATATACATTAATTACAGGTATGGAAATAGCAGACACGTGACCAAAAGATGGATAGGAATACACAAAAATGAAAATAGTGCCAAGGCGATAGGGTATTCCTTTAATATTGTTACCATATTATTTATCCAATAAAAGTGTATTAAAATATTAAACTCCTCATTTTATTTCAAATTTATTTTAATGGTCAAATCTTAATGATGAGTCTCAGTTCTTATTACACCTTCAGGTATGGTTGCTTTTCATAAATACTAATTCATTGTGTGAATCATATTTTACATTTATTTATATGTTTATCAATTTAAAGAAGAGAACATAGATGAATCGGCCTGTTTACAATTTCTGACATCATTTTCATATGCATTATCATTTTATCTTTTAATTGTGCTAAGCAGTTCAAAAGGGTGGAATTTTTCTGTTTCATAGATAAATGAACTCTGATTCCTACAGTGAAATAACTAGGTAAAAGTTATAGTAGTAGATAATAACCCAAATTTAAACCATATTTGATAAATATAATTTCTCCCATGTGCCAGTCCCTGTTAGAGTATACATTGATGATACAGACATTTAAAATTTTTTAATACAGTATTGGTTTTCAAATCAGCAATCTACCTCCCTAGAAAAGATTTGTGGAGTGAATGTAAGTTAGAAAAGATCCATATCCTTGGTGACCTTACCACTCAAGAGTCATATAAATACTGGACAAATCACTACCTGTAGTCACAACTCCTTAATAAAACTTGAAGTTCACAGCACATGATCCTGTCTTACAGTTATATTAAGAGGTTCTGCTAAGATGATTTAATTGCAAAACTTTGTACACTGTATGACACCATACAAATGCATAGCCTTATTTATGTACTCAAAGCCAAATCTTACACATTTTCCATTAGAATCAGAACCTTAATAAGCAGCCAGCACATGGACAACAGCATTTAGATTTAAAACATTCTAATATACTCAATAAATATACACTCAGTCCAAGGGAAGTTTTCAGAAAGCATTGAGATATTGTCCTCAACTAATACTAACAAAAAACAACAGGCACATGCAGTCATTTTATCTGCTGGCTCATAAGAATCTTGAATTTATTTATTCAATTTCCCATTTCTTCCTCTCATTTTTTCTCTCTTCCCATAGATTCAGAGTGATAGTAAGATTTCTATATTCAATAACACCTCTTCAAGTCTTTAACTTTGTTTAAAACAAGATAAAGAATACAGATTAAGAGGAATTCCCTGCTGGTCCAGTAGTTAGGACTCGGGACTTTCACTGCTGGGCCCAGGTTCGATCCCTCCTCTGGGAATTAAGATCCCGCAAGCCACGTGGCATGGTCAAAAAAAAAAAATTTTTTTACTGTTGTTAAGAATCTAGATTAAGGTCCTAATCCTGGCTTCATTTATTCAAACATTTGGAGTATCTACCACATGCCAGGCACTGTGCTAGGCTCTGGGGGAAAAAAATAACAGATTGGCTTCTGCTCTCATGTTGCTTATTTTCTGTGTGCGCTTGGGCATTGTAGTTAATCTTCTTTAGCTTGTATCTTGATTTATAACAATACAGTATTGATGTGAAGATTAAATATGGTTATCTATGCAATGAACATAGCATGGAGCCTAAAATAAGATATGGTGAGTATAAAAATAGATTTAAAATTTTTTTTTACTGAAGTCTATAACAATTTTTACCATTTTATCTTGAAAAAGAGTGTGCAATGTTGCAGCAGAAACAGGGAAATAAGTTTACAGACTGTCATTCTTTAAAGCTAAAGGTTAGGGTTATGGGACTTAGGTTTATGGGTCAATATTATGACTTGTGTGGGCAGAACTCTTCATTGGGTTATGCTTCCTGAAAAAAGACTTTCAGGTAACTAACAGAAGGAATTGCCTTTCTTCCTGCATTAATGGCAAATTAAATCTAAAAGATGGTCTACATGGATTAGAGCTAGAAAAAGGAATCAAACCACAGGAAATACAAACTTGCTTGTGTTAACCCAGGATCATCTGGAAAAGTGTACTTGCTAGCAGAACAGTAGTTTACTCCAGGTTTCACTATAGAATAAAAAATTCTACAAGATTATACAACTCCTTTTGCTCTAATTCCATTTCTGGAATTAGAAGAATCTTGCAACCAACTAACTTGGTTATGGAAAAAAAAATCTTGATGAACAGAAAGTTATATTCCCCCTAATAAAAATGAATAAATCATTCTTAAGTTTGGTGATTGGCAACCACTCTGCTGGTAGTGGAGCATCTGGGTAAACTCACAAAATTAGGTTCCTACACACACTAAACAAATATTCTAAACTGTCCCCATAGGGCAGCTAACAAGGACAAAGTGGGAGAATTTGACTATTTTAGTCTCAACACTTCATTCAACATGAGGCAACTGTAACACCAAGGTTGTGATTTATTAACCTAGTCAATGGCGGAAGCAGCACTAATTCAGAAGTTTGTTTTCTTTTACCATCAAATGCTAAATTAATATCCAAAGGCATATATTTGTATTTACCATGCTGTAAAACTTTTTCTTAAGTCAATGCTTTAAATTACTGTATGATCTTTCAATGCACAGAAATGAGAAACAAAATTTCTGAATAACACAATTTTAATACATGTTGACACTGGTTAATTGGTTAGAACGTTAGATTAACAAGGCCAAAGTCCAGGGTTTAAAGTCCAACTAGGCCAGTTGGCTTTCCAAACCATTTCTGACAGCACATGTTGTTGGTTAAAGAAATCACTTCTGGGGATTTTAAAAAAACCCAAGAAAAACCTGCAAAAGTAAGGCATTAATAATATTTAAAAAGGTGTCTTGTTTGTCACTTTAAAGCTGCATTTTCTTTGACAAGCACATATCTTTTCAACGTTATTAGAAATGCGCCTTATAGAATGCAAACTACTAACACCATGGATTTAGGTAGGATACTTCCAATGTTACCTCCTCTAAACAGAAAATCCATGGCACTACAAGCCAGTTACTTACATATCTGTAATTAAGTTACAATTACACCTATTATATATTAGGACCTACAATAATATTTTGGACACATCAAAGTACAGGACATTTGGCGAGAACACTGGGATTTTAATTTTGTAAACCGTATATTCGATTGCTCAGTTACAGAACGTTGCCCATAGAGAACTGGGGCCTGGGCTGAGAACTTGTCTCTGCCCAAATGCAATATCACGCACTACTCCCAAGAGACAGCAACAGGTCTGTCCAGATGCTAAGACCAGGGACTTCGAAATCTCCATCTTGAGCCTTACAGGACTTCAGGGCAGTAAAAACTTCATCTTTCAGAGGTGGAGGGGCCTGACAGAGGCTTTGAAACCTGCTCAACAACTCCTCCCAGGGCACATCCTGGGATTCAGTTCCAATCCAAAGGCCTTTCTGAAGGCTGTAGTGCAGCTGTCGACCCCAGTCTGTTAGCAGGCCCAGATAGACCCGGGAGAGCTCTGGATGGCGCCCCGCCACCAAAGTTAAAAGCTCGGCTGGGAGGCTGCGGCAAAAAGCAACCATGACATCCGATTTCCCCAGAAGCCAGCGAAGCAGCTCTTGACCCTCCTCTCCCGGAGTTTTGGGGCTACCTAGTTTCAATTCCTCTTCTTGGTGCCGGGGAGACGACGGCGGCAGCAACAGCGCGGCCGCTACCACCTTCAGGAAGTTGCTCTGGGGCGAGCGCTCCCACAGGCTGCTGAGAAGCTTACCAGGGCCCCCTGCATCGGCCTCCCCCACCTCCTGCAGACGCCTCAGCAGCAGCTCCGCCTGGGTCTTCATCAGTGGGTCCTCCTGAAGGGCCGGGTTCTCTCCATAGGCGTTGAAGCGCAGCATGTGAAGAGCGGCCCGGCGGCGGGCGAGGCGGGCCAGGCTGCCTTGGAGCGACTCCTCCTCGGCGTCCGGGACGCCAGGGCCGGGAAAGAGCTGCTGCAGCAGGTAGTGAAAGGAGGCATCCCCGAGGGCCGGGTTCGCCAGCAGTCGCAGGGACAGCAGCTGGTCGCAGAGCCCCAAGGCCTGGAAGTTCGCCAACCCCGGGGCTGGAGCAGGCCCAGAGTCGCCCTGCTGCTTCCACTGGTTTTGCAGTCGCCGCTCCAGCGCCTTGCTAATGCGGGCATGGCGGCCAAAGCGCTTGTGGATGTGGCGCAGGTAGCGAGCCCACTGTAGGGCCCTGCGCACGGTCACGGGGTCCCAGGTGCTGACGTGGGTCGTGCGGGAGACAGCCAGAACCTCGGAGAACCGCTCCAGGTGCTGCAAGAGCGGTTCCATTGAGCGCGCTAGGGCCTTACTTCCGCCTTCACCTTGGAGCCGGCTGCTCTCTGCGTGCTTGATTGGCGTGTTGGTGAAACGATACGCCTCTCTGCAACGCTATTGGGTAAAATCCCTGTCAATCTGACAGCGGCTTTAATCCGGGTACCTGCACTCCGAGAAATGTAAGCCCCGGGAAACTGCTCTTGGTTTTACTTTTGCCGTAGATATTGAGGAGGCTCGTACGGGAGGGAGAATGAAGGGAGGGCTAGGATTAGAGAATTCCCGGAGCCACGTGGGAGATGCTGTTAGTTACGGAGGTTTCCGTTTTTCCTTTCGCTTTATAAACATCTCTAGTAGAAGTTTCCTGAGTTTTGCGTGAGTGAATCTGTGTTAAGGTTTATCATAATTGGGGAAAGCCAGACACGGGCTGTTACATATAACAAAATGTAGTTAAATAAAAATTTTGGTTCAATTCAGTTTAGTAGAAAGGTACTGACCTTCAATTAATTAATACCAGACACTATGCTAAAGTCTGGGCCTTGACCTTATCCTATTATTATTAGAACTTGAATCCTGAAACTTAAAGATTAATACTTTATTAAAATAGTAAAGGAACTTAAATTTTATTTCAAAGTTTCATTATTGATTTTTGTTTTGTTTTTGTAATTCTCAAGGCAGAATAACTTAATTGACTCTTATTTCACACAAACAACTAATTGAACTAAGTGGCATTTAACAGCATATGACAAAAACAAATGCTTGTCTAAAGATTGTGGGAAGGGGGAGGGGGAAGAAGAATCCACTTCTGGAATGTTATCTGGATTTTTCACAAATTTATGTGTTCTACAGATGTTTATCTGCCAACCTGTAGGGGTTTTGTTCAGAAACCTACAACAATTTCTAATCTACTGAAGTTGATGACACAATAAGTCATTTGAGCTGAGTTTGTTTCCAGTCTTAAAGACACCAAGCAAAAGTATTCTAATGAGTAGTCGGAACTGGTGTTTTGTTTTGTTTTGCTTTAACAAAAAGGAGAAGAGAAACAAATTTAACAGGAAGAGTCATTTTTCATTTATTAACTTTTTTTAAAAAATGAATAAAGCAGTGGTGTTCATGCTGTTAATTCAGTTTTAAGATCTGATATTTATCACTTAGCCTAAACTCTCAGTTGGTCTGTAGTGGTTACTTGATTTTATCTTTGTGTTGGATACTAGAAACTTTGAGCCAAATGTGCAGTCTACTTTTAGCAAATGCACAGGCTTCACCAATTTATTCTTAAATTGAGCACTTATTATGTCACATAGTGTAAGATACTAGGGATTTATTTGTAAATATATAGATGTTGTCCTTGTCCTGGTGGAGAAGTTCATTTCCTAGCCTTTAAGAGCAAAATTAAACAAATAACCTCAAATGTGATAGGAGGCTATAACGAATGTGGATCTCCAAGACTTAGGTGATGGGGAAGGCCTCCCTCTGTAAGAAACTGACTTTCTCCTGAAAGCCCAAAGATGAATGTTGAAAAACGTTTTCAAGGTCAAGGGAACAGTTAGTTTACAGGTACCTGAGTTGAGAGAGCCCAATCCGTTTAAGGAGGTGAAAAAGTCCAAAAAATCTGCCTTCAGGTCGGGATGGGAGTGAGACCTTATGGCAGGAATTGTGCAGATTAGTTTCAGATCTTTCCACTTTTTAAAAATTTTAGCTAAAAAAAAAAAAATCTTAGCTAAAATCCCTGCTTGGGCATTATAATATGTAAATTTATGCATATTTCACATTCGTTTATTTTCATTAAATGAACACAATGTCTGTGAAATTTTCCCCTTTAGAAGAAAGAAAAGCCTAGGGTTTGGAGCTTCTCCTCAATGTTCCATTTAATCAACAAAATTCAATGATCATTTATGAAGCTTCTACTACATGTAAAGTATTAGGGATTGAAAAAATGATTATGACAAGGTCCTTTGCTTCAAGAAACCTACATTCTTGAGGCAGGGGTGGAAGGGGCACAAAAACACTGAACTATAGTGCAATTCAGATTTTATGTGTTTAAAAAATTCTAAGAATGATGCTATGAGAGACCAGATATAAATTGACAGGAGAGTTCAAGGAAGACTTTACAAAGGACTGATACTTCAGTTAGGCCTTAAACTATCATGAAATACAGGAAAATGCAAGTGAGAAAAATAACATAAGGATGTTAACCTGTATAGTGTGTGCTACAAATACTAGTACGAATCTCCCATATCTTCATTATGATTCCTAAATTTCTGGGATACAGTAAATTAGGACAGAGACTGAAAGGCCAGATTTCGGGAGATTTCATTAAAATACATCAATCAAACCATGAAAGTTAAGCATCATAAACAACTAAGCATCAGAAAAAGAGACATTCACAAAAAGTTTACCTCATAGGGTTCTGGTGAGGATTAAATGAAATAATAAATGTGAAATGCCATCCTTGGTATTTTGGCTGTCTTTTAATATTCATTCTATTATTACCCCCACGCTCTTTGCATAATAAAGATGCAATTTGGAGTACTGACTCCAGCTCAGCTCAAGGGGTAGGCCAATTTGAGCCAATCATGTTAATCCACCCCTCTCTTAATTCAGTAATTAATTTAGGAACCCAGCCTTAAGCCTATCAATGTATAACATTTTCTTTTTTTTTTTTTCAGAGAAAATATAGAACTTTTATTTTTCTGAAACATTGAGAAGTAGTTGCCAGTGACGTAATAAAACATTACCCTGAATACTGTGTTTATTATAAATATGAAAATTTTCCTACATAGCTAAATATAACCATCAATGTCAGGAAATTAACATCAATGTATTATTATAATTTAATCATCAGACCCTGTTCAAACTTATACAGTTGTCTCAATAATGTTTTTCTTTTTATTGAAGTATACTTGATTTACAATATTATATTAGTTTCAGCATAGTGATTCAGCTATTTTTATAGTTTATACTTCATTAAATATTATTACAAGATAATGACTAAAATTCCCTGTGCTATAAAATATATCTTGGATGCTTATTTATTTTATTTTTTTGTCCTTTATTTTTTAAATTTTTTTTGCATTTTATTTTATTTTTTTATACAGCAGGTTCTTATTAGTTATCCCTTTTATACATATTAGTGTATATATGTCAATCCCAATCTCCCAATTCATCACACCAACCCTCCCGCCCCCCCGCCGCTGCTTTCCTCCCTTGGTGTCCATAAGTTTGTGTTCTACATCCGTGTCTCAACTTCTGCCATAAAAACTGGCTCACCTGTACCATTTTTCTAGGTTTCACATATATGCGTTAATATACAATATTTGTTTTTCTCTTTCTGACTTACTTCACTCTGTATGACAGTCTCTAGATCCATCCACGTCTCTACAAATGATCCAATTTCATTCCTTTTTATGGCTGAGTAATATTCCATTGTATATATGTACCACATCTGCTTTATCCATTTGTCTGTTGATGGACATTTAGGTTGCTTCCATGACCTGGCTATTGTAAATAGTGCTGCAATGAACATTGGGGTGCATGTGTCTTTTTAAATTATGGTTTTCTCTGGCTATATGCCCAGTGGTGGGATTGCTGGGTCCTATGGTAATTCTATTTTTAGTTTTTTAAGGAACTTCCATACTGTTCTCCATAGTGGCTGTATCAATTTACATTCCCACCAACAGTGCAAGAGGGTTCCCCTTTCTCCACACCCTCTCCAATATTTGTTATTTGTAGATTTTCTGATGATGCCCATTCTAACTGGTGTGAGGTGACACGTCATTGTAGTTTTAATTTACATTTCTCTAATAATTAGTGACGTTGAGCAGCTTTTCATGCGCTTCTTGGCCATCTGTATGTCTTCTTTGGAGAAATGTCTATTTAGGTCTTCTGCCCATTTTTGGATTGGGTTGTTTGTTTTTTTAATATTGAGATGCACGAGCTGTTTATATATTTTGGAGATTAATCGTTTGTCCGTTGATTCATTTGCAAATATTTTCTCCCATGCTGACATTGTCTTTTTGTCTTGTTTGTAGTTTCCTTTGCTTTGCAAAAACTTTTAAGTTTCATTAAGCCCCATTTGTTTATTTTTGTTTTTATTTCCATGTCTAGGAGGTGGATCAAAAAAGATCTTGCTGTGATTTATGTCAAAGAGTATTCTTCCTATGTTTTCCTCTAAGAGTTTTATAGTGTCTAGTCTTACATTTAGGTCTCTAATCCATTTTGAATTTATTTTTGTGTATGGTGTTAGGGAATGTTCTAATTTCATTGTTTTACATGGAGGTGTCCAGTTTTCCTAGCATGACTTATTGAAGAGACTGTCTTTTCTCCATTGTATATCTTTGCCTCCTTTGTCATAGATTAGTTGACCATAGGTGCATGGGTTTATCTGTGGGCTTACTATCCTGTTCCATTGATCTATATTTCTGTTTTTGTGCCAGTACCATATTGTCTTGATTACTGTAGCTTTGTAGTATAGTCTGAAGTCATGGAGTCTGATTCCTCCAGCTCCGTTTTTTTCCCTCAAGACTGCTTTGGCTATTTGGGGTCTTTTGTGTCTCCATATAAATTTTAAGTTTTTTTGTTCTAGTTCTGTAAAAATTGCCATTGGTAATTTGATAGGGATTGCATTGAATCTGTAGATTGCTTTGCGTAGTATAGTCATTCTCACAGTATTGATTCTTCCAATCCAAGAACATGGTATATCTCTCCATCTGTTGGTATCATCTTTAATTTCTTTCATCAGTATCTTATACTTTTCTGCATACAGGTCTTTTGTCTCCCTAGGTAGGTTTATTCCTAGGTATTTTATTCTTTTGGTTGCAATGGTAAATGGGAGTGTTTCCATAATTTCTCTTTCAGATTTTTCATCATTAGTGTATAGGAATGCAAAAGATTTTTGTGCATTCATTTTGTATCCTGCTACTTTACCAAATTCATTGATTAGCTCTAGTACTTTTCTGGTGGCATCTTTAGGATTCTCTATGTATAGTATCATGTCATCTGCAGACAGTGACAGTTTTACTTCTTCTTTTCCAATTTGTATTCCTTTTATTTCTTTTTCTTCTCTGATTGCTGTGGCTAGGACTTCCAAAATTATGTTGAATAACAGTGGTGAGAGTGGACATGCTTGTCTTGTTCCTGATCTTAGAGGAAATGCTTTCAGTTTTTCACCATTGAGAATGATGTTTGCTGTGGGTTTGTCATATATGGCCTTTATTATGTTGAGTTAGGTTCCCTCTATGCCCACTTTCTGGAGAGTTTTTACCATAAATGTGTGTTGAATTTTCTAAGAAGCTTTACCTGCACCTATTGAGATGATTGTATGGTTTTTACTCCTTAATTTGTTAATATAGTGTATCACGTTGATTGATTTGCATATATTGAAGAATCCTTGCATCCCTGGGATAAATCCCACTTGATCATGGTGTATGATCCTTTTAATGTGTTGTTGGATTCTGTTTGCTAGTATTTTGTTGAGGATTTTTGCATCCATATTCTTCAGTGATATTGGTCTGTACTTTTCTTTTTCTGTAGTATCTTTGTCTGGTTTTGGTATCAGGGTGATGGTGGCCTCATAGAATGAATTTGGGAGTGTTCCTTCCTCTGCAATTTTTTGGAAGAGTTTGAGAAGGATGGGTGTTAGCTCTTCTCTAAATGTTTGATAGAATTCACCTGTGAAGCCATCTGGTCCTGGACTTTTGTTTGTTGGAAGATTTTTAATCACAGTTTCAATTTCATTACTTGTAATTGGTCTGTTCATATTTTCTATTTCTTCCTAGTTCAGTCTTGGAAGGTTATACCTTTCTAAGAATTTGTCCATTTCTTCCAGGTTGTCCATTTTATTGGCATAGAGTTGCTTGTAGTAGTTAGTCTCTTAGGATGCTTTTTATTTCTGCGGTGTCTGTTGTAACTTCTCCTTTTTCATTTATAATTTTATTGATTTGAGTCCTCTGCCTCTTTTTCTTGATGAGTTTGGCTAATGGTTTATCAGTTTTGTTTGTCTTCTCAAAGAACCAGCTTTTAGTTTTATTGATCTTTGCTATTGTTTTCTTTGTTTCTATTTCATTTATTTCTGCTCTGATCTTTATGATTCCTTTCCTTCTGCTAACTTTGGGTTTTGTTTGTTCTTCTTTCTCTAGTTCCTTTAGGTGTAAGGTTAGGTTGTTTATTTGATATTTTTCTTTTTTCTTGTATTGCTATAAACTTGTAGGTAGGCTTGTATTGCTATAAACTTCCCTCTTAGAACTGCTTTTACTGCATCCATAGGTTTTGATCGTCATGTTTTCATTGTCATTTTTCTCGAGGTATTTTTTGATTTCCTGTTTGAGTTCTTCAGTGATCTCTTGGTTATTTAGTAATGTGTTGTTTAGCCTCCATGTGTTTGTGGTTTTTTCCCTGTAATTGATTTCTAATCTCATAGTGTTGTGGTCAGAAAAGATGCTTGATATGATTTCAATTTCCTTAAATTTACTGAGGCTTGATTTGTGACCCAAGATGTGATCTATCCTGGACAATGTTCCGTGCGCACTTGAGAAGAAAGTGTAATCTGCTCTTTTTGGATGGAATGTCCTATAAATATCAATTAAATCTATCTGGTCTATTGTGTCTATTAAAGCTTCTCTTTCCTTATTTATTTTCATTTTGAATGATCTGTCCATTGGTGTAAGTGAGGTGTTAAAGTCCCCCACTATTATTGTGTTACTGTCGATTTCCTCTTTTATAGCTGTTAGCAGTTGCCTTATGTATTGCGGTGCTCCTATGTTGGGTGCATATATATTTATAATTGTTACATCTTCTTCTTGGATTGATCCCTTGATCATTATGTAGTGTCCTTCCTTGTCTTTTGTAACATTCTTTAAAGTCTATTTTATCTGATATGCCTATTGCTACTCCAGCTTTCTTTTGATTTCCATTTGCATGGAATATCTTTTTCCATCCCCTCACTTTCAGTCTGTATGTGTCCCTAGGTCTGAAGTGGGTCTCTTGACCCACTTCAGACAGCATATATATTGGTCTTGTTTTTGTATCCATTCCGCGAGCCTGTGTCTTTTGGTTGGAGCATTTAATCCATTCACATTTAAGGTGATTATCGATATGTATGTTCCTATGACAATTTTCTTAATTGTTTTGAGTTTGTTTTTGTAGGTCCTTTTCTTCTCTTGTGCTTCCCACTTAGAGAAGTTCCTTTAGCATTTGTTGTAGAGCTGGTTTTGTGGTGCTGAATTCTCTTAGCTTTTGCTTGTCTGTAAAGCTTTTGATTTCTCCATCAAATCTGAATATGTTCCTTGCTGGGTAGAGTAATCTTGATTGTAGGTTTTTCCCTTTCATCACTTTAAATATGTCATGCCCCTCCCTTCTGGCTTGTAGAGTTTCTGCTGAGAAATCAGCTGTTAACCTTATGGGAGTTCCCTTGTATGTTATTTGTTGTTTTTCCCTTGCTGCTTTCAGTAATTTTTCTTTGTCTTTAATTTTTGCCAATTTGAATACTATGTGTCTCGGCATGTTTCTCCTTGGGTTTATCCTGTATGGGACTCTCTGCCCTTCCTGGACTTGGGTGGCTATTTCCTTTTCCATGTGAGGGAAGCTTTCGACTATAATCTCTTCAAATATTTTCTCTGGTCCTTTCTCTCTCTCTTCTCCTTCTGGGACCCCTATAATGTGAATATTTTTCCATTTAATGTTTTCCCAGATGTCTCTTATGCTGTCTTCATTTCTTTTCATTCTTTTTTCTTTATTCTGTTCTGCACCAGTGAATTCCACTGTTCTGTCTTCCAGGTCACTTATCCGTTCTTCTGCCTGAGTTATTCTGCTGTTGATTGCTTCTAGTGTATTTTTCATTTCACTTATTGCATTGTTCATCTCTTTGTTTTTTCTGTGATTCTTCTAGGTGTTTGTTAAACATTTCTTGCATCTTCTCGATCTTTGCCTCCATTCTTTTTGCCAGGTCCTGGATCATCTTCACTATTATTATTATGAATTCTTTTTCTGGATGGTTCCCTATCTCCACTTCATTTAGTTGTTTTCCTGGGGTGTTATTTTGTTCCTTCATCTGGTACATAGCCCTCTGCTTTTTCATCCTGTCTATCTTTCTGTGAATGTGGTTTTTGTACCGCAGGCTGCAGGATTGTTGTTCTTGCTTCTGCTGTCTGCCTTCTGATGGATGAGGCTCTCTAAGAGGCTTGTACAAGTTTCCTGATGGGAGGGACTGGTGGTGGGTAGAGCTGGCTGTTGCTCTGGTGGGCAAAGCTCAGTAAAACTTTAATCCACTTGTCTGCTGACGGGTGTGGCTAGGTTCCTTCCTTGTTGGTTGTTTGGCCTGAGGTGACCCAACACTGGAGCCTACCCGGGCTCTTTGGTGGGGCTAATGGCGGACTCTGGGAGGGTTCATGCCAAGAAGTACTTCCAAGAATTTCTGCTGCCAGTCCTTGTCCTCATGGTGAGACACATCCACCCCCTGCTTCTGCTGGAGACCCTCCAACACTAGCAGGTAGGTCTGGTTCTATCTCCTATGGGGTCACTGCTCCTTCCTCTGGGTCCCGATGCGCACACTACTTTGTGTGTGCCCTCCAAGAGTGGAGAGTCTGTTTCCCCCAGTCCTGTCAACGTCCTGTAGTCAAATCCTGCTAGCCTTCAAAGTCTGATTCTCTAGGAATTCCTCCTCCCGTTGGGAAGCCTGACGTGGAGCTCAGAACCAGGTTGGGAAGCCTGACGTGGGGCTCAGAACCTTCACTCCAGTAGGTGGACTTCTGTGGTATAAGTATTCTCCAGTTTGTGAGTCACCCACCCAATAGTTATGGGATTTGATTTTATTGTGATTGCACCCCTCCTACCATCTCACTGTGGCTTCTCCTTTGTCTTTGGTTGTTGGGTATCTTTTCTGGTGAATTCCAGTGTCTTTCTGTTGATGATTGTTCAGCAGTTAGTTGTGATTCCAGTGCTCTCGCAAGAGGGAGTGAGCGTACATCCTTCTACTCCGCCATCTTGAACCAATCTTCAGCATTTTCTAATGACACATTTGTTCAGAAGTGGCCAGATGAATCAATTCCAATCAGTTAGGCCTAGATGATTACTTTTCTTTTCAGAGTTGGTAGATCATGCACATTCACCAATATGAAGAGATAGTCATATTAGACAATGTAGTTGTATACAAGCTGGGTATCAAGCATGCTTAAGAGATTGTTTCTTCCTCTTGATGTTGTATATTTATATGAGGCCCAAAGCTACCATAGCCCTCTTCTTCCCTGAGCCAATAGAATCTCATAATCACAAGGAATACATTGTATTAAGACAACTCTCAAACTAACCCTGTTTAAGATTATAATCCTATATATTACCAATTTTTTTTCTTGCAAGTTTCATTTTCTATTGCTTTCAACTAAATGCACCCAACTAATACCAGCCCTTTAGAACATTGTGTGGTATGTGGTGCATATAAACACTCAGTAAACATTGGCTATTGTTGTTAATGTTATATAAGCCTCCGAAGTGTACATCTTCCCATGTCTTCTCCAAATTGTACTCCTCCCTAATATAAAAGAGCAACCACCAACACCCTATGGTCAGAGGTAGAGAAAATTTTAGCAAAGAAACATACAGCTTGATGCTGCAATATTCACTGTTGGTCCTGAGACGTTTTTATTGCAGTCTTTTCCAATGGAGTATTAAGACTTGAAAAATCGAGTTCATTCCATGCTCTAGTTTAGGTCTAATTTTTTAGTTATTTTAAGATATGCATTAAGTCGGAAATTATAGGACACTATGGAACTGGGAGACCAATGAAAACAAAGTATTCTGATGTCCCTTTATTTTACTTTGAACAATATTATATTCACACACTTATTTCAATATTATATTGACACACTTATTTCAGCCCTCTGCTTGTTGAAATAATATTTTTCTATATGAACAAGCAGACCTGGACTCTACATCTTCAGGCAGGGTGGACCTGAAGGGTTTTTGTCTCATTCCAGAATCTTTTTCATGGAAGGAAAGTGCTTTGACTTTTTTACAATCACTCCGAGGGCAAATACTATGGGCAATGATTACACCTGATCCTAACTCTGTTACTTCATTCAAGACTGGAGTAAGAGTAGGTCTCTCTATGTTCTTTAGTAGCAACAATAAATAGCAAGCTGGCACAACTTTTGAAGAGAGATTTCTTATAGGAACTTTGCAAACATATTTGCCATTTTTTTGTGACAATGCAAACTATATTTCTTAGAGGTGACTATAGATCTTATTGGGTGTTCCTTCTACAAAATCAAAATTTCTTTGTTTTACTTATTTCCCTTACGAAGGGGAGAAATCATCAAATGAATTATAATGGACAGAGGATGTTAGACAGGTATAGGGTAATCTGACAATTAAGTTTCCAGGAACAAATGGCCTTGTCCTGCATCCTATGTTATTATAACTAGTCCCTGATCAGATTGTAGAACCTCATACCAAATCTCAAAAATATTTAATTTGTATACCTGATAAGAAAAAAAAACCAACAATGTTGATCTTTTTACCCTTTGGAATTGTTTTCATAAAGATAACTGACTATAACTAAGCAAATGTTTTTTCTGGGTCTTGAGCTTCCCAATCAGTGTACAGTAGTAAAGGTTACAATCGTATGTCTGAAATATTAATCTCCTTTGGCCTTGGGGCATATGAATGAAGTCTGGGAGGCTGGAGTCATTACTGACATAATGAGAGATCTGATAACCATTCTTCAGTCCTTCTTTGGACATGCTCTGCCACCTGGGCATCTACTCAGTGTCTAGAGTGAGTGCACAGTGCAGCCCATCAAGAAGTTAATGGAGGAGTTCTAGACGTCCACAAGGACAGGGCAAACCCTAGTGAGTTCAGAGGAAGGTGTTGGAGGAAGGGTTAGAGGATGAGATCTCCTTGTGGGCACAGATCTGGATGATGGCTCCAAATGTCTGTTTTCACAAATTTGAGACACTCCTTTCCATTTGCAGTGGATGTGACTTTAAGTGGCCTCAAAGCTAGCAGTAGAAGGACTGCCCTGACAATGCATGTGTACTCTGAAAATTAGAACTTCATTAAAACTTTGGAACAAGTGATTTGAATTGTTTTTTGGACTTGAAATTCATTTTCATCATCATAGTATACGTTTAACATATTGCCTTCATAAGAAAAGAAAAAAGAGCTTTTCTTTAAATATAATCTCATTCCTTATAAATTTTAAAAGCCTATAAAAATGGTTTTACCTATTTTATCAACAACATTTCTAGTCAATGGTGACTCAAGATTATGAAGAGAACTTTGTTAAGGTCTTGATCAGGAATTGTGACTGACCATTTCAAGCATAAAAAACAATACTAAAAAAAATTACGAAAGCAAGCTTAATTTTCCAATTTAAAAAATTCAGTTTTAATTGTTGGGAAGTTTCATATAAATTTAATATGTAGAATCATGTCTATTCGTAGTACAGAGACAGTGCAAAAAAATATTTTTTTCACCAAGACTTTTACCTATAGATCTTCCTCAACTTACGATGGAGTTGTCCCATTAAACCCATCATAAGCTAAAAATATCTTAAGTTCATCAAAAATGAATTTAATACTCCTAACCTGCCAAACATTATGGCTTAGCCTCACCTACCTTAAATGTGCTCAGGCCACTTACATTAGCCAGTTGAGCAAGTCATATAACACAAAGCCTATTTTATAGTAAAGCATTGACTATCTCATGACATTTATTGAACACTGTACTATACTAAAGAAAACCCAGAGTGGTTGTATGGGTACAGAGTGGTTGTCAGTGTATTGGTGGTTGACCCTCATGATTGCATGGCTGACCGGAAGGTGTCACTCGCTGCTGCTGCCCAGCATCATAAGAGAGTATCAGACCACATATCTCTAGCCCATGAAAAGATCAAAATTCAAAGTATGAATCTACTGAATGCATATCACTTTTGTACCATTTTAAAGTCAAACAATCATAAGTAGAACCATTGTAAATTCGGAATTGTTTGTATGCATCCCAAATCCTCTGATCGACTGACAAGTGCCATAACGTAAAAAAAAATTGGAAAGCACTGCTCTAACATAGGCACTCTAACACAATTAGCTAAAGAAAAATGGCAAAATAGAGGGCACTGCAATTCAAATGAAGCTTGCCTTAAATTTCTACAAATAGGACAGGAAGAAAATTAGTTGGTTAGTTATTCTCCGTTTGTCCTTCCCATGTCACCCCATCCATTTTCTCCTTTCTTTCCCTATTCTGTGCAGAGGACTGGCTTGATCCTTATTGACTCTGTCAGCCTTATTCCCTTGCCCTCTGACTTGACACTGAATCGACCAATGAGAGGCATTAGCAATCAGAAAGAGGAGAGGGATGTAGGGTTTTCTTCCTCTGCTCAGGCATCAGGATTCTGGTTCTTTCATTTTAAAATGCCATGAGGCCTCCCTGAGCCTCTGATACCACCTATTATTCTCTGCAGCCGTTTCTGCTGTTGCTAATCCCTGGATGCCCTAACATACCTTGTCGATTTCCTTAACCCTGGCCTTGCTTCTGCAAACATCCCTGTTATTTCAAAATCCCTGCTGACTGTGCTGGTTTCCTGCCAAGACCTTAACTGACACAGTCGTCTGAGTTTTCAACCATTCTCATAATTAATATAAGTCTATGAGTCATAATATTATCAATCAGTATGTTTTTAGGGAATGATGACTAGTCTAGTGCAGTGATTCCCAAATACCTGTCATTGCCAGACACTCCTGCCAATCTATGACAAAGTCATCATTATTACAGTGATATATGAAAAATAAATGACATAACAATGTGAAGCGCTTTCATAAACATAGTTAATTTAAGTGAAGGGAAAAAGTATTTTTTTTTTTTGTAAAGTAAAGGTGATGTTAAATGTCAATTTTGTGTTTTCTTAGTTTGGAAAAATTTTAAAGTTTGCAATTATCTTAGACACCTATTTTAGAAACTATGTGTTATGGGTCCACATATATAGATATATGCATATATCTATAGCTAGATAAAAGATAGATTATAAATCTGTGAGATCTATAATTCTGAAAATCTCCCATCTCATGTGTGGAAAATGGTAGGAGTGTTTGTAGATAGACCCAGCTTGTGAAGACCTTGGAATACTTTAGTAAGGAATAGGGTCTGTGTTCAATTGGCTTTCAGATGCTATTGACAGTTTTGGAGCACGAGAATGACATGATCATATATGTTATAAAGCAATGTGGAGAATTGGTTGTAACCAGCTGAGACAAATGGCTAGAGATGGAGGTCCCCTAGAGAAATATTGCAATAGTCCAGGTGCACAAAATGAGTTTCACTAAGGAAGTAGCAGAGGAAACACTAAGAAGTGGTGGGGAGTGAGTGGTGCTCAGACTTGAAAATTCCTTCTGAAGAAGAATCATTAGATCTTAATGGAGAAAAGAATCAAAATTACTGTGCATATTCTCATTGAAGTGATTGAGTGCAGTCTCTTTACCTTTGGAATGGAACGTGGATTGGTATTGATTTTAGCTAATGCCTGTAATTGGAAGAGGGAAAAAAATCTCAGAGCAAATCACGGCTCAGTGGAAGCTCTTATGCATTTGTTTTTTAATCCCAAATTACTGTTTTTCTTCACACTCTTCAGGATCCCCTGGATTAGCAAATTAGGTAATAGAATATTTTATTAGTAATTAGTAATTAGTGAATACTAGTGGTAACTCCAGAAGACATCTTGGTTGCATGAGAATTATTAAAAACATGGATTGAATTATTCAAAGGGAAGAATTTAAACAAGAATTTCTCCTCTTCCTTAAATAATCTCTAATTCAATTCCCAGAATCTTAACATTTAACTTAATACTTCTTGGATTGCTAATATTCAGAAACTACTTAAATACTTGAATTAGTCCCACTGGAAGAAACTCCTCTGACTTGTCGTTTTTATATTTTTTCCACTGCTTGGACACCTATTGAAAAAAAATCTATATATAAGGGACATAAATTGACATAAATTGAATATATAATATATAGTTTTGACATTATATATCAATACACAGATTATACATCCTCCTCTGTGTATATGTGTGTATTTGCATAAAAGTAAATGGGATGAAATTCCTAAGAAGATACTTGGAAGTAAATAATTGAACTAAATTTATTTTTAAGATTTCATTTTTCTTTTACAACTGGTAATTTTTTTCTAATGTCTAAAGCAGAAAGAAAAAATATGAATCGCAATCTCTCTTTACCTTTGAATTAGAAGTTTGATTTCTTGGAGGAGAACTCTGTAATAATGTCTGGGTGCCTTTATTTTTATCCCACAGTTATCAGTATATTGCTATATAAGCACCTGCCAGGAAGGCCTATTTTTTTCTAGTTCAGTAATTTTTTGAGTCTGTTGTTCCCATTTTCAAGTCTCCAAAACTTTTATGTGAATTCTTTCACCACATTTTTTTCATTATTTCCCAACCTTCTTTTTTTCTAGGTGGCTGAAGTTTCCAGACATATAACCAGAAATGTCCTAAGAGAATCAATATATAAAAAAATAAAGCTAAGGAAATGGAAAGCAAAGAAAAATAGGCATGTATAATACATGCATATGCACATGTAAACTCATTTTAAACTTTCCTTAAAAAAGTAATAGATGAATTGATTTTCCTAATTAATATTCTCTGAGTAACAAATATAGTGGAAAAATTATCAAGAAACTTTTTTTGTTTTTAATAACTTCCAGACCTAATCTAAGTTCTTAGATTGGGCTAGTCTGTTAATACCATTAATGTCAAGTATTTTCCCCAAAGATTCCTAACATTTCAAAATAAACTGCCTGAAATAAGCCAAATAAGTGATTAAAACAAAATTCATAATATCACAGAACATTTTATGGGTATGTAAAAATTCTTTTGGTAATGTTTTTATGAGTTAGTTACCAAATTTTAAGCATAAAGGAAAGCTTTAAAGGGAATATTCCATCAGGTTTGAGCGAAATACTCCACTTGAGGGTCAAGAGGGGTGTTTAAAGCAAAAGTGCTATAGTTAGTATTTCTTTTCCCTTTTTTCTTTTGAGTGGATTAATGAATGTTGTAATTTTCTAACAGTTTGCATATCTCTACTTAAACAGATCCAGTGGGTAAAACCCCCTATTTCTGGTTATCTTAGAATATGGTGTATCTTCACCTTTCCCCTAGTTGGTATAATTTTTGTGTTCATCTGTTTTATTGATGCTGGACATAGAGGAGGGACTGTATACAACCGAGCAACATCTCTGTTATCAGGATATTGGTAGAACCTGGATCCATTTGAAGACATTTCAGTATCCCATGGACAATTCAGCATGTTAGAAAATGCTAAATGCCAAGAGTTCAGAACAAGATAAAATTACAGAGAGGATTGTAGGGTAGAAAGAGGAAGGTAGCGATAATATTAAAGTCAAGATTAAAAAAAAAACATATATATATATACACACATGTATATATATGTAGCAGATTAAATTTGACTGTGTAATGGGAAGTATTGAGAAAATGTTCAGATAAATATTTTCCTAAATAATGTTATTGAAATATTATAAAGTTAGGGATGGCAATCAACAATATAATTTAAGCAAATCAAGAATGCCAAACTCTATAGTAAAAAATTTTGTTAGTAAAATTATAATTTTTAAAGGGTAACATTCTTAACTTTTTCTAGTTCAAATAAAGTTTTCTGTTCCTAGTGTTTTGGGTTGTTAAAAACAGTATTCATTCTATTGTATTCATTAGTGAGAAAAAAGTTTGGTGTTTTATCCTCTGCCCAACCAGAATATCAGTTAATATCTGCAAATCTGCAAAATGAGAAGTGATTAAAGTGGACACCATGTTCTTCTCTAGCTCTCTGATGTGATAATTTTACTTAGTTTATTTACAGATTTTAATTAAAAGGGGGGGAGCTTAATTTAATTTTAACAGGATGACTGAATACCTCTACAGTGTGCTTTAAGATCAATTGACATTTTATTGCCTGTACTAGCAGCCAGATTTCCCCTATTTTTCTCTACTTTTTTATAGCCTAAAGGACACTAAATCTAGCACTCAACTTCTAGTAGTCCAAGTATTTTCAACTTTAAATCTATGTGTTCTTGAATTTTGTAATCTCATTAGGTAGATGGTTGAGAAACATAAAGTATGAACACTAATCAGATACCCAGATGATAGAACATTGGAAAGACTGTCTGCACAGCATTAAAAGACATAGGCAATTGAAACTGCCAAAGGAAAATTCTATTTTGTGAAAGGTGGGGTATTTGGAAACGGGTCATAAGACATTTGGCTAACTTTGCTAAATTGTTTTTGTATGGCATCTCTTTTAGACAGTAATCCAGAAATCAAAAACCACTTTATGCACTACCCATGGTACGTGGCTTAGTTAAGTAGTATTTGCACACTGTCAAGTTTGCTTTCTAATTCTAAAATTTCCCTTCCCCCCTCCCTCCCTCTCTCCCTCCCCCCTCCCTTCCCCCTCCCTTCCTTCCTTCATTCCTTCCTTCCTTCCTTTTGTCTATCTTCCTTCCTTTTTTCTTTGTTTTTTATTTTTTTCATTTCTGCTCACTCATTTGTTTCTATATATGGCCAGAATAAGACTCACCAGCTTTGCATAATACAAAGCACTCAGTGAAAGGGAGCTAATGTTATTTTGTGTAGCATAGGAGCTCAAAAATAGTCACAAATATATGCAGGCTTTATTTTATGATGTTTCCTTTAAAAATGCACCTTACCTCTAATTTTACTAAACTAGTCTTATTTCTAGCCCAGAACAGTCTTGTTCTTTCCTTTCTCAACTGCTGTACCTAATGTTTCTTGTACCTGGAATCATTGTCTTCCCTTCTACTTCACATGAAACACATCCTTCTATGCTACAAAATGCAAGTCAAATCCTACCTCTTTTATGAGCCTTTCCTGATAATTCCAGCTGAAAGTAATCTGTTTCACTTCTAGATTCTTTTAACACTTGTGGTTGGATTGTTAATTTGTCATTTACTATTTACTGCATTTCAGTAGAAGTTAGGTTCCTTTTATGATGCAAACGTTTAATGACATGAACCAACTGGATCCATCCCCAAGCTGGGCATATTGCTACCGCAAGGATTGAATTCAGTAGTCTGGGTTCATTGTGCAGGGTCCCTCCTCCACAAAAAGGGCAAGAATACGCAGGCCAATTACATTTCAAGTGGTTTTGTGCATCTTAGCTCCAGCTTAACCATTTTGAATGAGATGACTGTCTCTTTTTTGTTTGTTGGTTTTGTTTTTGTTTGTTTGTTTTATTGGGGTATAGTTGCTTTACAATGTTGTATTAGTTTCTGCTGTACAATGAAGGTTCAGCTGTATGTATACATATATCCCCTACCTCTTGGACCTCCCTCCCCCCACATCCCACCCGTCTAGGTCACCATAGAGCACGGAACTGAGCTCCCTGCGCTATACAGCAGGTTCCCACTAGATATCAGTTTTACACATGGTAGTGTATATATGTCAATCCCAATCTCCCAATTCATCCCATCCCCCTTTGCCCCCCCCACCACGTCCACATGTCCCTTCTCTACATCTGCGTCTCTATTCCTGCCCTGCAAATAGGTTCATCTGTACCATTTTTCTAGATTCCACATATATGTGTTAATATATGATATTTGGTTTTCTCTTTCTGACTTACTTCACTCTGTATGACTGACAACTACCATATGACCCAACAGTCCCACTACTGGGCATATACCCTGAGAAAACCATAATTCAGAACAATGTTCATTGTAGCACTATTTACAATATCCAAGACATGGAAGCAACCTAAATGTCCATTGACAGATGAATGGATAAAAAAGATATGGTACATATATACAATGGAATAATACTCAGCCATAAAAAGGAACGAAATTGGGATGACTGCCTCTTAATGGTATTTTTAATGTACACAGTACTTTCTACAGTACCTTACAGGATAGAGGGATGCAAGGTGATGGAGTGGAAAAAATTATGCACTTTCTTTGATGGTGAGACTTCTTTTCATTAGACTCTGAGCTCCTAAAAAGGAGGGGCTAAGTTTTTGTACCTTTGGTTCCTAACATAACCACGAATACATGGTTGGTGTTTAGTAAGTGTTTGTTAAGCTCAGCAAAATTTTGGAATCAAACACACCTGGGCTTAATACTTCTGTTGCTTTTAAGTTCACCTCAGGCAAGTTACTTAAACTTTTGAGTCTATTCCTTCATTCATAAACAGGAGATAATAACATTTGCCATAAAATTGTTATGAGGACTCAATAAAATCATGTTTGCAAGGCACCTAGAACAGCTACTATATACAATTGATATTAGAGAGTTCTTCTTTCTTATTCAAATATTATATGTATATATATACATATATATATATATATATATATATATATATATATATGAATTCATAGAGGAATGAAAGGGATATTCTACCTATCAGGACTGGCAAGACAAAAAAATGAGGCAAGCAAGATGCATTTGGGATGCATTTGTTTATATTTCCAACTAATACTTTTTGAACCCATACTATGTGCCATATTATGTCCTAGGGATAAAATAATGAATATAATGGAATCTGCATCAGCAAGACCCAGTCTAAGAGAGAAGAAATCTTCAAATAGCCAATAGTCTGAGTTAGGATTAAGATACTAGGTATGGCAGTTTTAAACACGGCCCAGAAATATTTGACAGTCCTCCTATTGAAAGGATGGACTTGTGGCCAATTTGACGTGACAGAAGGGATGTGGTGTGAATCCTGAGGCTAGATCCTAAAAGGCCATGCATCTTCCACCTGGTTCTCTTAGACTGCTTGCTCTCAGGATATTGCTCTAACAACACTCCCTTTAGGAATCTGGTCATCATGCTTTGAGAAGGCCAGTTCACAAGGAGAAGCCTTCAGTCATCCAAGCCCAGATATGAGACTGACAAAGCATACAGATTATTCCAGTCCTTAACTGTTTGAGTTTTCCTACCTGAATCCTCAGACATTGTGGGACAGAGATGAGCCATCCCTGCAGTGCTCTGTCTGATATTTTCCATAGAGTTCATTAGCAAAATTACATGGTGGTTGTTTTACATCACTAAATCTGGAGTGGTTTGTTACACAGCAATAGTAACTGGAGCATTAGGTGATACCTGGGTGAAGGTGCTTAATTCAAAACCTGGCCAAATACTATGAGATCATTATCACTTAATGGTCCAGTAATATTTTAAACCCCTCTAGTTGAAATTATTTAAATAGTTTTCTTTCTAAATAAGTGTAAAATAACCTGTAAGAACTCGTAGGTCCAAGTGATGAGAAATAATTAATAAATAATAGAAAATTTACCTGTTTTTTTCTGATAAAGGAGATTCCTTCCTAATGTGAAGTGCATCCCTGAATCTTTATTATGAAACTAAAATATAGACCATAAAGAGTTATGGTTAATGTAGAGCTATATAACTATTTATGGTAGTTAGAAAATGAAAATTTTCACCAGAGGAAAAAGTGTAGTTGTATGATGTATACCCCTGAATTAATAACCAAATCTGTTAGAAAATTAATTGACTTGAAACTTGAGTTATGCTATTCAGAGTCTAAACTTCTTAATATGGTATTCAAGACCATCTAAACTCTGATCAGGGCCTCATCCCCACTACTATCCTCTGTCACCTGAATCCCCAGCCTCTCCAGACTGCCTCTCATTCCCTGAAGACTGTACACTTTAACACCTCCATGCCTAGACTCAACTCCCTTACCTTATATTGGGGTCACCCAAATGGGTGGGCTCACCCCACAACCTCATCTACCCTGATTCCAGAGACAGGCTGACATTGCTTCTGTTTTCTCTTCTCTACATTGTTAATATCTATAGTTAACACTTACTCTGCATTAAGCTAATTCTGCATTTGTCTCTTTCCTTCACCAATGGAAAATTCTTCAGAGGAAGTAGTCGTTCTAATTCATCTTTGTATTCCCATGGTCCCAGCTTAGGTACTTAATAAAGATTTCCTAATAGTTAAAAAATATATATATATAGGAAACTCTCTGAGATAAGTTTGTGATACAGCAATAAGCATTCCAAAAACATTATCAGAGTCTCCATCCACTCTTTAATTCCAAAATTGAAAAACAAGACCAAACCAAAAATTACTGTACTTTGTTGAAATCCTAAACTCCCCAGACTATGAAAATCACCAATTTGTTTTGGAAAAAATTAGTGTCTCTATTTGTGAGAACTTCTGTATAATTCCCATACGTAATTTGGTTCCACTTGTAAACTCTGCCTCAGTGAAAAAACTTAATGTATGTTCTGGCAGCCCTCATAAATGTCTCCTCTGCTGGCTCAGCAAAGAAATTAAACCAAACCATAAGATATAAATCATATACTTTCTTGGTACAGAGCCTAGCCTTATTTCTTTACCTTCTATGTCTCTAGCTTATATATTTAAGACTAAGTGTTAAAATTTAATTAGCAAAATTAGTGCAATATTTAAGACTGAGTATATGAGATGTTATAAATTATTTTAAAATTCTGAGGAAAAATATTAAATAAACATTATGTCTGTTGCATATCTTTCCTGTGCTTCTTGTATCATACTTTATTCTTGTTGTTTCGTAAAAATGTTCTTATTTACTAAAAAGTAAAAATATCTTTATGTAGTATCATTATCTGAATAAACTGCAGATTAAAGTTATTCATGAACAAGGAACTAAAAATGTTCCAAAACAAATTGGAACTTTTTTATTTCATCACACCTATAATTTCCACAAACTGTAAAACCATAGCATATACTAGTTGCTGATGTCTCTTCTGATTCTTGGCTTAGATTTTTGGGGTCTTAAACTTGGCTGTTATTTTCTGAAACTTGAAGCTTTTAATCATCTCCTTATGAGTTGCACCAACACATGTCATTAATGAAGAGAATTGGGTAACCTCCCTTGCTATTATTCTTAATTCAGCATATGACAGACACCGGCAGCAATTAGGAAGATCTGCCTAAGGCATAGAACGTTGAAAATAATATCTGATGACACAAAGAGGATTGATGTGGAAAAAAAAAAAAGAATTGTGTAAAGGAGAAATTTAATGTAAAAAGAGTGTTCACATATTGGAGGAAAAAAGAACAATGTATAATCCAGGTAAACTCTAAAGAGTTACTGGAATTTAAGAAAACTTAATAAAAAGTATCGAGAAGTAAACTTTACACTTTGACAAATCTACAACCAAGTGGTAAAGCAGTATTAACAAATGAAAACCATCTCCACACTTTATTCATAAGCCATAAGATGTATGAGCTAGAGAAAATTGCTGATGGTAGAAATAGTCAAAGGTAGTTCAAGTTAAAATGGATATCATGCAAAGGTATTGCTTATTACTCTCCCACTTATGGTGTCTGTTATTATTTTGTGTGTGTGTGTGTTATAGCACTTCCAAGCTTTTACACTCTATACCTGACATTTTCACTTTTACTCTATTAAAGTTTTAGTATTTTTTACTCATTTTTTTTTTAGTTTTAACTTTTATAAAGTCTTTTGAGATAACTTACAGAAATTCATGAGCACAGGGAATTATGATCATTGTATTTCTATAGAGAGGAGATAGTGAGAAGGAAGGAACATTTTAAGAGAGAAGGACAAGGGAGCAGAAAAAATCTAGAAATTATACAAGAGGAGAGAATTCTAGGAGTGTGAATGAGATGAAGAAAGGGAAGTAGGATAAAAACAGAGTTCTCCATCCCTTCCTTCCTTTCTGTTTTTATAAAACGTAAGGTTTCTTTTCAGGGCAGGACACATCAAAATACACTGACAGTTGGATAGATGAAAGTCAGAACTCTTTCTTACAGCTCCAAATGAAAGAAGACTGTCAGGCAGAGCCACATAAGCACTTTTATCCTGGGACAGGGTAACAGAAAGCTGGAGCTGTAGGAGCAGCCTCTGTATGGCGAACTTCTGGGTTAATTTTTAGTCCCTGTGAACTGGCTAATTTGAAATCTTCTGTGGACCCCCCAGGGCATTACGGGGTGGAGGGTTCTCCCTGGTTCTGTTTCCTGGCCCCATGGAGATTAGGGTAAGTGCACTGTGGTTCAGAGTATGAAACCTCAATAAGGGAAGTGGTCAGGGTGCAGACTTAATTGGTTGCTTCAGAAGGGGAACTGACCAGACTCTACCCAGGACCTGGAAACCAGGTCAAGACAGCATAAAAACAATCAAACGCCACTTTATTATACTTACCTGGACACACACACAAACACACAAAGAGAGTGAATTAAACTCTAAATATAAAGAAGGCAAAGAAGAACAGAGAAAATATTAATAGCAGGGAAGGAAAAAACAGTAGGTTATCTCCTGAACCAGAGATTTGTTATGAGCTAATTTTCTTTCTTAACCTTCAGGGTCATGACAACTGTTTCCTTACACTCTTTCTACCCCGGGCATTGGTTGTCAAACGGGGCAGCTCAACTATGTGAGCATCGTATCTTGGCCCATAATCATCCATTACTCCTAATACATTTTATTAGGATTTAAATGAACAATTTAGTAATGAGCTGGGTCTCCCCCAGAGTTCTATAACAACTGGTAGCTAAACAATTAGAAATGACAATTAATATTTCTACTTTTATTCAGCAATTCCCCAGTGTTTAAGGTGAGAGACTTTAAGTAATCCGATGTGTTTGTGGGGAAGAGGAATGGAGACAACTGAATACTTGTGTGTACACATAAGATTTGCTTTTTAAAGACTCAGTTATTATTATTTTTAATCTCTGGCAAAGGTTTTCAAATTTTAACGTGCATAAGAAGCTTTGAGAGTGTTTGTTACTGTTGATGCCAGGGCTCTTTGCCCTGAGGGTCACGTCTGTGCAGAGCTCCATTTTTTTTTTCATTTTCTTTTATTTAAAAAATATTTTTTAACGTCTTTATTGGAGTATAATTGCTTTACAATGGTGTGTTAGTTTCTACTGTATAATAAACTGAATCAGCTATACATATACATACATCCCCATATCTCCTCCCTGTTGCACCTCTCTCCCACCCTCCCTATCCCACCCCTCTAGGTGGACACAAAGCACCGTAGACTCAGTTATTTTTGATTCACCCTTTACTCCACTGACCACACGAGAGCTTCCCTTGGATACCAAATAGTCACATCAAACTTAACTTATGCAAAACTAGAAACCTAATTTCCACGCCACACAAAACAAGATAAGGCAAAATAAAACAAGACAACTTCTTCCCAAAGTCTTTTCCATTTCAGTAAACTGCAGCATTTCTTACACAAAAAAATCTTAGGCTCGCCTTGTCTGTTTCTCACACTGCCTACCTAGCCATCAGTGATAAAATTTAAATCATAATTTAAAATAAAAATCATAGTGAAATATGTCATGGATGATGTTATAGTGTAGACTAGATTTGATGCTCATGTAAGTCATCTGCCTTATTACAAAATGAATAACTGGGGGAAAAGAGTGTGAATCAAAGAGAATAACCATTCAAAAGATATCCAGAATCCGATTCCTTTCTCTAGTTCCATTGCTATCCCTCTCATCCAAGTCACTCGCACCTCTCATCTGCATTATTACAATAACCATTGAACTGTTTTCCCTGTACGTAATCAATGTCCTGCAGTCTACTGTCTACCTAGGAATCGGAGTGACAGCTTTAAACTCTAAATCTGATCACGTCACCCCTCTGCTCAAACTTGAGGGAAAAGCAAGTTACAAAGGCTTACAAGGCCCTATGGGATCTGAACTCCCCCCTCTCCCCCAATCTCTCTGATTTTATCTCCTACTCCCCCTTTACTCATCTCTGCCATAGGAGCCTTTTTGATTTTCTGGAACATCTGATTTGTGGCATTCCCCTGCCTCAGTGACTTTGCACTAGTTGTTGCCCTGTCTGCAATGGTCCTTAGGGATTCTGCAGAGTGCACTTACTTCCTTTGGGTTTCTGCTCAGTTGTCACTTTACTGGCAAGGCCTTCCATGACCACCTATAACATCTGCCATCTCTCAGCCCTTTCTATCACGTTTACCCTTATTTTATTTTTCTGCAGAACCCATTTATTATCACTTGATATATTGTGGATTAATTTCATTGGATTATTTGTTTAATTTCTGTCTCACCTTGGTGAAATATAAGTTCCATGAAGTTAGGGACTTTGACTTGGAAAGAACAAGGCATGCCTCATTTTATTAATTTATTGCTAGCAGAATAAATTGTACTTTAATGGGAAAGAAGTTTCTAGAAAAAAGATTCTTTTTATTTTCTATTCAATATATGTAAAGAGATAAAGATCCTATTCAATATATGTAAAGGAACAGTTAGTGGCTACATTTGTTATACAAGATTAGTTGAACATTTACATTTACTGTGTATTCATAAGCAGATTTTGATGCATAAATGCTATTCTGGTACTAAAAGAGCATGTCAGAATCTCAGTCATTATACTTTATTTCAACTGGAATACAGTGCAAACCCTTCCTACTTTCAATTTTTATTTTTATTTTTAAGCTAATACATGTTTATTTTCATCCTAGCATCTTAGTTCGCATGGAACATGATGAAACTTAGATTTGCTCAGAGTCCTTTTTTTTTTTCGGACACACACACTATATTTTATTTTTACAAGAGATAAATAAACTGACACCAAGCATTGTAAATGGATGACCACAACAAAAGCAACAATGATTGCAATTACCAAACACGAAACACACTCACACTATGTCATAATATTGACATTCAGTCCAGTAATCCTCCACTGTAACAGCTCCTTTACTTTGCAGTGAAAATTGATTTGTATACTTTTTGCCTCTGGGTCCTTGTGGGATTTTTTTTTTTCATTCAAACAGAAAGTCACAAAAATTATAAGCATCCTCCTCAGTTCACTTAGTCCCATGTAATTAATTTTTTTTATCTTGATCTTTTGTTAGCACTTTTATGAATTCATCAGTTTTCCATTTGAGTTCTGAAAATGCTTATTCATTCAGTTCATCAGTATAGTCAGTTACCAGAAACCTGTACTTGTCAGAGTCTTTTCCATGAATTCCTTGAAGATGAAACCCTTTTATAGGAACATTTTTGCAAAAGCATCAAAGTACACCCAGAACTGTCTGTAAATGACAAAAGACTTAAAAATAACCACGGTTAAAGATTTGATGAAAGTGCATAGTAATGCAATTGACAAGAAAATTTAGTTATTTCTGAGATATATATTTTTAAGTAATAACTACAATTATGACTTATGAGATTATACCAGAACATATAAGATTTTTAGAAATTTCATGTAATGTCTGAAACATTTATATTAACATATTTCCATACAAATAACCCAAAGAAAGTTTAGTATTGTTTTTTTTCTTTGTTTCTTTGTACTGCAGGTTCTTATCAGTCATCAATTTTATACACATCAGTGTATACATGTCAATCCCAATCGCCCAATTCATCACACCACCATCCCCACGCCACTGCGGTATTCCCTCCTTGGTGTCTATACGTTTGTTCTCTACATCTGTGTCTCAACCTCTGCCCTGCAAACCGGCTCATCTGTACCATTTTTCTGGGTTCCACATATATACGTTAATATACGATACTTGTTTTTGTCTTTCTGACTTACTTCACTCTGTATGACAGTCTCTAGATCCATCCATGTCTCTACAAATTACCCAACTTCGTTCCTTTTTATGGCTGAGTAATATTCCACTGTATATATGTACCACATCTGCTTTATCCATTCGTCTGTCAATGGGCATTTAGGTTGCTTCCATGACCTGGCTATTGTAAATAGTGCTGCAATGAACATTGGGGTGCATGTGTCTTTTTAAATTATGGTTTTCTCTGGCTATATGCCCAGTTGTGGGATTGCTGGATCATATGGTAATTCTATTTTTAGTTTTTTAAGGAACCTCCATACTGTTCTCCATAGTGGCTGTATCAGTTTACATTCCCAACAACAGTGCAAGAGGGTTCCCCTTTCTCCACACCCTCTCCAGCATTTATTGTTTGTAGATTTTCTAATGATGCCCATTCTAACTGGTGTGACGTGATACCTCATTGTAGTTTTGATTTGTATTTCTCTAATAATTAGTGATGTTGAGCAGCTTTTCATGTGCTTCTTGGCCATCTGTATGTCTTCTTTGGAGAAATGTCTATTTAGGTCTTCTGCCCATTTTTGGATTGGGTTGTTTGTTTCTTTAATATTGAGATGCATGAGCTGTTTATATATTTTGGAGATTAATCCTTTGTCTGTTGATTTGTTGGCAAATATTTTCTCCCATTCTGAGGGTTATCTTTTCATCTTCTTTATGGTTTCCTTTGCTGTGCAAAAGCTTTTAAGTTTCATTAGGTCCCATTTGTTTATTTTTGTTTTTATTTCCATTCCTCTAGGAGGTGGATCAAAAAAGATCTTGCTGTGATTTATGTCGAAGAGTATTCTTCCTATGTTTTCCTCTAAGAGTTTTATAGTGTCTAGTCTTACATTTAGGTCTCGAATCCAGTTTCAGTTTATTTTTGTGTATGGTGTTAGGGAGTATTCTATTTTCATTCTTTTACATGTAGTGTCCAGTTTTCCCAGCACCACTTATTGAAGAGACTGTCTTTTCTCCATTGTACATCTTTGTCTCCTTTGTCGTAGATTAGTTGACCATAGGTGCGTGGGTTTATCTCTTGGCTTTCTATCTTCTTCCATTGATCTATATTTCTGTTTTTGTGCCAGTACCATATTGTCTTGATTACTGTAGCTTTGAGTATAGTTTGAAGTCAGGGAGTCTGATTCCTCCAGCACCGTTTTTTGCCCCCAAGACTGCTTTGGCTATTTGGGGTCTTTCATGTCTCCATACAAATTTTAAGATGATTTGTTCTAGTTCTGTAAAAAATGCCATTGGTAATTTGATAGGGATTGCATCGAATCTGTAGATTGCTTTGGGTAGTATAGTCACTTTCACAATACTGATTCTACCAATCCAAGAACATGGTATATCTCTCCATCTGTTGGTATCATCTTTAATTTCTTTCATCAGTATCTTATACTTTTCTGCATACAGGTCTTTTGTCTCCCTAGGTAGGTTTATTCCTAGGTATTTTACTGTTTTTATTGCAATGGTAAATGGGAGTGTTTCCATTATTTCTCTTTCAGATATTTCGTCATTAGTGTATAGGAATGCAAGAGATTTCTGTGCATTAATTTCATATCCTGCAACTTTACCAAATTCATTGATTAGCTCTAGTAGTTTTCTGCTGCCATTTTTAGGATTCTCTATGTATAGTATCATGTCATCAGCAAACAGTGACACCTTTACTTCTTTTCCAATTTGTAATCCTTTTATTTCTTTTTCTTCTCTGATTGTAATGGCTAGGACTTCCAAAACTATGTTGTATAATAGTGGTGAGAGTGGACATCCTTGTCTCGTTCCTGATCTTAAAGGAAATGCTTTCAGTTTTTCACCATTGAGAATGATGTTTGCTGTGGGTTTGTCGTATATGGCCTTTATTATGTTGAGTTAGTTTCCCTCTATGCTCACTTTCTGGAGAGTTTTTAACATAAATGAGTGTTCAATTTTGTCAAAAGCTTTTTATGCATCTATTGATCTGATCATATGGTTTTTATTCTTCAATTTGTTAATATGGTGTATCACATTGATTGATTTGCATATATTGAAGAAGCCTTGCATCCCTGGGATAAATCCCACTTGATCGTGGTGTATGAACATTTTAATGTGTTGTTGGATTCTGCTGGCTAGTATTTTGTTGAGGATTTTTGCATCTATATTCATCAGTGATATTGTTCTGTAATTTTCTTTTTTTGTAGTATCTTTGTCTGCTTTTGGTGTCAGGGTGATGGTGGCCTCATAGAATGAGTTTGGGAGTGTTCCTTCCTCTGCAATTTTTTGGAAGAGTTTGAGAAGGATGGGTGTTAGCTCTTCTCTAAATCTTTGATAGAATTCACCTGTGAAGCCATCTGGTCCTGGACTTTTGTTTGTTGGAAGATTTTTAATCACAGTTTCAATTTCATTACTTGTGATTTGTCTGTTCATATTTTCTGTTTCTTCCTAGTTCAGTCTTGGAAGGTTATACCTTTCTAAGAATTTGTCCATTTCTTCCAGGTTGTCCACTTTATTGGCATAGAGTTGCTTGTAGTAGTCTCTAAGGATGATTTGTATTTCTGCGGTGTCTGTTGTAACTTCTCCCTTTCCATTTATAATTTTATTGATTTGAGTCCTCCCCCTCTCTTTTTTTTGTTGAGTCTGGATAATGTTTTAACAAAGAACCAGCTTTTAGTTTTATTGATCTTTGCTAGTGTTTTCTTTGTTTCTATTTCATTTCTCTGCTTTGATCTTTATGATTTCTTTCCTTCTGCCAACTTTGGGTTTTGTTTGTTCTTCTTTCTCTAGTTCCTTAAGGTGTAAGTTTAGAATGTTTACTTGAGATTTTTCTTGTTTCTTGAGGTAGGCTTGTATAGCTATAAAATTCCCTCTTAGAACTGCTTTTCCTGCATCCCATAGGTTTTGAATCATCATGTTTTCATTGTCATTTGTCTCTAGGTATTTTTTGATTTTCTCTTTGATTTCTTCAGTGATGTCTTGGTTATTTAGTATCGTATTGTTTAGCAGCCATGTGTTTGTGTTTTTTACGTTTTTTCCCTGTAATTGATTTCTAATGTCATAGCGTTGTGGTCAGAAAAGATTCTTGATATGATTTCAATTTTCTTAAATTTACTGAGGCTTGATTTGTGACCCAAGATGTGATCTATCCTGGAGAATGTTGCATGCACACTTGAGAAGAAAGTGTAATCTGCTGGTTTTGGATGGAATGTCCTATAAATATCAATTAAATCTATCTGGTCTATTGTGTTATTTAAAGCTTCTCTTTCCTTATTTATTTTCATTTTGGATGACCTGTCCATTGGTGTAAGTGAGTGTTAAAGTCCCCCACTCTAATTTTGTCACTGTTGATTTCCTCTTTTATAGCTGTTAGCAGTTGCCTTATGTATTGAGGTGCTTCTGTGTTGGGTGCATGTATATTTATAATTGTTACATTTTTTTCTTGGATTGATCCCTTGATCATTATGTAGTGTCCTTCCTTGTCTCTTGTAACATTCTTTATTTTAAAGTCTATTTTATCTGATATGAGTATAGCTACTCCTGCTTTCTTTTGATTTCCATTTGCATGGAATATCTTTCCATCCCCTCACTTTCAATCTGTATGTGTCCCTAGGTCTGAAGTGGGTCTCTTGTAGACAGCATATATATGAGTCTTCTCTTTGTATCCATTCAGCAAGCCTGTGTCTTTTGGTTAGAGCATTTAATCCATTCATGTTTAAGGTAATTATCGATATGTATGTTCCTATGACCATTTTCTTAATTGTTTTGGGTTTGTTTTTGTAGGTCCTTTTCTTCTCTTGTGTTTCCCACTTAGAGAAGTTCCTTTAGCATTTGTTGTAGAGCTGGTTTAGTGGTGCTGAATTCTCTTAGCTTTTGCTTGTTTGTAAAGTTTTTGATTTTCCATCGAATCTGAATGAGATCCTTGCCGAGTAGAATAATCTTGGTTGTAGGTTCTTCCCTTTCATCACTTTAAGTATATCATGCCCCTCCCTTTTGGCTTGTAGAGTTTCTGCTGAGAAATCAGCTGTTAACCTTATGGGAATTCCCTTGTATGTTATTTGTCATTTTTCCCTTGCTTTCAATAATTTTTCTTTGTCTTTAATTTTTGCCAATTTGATTACTATGTGTATTGGCATGCTTCTCCTTGGGTTTAGCCTGTATGGGACTCTCTGTACTTCCTGGACTTGGGTGGCTATTTTCTTTCCCATGTGAGGGAAGTTTTCGACTGTAATCTCTTCAAATATTTTCTCTGGTCCTTTCTCTCTCTCTTCTCCTTCTGGGACCCCTATAATGTGAATGTTGTTGCATTTAATGTTGTCCCAGAGGTCTCTTAGGCTGTCTTCATTTCTTTTCATTCTTTTTTCTTTATTCTGTTCCACAGCAGTGAATTCCACCATTCTGTCTTCCAGGTCACTTATTCATTCTTCTGCCTCAGTTATTCTGCTATTGATTCCTTCTCGTTTAGTTTTCATTTCCATTATTGTATTTTTTGTCTCTGTTTGTTTGCTGTTTAATTCTTCTAGGTGTTTGTTAAACATTTCTTGCATCTTCTCGATCTTTGCCTCCATTCTTTGTGCAAGGTCCTGGATCATCTTCACTATTATTATTCTGAATTCTTTTTCTGGAAGGCTCCCTATCTCCACTTCATTTAGTTGTTTTTCTGGGGTTTTATCTTGTTCCTTCATCTGGTATATAGCCCTCTGCCCTTTCATGTTGTCTATCTTTCTGTGAATGTGGTTTTTGTTCCACAGGCTGCAGGATTGTAGTTTTTCTTGCTTCTGTTGTCTGCCCTGTGGTGGATGAGGCTACCTAAAAGGCTTGATGCAAGGGACTGGTGGTGGGTAGAGCTGACTGTTGCTCTGGTGGGCAGAACCCAGTAAAACTTTAATCCACTTGACTGTTGATGGGTGGGGCTGGGTTCCCTCCCTGTTGGTTGTTTGGCCTGAGGCAACCCAACACTGGAGCCTACCTTGGCTCTTTGGTGGGGCTAATGACAGACTCTGGGAGGGCTCACGCCAAGGAGTACTTCCCAGAACTTCTGCTGCCAGTGTCCTTGTCCCCATGGTGAAACAGAGCCACCCCCCGACTCTGCAGGAGACCTTCCAAAACTAGCAGGTAGGTCTGGTTCAGTCTCCGCCGCGGTCACTGCTCCTTCCCCTGGGTCCTGATGTGCACACTACTTTTTGTGTGCCCTCCAAGAGTGAAGTCTCTGTTTCCCCCAATCCTACCTATCGAAGTCCTACAATCAATTCCCACTAGGCTTCAAAGTCTGATTCTCTAAGAATTCCTCCTCCCATTGCTGGACCCCCAGGTTGAGAAGCCTTACGTGGGGCTCAGAATCTTCACGCCAGTGGGTGGACTTCAGTTGTATAAGTGTTCGCCAGTCTGTAAGCCACCCACCCACGAGTTATGGGATTTTATTTTACTGTGATTAGACCCCTCCTACCATCTCATTGTGGCTTTTCCTGTGTCTTTGGATGTGGAGTATCTTTTTTTGGTGAGTTCCAGTGTCTTCCTGTCGATGATTGTCCAGCAGCTAGTTGTGATTCTGGTGTTCTCGCAAGAGGGAGTGAGAGCACATCCTTCTACTCCACTGTCTTGGTTCCTCCTCTCCACAATGTCGCTGAAAGTCTTAAGGATTACGGAGCGTTTAAATCAGCACCAATGCTTCTTTTCACCTATTTCTCCTGTGATGGTTAATTTTATGTGTCATTTTGACCGGGCCTCAGAGTTCCTAGATATTTGGTAAAACATTATTCTGTGTGTCTCTGTGAGAATGTTTTTGGATGAGATTAACATTTAAATTGGTAGACTGAGTAAAGCAGATTGACCTCCCTAATGTGAATGGGCCTCATCCAATCAGTTGAGGACTTTATTAGAATAAAAAGGCTGAATCTCCCCAGAGTAAGAGAGAATTTCTCCTACCTGGCTGACTTTGAAGTGGAACATTACCCTTTTCCTGCCTTCAGATTCAGACTGAAACCTTGCCTCTTCCTGGTTCTTGAACCTGCTTGCCTTCCGAGTGGAACTACATCATCAGATCTGGGACTCCAGGTTGCCTGCTCACCCTGCAGATCTTGGGACCTGTTGGCATCCATAATCACATGAGCCAATTCTGTATAATAAACATCTTTCAGTCTCTGGGCTATTCAGTCTGCTCAGGCTGCAGGAGCCAATTAGGAAGATGCCTTCCTTGACTCTCGTCTGTCCTCTCCTGCAGCTAAAGCCAAAAGAAAAGAGGTAATTTCACGTAGAGTTTGAAACCTTCTCTTGACTTTTCCTGCTCAGAAGCTTTTTCTCAATGTCTTCTGCTGTGTTCTTAGTGTGAGTTCTTTTTCACACTGCTGTAAGGGATTTAACGTAATTCTACGTGATGTGGAACCCTCAGCACCAGGGGCAGCTCATCCGGTTGAGTTAGGGTACCTGACGGAAACAGTCTCCTCTTTTCAAACATGATTTAACTTTTTTGTCAGAGTATTTTATTATTACATTTAAACATTTTAGCATACATTTATTTAATGTGTAGACTCTCCCCCCTCCTTAAAAAAAGGAAAAAAGAAAGCAAGGATGGAAGGAAGGAAGGAAAGAAGGAAGAGCGGAAGGAGGGAAATGAACACAGACTTTCAAATCAGTCAAACTCAGACATGAATCTGACTCTTAACCTGTGCAGTTTAATAGTTCATTTTTCCTATTAACCTATGATCTGCTCCTGCAACTTCATCTTTATATAAAAATTACACAGGGCTTCCCTGGTGGCGCAGTGGTTGAGAGTCCGCCTGCCGATGCAGGGGACACGGGTTCGTGCCCCGGACCGGGAAGATCCCGCATGCCGCGGAGCAGCTGGGCCTGTGAGCCATGGCCGCTGAGCCTGCGCGTCCGGAGCCTGTGCTCCTCAACGGGAGAGGCCACAGCAGTGGGAAGCTCGTGTACCGCAAAAAAAAAAAAAAAAAAAAAAAAAAATTACGCAGAGGTTCAGAATAACTCTCCATGGAGAGTCAATAATTCCAATTAGACTCCTGATCTCTGGGAGCAGACCATTTATTTGTTTGTAACTTAGTTACAATTCCAAATATTTTTAGGTCTTGATTTAAGCTTCACTAAACTGAAGATTTCATAAACTAGGAAAAAAGCCTTGGTATTATGATTTCATTTTATACTTTAATCCACTTGTAACACTGTATTATAACTTGGCATTTTGATATTTTCATGTTTTGATTTTTTTAATCTACATGCAAACAGATTTTATTAACATTTAAATAGGATGACTATTACATAGAAATACATGGTATTTGAAACGCTTTTCATAGGATCAGAATATTTATTTTAAAAAACCAATCTCTATAAAGATAAGGACAAAGTATTAGGCAATAACCAAGATGTCTTTGTAAATCATCAGTAGTATTTTGTAATTAATTTCCCATTCATAATTTGAAATTGCCTCTTAAATAAAAGGAGTAACAAATCAAAAAAAATTACACAGAGGAAGTGGAGAATGAATGATTAAATAACGAATGAAAAAAACATGGATATCTAAAAGGGTATAAAATGGAATGCCATAAAGTGGGGAGGAGAGAAAGATTCAGAGAAAGGACACATAAAATTCGCTGATCTTCTGTATTTTTAATGAGAATTTCCTTATCCCAGGGGATTATTATAATGAGTAAATAAGATGATTTAGGCCGTCAATTAATAATAAAATACCTAACCTTAATTTCACACTTGTATGTCAGACAGTAAACTAAATATTTTACATGTATTATTTTATATAATGCTCAAGACATGCCTATGAGAGGGGCTATTTGTTAACCCCACTTCACAGTTGTGGAAACTTATAGTTAGAAAGGTTAAGTAATTTGCCTATAATTTTCAGCAAGTAAGTGGAGAAGCTAGAACTTGACCCTGGTTTTATCTGTCTCCAAATCTGGACTCTTAGTTATTATTTCAACTGCGGTAACTATTATTAGTACAATTTAATATGTCTCTTCCTTGGCAGCTTTGGTGGGAATAATGGCTGGTGAAATCTCTTTGCAAATGGCTCTAGAGTCCAAGTGGCTTTGGCGACAGCAGCAGGATGGCAACACTTCCTTCTGCCAAGAGAAGCCCCACCGACCCTGACCCCTTCCTGGTGTCAGAGTATCTCTCCACATCTCTCACTTTGAGTTAGGTGTGCTACCTTTCTTGGCATATTGCCTGGTCTACTATTTGGTACTAGAAAAGCCCTTTGATGAGATAAATTTAAGAGCCATTTCTCTAAATGCTTCATATAAATCAGCAGTGGCAAAGATTCCATATTTGTGAACTAAGTTATAGTTTCAGTAATGGAAATTTCAGCAAGTTTTCTCATCCTTCAACAAAATACAGATGATCCTCAGCTTATGATGGTTCAAATTATGATTTTTTGACTTTAAGATGGTGCCAAAGTGAAATGCATTCAGTAGAAACCAGACTTCAAATTTTGAATTTTTATCTTTTCCCAGACTAGTGATATGCAGTACGTTACTCTCTCATGATGCCGGGCAGCCGCAGCTCCCAGACAGCCATGTGATCACTACTGTAAGCAACCAATACTTTTACAACCATTCTTTACCCATACAGCCATTCTGTTTTTCACTTTCAGCACAGTATTCAATCAATTTCATGAAATATTAAATACTTTATTATAAAATAGGCTTTGTGTTAGATGATTTTGTCCAACTGTAGGCTAAGGTAAGTGTTCTGAGCATGTTTAATGTAGGTTAGGTATATTACATGTATTTTTGACTTATGACATTTTCAACTTACAATGATGTGTTTATCGGGATGTAACCCCACCATAAGCGGAGGAAGAGCTGTAATCCTAAATTTATCATTATCAGGATTAAAAATAAATGGATAACTGGACCGCGGTCTACCTGCAATAGAGTCCCAAGAAATGTGACAGTAAAATTTCGCCTATAATGTAAATTTTTCTATTCACAATGATGCAAAATTAATAGCTGGTGCCATCTTTACAGAGGAATTTCCATTTAGTTCCCTTTTGATGGGCATAGTCCTTCCTTCCTGTATCTGTCCCATCACCCAGTGACACCCGATTTTTCCCTTTCAGATATTCAGTGGTTTTATGGTTCATTTATTTACTCATTCAATCATTCAACACCCTTGGGTTTGGTGCTGTGCTGAGCACTTGATAGGTAACTAGTTTCTGCTTTCCAGGGACTCACAGTTTAGTAGAGGAGATACATGCATACGAAAATAATTGTGATACTATGTCCTAAATGAGATATAAAAGAAATAGAAAAATTCCCAGAGCACTGGACCCAGAGGCATAGCAATATTTTGTCAGGGAGATCAAGAGAACCACAAAGAGGATGACGATTAAGCTGATCCTGGGAGAATGCATCTGATTTCTTCAAAGGGAGAAAGTTAAAGGTGAAGATCATTCAAGTCAGCATGAGCAAAGACATGGAGGTATGAGGTGTACAATGTTTGGGATATTGGGACGGACATCACATCATCTACCTCTGAGAATATATATGCACGTCTGTTTTGTTCTTTATAATGAAACCATCTGTTCATTGATGCCCTACCTCCATTTTGATGGATCTTCTCCTTAGCTTAGTTTCTAAGTCAGATTTCTTTTTCAAATTTTGGGCTTTGAAATAAATTTAGCAATTCCCCAACAACATTTCTTTTCAACTGAATGGCATAGAAAAGACTAGAATAAAGCCAAACAGAAAAATAACAGAGTGCATTAACTGAGGAAGGTAAGTACTGTTTTGTGAACCATGTTTTGGTTGTGTGTCTGAGTGTGTTTTTATGTGTCTGTTCCATAATGTATTTCTTATTGTGGGTCACAATAAAAAAAGTTTGAAAGCCACTGAAGTAGTAATATTTTCTATTACTTTTCATTGCACTCATAGTATTGGTTATGATTAAACCTTGAGTCCAAGTCAACCTTGATTTTTAATGAAGTGACAAGTGACACAGACTGACCTCATTTATAAGCCTGGCACACAGGCAAGCATCTGTTTTACTGAACTCTAGTTGCATTTAACCAGATGAAATTATTCTAACTTGGGGATGAAACCATCATTTATAATGTTATTTTAACATTATTTTTCTATTCCAAGTTCCAAACTATTAAATTAAAGACAATATATAAAAATCTAACCAATTAGCAGTAAGCTTCTTAAGAGATTGGCTTCTTCTATAATGGTCATTTGTTCATTCAACAATTATTTACTGAGTGCCTACTCTATGCTCAATGGTATTTTAGATACTGGAGATGACAGTCGTGTAAAAGAAAGAGAAGGTTATAAAAGTAAAAATATTTTATCTTAAACATTCATATTAAGTTCGAGCTTCTTGCAATTAGGATGGCATAATATTTTAATAAAAGATTTTGAAACAAGCCACACAAATATTTGGAAAAATAAAAAGCACAACTCCAACCTACACAAGAAAAATCACATAACAGGATATATTTCATAGGATATTTTAAAACTAGACAAGATAGATGGCATATTTCATAAAATGATTTCAATCTATCCCCTGTATAAAAATTAGAAGACATATGGTCATATATAACACACAGTTTGCAAAAATATGCCTCTTCCCAGTAGGGAACAGATATCTGTGCTACTGTTGTGTTGTACTTATAAAGTTTAAAGTTCTCCGTTGAGAGTAAAGCAATAGATTTTTTAAAGTTGCATATCAAACTGAGAGTATATCTTGAATTTTCCCGTGAAATTTCTCCCATTTAATTCATTCTTTGTAGTTTTATACATGAATACTGATAAAAAGTAATAGCATTGACTTTTTATCCCTAACAGTATTTGTAATTTCCATACTAGGACTTATAAAATCCATTTTGTTTGCCTTATGAGATTTTAAAAAATTTATTTCAGTGTAAGTCAACTGAAGGCCTGTATCATGGGCCAAGATACTAGCTAGGTAGGGAAATATCAACATATTTTACATCACTGATAAACTATTTCAATAAAACATAAATAAATGTTTTCACTTATTACATTGCTTTATGCATTTCTTCAGCACCATTACATGTCTTCATGCTGCTTTCTGTAGCATTTTTCTCACTTGCTTCTAAAGCTATCACTTGCCATCTTTAAGTGCCCTTTCAAAGCTATTTAGGGGTATAAGAATGTCGTGGTCACCCTTGGAAATTTATTTTACTTTAATCTAGTGTCTCTTCCCACATAATTTATTTCAAAATTCCTGATAATCTCCATCATCTATTGAAGGTTTGTCCCACTTTTCAGAATAAGTGCATTTATATTATTTCCATGAGTGGGGGGTGAGGGGTGAGGGGTGAGGAGAGGCTAACCTATAAATGAGGAAAAAAATACTTTTATTGCTCATTTTAAACATATATGTATATATTCATATATATACACACATATATATATTTACATTTAGAAGAAGGCACAGTTCATATTGAAGACAACGTTGAAGGTTTAGAACACTGAAAAACGTAGTAACCCAGGAATTCTTAATATAAAGTCTTCAAAACTGTGATAACTTAAAAAGGAAAACAATACTATGTTTTCTTTAAATTTGGCTTGACTTTTCCTTTTTATGCCATTATGTTTCAAGAATGTATTTAGACATTTTTCACCCCGTTAGGTGAGGCATTCGCTTCCTTCACCTCACATCAGGGAGGTTATCATTGAGTCAGTTGCACTATGGTTTCCTAAGACAAATATGTTTAGGTTGAGACCAAGGCAGGAAAATTCTTGGATGAAAAGATTTTCTGACAAATTTTTATAAGTGACTGATTGGAATACATAAGTATAAATTTGATTTAAAAAACACAAAATAAAGATCAAATGGAAATTGTTACAAATGCTAAAAAAAATTTAAATGAAAACACTACTTTGAAATCTTTTGTATTACTTCTCTTTTGTCACCAAAAGAATACTCAGCACAACTCATAGATGCTAAGGGAGAAAATACATATTTCTCCTAGTGTTATCCTTTTGGCTTTTGCTAAAAAGGAAAGAGGATCTGATATAAGGCAGAATTTAAAATTAAAAATACCTGGAAGAAAGGGGCATGAAAGGGAGTAATTTGAATGATTATGTTCTCCCAAAGCTTCTGGAAGCCTCCTTATTTTCCCAAACTGGGTTTAACATTGTCCCTTAATCAACAAAAATATTGTCTTTACACTTTGCTTTTTATAATGTCAATATTGAATAATGTGACAAGAATATTTATACAGAAAGAAGAGGAGACTATGAGCTTTTGAAAATCTAGGTGTTCAACTTTTTGAACTCTTATACCCTGAAGATATTGAAATTAACATTTATTGGCTGATGATATTTTGATCATGAAGAATTATCAAGGATGTTTGATTTTACTTAAATTTTATAGGTTCAGAAACAAAGAGTTCTTTGTTGGGCCTGTAGTAATACTCAGATCTATCCGGTTAAATTTTGAAAATTTTTATTATCAGAATGATTGCTCAAATTCATCAGTAACCTGTTCTGTATGTTTTGTTGTTCTCGTTGATGTATATCTAAGCAGTAAGATAGGCCTTTTTATAATGCTGTTTCTCCTTAAAATGAGGAATGGCTCTTTTCCCTTTCTTCCGGGAAGCCTAAGGAGGAATATGGAGCTAACTGCAGTACCCAACTGAACTAAAATAAAAAGCTTGGAGTTCAGCGCCAGCAAACTTCCATCTGTTTTCTTCCCTTCTTCATTATTTGCACCGCTACTACAACCAAAGAACTGATGCAGTTTCTAGCTGTTTTAGAGCAAATAACCATTTCCAGATGAAAGCAATAATAAGTACAAAATGCATTTTTTCAGTTATGTCTAAAATTACCCACATCAGTTTGCTATTATCCATTCACAGGTAGTTTCTATTTTTGGGGGGGGTGGGGGGGGAGGCTGGGCTGGGTGTGTTGGTACATTGCTCACCATCTTAAACATGATATCCAAGAGAGGACTAGAATACCTGTGCCACACGATCATTGGATAGAAATGCTTGTGAAACTGATGAACATGGAAACGACAACAAAAAAGTATGATCATTTTCACCTACACTCCACGGAAAGTAGTAACCTGAGACGATTAGGACACTCAACAAGAGGTCACATGTCTATTAGAGGTGAAGCAGACACTTGAACATCTGTCTGCTTCATGGGGAGACTTTTCATCTCAGAATACATACCCTAATAAACAACAGTTGGAGAAAATTGTCTATGACATTCAACATAATACTCAGCTGAGGCTGAGAGAAGGAAGGGTGGAACTGTATTTCCTTTTGTAAAGCGAAAACAGCCGTGAAATACAGCCTCTTCTAAAGTCTGATATTTAAAGGGAGTTGTAAGAAATCAAATTGTTCAATTTTAACGAAGAGTGGCCAAAGTTACTGGCAAGCTCATGCCTCCGAGTCTGCAAAATCACTGACCAGGAAAGCAAAACCTTCCCAACACCCAATTTTAATATTGCGCTAAAGCCACTGACTTTGTTAAAACCTCCGAGTTAAATATGATCCCCTCCCCACCGCTCTCCCCCGCCCTTTAGGTTAGTGTTTGGGGGACCGGGAGGGGGCCGGAGCTTGGCCCCAACCTCGGAATTGGTGCCAAGGGCTTGTAATACAATCTCTCCCCGTTTGAAGGGTAAATCAGTGTCAATTGCGTTTGCTGTCCACCAGAAAAAGTAAGCATTTTACTTCCGCTCGGTCTATGTGGACTGATGAAATGTAGGAAATCTGTTTCTGGCAGGGGGAAAAAATCGTTTTCCCAAACAGCACCGAGAGGAGCCATCAGAGAAGTATGAAGAGGGGCAGCGCGGCTGGAGCTGCTGCCGCTGCCGCCGGGCTGGTGGGGTGCGGAGAGCGGCTGCCGCAGGACCCGCGCCGGGAGGGGGCCGGCCCCGAGACGCTGCAGGAGCCGAGCCGGGAGCCCCGGTGCCCCTGAGAGCCGCCAGCAGCCCAGCTCCGGACGCGGGGGTGAGCAGGCGGGCGGGCCCCGCTCTCCGCCGCCGTTGTCGCGGCGTGAGCGCTCTGCAGCCCGGCTTGCGGAGCCCCGGCCTCTGCTGCACGGCTGGCGGCAGGGGAGGGGGGCCGTCGTTGCCAGTAACGTCGGGCACGCGGCTGGGAAGGGTGGAGAGCCTCGGACAGCCGGACGGGCTGTGGCGCTCGGTGTGTGGTCACTGCAGTGGGTGACTCTCTGACTCCCTGGAAGCGACCATGTGTTCCTCATCCCTATTGTGGAACAGTCCAAATGACCGCCGCAACGAAGAAACCCGCTGGGGCGGCTCAGCCAACCGGGGACAGGAGTGAGGATTTCTCATTAGCACAACGATTGTAAAGACACACATATGCATTTCGTGCAGAAGGGTCTCTGTCTGCATGCTCAGCGTTGTCCCTTATTGAGGAGAGGAAAGCGGAGGGGGGATGGTCTTAATGGATTGATCCTTATTGCTTTACTTGAGTCAAGGAGGCCGGGAGGGGGGGAAAGAGCGCGACACGCGTGATTTGGGGTGATGCCGTCTTCCACTGATGAGTTTGACAGAGTCGAGCTTTTGCTACGTGAATAAACAAACGCTAGGCTAGCCTATGAATCAACCCCCTTTGGGGCGATTTTTTTTTGCCTGGTATTGTTCTTCTCGTCCAAAGAGCAAGGTTTTGGAATCTGAAATTATTTGGGGAGCACAGGAGCCAACTTGGCTTTGGAAGCATTAACGATTCTGGCAAGATTAAATTCTATCAGCCTAATAAATTGCCATTAGCCTAGTCCAGACACCCGAAGTTTCTACTGTCGTGAATAGAGGGGAAGCAAAAGCAGGGGTTAACAGATTCTGTCTTCTACCTTTCAGTACAATTGGGGTGTGTGTGGGGGGCGGGGGGATTCTCCACTTTCCTCCAGTTAACCTTTTTGGAAATCAAAACCTTTCCTCTCTCCCACCTTCTTCATCTTCATCCTCTCACAGTGAAGAGTTTGCAAAACTTTACTGTCTCTCTTGTAAACTCCTCCCTCTCCCCAAGCACCCTCTCCTACAAAGCTAGATCAACTATGGGAGATCTTATGCCCAGGAAATAAGATCTGCATGTGCACAGGAACACCCATTAGGCCTCCTAGTGTTAAATAAAGGCTCAGACAGGTCGGAGGTGCCAGCCAGGCAGAGGAAATCCACCTTTTCTCCTCACCTACCCCCTGAGATTCACAGAGACAAGGCTGAGGAGGCCTCTGCTCACTGGTTTTCTTCCCCAACATCTTAGCAGTGTGGACGCTGATTAACTCCAGCTGGATCTGGTTTGCCCAGCCTGTCTTTGAAATTGATCAATGAGTTCCTTCTCGAGGAATGCTCCCCCCTAACTGTGGAGGAGGAGGTGGTGACTGTGGCAGTCCTCTCCAGCATGGGCATCTTGGTTCTCAGTGCCTAAGACAAGGTAAGGGACAGACATCTGAGGCATGGGACAGGCAGCCTTTGCAATGCACCTTGCAGCTTTAGTACGTGGTTCCCTGAGTGGGCTCTGAAAGGGAAAGGTAGCTTGTATTTCAGCCTGTGTGCTACTGAACTTGGGGCTTAGTTCTTCATTTTAGTGTTACTCACCATACTTTTGTGATGTGGACTGTGCTTTGCTGGGAAATAAACTCACAAGGCAAAATTTATTTCATCTGGTTCAAAAGGTACTGTGATTGCCACTGAGTGTCCTAGTATCTTGGTAAGAAATTTTAGTTAAACTTGCAGGTATGAAAGAATGTCAGGTCTTATATTAATCCTAAGTATGTTATGCATAATTTTAGAATTTTGCTTCAAGCCTGCAAGCCTGCTTTATATTTATAGACTTCGGGAGCCTTTGGAAGGCCAAAGTTACCTTGGTTGAAACCAAATAATGAGGCTCTAATGGTTTGTTGCAGAGGGAGTTGTTAAAACTGGAGCTGATGTTAAGGTAATTTTGGTATCTTTGTGGTTTTGATATGGTGGCACAGAGATCCCGCTGTTTCTTTTAATTTCTCCTGGACGACTGTCAAGATTTTCCACTCAGTGTTTTCTGACTAGAGAAAAGAATTGGAGTAAAGGTAGAAAATATCTCTTGGCAAAAAGAGTAAGATGCTTGTGTAATTTTTCTGTCCTAAATGTTTTCAGAGTCAAAGCAACTGAGTTTTTGCTAATGCTCTCCCCTTACATGAGAGTACATATATATTCAACAGAATGTAGAACTCTGCTAGCTCTCAACTACACTATAGTTACGTAAAACAGAAATCTTTTTATTGCAAACAACACACACATGGACACACACACAACAACATCTTCTTATGAATTAAGATTTACTTAATCAACTTAGGTTAAATTTTGATGTAAGTCCTCAAACATCCTAATCGATTGATGACTTTCAGGTGATTTTCTATTCAAATTAAGTTTGAAATTAATCTGGTAGGGGTCCAGAAACCTGAGCTAAATTGTTTGGAAGAATACTTTAGTATAATTAAAAAAAAAAAAAACTTAAAAATCTCTAATGCCAAGAAAATATAAGAAATTAGTTCCCACTCAGTCTTAATATTTTGGTCATGATTTGAGAAGGAATTATTATTGTAGGTATACCATCATTTGGTTCAAGACAACTCATCATGGGGCTGCAAAATAAGAAAAAGGTTCCTGGAAGAGAGTTAGCATTCCTTGAGTTTGGGCACCAGAAGGGCTGAGTAGGGTACTTTTAATGACTAACTAGACTTGTTACTTTGGCCAAAATGTCTTAGGCTTCCAGTCCCGTATTAATAACCAGAAATTTGGCTGGTAAATCTTCTAAGGTCCATTTGAGTTTAAAGATTTTATTATATAATTAGAAAAACTAGTAACGAGTGTCATTTTGCCTTTACACTTGGCGCTTTTTAATTTTGGACAAGTTGCTCCCCTTAGCCAGAAGCGGAGGTCCATTTACAAGATCTAGAATTACCTTTCTGATTACGTTTTGGACTTTTATTTTCTGTTCGGATTCTTAGGTTAAGATTTTACATTCATGACATTGGTTGAGAATATATAGCTTTGTAGATATATTATTGGCCAGCCAAAGTGAATCACATAGGTGTAAAGAACTCAGAATGGTGAAAGAGCCATCTAGAGCTATCCTTGGTTGTTAATTCTTTGAGTCTAGTTTGAAAGATAGCATTTTCTCCTTCCAGATTATGGAAGGGTGTTTGGCTTAAGGTGTTTTGTTTTTTTTTTAATTGTAAAAGACAGTGTTATTGGCCTATAAACGTTGTTTTCTTAGTTGTTTCACACCCATAGCACACAAAACTGACTAGACAGAGGGGAGGTCGATGCTCTAAATCAGAACAAAGGTGACCTTTAGTGCAGGGACCCTTGACTGTGGGTTCATTAGCACTCTGTTTTAAATGGCCACAGTTAGGTGTCTGTGGGGGGGAAGGGTGTGGTGACATCCTTTCACATTTATTTTGAGAGGCATGGCATTCCCCTTTCTTAATAGCTTATGAGTCTTTGATGCCAAAATGAAGTATAATATGTTACCAAAATTTGTTTTTAAAAACATGTGAACTACCCATCTTGGAGTTCAGCATTTCACTCATCATCCTGGGAGTTTCATCCCTCTCAATATGAAGAAAACTTGGGATTTTCCGTTATTTATGGTTTTATTTCATCAATTCTTTATCTGTTTTCATTTCTCCCCCTGGCCTTTGCCATTTCTTAGTTATCTAGAGTTCTACAAAATATTCCTATTTTTGTTACAGAATTTCTTTTCTTTTTAAAATAAGTCAGTGGAAGCTTTATTTTTGCATATTTCCTATGGTGATGATTTCAATTTAGCTAGTGTTTGTTGAATGTAAAATATATGCCAAATACTGACACAAATATTTCATCTTCACACGTATATGTGAGGTGTTAACCTCCATTATACATACTGGAGAACTCAAGTACAAAGAGAAAAAGTCATATAACTAGGATAGAACAACTACTAAATGGCCAGGTAGTAGAGCCAGTATTTGACCCCAGGATTGACCCCAGTATTTGACCCCAGGATTCCAGTTCTAATATTCTATTATTCACGCTTCTTAGCAGAATTTCATATCAGACAGTAGTGATATAATGTTTATCATTTTATTCTTATTTTTCTGTCTTTCCAATTTATTTTCCATGCAATATTGTGATACTTTTTTTATAATATGGCAACAAAGACTAGAGATAAACCAGAAACCATCTTGGTCATAATCGAAGCACACCTCTAGGTGGTGAAAAAGAATACTTTTTCCTCAGAGTCAAAACTATGTCTTCAACTGGGATTCTGGAACAACAGACTAAACAGAATCTTTAAAACATGTGATATTGTACTTATGGAGTGATTAATTTTTTCTTCTTCCCCTGGGCTGGTTCAAGTCTCATCATATTCATAATGGTTATTCCAGAATCACTTCTATGGAAAGAAAGAAAAAAATACACGCACACACATTCTTTGAAGAATTCTGTATTAAGTTTCTGCATGTTTTTCCCTTTAAGTTTTATTTTTCTGAATTCCAAATCCTGAGGGTTGAGTTATCCATTTTTAGATATACCCATAAAGCTTGGAGAAGCCATAGTCTGAAGAAGGCATTACAAGCATTTGAATCCTTACTCCTTTTTTCAAAGCGATTGGCTTTGCTTAGTAATTACTGAAGTTACTTATCAAGCTTTTTAAATATTTAGGTTGTATGAATTTTAATAGTAACATCTTTCAGTATTTAGATATGTTATACAAAAAAAGAAGTTTCTCTTTCTCCAAAACCTATTTTTTTTCTTCAAGTCAGTGTATCATTTCATTTCCTGTCTTAAAAGCTACCCCTTGGTATCTCTGGTGGTTTTCGAAAATGTTTGAATGAATTCAAAAGATCAGAAATGACCTTTGTCTTGTAATTTGTTCTTTGTGATCTAATTCAACTCATTCAGATGGATTAAACATTTGTTGAAAATTATAAAAGGTTTATAATCCTGTAGTGATCTTTTTATCTGGGTAATATAAATTTATTTGACCTTTGTACACCGCAATTTAATCATTTCATTTGGAAACTGCTTCAATATGGGGTAATTCACACTCCAAATTTTGATCCGGCTAGCTGGGTCCATTTTCATCTTTTCTATTCATATCTCAGCTATATTTAAATCCAAGACCACCATGTAATGACTTTCAGCTAAACCATAGAGTCATGCCAAGTTTGATGGTGATTTAAAATGTGAAAAAAGGATCAGAAGAATTTGGATCAAAATCCTAATTTTTTTCAAAAGGGACTTAAACAGAAGAGTCCCTTAAACAGAAGAGTCCCTATCTATGACAGTGACTTAGGTGTCTACATATTTGGCATATGTTTCATTGTTTAACTACTGTCAGATGCTAATTACCCACTAAGCCTTCTTTCTCCTACCTTTGCCTCCTGGGAAAATATAACTCTGTTCTTTCTTTTTTTTCACTTTACATATAATTTTGATTATATACAAAGCAGCGTGACAAACATTGCTTAGTTATTCTTATTTAACTTAATGATCATCTGTAAATATTAGAAGATAGTTTAAATTACATTTCTGGCAAAATACAGGACAGACTACATGAGAAATAAATGTGCCACTGTCAAGGAAAATAAAAACTTCACTGTTTAGAAGCATTGAGGGGACAGATTGTGTCCCTCTGGCTCACTGAAACTGTTACATGCCATTAGGCTTACTGTAAACTATCCCTTGATGAATTCTTTGCTGGACAATGAGCTTACGAATCTGAGGTGTCTTCTTGCTTTTACAAAGCAAAATAGGACTCTGATGCTTAAATGGAAGTTGCAGAGAACATAATAGGATGTAGGTAAAGTTACTGAACTACCACATCTCACTTTCAGGAAAGTAGCGGGAGATATTGTGTCTTCAGAAGAAAGGCATTTTAGAGGTAACCCTTTTAAGATTTCAATTAGTTATTTAAATGTATGAATCATGTGCTTAAATGTATTATTACTTAAATGTTTGTTTCTGAGGCTAGCTAGCCTGTAGGAATCCTAACCAACTACTGGGAAATGTTTTGTTTTCCTGGGGTTGGACCTATTTTTTAAAGAACTGGGGCAAAAAATGTTTTAGCCTTCTGGTTTAGTCACAGGGTTTGGAGAATCTTTAGGACTTTATATGAATAATGTCATGATTAACTGCAAAAGAAAATAGACAATTGTGATCTTCTGGTCCCTGTAATGACAATTTAGTAGCATATGACCAGGTATATTAAAATGTTTCACATTTTCACTAGTTATTACTTTAGATGACTAGATATACAGAGATTTATGGAAGGTGTTTTCAAAGAAAACTTACAGTAATTTTTTTCTGCAAAAATTACTTCAAAGCATAATTTCTCTGGAAATTAAATTGTCTGTGCTTTTAAATTATATATTTATGAAACTTTTTAGGTGTTTAACCATGCTCCCAGCAGTCTTTTCTAATGCTACAGCAAAATGTTTGTGAGACTGTCACATTTTACAGTTTTCTGAACACCAATGTCTTATTTTGTTTAAAAGCTGTCTTTAAAAGACAAAAATTAACCGAGGCTAAGAGAATTAAAGTTTGAGATTAATTGGAAAAGAATGCTATGTAATGTTTCAAATGATAAAACTGACAAGGATATATACAACTTATACTGGTGAACTTAAAATACCATTAGTAATAAATATAGCTGAAAACCCCATTATATCATATAAATCTTAGTTTTTGTCATTTGCAAACATTTTCATTTCATTCAGTCATAATGCATTTGGTTATTTTATAGTCACTATTTGCATACAGAATGGAGTTCTACACATAAACTTATGAGTTTATTACCTTCCTGCTCCAATATTACATCTGTAGTCTTAGGTCCTATAAATAATGCATACAATAGTACTACATTTAAGGCCAAGTATATATTCATACATCTTTTCTGCAACCCACATAGAAGACTGTTACTCATAGGTTAGTGAAATCATCCCTTACTGTGTAGATATAAGATATGTAATGTAATTACTTCTTTGCTAAACATGAATACAAACAAACCCTAGTATGCAAAACATACGAAGTGAGAAGGTACAAAGTATGACAAAAGAAAACCTGTGACGATATTTATTAGAATTACGGTGTAATTCCTGGGTTATAACGTGGGTTCCTGATGACACTATTTTGTAAAATGTGTCATTCTGAAAACAGTAATGGTCTTAGAGTAAAGACCCAAGTTCAAGCCTGACTCTGCCGTGATCTAGCTATATGATCTTGGTTGAGTCACCCTTCCTCTTTGATTTTGTTTTCATTAACTGTAAAATAAGAGAAGTGTAGTAGGGACTCTAAAAGGATGCACTCCCCCATGTCCCACCCAATTCTCTAAAGTATAAGTGCATGATTACTTGGCCATCTGCAAAGAACCAAGGGCTGTGCTTAATCTCATAGGTAATAGTTTTAAGAGTAGTGGTCATATGTTTATAAGAAATTTTGCAAGTCCAAATTTTGCGGATCAAAATTTGGAGTGTGAATTACTCCATGTTGAAGCAGTTTCCAAATGAAATGATTAAATTGCGGTGAACAAAGGTCAATTTTGCTAGTATTCAGTCCTAAAATTCTGTGGAAATCGATGGCTTCAAAAATTAACCCAAACAATGGGAGTTTACAATTTGGATACCAAAATTTTAATCAACCACTTTTTATTGTTTTTGAATAAGTAGAATTTCTTTCCTTAGAAACTTTCGTTTTTCCAAATATGATGTTTTACACAAGCAGAGAGCTTACTGTTTGATTTTTCTATTTGACCTTTGACAGCTGCTGCTTCCTACCAAGTAGTTGGTCAAAAGTGACAGGGCCAGTACAAGTAAAGCAAACAGTGTTTCATGAGGGTTTAATAATTAATAACCTGACTTGTCATCCAAACTTCCACAGATCCTGTTCCTTACTGTGTCATTGGCAGTGAGATTTTAACAAGAGAAGTCTGTATAAAAAGCAATTGCTCTTTTGTTTCCAAAACAGGTATTACAAGTGGATAAATAATGTGCACTGCTCTGAGCCCAAAGGTACGCAGTGGACCTGGCCTCTCTGATATGCATCAGTATAGCCAGTGGCTGGCCAGCAGACATGAAGCTAATTTGCTACCGATGAAAGAAGATCTGGCCTTGTGGTTAACCAATCTGTTAGGTAAGGTTATAAGATCTCATTTTGTCATCAAAGATAACAGGTTTATTCTCCCTGCTCATGTAGTGTCCTTCTCCTAAGCATGTGACACCACTTTAGAAAGAAAGACTTTCATTATTTGCATTTTGCATCTGGGAGACCTGAAGCATATAGAGAATTTAAATGAATTTCCCAATGTCTCTCACATTAACTGTGCTTAGTAATTCCAGTATCATGCATTGTAACTGTGTGGTCAAATTGCTCATTTCATCTACACCCTTGCTGATCTGATTTATTTTTACTTTTCTTTCATGCAACTGACCAGTTTGGTCTATTCTTTTGACACTGCACACGGGCCACAGTCTGTGAGATCTGGCTTCTAAAGCTAGATTTCGTTGCCCTACTTTTGTAGCACACCTTCTAAAACTGCTGAATAGCCAGACTCTGGAACAATAACATCTATCCTTTGTCCAAATGAGCTGACTGGAGTCATCCAACCTTGAACTAAAATTTTTCTTTTCATTACACTTTTGTTTTTAAGTATTCTTCCAAAAGGACGATCTTAGAGAAAAATGCTACCTCATGCTAAGGCTGCCTCTTTTTTTGTTTCTGTTGTGCTGGCATATTCAGAGTATACAATTTCAACCATGTGCAAAGTGGAATCATACATTCAAAGGATCATCATATAAAGCAATGCTTTTTCACTAGTAATTTTTCACAGAGAACAAAATTGTTTTAAGACCTGAAAAAAGGATCCTTATAGAGTCTATAAGATTTGAATATTGAGTAAACATAGAATTTGCATGGTGCTTTATCATTTACAGAAAGGATTTCACCAATATTATTTTATTATTGAAAGGATTCCTTCAAGGTATGTGTTGTTATCGTCACTTTCTAGCTGCTGAAACTGAAGAGTTTAGTGAAGAGCATAGGGCATCTGTAATTTTAGCAAGGTTTGACAAGGTTTTAGCACATTTGAGCAAGATTTTTCTTTTTGCTCACCATGGCTCTGGATTTTTACATTGCTTTTGCATTTTTTAAGCCTTTATCCTAGAGTTAGAGCTTTCCTTTTTCCTTACTGTGTGCACATGCTTTTGACAATTCTATGTAGTCTAACCAGGGCTACCGCATATGGAAATGCAGGTGGTGCCCTTTGCAAGGGACCCCAGTTAAAGGGTAAGAGAAGAAATGCAGAAGGCATCCTTCACATCCATCACTCCCCAGAAAGACCCTTCACTGTGCTATGGAGTGATATCCACCAGAAGGAAGGGCTACCTTTCATTTATACAAGGGGAGAGCATTTTTATTTATCTCCATTATATAGAGGATGTCAATTTAGCCTAAACAGATGGGTTTCCTCCCTCTTTTGTGTGTTCACTAATTATTGTTATATTAGTATTTTATTAACTTAGAGCTGTTTTCAGATATGGGCTGTCACAGCATGGCAGTATAGAAGTTAAGGCACAGACTTGGAATGAACTGCCTGTGTTTGAACACCAGATGTGCCACTTAACTGGCAATATGATCTTGAGCAAGTTATTTAATCTTTCTGTTCTTTAGTTTCCTCATCTATGAAGTGGTAATGACAGTAGGATTGCTGTGAGATTAAATAATTAAAATATGTATACTACTTAGTGCCTGAAATATTATAACTCTATATGTGGTGGTGTTATTCCATTTATATAGTTCAGTGATATGATTAATTTGATTTGGTGGGTAAGTTCATTCATTTATTCAACAAATATTTGAGTGTGCATCAGCATAATAATTATTTGAATAAAATGGACTCTGGAATCAGAATGCTTGAATTCAAATCTCAGTGCCATCACTTACTAGCTCTGTGATACTGGGCAATTTTCTGAATGCACTGTGCCTGGGTTTCATCATCTGTGAAATACATATAATACTAGTACCAACCTCATGGGATTGTTGGAGCGTCAAGTAAGATCGTCAGCTTTAGAACAAGGTCTGGCACATAGTAATCAACTAGCTATAGTAAATATACTAGCTATTGTGTTTCAGCACAGTCTGCTAAGTGCTAGAGGGTAGAGTGGTGACTAAGAATAGACAGAGTGCCTGTTCGTATAGAGCTTGGAGTAGATTGAACAAGAAATTAATATAAATAAGTGACTGAATAAATGATTCATTAATTGGACTTGGTATAAACACTAAAAGATATAGGTTGCAATAAGAATGTAAAAACAAGGAGATGGGAATGGGGCAAATGATCAGAGGGCTTGGGGAAATCCTTTTTAAGGGGTCTTATATTTAAAACTGAGATCTGAAGAATAATTAATAGCTAGCCAGACAAAGTGTGGGGAAAAAAGCCTGTGTGGAAAGAATGGCATGTGCGGGATAGGAAGGAGTTTGGCGCCTTAGAAGAACTGAACAAAAGCTAGTGTCAACAGCGTAGATCAAGAGGGGGAGACTTTCATGAGATTTGTTGGGGCTAGAGCGTATACTGCTTTGAATACCATGTTGAGGAGCTTATAATTTATTGCATGCTCCACGAGGAGTCCCTGAGATGTTCCAGGCAGGGGGAAATCATGATTATGAGTATAGCCTGATTACACAGGTGTGTTCCAAGGTCCCATGACTTGTCATCAAAAGCATTTTATTTGGTGAATGTGATCATTTACAAAGTAGCTTGAGCAGTGTGAGCAGCCCCAAGACAGCCTCAAAGAATAGAGAGTCAGTGTATGTGTAATGGAAATATCCTTGGACTAAAAGTCAGGAGACCTGGCTCCTAACTGGTGTCAGGAGACCTGGCTTCTGATTCTGGCTCTCTCACTTGGTAAACTTGCCCAAAGTCACTCAGCTATCTTTTCTGGGCTCAGTGTCCTCAACCATAAAATGAAGGGGTTGGAGTAGATGATCTCTAATGTCCATTCCAGTTCCAAAAGTCTAAGTTTCCAAGAAATCCATCTCTTGAGACCCAGTTTGAAATCATCAATATGTATAAACAAGGAGAAAACAGTTTACGTAAATGAATAATCTTTCTTTTAAAGAATAAAAAGGCTAATGTTCTTAATGCCAGTTATTGGTAACACAGAAGCAACTGATGGCTTGTGAAATTTTCTCAGAAAAGAAATCTTAAAAGAATCTCAAAAAAAAAAAGAATCTTAAAATATAGTAAAGTGCCACTTTCTGTTAACTTGAATTCATAAAAGTAGGTAGATGATAGATTTCAAGTAAATATCCTCATGGTAACTTGGAAAGTAGACCAATAGCTTGAGGTTATTTAAAGTGGTAAAACATTCAGAGGTAAGAAAATATGTTATGTACTAGAATGGTGATAATAAGGAAGAGAGAAAAAATGTATGGCTATGTGACAAGATATTTTTACTAGACATAATAGATACATTTAGTATTCACGTATTTTAGAAATAGAGTCATTAAAGTAAATTTTAAAATTTTACTGGTCATTTTGTTGCCTCAGAAATATTTGCAAATTTATATTATACAGCTCTATTTCAATTCTCCATTTTTATCTACTTGAAGGTCAGAGATATCTTGAAGGTAGTTTCAAAGTTGATCTGGTCTCTAGATAAAGTATCTGAATTTTTTGGTGAGGAGGAAATTCACATACTAAATTAAAGCTTCTGACTAGACTTTGCCATTGTAGTGTGGACCTTACTTGTGGAAAGATTTCCTATTTCTTTCTAGCAATACTTGACTAAAATGTAACTTTTTTTCCTTTTTTTCCTTTCAAAAAAAGTAGTAATGATATTCTAAATTCAGGTATTTCTGATCCTACATATAAAATGTCAATTGAAAGGTGGAATTTTTTAAAGAATGCTCACTTTGCATTCAGGTTTTTGGGTGGATAAAAATTATTTGATAGAGAAGAAAATTATTTCATTGGTTCATAGACCAATATTCACATTCTTGCCAAATATGAAGGCATAATACTGTAATTTTCAAGTACTATATACTTACTTAATCAGTAACAATAATAGCGCTTTAGATTCCTCAGCATAAAATTAAAGCAGCAATAGCAAATTTGCAATAGCAAATTTTTAGACTAACTAAAATTTATATATTAGAATATAAAAAACTATTTTATAAGTTAACTAGTTGAGTTAAATAAATTGTCATGATGGTTGGGATTTGTTTATGTGGTAGCATACCAGTCTGATTCATGAGAAAATCATCCTGTGATATTTACAGACTACTTACATATCTTTGTAGTCCAAGTATGTTTTCTATTGATAATAGTTGACACTATGGAGTTTTATGACCAACACTCAGAAAAGACAGCAAAAGAAACCTGAATCAAGAGAATCTTGCCTCTAAAACATTTCTCTGGCCATTGTCCCCTGCTGTACATTAAATATACACATGTAATTTTTATTTTAGGTTTTCTGTTTTGTTATTTTTGTTCATGAACTAGCTATTGCTCATATGTTAATTAACTATGTCCTTAGGACATATTTGAACATCAAATGATTATACAAATAAGTCTTGGAGAAAAACTTGTTACTTTGAATAAACAGCATGTAATTAAATTAACAGTCCCAGATTATAGCAACTACCCATCATTCAGATAGATGAGGCACATTCTACAGATTTCATGATTGTTGAAAGACTATTGAAGACTGTTGTTGGTTTAATTTTGAAATCAATATACTAACATAGATGTTCTCAGATTGTTTATTATTTTGTGTTTCTTTAATCATTTGAAAATGACCTTTATCTTCAATTAGTATTTGTTTAATAACACTACATGAATCACATGGGAGTATAATTTTGAGAAAAGACTGTAGTTGTTAAGCATCACAGAAATTGATATTGCTCTTAAGGATTTTAGATCGTTAAGATGTAGGCATATGTGTTTGGATATATGCAGGGAGTTTGAATAAATCAAAAAATGTATTACAAATCAAGTTAAGCTAAATTGATTTTACTAATATTTAGAAATGCATTATGACAGTTGATGTTATGATGATTGTCCCTTTCTCTGACTTTCCTACATGCACATAAAGGAAAATTCAGTTGTTATATGCGTAGTATGATCAATAGGTAATGTTTTCCTTATTTCAGTTATTTCTGAAAAAACCTATTTTTAACCTTAGAAAGTTAAGCACCTATTTACTGGAGTTGCTGCTGTCTAATGAGTTTGGAACAGCTCTCTTTTCTTTTTTCTTAAAGTCCTTTTACTGGATACTTGTCCTGCAGACTTCTCATATTCTTGATGTAGTCAATAAAAATTTCTTAGGAAAGGTGGTGTCTTATGCTAGTTCAAAAGTTTAAAGAATCAAGTCTATGTTCACAAATTGACACCTTTCAGAGCAGTTACACCCTAATGTTTTTTACTCAACTTTTCCAACAGAACCGACTTTGTCTTTTGTTGATACAAATACAGGGTAGACTCTGAATCAGTGTGGAGCAGGTGCTGATCTAGGGTTTCTGGATATAATCAATCATTTCCTATCTCACAACATTTATATTTCAGTCTTAAAACACTGACTAATTTGAGTTAAGATAGCAGATGAGTTGCTTCGAGTTCTCTAATTGGAGCAATAGACTGTGATTGAGAGGTACAGTGGAGATTGGAGTAGAGTTTGATCATATCTAGATCACCCTTATAGATAAAACATACTAGTTTTCTTATGCAATGAATCAGGCTACATAACAGAGCATGCCTGAATGCTATTCTCGGTCATTCTCCAATCATCAGCAAGGTGGCTTGCTATTCATTTCTCAGCACCACTGTCTTCAGCCCTACACTGTTTTGTTTTTTTCTGAAGGAGTTTCTAGAGAGAAAAAATCTGTAGATTTTCTAAAAAGAAAAAGACAACTGCATTCAAGAGAATGCATTGTTATAGAAAATAGTCATTTGTGTATCCAGCAAATATTGATTTAACTAACTAAGAGTGGTGGCTAAAAACATAGACTCTAAACCTAGACTTCTTGGGTTAAAGAGTCAGATTCACTGTGTGAGCTTAAGCAAGTTATTTAACCTAAATACATCAATTTCATCATCTGTAAAATGGATATAATAGAAGCACTCACTTCGCAGTTTTGTAAAAATATTAAAAACATGAATACATGTAAAGTGCTTGGCATATAGTAAGAACTCAAATGTTAAATATCATTATTAGATATTATATATTATTAGGGAACTGAGTGTAGTACTGCTAACTTACTAGGAGGAAAACATTCTTTCCTAGCAAAATAGAAGATAAAAGGGATAATCTTCATGGAAATTATGGCAAGCCTACATTTCTGGGAGGAATACACTTGTATGTACAAGTATGTGTGTTGATTTTAGTTACCTGACAAAATATTTCAGGTACATGATTATTTCATATCATTGTATCCTCATATTTTAAGAAGAAATGACTAATCACAATATTTAACCAAACCACCTGATCTCTGTCTACTGGCAAATCATGACTGAATTGATGATGTGAAGATCTAAGTTCACAGTTATGAACCCAGTAAGTAAAGATATTCTTTCTAGACTTGGCTATTTTGGGTTGACCTTCAAGTCAATAATAAAGACAACCCAGTATGTATCGGCATTCCAAGGTGATTTAATTGTGTCTGTTCATTGCCCCTTCTTTCACTAAATATACCAAAAACGTGGAAAGATGGGATTGGGGAAGAAATGATTCTATGCTACTAGAATCCTACTGTTTCTAGCATTTATAGTCTAATGTCTCAAACCAGCTACACAATTTATATTAAAGAAGATCTGGTTCTGTCTGACAGAGATTGAACTGTGTATAGCTTTTACTTGAGAAACTGTAATTAGTAATTCATAGCCTATTCTGATGGATTCATCATGATTAAATTCAGCCAACTTTATATTCAGTTTTTAATATACTTTTGGTAATATTAATAGAATAAAGAGTATGATAATATATCACCCCATATAAGGATTATAACTGATTTCTTAAAATTATACAGTACATTTAAAATGTATATTTTATGATTCTTAATCATTGGATGGAAAATGTTACATATGAAGGTTTAAAAAAATTCTCTGTCTTGCATTTTTCCTTCATTTGAGTCAGTACATTTCAACCATAAAGTATGTAATAGTGTCTGCTTTAGCCAAAAAAAAAAAAAAAATCCCACCTTTTGGAGCTATAAAATATACAGAATTGAAAGCTGAGACCTAATATATTTTTCATTAGGTACAGATGTTCAATGTTAAATTCCTCAAGTATTCATGAAAAGGAGGATAACAAAAAATTGTTCAGGTATAATGCAGAAAAAGTAAAAATCATTCCTTTTGGTAAATTGCTAATGACTTTTCAATGAAAGCCATTTTTCTTTTTATAATTTACAAGTTCTTGTAAATTTATTGTAATCATCTCATCACTTGACATTATGAATAGAATCTTCAAATTTTCAAGTAGCTTAATGAAATAATGCCTAAAGACCTCTTCCAAATGTAGAAAATCTTATGAGTAATTTATAAAGGAATCATTCAACAGTTTAGGTAAAGTTTACCTTCTTTACCTTGAAATGTAATTGATAATTTTAAAAATATTTCTAATATTTATTTTTATGCTTGTTCGTACGTAACTGTCTTATTATCATTAGAAAATGCAAGCCAATATGGTGAATGCATAATACAAATTCTGTTGTGCTGGCTTTTTTGTATCTTGAGACTATTACTTTCATTCCTTAATTGAGCTGAGCTGCATACAATTTTGAAATACTAATAGCTCTGTATAGGCTACCTCTGTGGTGAGTACTTAGAGCTACTGATGTTTTGCCACCTGCAGAAGTCATTATCCTAACTGAGGGCTAAAATGTGAACTATCCAGTAGGGAAAAAAAGAACATAAAAAAAGTAATTCTTTTTCCTCCTTCACCTGCCCTTCCCCCCAAACTGTAAAAAAATCATTTCAAACAGATGTTTCTTGAAAACCAAATATATTAGGTAGTGTGAGTTTAACTTTAAGCCAGTAGTATATCTGTTGTTCCAGTTGGTTTACATTTATCTTAAGTGTTCATGGAATTGAGCTGCATGCATTTTTCTTAAGATAAAAGGTAATCCTATGACTCTCAGTATAAAACTTTAAAATACCTCCTTTTTTTCTTTTTTCTTTAACAACTACTTTTCACGGAAATAATACCCAACATTTTCTCAAAGTTTTCCAAGAGTTTGTTTCTTCATTTGTCAATTCACGTACTCACTGAACATGTTTTACTAGGTACCTTCTATGTGAGTAACATTATGCTTACCTCTGTAGTAACACACACAAAAAACAATATACCTCAAGAGGTTTCTAATGTACTGGTGATGACAGGAACTTTGTACAAAGCATGTTATTAGCCACAGAAGAAGTTTGATGAGTGCCAGAGTGAGTGATACTCCCGAGTATGACCATATAGGAAGGAGATTGATGTACACTGGGAGAATCTCTTTCTGGATTTCTGATTAAAGGGAAAGTAGAATGTGGCCAGGCAGATAGAAGATAGGGGGCTGTTATAGGAAGGGGCCATGCCTGCACCAAGGCATGGGAGTGGAAACGGGAAGATCTGCCCATGGAACTAGGAAGGCAGGGTGCAGACCAAGGAGCAGGGTGTAAGCAAGGTAGAATAGAAAGGTGGATTAGCGGCATATGAGAGGACTTTGGATATTGGGTTAAAGCGGGTTTGTTTCATCTTTTACGTAGAGGAGAAGATTAGGGACTATGCAGTAAAGACGAAGATTGGCTCAGTGAGGGTGGTGTTTAGCAATATTAATTTTAGCAGTGATTATGGTATGTTCTGGAGGCAGACCTTGAGGATACGAGGACTAACCATTGTTCTTGCTGCTAGAGTTTAGGTATCAGACCATGAATTTTTTTTTTTTTTTTTTTTTTTTGCGGTACGCGGGCCTCTCACTCTCGTGGCCTCTCCCGTTGCGGAGCACAGGCTCCGGACGCGCAGGCTCAGCGGCCATGGCTCACGGGCCCAGCCGCTCCGCGGCATGTGGGATCTTCCCGGACCAGGGCACGAACCCGTGTCCCCTGCATCGGCAGGCGGACTCTCAACCACTGCGCCACCAGGGAAGCCCCCATGCATTTTTTAAATTAAGATTATGGTTCTAGAAACAGAAGGAAGCATGAATCTACAGGACTTGTGACTAATAAGTTATAGGAAATTAAAACAGGGAAATAAAATATTCTGAAACTTAGAGAATTACAACACCAGGAAAAGGAGAGAGCTTAGGGAAAGGGGTTTTGAGGAACATACAAAAAAGAAATTAATGATTTTATAGAGCCTGGGGGAGTGGGGAATGGAGCCATCGGGAGTGATAGTTAAAGGGTACAGTTTCTTTGGGGAGTGATAAAAATGTACTAACATTGACTGTGGTGGTAATTGCACAACTCTGTGAATATACTAAAAGTCATTGAATTATGCACTTGAAAGAGGTGAATTGTAAGGGATGTGAATTATATCCCAATAAAGCTGTTACAAAGTAAAAGAAAAAAAGAAGAAAGAAAATATACTTTGGGAGCATATAAGAAAGAAAAATAACTTTTAACCAATAAAATGGCAGGGATGGACAACTGTGAATCATGTTCATAAGAGCAGTAATTGAAGCTGTGAGTGGTTGTGAGGAGACAAAAAAAAAAAGCAGAGAGATCTGAACCTAATAATTCCACAGTTCAAGCACTGCATCAGGAAGGGGAAGAGTGGTTAGAGGGGCAGTGTTTTCTTATAGAGAGTTTCTTACTTGCATTAATTTTACCTGTATTATCTTCATCAGGAAAACAAACTCAATGGAATTTAGAGATGTGTTTTTTTGTTTTTTAATTTTATTTATTTATTTTTTGGCTGTGTTGGGTCTTCCTTTCTGTGTGAGGGCTTTCTCTAGTTGCGGCGAGCGGGGGCCACTCTTCATCGCAGTGCGCGGGCCTCTCACTGTTGCAGCCTCTCTTGTTGCGGAGCACAGGCTCCAGACGCGCAGGCTCAGTAGTTGTGGCTCACGGGCCTAGTTGCTCCGCGGCATGTGGGATCTTCCCAGACCAGGGCTCGAACCCATGTCCCCTACACTGGCAGGCAGATTCTCAACCACTGCGCCACCAGGGAAGCCCATAGAGATGTGGTTTTATGCATTGCCCACACTCTTAAAATTGCCAGTGGTGGTTGATTTTTGATATACTATGGCTCTATTTTATATTAAAGGGGAGCTATGGAGTTCTTGTGATGAAAGACGTATACACAACACAAAATACCAGTTTCGCTTTATGCTCTTGCCTTACAGGCCAAAGTAACTGAAAAACGTAAAATTCCAAAGAAACCATTCTTTCCAGTGATTTCCTATCTCAGATATGTAACTCAGCTAGAATTGGAATTTTGGTGATAAAAACTGCATATGTTGGCATGAATGTCACATTTGGGTTGGGGAATGATTGTGTTTTTATAATGCTTCTTTTTGTTATTTCAGGGAAGGAGATTACGGCAGAAACTTTTATGGAGAAATTGGATAATGGTGCCTTGCTCTGTCAACTTGTAGAAACTGTGCAGGAGAAATTCAAAGAGAGCATGGATGCTAACAAGCCCGCCAAGGTAAAAGGTCCCAAGGCAAAATCAGTTGCTGTCAGATGGTGGATTACACTTGTAGTAGCTTATGAATTGAGTTTGAGGATTTTGTTGTGAATGGATGCATTAAGTCCTCTATTAACAATGAAACACAGAGGGTGCTTTTTAATTAGGTAACGTGTTGTTTGCACTCTAATTACATAAATTACATAATCCTTTCAATAAGTCTAATTAAATAGAAGGTTATGGAAGTTGATGGTATTAATACAAAACAAATGCTGTATATAAACTGGTTGAATCTGATCTATTGATTAAAATTTTAACAGAGAAATAACTTATGTCATCAGGCAATGAACAAAATCTGGTCAAGAAAGATATACTGAATAGGTCTTTGTTTCCAGATAGATTAAGACTGAATACTGGAACAAAATATCTGGAGTGTGTAATATTTTGCTCTTTTTAAGTAAGTAGTATTAAGTATTAAGTACTTAAGTACTAAGTAACTTTGAACAAATTATTTTCTTTCTGACTGCTCATATTTCCTTTCTGCACATTGTTCTAATATTTTTCCTGGTTATTATAAACACATAATAAAAGTGTGGTGTTTGATATTTTTGGAAAGGAACAAGGTAGATGACACTTTTCTTAATTTTATTTTTTTTTACTTTCCTTAATTTTAGACAGAAGAAAAAGAGGTAAGAAAAAATGAGGTTAAAATATTGTTGAAGACAGCTTAAAAGTAAAAGGAAAAGCTGTTAAACTTTCTGCAACTCTGGCAAAAGAAAAGTAAAACTTATTATTTATGTCAAATTTCTTTATGATTACTGAACTAAAATCTAAACAAAAGATAAAGCTCCCTGAAACAATGGGTTTCTTTTTATAGCACTGTAGTTAGTTTGGGGATAATATTTTATATTGCTCTGTAAAGTATTACATAACATACAAAGCCTCTTCATTTTTTTTTCCATCTTAAAAGCAGGACAGGAATAATGACGCAGACATAGAGAATGGACTTGAGGACACGGGGAGGGGGAAGGGTAAACTGGGACAAAGTGAGAGAGTGGCATGGACATATATACACTACCAAATGTAAAATAGATAGCCAGTGGGAAGCAGCCGCATAGCACAGGGAGATCAGCTCGGTGCTTTGTGACCACCTAGAGGGGTGGGATAGGGAGGGTGGGAGGGAGGGAGATGCAAGAGGGAAGAGATATGGGAACATATGTATATGTATAACTGATTCACTTTGTTATAAAGCAGAAACTAACACACCATTGTAAAGCAATTATACTCCAATAGAGATGTTTAAAATTTTTTTTTTAATTTAAAAATTTAAAAAATAAAAGAAGCTCTGTGAAAATGTTTATTAACTCATTGGCTCCCAAACCTTGCTGTGCAGAGGAATCACCTGAAGATCTTTAAAAACTATGAGGCCTGGCTCCTTTACCTGAACATTCTGATTTAATCCCCATGGAGAAGGACCTGGGGATTGGGAGCTCTAAAAAGCTCTGCAGGTGAATCTAATGTGCAGCAAAGTTTGGGAACCATTGAGTTCATTTTTTGTTTTCCTGCGTTTAGATGCAGACTAAATGATTTATGAACGATCACGCAGCTAGTAAGTGACAGAGCAAGAACTTGATGTAGACGTCCTCTTTCCAAGTCTAATGCTCTCTCACTTTGGTTCACTATGCGTAGCTTAGACACGAAGAGATCGCTTATGAAAATGCAGACAATGTTAGGACTGTTAGGAAACTGATTTTTCTTCTGCTGTGTCCTCCATTGTAATGTAACTGGCTTTTACTTCAGTTCACTAATGAGAAAACATAATGCATAGTAGGAGGACAATCTGCATAGAAAATTCACTCTAAAATAATTAACAGAGGGGAAAAAAAAGGGTTGTGCCCAGATTTTTGAAAGCATTATCTTAATAATGCTTGTATAGGTCCTGCAACCTCTATTTGTATTATTTATTGTTGAGGAAAGAGAGCTCATTGCCTCCATATTAAGATCTTGAATCCTTCCTAGTAACAAAGAATAAGCAACTCTACTAAGGCACAGTTTTCTGATTTTGTTTATTTTGTCAACTTTTGCTTTTTAAAACAGAAGTTAAGATCCCTGAAGAGAATTATAAGACTGTCAAGTGTAAGACAGCCCACAAAGCACTAGTCTATTGCATAAATGCTTTGATGTTGAACACATTTTGCTTGGGTTCTAGTTTTACTATCTATTGAGTGGATGTCTGAGCCTTAGTTTTCTTATCTTTAAAATAGGATTAATAATTATGCATCTATGCCTGCCAAAGAGCATTACACAAAAAAGACTATTGGTAAATATTACCTCTCATGCATTTGAGTTAAGAGACCCTGATGAGAATTTTAGATTAACTAGAGGAAACTAGAAGAAAAAAATAAGTACCTTGTAAAAGTTTATAGTTAATGTGATAGCTACTCTATGCAAATATATGTATTGATACATTTGACCCAAATCTCCATAGTAATATGTAATATTGAGGATAGGTATGAGTCAGGAGTTTGCTAGCTGTTTCCTTTGAAACATTTATTTCAAATTATATTAGTTTTATAATAAAACTGTAAAACATAAAAAGAAACAAAAGAAATTTTCCTTTCATTTATTGACCCTAAGCCATTTGTTTAATTGAATAAAAAACTCAAGTAATATTTTGACTATGATAAATGTTTTAGTATAAAAATTCAACCATCATTATTAAACAAGTGTAGGTTCAAAAAAACCCACTATGACCTAACTTTCAATGCTCAAAAAATCAAATTTACTCTGAGTTAGAAGTTGACACAATTACTCTTGACTAAATTGCCTTCTGTGTCCTTGGCAAAATTCATATATTTCACAACTTACTTCCAGTGCAGCTTAAATCAAAATAGCATGTGCTTAACTTTATGAAAAATGCAAAGACAGCTAGTTTTTCTTTTTGCATTTTATGAGAAATTTTTCAAAAGATGAAAAGCCAAATGGCTAATATCTTCATGGCTATTATTGTTCATAAATATAATTTTCTCAAGAGTCATGGTCTTCAGTCCACCTTTGTCTATAAACAGAAATAGCTGTTATATGATATTCGACAATATTTTGTTATTATTAAATCTAAATTTAAACCAGAATAGATTTTCTAAGACCCACGTAGTTGAGTTTACATTGACTGTTTCCTTTAGGAAAAAAGGAGACTTTCAAATTGGAGGTTACAATATTAAGATCACAATATTGTTTGCTTATGTGTGTATGTAAGTAATTATTTTCCACCTGGGCGTTTTGAAATTTAGGGACAATAGTGGTGAAGATAGATGAGTTGGCCAATTACTTTGCTGAATTAGTGAAACTGTTATGTTTAGAAAGATGTTAAAACAATATTACTTAAAAAAAAATCAACGGCAAACTTGATCTCATCTAAAGTCACGTTATAGGAAGTCCTTTGTAATTCTTTTCCAGCTGCTTAAATCTCATATTCTTGTTCTCATAGCAATATTTTTACTTTTCCTGATTGATAGTTAATTTGGGGATTTTACAGCTGTGTAAATACTTTAGAGCGAGTAAGTTATGTCTGGTATGTGTGAAGTATGTCTGTGTTAAGAGTGATTTAAACACTATTAATATTTGCAAGTAAATTTAATAAATATGTTAGACAGTTTACATATTTAATATTTTATTTATAAATGCATGACTCATAGCCTATTCTGACTTGATAAAATACCCTGAATTAAAATAAATTATATCCTATGATTCTTTCTTTCCAAGCATCAATGGATCAATTTTAAAAATAGCCTCTCTATGGTTTTAGCTTTAAGTAGTTAATCTTAGCCTGTGCACTTTCTCATTTTGCATGGAAGCAATGCAGAGATTTCACAGAGTTACGCCATAGTTGGGTTACAAGTATTTGAGACCAGGGTGCAGCAATTTAATGTGTAATTTGATTTTGATTACTTTATATGTACCATAATACAATCAATTTATTATAAATATAAATGTTAATATTCCCAGAGCTGAGGAACTTTAAAGGCAAAAATCTAAACTATTAATCTTTCCAATATCCTATTGGGATGAGAAAACCAAAACAAGTGATAAGTTCAAGGTTAGGTTTTATGCCTTTTGACCCTTAGTTACTTGGCGTCTCCAATCAAGGCAAAATAATTGTTACATTGTTGTATGAACTTTCATATCCTGGTCTAGAGAGTTCACTTGCTATTGTATAATTACTCTGTTCTTTTTCCCAATCATGACTTGCTGATTTGTGTACACGATTTTCTGAACCACTGGGGCATCAACATGGTGCAAAATACTCAAAGGATTCAACCTCTTTTTTTCTCCTAACATTCCTGTTTGTCTCATTTATCTTAAGAGTCTCTGCCCCAGACATCAGAGTTTCCCTGGGTTCAGAGTTTCCTTTGACTTCAAAGAGCTCTGGGTGGTTAGATCAGGTTTGAAGTACATGAAGGGAAAAGAAAAAAAAAAAAGAAGTTCTGTTACTTAGTAGAATGCTACATTATGCTCCAAGGAAGGAACTGAACATTCACCATCTAAATGTAGAATCCAGCCCTTGTTTGTGGGAAAGAACATCCTAGTCAGATAGAAGGCCCATAGTATGTTTGCCCATCAAGAAAACCTAGTTCTCTGAGCTGTGAGATAGCAATACCTCAGGATGTTGTGCCATCCAGGAATTAAATAAGACATAAAGATCAGAGTTTTTCCCCTCAAAAATCAATAGCACATTCTGTTGAGAGAACGTCTTACCAAGATTGAATTCAGAGAAATCCAGAAATTTGTGTGTACTGCTGGTGTCTCTGACAGAACAAGTATGGTAGAAGTGGTAAAAGGTTTTTCTTGAAAAGAAAATCTCAGCTGTGATTAATCTACAGGTGTTTGTATCTAGCCGTGCAACTAAAATAATCGTATATTCCTTAAGAAATCCATGATTTTGAAATGCAAATGTATTGCCAAGATTAAACCAACAGAGTGAATCATGATGAGAGGGAGGGAATATAGGTGGAATGATATGGAAATAAATGATTTTTTTGATGGGTTATTTCTCGGCCTGGGATTGAGGAGAGATGAAAAAAATAGGAAAGTTAGTGATAAAGTCCAATTCCTAGGAATTAAAAGAAATAAATATCTTCAAGTTTTAAATATATTAAAATAAATCATTCCCCATTATAAAATTAAATTCTCTTGTCCCGACTTCTCTAGCTCAGAGACAATGAAATGTCTTGGTTAATGTTTTTATCATTGGCAGTTTCTTCTGTTCTATACCATATTACAGGGATATACCTAAATGGGGCTTAAACGCTATAGCAGTAAATGTTATAGAATAATAACATTTATAGAATAGCATACATAAAATGTAGAATGATATAAAAAGCTTCTTGACTTTTTTTCACCCTTTGTCAGCTAGTCATAGGGGACTTGATATGGACTCTATGTGCAGGCTGAGAAAAAAAAGTAGTGTGAAAAGTGAGCAGGATAGGAAGTGAATGATGTGCTTGTGGAATTTACCTGGATCTTCAGGACTGATTGAACTAATTCTATATGTTACACTTCTACTCCATGATAGAGTGTCGCTGGGCACAACTAAAAATATGGTCAAGTTAATTATCTGGAGCTAAGTTCATTATAAACTGTTCAAGTTTCATGGTCATTAGTATCCCGAGACAGGGATTCAACCTCCATCAAACAACCATAGCAAGCTAGGAACACTTACAAGATATCCTTTACAAAAAAGGCAATGTTCCTACATGGCCTCCACTACTGGCCCCAGAAACTTTACTTAGTTGGCAAAGCCCCCTTCCTGGATTCTCATAGGGTTTATCTTACACCACTAGAATGCGTGTATTTTATGAACTCATCTAGTTTGCCTACTATTCCTGTTCTTCAATATCAAATCAGCAAAATATCATGATATAGTAGAAGAGTTTGGTATTTTGTGGGATGTTGAAATCCCCATAGTCCCTGTAGGCTATGTCACAGAGCTGGAGCTTGAGATGCAGGATAGTAAGTGTTCTGTTATTTTTGTCAAGTGTATGTAAACTGCTTCTGGATTTTTCTATTTATTAGGATTAAGAAAATTGCATCTTCCATATCAGTAGATGCATGCCAAGTACCAGGATATTTGTTCATATACTTCAATGAAAAGACCACATCTGGAACAACTATGATTGAAACTGTTACTTCATTATAATTTCCCCACTGTTTTTTGCATCCCATCTGTCTTATATATGGCCTTGAATCGAATGGAGATATGACGGAAATTACTTTCTTTGCAATGTTCGAGTCATTGATAGTAGTGTGAATCTCTGATTTTTTCAAAATTGTGATATTTTATTTGGTCCTTCTGTCAAATATGAATTTATTCCCTGTATCAGGTAATAAAAATTCTGACAGTTGCTGAGAATATCCATGCCAAATACACATTCTGGAAGGCACAATAGTCATAGTGTAATGTGGACTAAGGTCATATATCCATCTATCACCTGGTCCCCACAAGGCATTTCCCTTTCCCTAATGCATAGTAAACAGTTGAGGTCTCTGTTATAAGAAGGAAGCTTTACAGTAAAGACTTGAGATCAACACTCCTTTCATTCACTGGGCTCAGGGTCTACAAATTGGCTCTCATCTGTCAGAACACCTGTACCCTATTGTTATATTTAGTTGTTTTCTTGTCTTATTCTTTCTTTATTCCTTTACTAGACTCTGAGATCCTTGAGGACATGGTTTGTGTTCTATTCACATATAAGTCCATCATAATAGCTGGCATATAGGTGCTCAGTTGACATGTTTTGGATGAATAAATAAATGAATGAGTGAATAAATAGAGCAATGCAGACATTTACTTGTAGATCCAGATGTTGTTATGAAACGATTTTTAATCCTGAAGACTTTTATTCTTATCGACTTGAAAATTCCTCCCTCTGCTGGTTCTGCTTAGCTCAGAAGTCTTTGATGTGCAAAATCATATGGAACAAAGTTGACTTTTTAAGTAATGGAGAAAACAGATTAGAGAATTTTAGGGTGGTGCAGGGGAAGAACAAGGATCTGAGGACATTAAAAGTACTGACAAGAGACTGGCTGAAGCAATAGACCGTGGAGGTCTAAACTAGTTAGTAAATAAATGCTGGAGGAGGTCGGTCATTTAGGTAATTGTAGATGTTATTAGATAGTCACATGATATATTTATTATTTGAGTTCAGAGCATTATCTAAAGGTAAAAAAAATGATGATAGAAATGATCATATTAATATCCAAATGTTTTATTTAGTTTCGGGATTACTTTTCAAGGCCTGTTTGTAATGTTTGCCACAGTTCCTGTAAAATAAGGATGAGATGAGTGATAACCAGTAGTTTTATGAATTTGCTCACCATTGAGAATTAGGAAGAAGAATAATTGTAGGGCCTTTCATGGAATAGGTTCTCAAGAGATAGTTCTGACCTGAAATGAGGTATTGTTACAGCAATTAAGGGTTGTGTTTTTCAATTACTGAAGGAGCCGTAAAGATGGAATCACCATGTTTCTTTCTTTTCTTTTTTTACATCTTTTTCCCAGTAACTGCCTCTTTTGCCCAATAAAATAGTTGGTGAGTGAAATGAGAATAGAAGAACTATTGTTTCTTCTCAGCCCCTAATTAGTCATCTACCAAAACACTATTTAATGACCAAGGTAAAAGTACAGTTTCTGTAAAACTGCAGGAGGGAATCAGAAAATTGCAGTGTTTAGGAACATGAGCAATAAATACTGCTATTAGCTTTCCAAAAAACGTGTTATTTTATTCACCAGTGGATAGCTCAAAAAGAAAATATAAAAGTCATTAAAGGGTAACAAGTTCATCATTTTATCAATCTTTAATAATATAGAATATTATGAACTACAAATATTTCATAATAATTGAGTCCTACTTGTACATGTCATTTTGACATTTGTTAGATGATTGATGAGTATATGCTAGGAGCAGGAGGTGATGTTATTTGCTCTGTATATTCATGTGCCTGCCTGTTGGTGGTGAGAATGGGTGTGACAAAGACACAGTCTACTCAAGGAGTTTACTCTCTATCAGGGAGAATATATGTAGGTGGTAGTACATAGATGTTCAGATCAAGCATACAAAGTGATTTGGAAGAAAGGAATTTTAAGCAGTCACAGATTAAAAAAGAGAAAGGCAATATTTTATTATGTGGCTAAATTTAGAATAGAACTTAAAACATATAGTAATATATACTGAAAAGTTTTCATACACATCGTTTTAAAAACATTATTTTGAGTATGTCTCATCTAATTCCTAGATCAAAGGTATACAAATTAAAAATAATAATACCTGCTTTGTAAAATAATGGCTGTACACACACTTGAATGCCCAGTGTGCACTTATATGGGCCTATTGCAATGGTTTTTAAGTGGATTTTAGTACATTCATTTGACCATGTCTAGTACCCATACATTATTACGTTGTTTAATCTTACTTTTTATTACTACAAAGTCAGAATCTAAATTATTCTCATTTGATTGTTCTCAATGAATCATAGAAGAATTGTCAATCTTCCTCTTATTGTATAATTCTTTTGGTGGGTGGTGGAGAAAGCCAGTGTCTAGAAAGGCAGGCTGAGGTTCTTTGGGAAAATTACTAAAAACAGTATAAAGTTTGTTCAATTATCTGTAGATGGAATTAGAAGTTCAACTACATTTTGGCTTTACATACTTATAATTATTTGGACAAGTGTATAGATCCTTGTATAGCCAAATGGAAAATAACCATGTGCAAAGCATAGAATTAACCTTTGTGACAAGGACTCATGTTTGAGTAAGGTTTTTACATAAAAGAAGCAAATGACAAGAATCAGAATTATTTCAGAATTTCCCTCAAATTGCAAGAGAATAAAATAAATTTTATTACTATTATGTTTACCTTCTTTCTTACTTGTTGTAGACCAGTAGCTGCTGACCTTTTTAACATGAGCAAAAGCAAGTCATTTTTTTCCCCACGTTCTAATGTTCTTTTCACATTGGAGTTTGTTTCTGATGAGCTCTTTGTGCTAAGAGATGTGAGAGAGGGTATTTCTAGCCCTATTCTAATGCTCTGCTGAGAATCCCCAAAATCCAGAGTGAGGGGGGAGAAGGAGAAAGGCCAGGTGGCAGCATTTAATCTAGAAATTTGAAAAGTTTCAGAGCCTACAAGTTTATGTGGACCTGCTGATAAAGGACTCTCCTTCAAAAGTGTTTTTGAAAACTGTTTCAAAAGTTCAAAGTGTAAGCTATTGTTTAGTAGTGTAAATGTTGGCTGCATTAAAGACATATGAGGTCTTCCCTGGTGGCGCAGTGGTTGAGAGTCCGCCTGCCGATGCAGGGGACACGGGTTCGTGCCCCGGTCCGTGAAGATCCCACGTGCCGCAGAGCGGCTGGGCCCGTGAGCCATGGCCGCTGAGCCTGCGCGTCCGGAGCCTGTGCTCTGCAATGGGAGAGGCCACAACAGTGAGAGGCCCGCGTACCAACAAAAAAAAAAAAAAAAAAAAAAAAAAAAAAAAGACATATGAAACATAAGACTAAAAATAAAACATGTTGAATTGAAATTCCAGAAAACGTGAAAAAAATTAAAACAAATTTTGGATTAGGAGAAGGAGGCTCACACACACACACACACACACACACACACACACACACACATTTTTCATCTACATGATTTCATAGCACCAGCAGAGCATTGCCCCCTGAGCATAAAAGCAAACCTGATCAAATTTTTCCATGATGACATCATCTCTTCCCCTTACACGCTTACATACTGCCTTTAACTGCATGCAGGCACATGGGCAAGACAAGACTGTAAAAGGAGTATAACTGGGGAAGTGTTTTCATGATATTTGATAGCACTAATTGTGGTCACTGCTGTTTCGAAGCTCTGTGGGTATAGAATATTATGTCAAGAAAAGTCACTCTCACCACATGGAAAATAGAAAATTAATCATTTTAAAATGAGCTGTTACTAAATGCTTTGGAGAAATTCTGGTCATTTAAACAAATCAATAATGATTATGCATGCCATTTCTTAATGAAGAACATTCACAGATTTTATAACAAGAGCCTTTTTTAAGGGACTGAAAATCAGGGGAAAAGAGTTTCTTTTTAATTTAAACATGTCTAGGGATTGCTTGGTGATTTAAAATATAAGTGCTCACCATATTGATGTGTGTGTGGTCCAAGGTATGTGGTACTGGTATATTACAGGCTAATGGCATGATGTTTTTTAGATGAGGTAATTGAGTTTACAGTATATAGAGCTTTTCAACTGTATCTTAAGCTTTTAGGGGCTGACTACATGAATACCTTCTATTGTTTCACTTAGCAGTTTGAAAATGCATTACATATCATGCATGAAGCTGTCTAGTATGTATTTGATGTTTATATTACTTTGCTAGTCATGTCTAATTTCACGCCAGTTTAGGCTGCTTGTCTAAAGAATGCCTTGCTAGCATCACTGCTCCATATAAGAAATAATGTAGCAATTCATATGTACATTTACATATGTATAAATATACATGTATCAATTATATTATAAATTATTATAATTTATATTGTTATAATATAATTATATTTATTTATTTATTATGTTAATAATTTAATAAGAGCAACAACACCACATTTTATTCTATTTGTCATATTTGCTATATTTAAGCATTGTTTAAAGATTGAAACGTAAATGTCTGATCTTTTTTCTCAGACTAAATGAATACCACGTGATATGATAATAAAGCAACCATTTACTAAGTACTTACTCTAGGTCAGTAAGTAAGTTTTTTACATGGATTAAATCATCAGATAATTTAAAACTTAAGTCATATCATGTCAACTCCTAGCTCAAAATTCTTCAATGGCACCTTGACTCACTTGCAGGAAAAGTCTGAAATCTTTCTAAGTCTATCAGCACTATGTGCTCTGTTCCCCAGCTATCTATCTGATATAATTTCCTATGACTTTCCCCTCACCCCACTTTGCTGCAGCCATACTAGCTTCTTTGCTGTTCTTTGAACCCAACAAGCACGTTCCATCCACCACAGGGTCTTTGCACTTGCTTTTCTAGCTTCTTAGGGTAGTCCTTCCTCACATGCATGTATGACTTGTTCCTCACTCCCTTCACATCTCTGTTCAGATGTCATCCCTTGGCTGAGGCCATTCCTAACCACCCTATATAAAGTATCATTTAAAGATGCTGTTCTAGATTTTTCAACAAATAGATATTTACTGAGTGATAACTGTGTTCAAGATGCTGATAACTAAAAAGAAGAAGATTAAAGCATTACTGTCACCTCTCAAAGGGCTTACAGTCTAGTTAAGAAAATAAAATATGAACATATAAAAATACAGATATCAATGGTAAGTGCTCAATAAATGATATATACCAATGGTTCTCAAACTTTTATCACCATAACATATATTACATTGAAGACATTTTATCAATTATTCAATAAATATTTATTGGACACCTAAAATATGCAGGACAAGGTAACTTGTGGAGTAGCAGGGAAGGGAGAGTAACTTTAAGCTAATAATGAAGTCAACAGTGAATTACAGCTGTGTTATGACTAAGTATGGGAAAGTCTAAGTACATGAGTAAGTAAGAGGAAGACCTAACTTAGTCTTGTAGAAAGATTTTTCTATAATTCTGAGGTAGGAATGGGCATTAGCCAGGTAGAGAGGGAACACTGAGTGTTTTAAATACAGAAAATAGCACATATGAAAACCGTTAAATGTGGAGGTGCAGGATGACTTTGAGGAACTAAAGGAAAATGAGTGTCTGGATACTAGAATGTAATACTAGAGCATCAAGAGGTGAGACCAGTGCTAAGTTTTGTTGGATGTTGTCATCTATTTTTTTTTTTTTTTTTGCGGTATGCGGGCCTCCCACTGCTGTGGCCTCTCCCATTGCGGAGCACAGGCTCCGGACGCTCAGGCTCAGCGGCCATGGCCCACGGGCCCAGCCGCTCCACGGCATGTGGGATCTTCCCGGACCGGGGCACGAACCCGTGTCCCCTGCATCGGCAGGCGGACTCTCAACCACTGCGCCACCAGGGAAGCCCTGTTGTCATCTATTTTAAGAACAATATTATACCATTGAACAGGAACATGATCAAGTCTTTTGGAAAGATAACATTAGCAGTGTGGAGAATGGATTAGGAAAGGTGAAAATGGAACTGAGGACCCACTTAGGAAGCTATTGTCCAGGTCAGGTGAGAAATTATGACAATTTAGCCTAGGATGGTAGCAGTAGTACTAGAAACAAGTAAGTGGTTTTGGGATATACACTTGGCAGGCTTGGCAGGATTTGGTGATGAATTAGATAGAATGGTTAGGGAGATTGGCCCAGGATTTTGTACATGAAGAAATGGGTAGGTGATCGTGCTTTATTTTACAGCTGAAAAGGCAGGGGAAGAGTCAGACTGAGGAAAGATCATGGGTTCCTACATACTGTGCAATATACCCCCATGGGTGCCCAAGAGTTATGGGTGCTGTGGGCTCCCTGTCACACCAATCCTTTCATTTCTGCTCAAGAAAAAATATAAGTAAATGAATAAGGGGCCAGGGGGGCTGCCTTAATTGCCATAAGTCCTTAAAAGGTTTTCAGTTTTAAACTGTTAGATCAGTAGTTTTTTTTTTTTTTTAAATCACAAACATCTGGAGACTTAACTCTTAAGCAATTGAAACACATCATTGTACATGAACATCTACTGATATAGACAGTAGATTCTATAGGGGCTCAGAAAAAAAGTCAGTTTGTCGGAGTGCTTAGAGAAGTTTCCATGGAAGCACTAGAATTTGAATTGCCCAGACCTGGTGCAAATAGATGAACACGGAGAAAAAGCAAATACAATGTAAATTCGTGGTTAATGAACCAAATATTGAAGTTGGAAACATGTAAGGATATTCTAGGGATGGTGAATAGACCAACTTGATTGATGTGAAGAGTATATGGGGAGAACTTTTTGTAGAGGGACAGATTAAGTTGATAGCTGCAAGGCTTAAGCATTTGAATCCTTGTTTGGTAGACAGTGAGCTGGAGACTGAAACCATTAAATTTAGAAAGATTAATATGATGATGATGTGCAGATTGTGTTAGAAGGATCTGAGGTTAAAGATAGGAAGAATATTTTGTGAAGTTTCTGCATTTGTTCATACATGAGATATTAAAGGATTTAAAGTAAGAGTGTCAATACTACATTGAAAGGGGCAGGACATTTCAATACATATTTATTAGAAAATAACAGTGAGCTGGTTTGGTGACTTATTGGCCGAAGTAGGAAGAGGTGAGGAAAGAATAAAAGCTATACTATGCTTTTTGAAGTTTGAAAAACTACAATTATGAGGGGAGAGAACTAAAAGAAGGAAGTTCTGTTTGTGGGAGAAATATAAGAACTTGATAGTTATCCCAGATGGCAAGGTATGAAAATGGAAATGAGGAATATTTTTGAGACTGCCAATGTGTTTCAGTGATCATTAAAATCCCCACCAGGTCATTGAAGCTGCAGGCTGAATTTTATATCATTTTCTTAAAACTTCTCTTTGTTTCAGTTTTCTAACAAACATATATTTATTCCTCATGAGCAAACAAAAGCTGGGTCTCACCCTGTAGCACGAGGGTCTCTTCTGAGCATCCTTAGTCATCAGGGAGCAGATGTGTAGGGGCAGGAAGCTACACTGTAATCACAGGGCAGGAAACTACACTGTAATCACTGGGCAGGGGAGGGAGGGAAAGCCTTTATTTTGTGTAACTCAGACATTGGAGAAATGGCTGCCGCTATCACAAGCTATGCATTTTATTCAATGTTTCCAGTGAGATTCATGTCTTGCTTGGAAAATGGATGTGTGTCTGCTTGTCATGAAAACTTACCAGTAGAAATCCTTATTCCTTTGCTACAGATGTACCAAAAATTGTCAAGTCTTTTCAGTTTAGGAGTTTCTTTAAATGTATAGTATTTTAGAAAAAAATCAATAAACAGTTGATCTTGTGAGAAAACAAAACAAAACAGAAAACCTTACTACATGTCAGGCATTATTTCAGGAACTGTTCATATAAACTCATACATCCCTCACAGCAACCCTATGATGTAGACACTAGTATTATTTCACAGGTGAAGTTGATTTACGTGCCTGAAGTCACATAACTAGTAAATCAAGGTCCAGGATTCAAACACAGGCAGTCTAGCTCCAAAGTTTGTGCTTGTAACCACTCCATTCTGCTGCTCCTCTCTGGACATAATATATGCCTTAGCTACACTCAGACTTGTATTTATCCAACAAATATTCCATAAATACTGTTCAGTAGGTGCTGGGGATAAAACGGTGAACAAAACCAGACACTGTTCCATTCCTCATGGAACTAAACCGTCCTGAGGGAGATAGTTGCTAATCAGTTAATCTCACACAGGAACATGGCAGCAGGAGCCCTTGAACATTGTGGATTTTAAGCAATTATAAAGAAGTGTTGAGGGGTGGTGTTTGAGGGTAAGTGATCTGTCATCTGGGATTGGGAGGTATTTGGGCAAACAGGTATGGGAAGGGCAGAGAGGACAGTTCTCTGTAAGGGCTGTGCAGTGGGAGGGAGCATCGGGAGAATGCAGGAGTGGGAACAGAAGCTCGTGTGGCTACAGAAGATAGGGAAGGACCATGGTGCTAGGTCGGTAGGTAGGAACCAGGCTAATACAACCTGTGGAAGCCATATTATAAGGAGCTTTGTCTTTATCCTAAAAGCACTGGGAAGCTAAATTTGCCTTTCGGAACGTCCACTGTGATTAGAGTATGGAGTACGAAGATGAATGCACAGCATGATGAACAAAATTAGAGGATGGATAAAAACAAATTGCAATTAAATCACCATATAAATATAAAGCATGTCTTTTATTTTTTCCTATGTATTTGTGAGCTTATTATAGTAAGTACAGATGTGATGATGTATCTGTTTTTCAACTCTCATCAGGGTATTTCTTGTAAATAGACTGAAAGTAGACATGTATTTGAAAAAAAAGTAACATTAATTGGAGATAAACTATGGTCTAGGATTGGTATTAGGCACTTTCCAAAACATTTAATTCTCATAAAAAGTTACAAATGATGGACCTGAGGTTCCAAAAGGTTAAATAAATAGCCATTTTTTGTCACGGCCTTACTGCTAGTGATTTGCAGTTTCAAGGCTTAAGCCTTTTCTCTGAATTACTAAAAGTTTAATATCCCTGTGTTTCAAACTACTGAGCATCTATGGAGCTATCATTAATCAATTGATGGGCATCTACAAGGTGCCTCAAATCTGCAGTCCCATGGAGTTACAAAAAAAAAAGTCTGCTCAAAAAGTGTTTAGAAATCAGTTAGCCACTAAAATAAATTGAGTTTCCTGGAATCCATCCATAAGGCAATCTTTGGACCTTTGAAAATGCTTTTCTTTATTGGATATTATACAGATGGGTACTAAAAGTAGTTTTAACTAAAATATTAGAATCAGTGACCCTGTGAACTCAAAATTTGCTGCCAGTAATCATAAGTTATTACACCTTAGAATGTATAAAATGTTGTTGGAAAGGAAAATTTCAAGATACATTTTAAAAGAATTTTCCTGACTATTTCCTTAAGGTAATTTCTTGATTTGTAGAAAGGTCACAGAAAACTGGCATACATTCTCAAAAACATTTTTTTATATTATCATCAACTATCATCATTTGCTTGAGTTCCTATAATTAATTACTAATTAACAATTACCATTAATTTTGTTAAGACTCTGAGGGACTGTCACACCTGGTATCCAACACTTGCTTCCTCTAAGAAATCTTTCATATTCACAGAATGTTTCTCTTCCTTCCATTCAAACCTCATTCTTTCAAGTCTGACTACTATAGCTGTGATTTAGAGGTGTTCCAATTAGAAAAGAAGTGACAGAAGAAAAAGAAGTCACTGGTTTTTACTTCTGTAGAATTATCTGAAAAATTTTTATTCCTTTACACCTTCTACAACAAATGACCTAGTTATTCTTCCAAAGTGTGCATGTAATTTAAACTACTTCTTAGTTTAAAATGTTATTTTTGTTTTTTATTATTCCCCATATGAACACTGAGATTGTAAACTGGCAACCACATAGAGCTGCCTATAGATCCAATTGTTCAAACTCAGGGGACTTTCACATTAAAATATCCAGATTTCCAAACTCTTCTGAGAAACTGGAAGATCCAGCAACACTGGAACTGCATTTCTTTATGGAAACATTGAGTTAGAACTAAATAAATATGGCCGCCCCTCCTGGACATGGCATGAGCTCTTTAGTTTTCCACAATTGCCACCATTTCTTATAGTCCCCTAGTGCTAGCCACTTTGTTCTGTTATTTAATCTGCCTGACTTCTTCTGGGCCTTTGAGTTTGTAACTCCTGGTTGACATTACAATATTAGTAATTCTTTTTATTTATTTATTTCTTGCGTTACGTGGGCCTCTCACTGTTGTGGCCTCTCCCGTTGCGGAGCACAGGCTCCAGACACGCAGGCTCAGCGGCCATGGCTCACGGGCCCAGCCGCTCCGAGGCATGTGGGATCCTCCCGCACTGGGGCATGAACCCGTGTCTGCTGCATCGGCAGGCGGACTTCAAACCACTGCGCCACCAGGGAAGCCCATTGCCTGCATATTTGAAAGTACATTCTATATACCCTTTGGAAAAGGAAGGATATTACTTCCTGGCAATTTCCATTTCTTCTTTTATATATCTCTTCTGTTTCATAGCTGAAATGTCTACTTGATGTAATCAAGGGGAGTATTTTATCTCAAACATTTGTGAAGAATGGATTATTTAAACTACTAGTAAAGTAAAAAAAATAAACTACTAACATTAAATTTTCAGTTCACTGCCTATGGAGAACTAAAGATGCCATTCTCTCCATTTTTTCTAGGTTTAATAGGTGAAAGAAAATACGTATTTCTTTATTGTAATGTTACCTGGCTAAAACCTTGGGAAATAAATCAAATGCTGAAATATATTAAATTATTGAAATATATGAAATATATTAAAATATATTAAATATATTGCAGGCAATGGTGAGCTTTCATGGAGCAGTTAGAAGTGTACGGGTGTAAGAGACTGAATGATTCGATTTCAACTATGTGTGAGCTCAGTTTTTTCATCTTGGAAAATGGAGATACTATTATCTACCTAATTCATGGCATTATTTTTTGAGAATTAAAGAGGATAATCTATCTGAAAGTATATGTTTTGTGTGCCTAGAGTGCGGTAAGCACTCACAATGTTAATTCATTCCTTCCCCATCTACCATAAGATTCAGAAAACAGGAAGTCAGGACTGCTTATGTGTGAAGCACTGTATTTGACACTGTGGCAGTATAATGATAAATAATATCGTGGTTCTCTAGGTGTAGATTATTTTAAGTAATATAAATAGAATTAGTCACTACTGCCCTTCTGAAGCTGTAACACCCACAACACCATAACTAGGACATACACATGCTGTACTCTGCAGCACATAAGTAAACTCTTTCTAAATGACCAACATAGTTATGCATCTCAGTAACTATATCCAGGGGAACTATTGGATTTGAGGGACTTGAAAGACATGGGGACACTATTAGTTAGAGACAAAGTAGTCAAGGGGTTAAGTATTGGACTCTCTAAACCCCCAAATAATGGCTTTACTTTCCCTGTTATGAATGCCCTAATATGATAGCCACAAGCCACATGTGGCTATTTAAGTGTAAACTGATTAAAAAGAAATAAAGTTTAAAAATTAGTCTCCAGTCACACTCACCACAGTTCAAATGCTCAATAGCCACATGCCACTAGTGGTTACTATAATGGGTAGCACAGATATGGAACATTTCTATTATCACAGAAAGTTCTATCGGAAAGCTATTTTAAAAGTGACGCTTAAGTTTAGGGCAAAAATAGAAATAAATTGTTTGCCAATCTTTTTCTGAATTCTTGTACCTGTAACAGAAAAAAAAATGAAATGTTTTCAAGAAAATATGAGAGAAGGAAATCATAGGCAATTCAGTATATTTTTACTTGCATTGATGGCAGTGATAATAACTTTATTGAACACTTACTTCTACACTTGAATTATATTATTTAATTTGCACTCACACATAGTCGATGAGATGCATTTTTTTTTCTATGTGCGTTGAATAGAAGCTGAGAGTGAGGCACAGAAACATTAAGTATGAGACTGAGGCGCAGAAACATTAATCTGTCCAAAGTACCATAGCAAGAAGGTGACATAGCTGAGTTTGAACTCAGGTAATTGAATTCCAAACCCTAGCAGGTGATTAACCTAAGAGGTAATGGATTGAATTAAAAGATTTTAGAAGTAAATTTAAAATCTTTCTTTTTATTTCAACATAATTTGGTTGTTGCTTTGAGGGAATGGGGAGGACACTTTCAGATTTCAAACCATCCATTCTCTTGTATGTTCATCATTCAATTCATAAGTATTAGTATAGAGGCTGAGAATATATAACTTAGGTTAATCCCGCTGAAAGATAAAAGGATAAACATTAGACTATCAATATTAGAAAAATTAACATGAAATCTAAAAAGAAATAATACGAATGAACTTGTTTGCAAGGCAGAAATAGACCCACAGACATAGAAAACAAACCTGTGATTACCAGGGGGGAAGAGGGGAGAGGGATGAATTGGGAATTTGCGATTAGCATATACACACTGCTATACATAGAGCAGATAACCAACCTGCTGGATAGCATAGGGAGATATACTTAGCATTTTGTAATAACCTATAAGGGAAAAGAATCTGAATAAGAATATGTGTGTGTGTGTGTGTGTGTGATAACTGAATCACTTGAAACTAACAACATTGTAAATCAACTACATTTCAATTTTAAAAAAAGAAAGAAAAATTAACATGTATCCTACATGTACATGATTCTAATGTTTTATTGGTAGTCATTTCTCCTTTTGCTAACACAAAATATTGAAACCTATAGCATGGAGGCTGGAGGACGGTAGCATGACTTTTGCTAGTGGGTAAGCGAGCCTAAATTTCTACCAGATCTCAGCTCAGCTTGGCAACTATTCTCAACTCATTCCATATTCAGTAACTTTCAAAAGCTGTTCAAAGGTTTTATTCTATTTTTCAGTTATACTTTTCTTAATTTATGGGAAGCATTTTATGTGTACTATAAATTTAGTGAATTTTGAAGGCCCTGGAAACATGTCCCTTGGAGATGTAAAATCTCTAAGGCAGAGTGTTTGCTCCTGCCCTCACGTTGATTATGATCTAGTGTGAGGGGTCAAATCTAACCATTCATTCTTGTATTCATCAATCAGGTTCTGAGGACATAATATATAGCAGCATTGTCTGGAAAAACTCATCTGAGTAAATAATTAGAGATGGTATTTAAATGCCATAGGAGTTCTTTGGAGAGTTAAGCAGTAAAGGGAAAACTAATATGGAAGATGAGCTATATGTGGAGGTTCTCTTTTGAATCCCTAGTTCTTTACATCTGAAGTATTCCTCTCCTTATCTGTGGTCAATTTTTTAGCTATTCAAGTAGACACTGTCATAATTACTCAAGACAGCTCTCTATTCTAAACCTCTTCTTCAAGATTTTTGTGGCAAGGTGAAAGCTGATTTTATTCAATACATCAATTTGCTTTTATTTTATTTACTGATACTAAAGAAGAGATTCAGAGCTGTCATTTTTCCTAGGATTTTCATGAGAACCTAGAGAAATTAATATTTTTTTTAAAATAACAGAACTTGGAGAGATATACGGTAATTGCTAAGGTTTTTGGAACTTTATGAATATTTTTGTGTAAAATATGTCAAAAAATATTTGTAAGTTCCAAAGGTATTGAGTACTGATATTATCGAATCATTTATTCTTTAATTCAAGTGAAATATGACATCTGCTCTAAGACTCTTATATATAAATGGCACAGCAACCTTGGGAAGACTGTTGACCCTTTGATTTTTGGTTGGTATGCAGCCAGGAATAATATTGGATTCTACAAGCTATGAGCTATGTCCCTTGGTGGATTAAGTGTCAAATCAATCTAGCTTCTCTGGTGCAATCTGGATATCGTATTCCTTTTTGCCATGAAACCCATGCACCTCATGTCCTTTGGCATGCCCTCATATATGTCAAGTATTTTATAGTTCCTAGGTTATAGTTCCTGTGTGCAAGTGTGCAAACTCATTCATCAGTTTGAAGTGGTTTCAGAAGGTTTTTTTTCCCCACCCAGGGATAGAGGTGGTAGATTTTAAAATGGCTTAGTGTTTGACTCTGTTTATGTTCTTTTCCTATTTGCATCATAAAGAAGCTTTACAGTCACCTCTTGAAGACTTTTTTTCAGCAGATCTTTTTGTTATGTTTTGGCTGACATGATTTACCTTATTTGATTATTTAATTGGAAAATATTGATAAAATGTAAAAGTCACTCAAAATCCTACTACATATTTTGGAATTATGTAAATTAAGATATAAATGATTCTCTATGCATCAATCACCTTCCTCAAAGGTAATTACTATCAATCTGATGGATGTCCTCCTTGAATTCTTCCTAAATGAATGTTATATAAATAAATACAATATTCATATTTATAATACAACATATTTATATGCAATTTAACTTTATATATGACCATCTATACTGTGTGTGTATGTACATATACATGCACCAGTATGTATGTGCATACACACACATCATAAAATGAAATTGTAGTGTACATATGTGTTTGCAAATTATTGGTTTCTGCTTAAGAGTATATACTGCACATTTTTATGGTCCAACACATATATATTTATCTTATTCTTTTTAAATTATTGCACAGAGTTCCACTGTATTTGTATACTTTATATTATTCAACCAGCCCTTTCTTGACACATTCTATATCTATTTTTTTCCTATTCAATCAGTGTTGCAACAAATATACTTGTCCATATATTTTAAAGTAATAATACTATTATATTTGCAAGATATATTTTTAGGAGTAAATTGCTAGATTTTTAATTTTAATAAATATTGACTAATTGATGTTCATGAATATTTTATAAAGGGGACATTAAACTATGCTATTTCTTATTGTTTTTTACAATTCATATAGGAAAGCATTTCTTTGAAAACCACTACTTAACCAAATTGGTTAAGGGGTATTGTTATATGTATATATAAATATATGTGTATTCATGCAAAAATTTTTTTATGTCTAAGCCTAAAACAAATTCAGTCAGCAACAAAGAGATGGATCTTTGCTATTGGACAGACACAGTCTTTGAGTGATGTAGTAACTGAATATTTTAGTTATGTAGCCATAAAATCCCTGGACAGAAAATGCCCTAGTAATAGTTTGATGATAGTAGGCTTCACCAGTACACCAAGACCACTATTTCATTTTTTGATAACCATCTTTGTAAATGACCTCAACAATCCACAACATTTTGTTTATATTTTCTTGTTCACAGAGAATAGAGGAAATAACCTATCTGTGAATTGAAATCACAAAATGCTTCTCCCTTGATCTTTTTGCTCTCAGAGGCAAAGCTCTATTTAGCCCAGATCATCCAAACACTTGGCTCAATCTTTCACATCACATAGAATCACATTCTGTGACTTCATGGAATGCCGTGAAAACTGGTTATATTCTATTAAAGGAAAAAACCTCACACAACTCTTTATAACATTTGGTATGGTAAGGGAGATTTCCAGGGCTAAAATTTTATGAGGCTGATAATAGAAAAGTCTATCCGGGTTCACACACTCCCTTTTCTTAAGCATTTTCTTATCCTGGAAGAGAAATGATGCAGAATGTAAACATGTTTCAAGGTCAGATAGCAGAAATCCAACCAGAATTATTTTTATATTACATAAGAGAGCAATAATTTATGGTTTAAAAGGAAATAGTCTGGAAGAATGATGGTAAAATGTTATTGTTAAAAGATAAAAAATTTTAATATTTCCTTTTCTTATATTGGTGATAGAGAATTATGGATGTTAGACAATTCTGCTGCTTTCTTTTGACTTTATAATTCTATTGTAATTTTTATTGTGTGTGTGTATGTATACACATAAAAATGCAGGTGTGTGTGTTACATTTTATCTATATTCGTATACTGCATTTGTGTTTCATTCTTCTTTCACAAGTGAGAAATTCATTTATACATACTTTATGAGAAATACTGACAGAATACTTAGATGAAAGAGAAGGCCAAAAAAGAAAAAATAGTAGAAGAGAAAGAAAAGAGGCAATCTGAGCCAGGGAAGGGATTTATGTATGTTTACTTCTAGATACTAAAAAGGCAAGTATATGTTTACAGGCACAGATTTTCCTAGTCTCTTAAATAAGAACTAAGTTTCATTTGAGTTTCATGTCCTTTCCTATAGTTCTTTACAAACCTATTTATTGACATAAGATTGTACCAAAGCGTTTTGTTGAAAACATAAATGTACACTTAATGTGTCACTGTGATGACTGCCAGATATTCCACCAGAGTGAGATTTCTTTGTTTTTCAGAAGCTGCCCTTAAAGAAGATTCCATGCAAGGCCAGTGCACCCTCAGGATCCTTTTTTGCCAGAGACAATACAGCAAACTTCTTATCCTGGTGCCGAGATTTAGGGGTAGATGAAACATGTCTGTTTGAATCGGAAGGTTTGGGTATGTACATTTCCTTCAGAATTTTAGCTGATATAATATTAAAATTATTGTTTGTATAACTCTCAAGCCTAACTTTTTTTGTGTGATGTCATTTCATGCTTTGTTAACTTTAAAAAAAAATTGTAGTTTGTTGTAAACTTGCAGTTTTTTTGTAAACTTGAGTCTTTGAAGGTAGAAAAATTCACCCTCTTAATCTTGGTCACCTTGTGCATAAAGTAACAGGAACATTAAGTAGCAGAATCCTTTCCTGGTTAAAAATAAGTACATACAATGCAAAATTGGGGGATATTTGGAAAATGTAGGGTTAAGTTTTACCACCAGGCTCTTACCTGGACTAGAAGGATAGCTATATATGTTCCAGCCCTCCATCAAGAGCATTTTCATCTTTTCACCTCTACAGAAGTATGAAAACACCATCTCTCATAAGTTCTATCTTTCTTGAAACTGATTTTTTTAGTTAGTTAAGCTTATTTTTAGTTAATGAAACTTATTTTTTAGCTAGTTAAAAATTAGGCAAACAGGCAAGAGGTTAGATTAATTGAAGATGATGGAACAAGAGACAGATACGTTAGTGCCTAGGCCTACCCAGATAATTGTGGGGTTTTTGTTTTGTTTTATGATTGAATTTTGGCAAGTCCACTTCCATACATAGTTTTGTATTTCCTTGGGAGAAAACATACATTGGATTATTCAGTGTTTTGACATTACTTGATACCCTTAAATGTTCAAACCTTCGATATAAGTTCTACCCCAGTAGAACTCTACTATGGAAAGTATTGGAATTAAAGTCCAATTCTAGTAAAGTGGAACTAAGTGAAGAAAGGAGATATTTAGGGGGGAAAAATGCTTTGGTTCTTTTATCTGAGGCTTTAAAAAATCAATTCACAAAATCACATAATACAAATATTAACATCACAGTAAGCTGAGCATCCTTCAGAGAGAACAAGTATACAAACTGCCTTCTGAACAATGAGAACACACTTTGCCCTGAGACCTCACAAAACAGCATTCCCCTGCTGAACCTAGGAAATTGATGGTAGAGCAGCTAAAGTCTTACTCATTTTATGTGGTTAAGGAAACTTGTATTTGTACTAAGAGGAGTTGATGTGATATGGAAATACTGTCATCAAATTTCTGAGAAGTCACCCAACAGAGAAGAGAATAACATGAACTTAGACTAGGAGAACATTTTGTACCTGAAAGAAAAATTTAACCAGAAAAATTGCACAGAAGCATACTGTATACAACAGTGTGCTCTATGAATGCTTATTGTATATGTGAGCTTTGAGTGTTCTTACCATTTCCTCACGTCAAAGTAAAAAGAGGTTGGTGGAAGATATGTATGGATATAATTCTTTTTCAGTGCAGTGGTAATTTTACAAATAGATTTTAACTTTCATGTTTATAGGTTTATGCACGTGGATGAGTTGTGAAAAAAACCCTTGAAAGATCTAGTAAATGTCTGTGTGTGTGTCTACACACACACACACACACACACACACACACACATTTTTATATATATAAATTTTAAAAACTCAAATCTTAGTCACAAGAAGCACACTCTTTATGTGTGGACAAATAACATCATGATTTAAAATTCTGGAGTGCCCCTGCATTGCTGAAGAACTGCCACATGGGGAAACTGCTTTATTTTTTGTTAATTTGTTTACTACACAGGTTTCCATTAAAAAAAGCATTTTTTCAGTGACTACTGTAGGCCAAGTGGATTACTAGGAGCTCTGAATGTAAATATGGTCTGGTCTCAATTTTCTTACTATTCATGAGTTCTTTTGTTAATTGAACTATCCAAACTTTCAGTTGGACTCCAAGAAGCTTGGATGGCTTTTTAAAACCCCATTCAGGTAATAAATAATACATTTTATTTTGAAACAATAAAGCATAAAGCAGTTCATGTAACAATGGTCCTGGTATATAAATACATACTCTGTAGCATATAAAATTATGTCATGAAGAATTTTTAGATGGTCGAGTTCTTCACCCTGTTTGAAAAAAGCTGACTTTATAAACAAGAAATTTTTATATAAAAATTAAATACATGATAATTTATATGTCATAACTGTTGAGTAATTTGTTAAAATATCTTTGATTCTGGTTACCTTCTACAGTATAACTTCACTTATACCTTGCAATTAAAATGTATTTATATAGCCAAGAAGGTTTAATAAGACCAAATTTTCAAGGCTATAAATTTTTAAAATAATTTTGAATCCTCTCAGTACCAAACCAAATCAAATAGTTAGGCTTTCTAGTTTGCTACTCAATGAAAAGATAAATTTGAAATTTCTGCTGCTCAGAATAGGGCATGAGGTGATGTACAATAGGCCCTGTGGAGATGGAAGAAGGGAGCCAATACTATAGCATTGACTTCAGGATTATTCAGAGAAAGGAAACAGCTGTACCCATAGATGTTAATGATAATCAGGAGGAAGCCCAATGAGAAATTCCATTTCCCCAGGTGGAACCCATTCTCCTTGGATTTTTCTTATTATTCGCTTGTGAGTGAGGAAGTGATTGAGCCGCTGCACTTGCAGAATTGACTTTCTTGCAACAATAATACTGTGTACTCTGCTTGATGTCTTTTCACACTTCACTTTTGAAAGGGAATTTAGGGCAAGGGTGTTTTCTTTTTTCCCTACCTCAAGATTTCATTTCAGTAGCACAGAAGATGAAGAGCATCCTTTGTGTCCTAGTGTTTTGAACACCAAATAAAAGGACAAGATGCCCTGATGAAGGGGAAAAATCTGTTTGAATGAATGATAAAGTAGATCATTGTACTGAATGTGTATCAAGAGGCTTCTGTCTTTAGCTCTTCAAAGGTCTTCGCCTGCATAAAGCATTCTTATCTTTGTGGCAACTGATACGTTACCCTCTGTTGCAGTGCTTTTTTTGTACGATTATTTGCGGGAGGATCTTAATTCATGACTCACTCTATCTGTTCTCTTTCCACAACAGCTAATGACAAGAAATCTCAGTGGGTGGGGAAGGGATGCCAGGGATGAACTAGGGAGTATAGACAGCATCTTATTCCATATGCTTCTCTCGTGCTTGTCGTTTTGATTCTGGGCAGATAACTTTCTATGCCACATGACGTGATCACACACAGGGTGTAACCTTCCATTTACCTTCTAAGACATTCTTGAGAGAGAATTTTTCCTCTGTCAAATGTCAGTTCTTGGATTATAAGTTTACTAATATCTCAGAATAGTGTTTCAGAAGTGAGACAATAGAAAAATGGATAAATATCATGAACAGCTTATTCATGAAAGACTTATAAAAGCCCAAAACAGAGATAAAAATGTTTGACACCTTAGTAATAAGGCAAATGCAAATAAAAACTATGAAAAATTAGTGAGGATTAACAATTTTATATTTAGTGCTGCGTATAGAGGAAAGTGGGATCTTCTATACGTTGCTGAAAAAAAACTGGAAGTTGGCATGCCTTCTTTGGAGGGCAGTTTGACATTATGTAAGGTCAGTGCTCATATCTTTTTATCAAGTTGTTCTACTTCTAAAAGTTTATTTGGAGGAAGTAAGTACAGATAAGCAATAGAATGTCCATTGAAACATTTTTTATAAGAGTAAAAAAGGGGATGAAATGAATCTATTTGGTGGTAGCTTAAACTGTAGTCATTCATAGATACCAAGCAAAAATAATATTCATAATATTTTTGAGACTATTTAAGAATATGGGAAAATTATGATATAATATGAACATGAGGTCTCAGCATTTACATTAGTAAATATCAAAAAAAATACTATATTCAGAATCTGAAAGTAAGATAAATAGTAGTTGGGTTGTAAGTAATATCATTTTCTTCTTCAGTTCTCTATTAACACACTTTAGACCGTAAACAGGTGTGGCATGTAATCTGAAACATGAACAATTTTATTTATATTAAGATAATTTGAACCAAGTTGCGTAGAGATTTATTGACATCAGTATATTATACATCAGTATATTTTATATATCAATGTATTATAAGGGCTGTTTTATATTAGGACCAAATATCTATGACTTTTTCTCAATTTAAAAAAATTTTAAGTTATGAGCCCTAAAATTGATGCTCCTATATGATTTTTTTCTAGGATATTTTAAGTAGAAACTATTTCCTTAAATTAGTGATACTCTTGCATGGAGGATTTATTATTTGTAATTTACTTTAGCCCACTGATTTAGAAATTGTTAAGTTAGCTTAATTTTTTCCTCAGAGCTTTGTTTATTTTGCTTTACTTATGTACATTCCGGTGAGCTGGAAGATGGAAAAAGATAAAAGGATGGGGGAGGGAATATTTGAAAAATGCACATTTTTTTGCTTGCTGTAATTGTGTCAATATTATTATGTTATTGGATGATTATAGGATTTGGAGGCCAGTGACTATTCTTCATCTATTTCTCTGAGAAAGAATCTACTCAGCAAGAAAAGGGTTTGCTATCTGCTGTGCTAGCATGCAAATGTGTGTGATTTGTTTTTTATTTTTATTTTTTGTATTTGTGTTTGCTGTGTGGCACTGTCTTCTTTTGATGCATGACTCTGAAGAGTAGTTTTATACAATTCTTTGTTCTATTGAACACTGGTCAAGCACTGACCTACCTACAGTATTGGTCTGATGTTGCACAAAAGTGAAAAGGATTGTGTGTGGATTTTTAAACATTAACATTTTCTGTTTTATACATATTGCATCAGAAAAAGAATCTATGCCTGCCTTCCAGTGTTTGATAAATCATCCCTTCGTGGTGTTGTTGTCTGTATTGAGGACTATAAGAGTATTTCTGTAGAAAAAAAGTTATATTACTTTTATTAATATTAATGTAGAATAACAACTTCAGGATACCAAATTAGCTCTGGATCATTTATATTCACATTATTTCTTCCCCAGGAACAATTTATTTTAGACTTTGGATTTTTTGACACCTGTTCTTATAAAGTACTTTATTAGCATCTTGGGTTTTTTTTTTTTTTTTTTTTTTTTTTGCGGTACGTGGGCCTCTCACCGTTGTGGCCTCTCCCGCCGCGGAGCACGGGCTCCGGACCCGCAGGCCCAGCAGCCATGGCTCACGCCTTGAGAGAACAAAATGTCTCCCAGTATCAAGGATTTGATGGAGTCAGGGTTGAATTAGGAAAGGGGACAGCCTTTTAGCTTTCCCAGAATCAAATTTTCAATGTGCGATATTAAATAACAATAGTTATATGCTCAATAAGGGTAGCCTAGCAGTGCACATGTGCTATCATATCTACTTTCCCAACAACCACCATTTTATAATGAAAATACTTGGTTAGGACCAAGAGAATTAAATAACTTGCCCAATATTAACAACTTCTCAGTGACCCAGCTAGGCTTTGAATTCAGCTTCATTAACCTTCAAAGATCATATCCTTGTGTTACAGAAAGTTATGCTTCGTATGAGTTAATTTTAGAAGTTCATATGATGATTTCAAGTAAAAGGAAAAGTAAAATATAAATAAAAACCAAATTAGAAGAGACTCTTGACTCCTATTGCTGCTCTGAGTGATAGTGACTTAATCCATTAATTTCACATAAGGTCTGGGTGCTAGAGACAGAAAGGGCACTCCTTGCTCTGGGACATTTTTTGACTTAGTGGCAAAGGCAATTAACTATATTTTATTCTACACATCTTCCATCACTGATGAGATTATGAATGAATTCTCTTTGTTTATGTGAATTATATGGCTGCTGTATCCTGTTTTAAATGCGAACAGTGATTCTGAGAAATTTGGATACACACACACTCAGCATTCTTGAGTTGTGAGGTTTATGCTTGTTTGCCTTTTCTTCTCTTTAGCTTCCCCTCAGATCAGTATTAAGGCACCTAAATTTCTTTGCTATTCCTAATTGCTCCCTACCTTTAAACTCAAGGATTTCTGCGTGTGACTTTCTGGGAGTGACATGATTTAGACAGCCATCCCTTTACTTTCTTGGGAGGCATCTTTTGTACCTTATAGATCCTGGTAGGTGATAAATGCCCATAATACCCATTAAGGGCTAATCCAATTCACAAATTATTTTTTCCTCCATTCATCATCATCTTCATCATCATAATCATCATCATAACCGTTATCTTAAACATTTCTAGAACATGTTCCATATATCAAATCACATTTTAATATTTTAACCAAAATAGATATAGAATTATAATTGATGTTTATTGTAATAATCATAACATTGATTAATATAATGATTCTCAAACTTTAATGTGCATATTCATCACCTGGAAACCTTGCTTAAATGTAAATTTTGCTCAGTACATCTGGGGTGGGACCCAATAATTTGCATTTTTATCAGGCTCCCAGCTGATACCAATGCTACTGGTCTGTGGACCATCACTTAAGTAGCAAAGGAGTAAAACCAGTTCTTCTGACATCTAGTTTAATGTCTTCTACTATGTCACTCTTTCTGAGTATGAGAATCTGTTCTCTGCTCTGGGGAGGTGGGAAGCTATTAAATTTATGATATTTTCACAATTTAATATTCAGTCAAAAATAAAAGTTTTGCAAATATTTTCTTAAATATAAATCTAAAATATAGTTTCCTTTAAAACCAAAATGAATACTATTGCCTCTAATGTATATAAACCAAATAGATAATGAAATTTTCTTATTTTCATTTTTTGTCCATCTGTTGAAACTTAATATATATAGGAAAACTATACATTCATGGTCTAATGCATTTTATCCTTGCAGATTCTGTGACATTAAAACTCTACCCCTTGCCTTAGCAGAAGGTCTCATTTTCTATTCCTGGAGCTAGCAGCATTCCATTTGACATTTGATGCCCATGAGATTTTAACAGAATCTAGGTTATAAGATTGCCACATATTTTGAACAGGGATCTATGTTGCTTTTCCCAGAGGTGTTCTGCCTTATACTTTTCTTCGAAACAGTTTTGATTATTTAAAAAGAAGCCTCCAATGATAAGACCTTTTGCATAATAATCACCAGTGACTAGACAGCTTTTTGTTTTAAAGATAATTTGTTCAGAGGAAAGAAAGCCATAGTGATCCCCCCTTCTAACCATAACTCAAAGCAAAAGACCATATTAATATTGTAATGATAGAGTGAAAAAATGTTTCCTACCATAAACCTCAATATAAGTATAAATTTCCTTATATTTTTGAAAAGACAAATCAGTAAAATGTCTTTAAAATGAGTAGTACATACAACTCAACATAAAGGCTTTAGTTCAAATGCAGTATACTAAAAATTGTCTTTCTAATCATCCTGACAAAAACATGCATTCATATATACAATATATAATCAACTTAGGTAACTTATTGAAAATGGGTTCATCTAAATTATTTTATTCCCAGAGATGCAGAAAAATTGACAGTAAGATGTTTAGTGTTTTATAAAATGACATGTTCTAATATAATTGTTACTTAAGTTTTATGCTTAGCACAAACCCATAATAATAATAGGCTCTCTCCTTTATATCTGTCTATATATGCCGGCCAAATTGACCTACTTAACCTTAAATTTGATTAAATTTAGAATTAACTATTTCTGATATAATATAAATGACAAAATATTCAAAATACACTCATTATAATAACCGCTTTAAATTATACACATCTATCCATAGTAGTTTTTTTAATTCTGAAGTTTCTTCCACTGCTTAGTATGGTGGCTTACATATGAGAGGTGCACAGACAAAAAAATGCTTATAGGAAAAAAAAAGAGTGTATTAATATTAACTAAGCTAAATGAAGATAATCTTTAAGCAAATAATTTACAACAAAAATAATAATAAAGAAAGAAAAGTAACCTTGGGAATTCTTTTCTATGTGCCAAACATTGGCTAGGAATAACACGAATAATATTGTGTTAAATCCACACAAAAATATTGCAAGATACACACCATTATTTTCCCTCAGAAAACTGAGGTTTTATAATCTCCCAAAATAACAAACTAGTAAATGTTAGAGCTCACACTCAGACCCAGATCTTTGTGGCTCAAATCCCATGGTCACTATTCTCTTTCCATCTGTTAACTTTAGTTTAGAACTTTCTTGAGTGCAAAAACCAAACACAGTCACATCTTTGGTATAATGTAGATACTACTTAAAGACACTTGAATTTAATTTTATAGAATAAGGTAAGAGTGTTTGCTTTTACAATTAAATAAACTTTGACATAATTTAAATTCTTGCCTTTTCTAAATATGCTAGGTAAGATTTTAGCCTTTATTCAGTTTACTGTCACAACCATTATCATCACGACATAATTGTCATCATCCTTGATAATTTGAGACATGGTGTTTACTGAGTAATTACTCTGTTCTGTTCTTGTCATTGTGCTGTTATGCCTCTCTGCAGATTTAACTCATTCATTGCTTACAAGTCATCAAACATGATATTTTTGGCCATTATGGATCAAGCATGATATGCCCAATATTCAAAATGCCATTAACAAGTGAGACAATATTATAGGTGTGTTTTGAAGCAACAAAGCAATTGCTTTATTAAAGATAACACTTCCAAGAAAACTGGGAAGTAAAACATCATCTTTCTATTATCATTTTCCTAAGGAATGATGCTGAGTGAGATGTTTATTTGTCTTAAATTTTATAAGCTGGTTCTGTTAAGGATATAAAAAGGAGAATCATGCAGTTACTTTTCGGTTTGCCAAATTGATTTTCTAATGAGTCCATGGTAGAGTCAATATTTTAGTGTTGGCATGCAAAGGCTGTTTTAAATTGATAGCTGAATACACAATAGCAATGCATCCTACATATCACATTGTCTTTCTTACATTACCCACATTACTGTTTTTCTTCAGAATGAATTTTATTTTCCATTGAATGTATCTATTGGTATTTACTTCCAATTCTTACATACTCTCAAATTAAGTACAATACGTTGATTAAAGAATCATGATAGTTGAGTCAGGTGTTGCTTTTTAGAGTTGGTGTTGACTGCATATTGGCACAGTTTGGTCAGTTCACTAATAATTTTCATATTTTAACACTGTTTCCATCACAAAATGCATGAGATTGTATCCAAGTCTCCTTGAGCTTTAGCTACTTGCTTCACACAGCTTTCACTGAAGATGAGGGTATCAGCAGGGCCTTAAACATCTTCTTCACTTCAGCTTTCATGTATTCCTTTTTCCTGTTTGTTATTTTGTACCATGGACAGGATAAAAAAAGTCCAAATCAGAAGAAACTGATTATCTAGACAAGAAGATTGATTTTCATTTGTTTGCTTTTGTTTTATGATTTTTGTTATTGTTCTCTGTTTGAATTTGGTGCCTATGTGATATTACAGTCCGTACATTTCATTGCACTGAAGTCGATTTAATATATCAAAAGTTGTATCATTTAGCCAGAGTCAGCTGATGGTGCACTTGAAATTAGAGGTAGTAAATATCTTTGCTTTAAGGCCCTTTAGTTAAAAGTAATTTTAGACTTCCCCAACCTGGATTTTATGACAATTCACTAAGCGTTAGCTGAAACTCAAATTTATATTACCAAGAATGGAAAGATTCTGTAATTCAGATTTCCCATAATTCTATTTTAATGAACATTGCTGATGATATTAGAACTTATTTTAAAAGCTTTAAAGATGACATTTTATAGCAAGATAATAAATTTTTGTTTGTTTAAAGCCAAGTGAAATCATATACTTTTATAATCTAAGTAAATGCATTTTTCTATTCACCACACACTCCCAACAAATTCCATCCTGGCGTCAGTGGCAAATATTGCCATCGCCATAACCTGTGGAGAGAAGGAATTAGATATTTAAGTGGGGGGAATAGAATAAAGCTGGGAAATTAAATTACTATAAATTCTATGTTTAAGAATTGAAGGAATATTGCTATTTTTCTTAATGTTTATCAATAAGCTAGTATTTTCTTTTATCAGGATATTGTGTCTATGTAAAGACCATTCTCAATTCAATCTTTTCCCCCCAATATCTGTTGTTAGGTGCTGTATATAATAACATTTTAAAAATTCTCTAATCTTAGTTTAAAAAGAAAAATGTATAAGCAGTACATAGTCCTCTGGTAGGCTCGACAAATGCAAATATGATTTGTCAACATTACTGAATGTGTCCAGAGCAATTGATAAAGCAGCTTTATTAAGTAATCATATTATATTAGAAAAGAAATGTCAATGCAAAGAACCATCTTCTAATTTGCTCATTTTATGGGCAAAACTGGCTGATGGTATATATTTGTACATATTTACAAAATTCAGTCCGTTGAAAGTGTTTGTTTCTAAAGTATCATTTAATCAAATTTCATTAGGAGAAGACATCAAGTTTCAGAGGGCTCACTTGACATTATTGTTTGGAGGATAACAAAGGACCGTGATGTGTAATTTTTAATCCTTATTCATTGCATTATTTCTGCTAAAATCACTGGTGAAGATAGAGTTAGGATTTTTAAAAGACGAGACTTTGCTTCATAGTCTTATGTTTGCTGTCTGTTTTTAAGTAATCCATCAACTATTTATATCATAATTATAGCTACATGTGTTTCCAATATTGACTTACAAATATTAACTAATTGAAGAAAATATTTTCGGGGTGGGATTCCTGAGACTCATGGCTTTTAGGGAGGAAGTTGGGGAAAGAGTTTTGAAAACTGCTTTAGGACTTTAGTAAAGCTAACTGTACTGTGGGATAGGATGGTTTCTATGAATATCAGAATGAAGACTAGCTCATTTACTGGGACCATGAGCGATGAGGGAGTCCATCCTGCTCCCCATTGAGCTGCTTTACTGTCCTTTCTATTGTAAAGGTGTCCACCTTTGTCTTGTCTTTCAGTCCTCCACAAGCAACCCAGAGAAGTGTGTCTCTGTTTGCTGGAGCTTGGCCGGATTGCAGCCAGGTAGGTCATACTACTGCCGCTACTTAAGACTTGACCATCTCAGCATCCAAGCAGCTGAGAAGCTTGCTGCCTTTTCATCGCTGATGTTTAACCTAGGTGTTGAGAAGCAACTCCTTCAAATATGATCAGTATAAACATCTTGAGAGCAATTGTTCAAACTAAAAAAGTGGACCACCAATATTCTTAACATCGTGGCCTTATCGTCAAAGTCACTGTGTTTAGGCATTTTCTAAATATCCTTTAATTGAATACATTTTCCTTGCAACTCTTTCTTGGGAGGCTGGGGAGGATCTTGTACATGAAATTGTATGTGACAATTATGCTTTCCTTAGTGGAAAGTCTATTCCCATTACTCTCTCTCTTTCTCAGCTCCTTCACCCCTCTCTTCCTGTTTACTCTTCAATAATTTTCAGCCTCTTCTTTTGTTCCTTTTTCCTCATTTTCCCCATTTAACATCTCATCCCTCAACTCTTTTGGTTTCTACTCCTGAGTGGATGGATAGTTTTAAAATTATTCTCCATAATTTGATTGGAAAAAGATAGAATATTATCCTTCATATGTAGAGATATCTTTGGAATCTTTTTTTTCTAGAAAAGAAAAACAAGAAGTAATTATAGAAATCATAACTGTAGCTAAATAAGCAGGAGAAGGGACTTTATTAGCTCAGCTGACTTGATTTGGTTTCATGTCTTCTCCTTATTACATTGCAAATCCTCAAACAAGGCTTCTGACAGTTTTATAAAGCCCAAAGAATTATAAGTGAAGATATAAATGTTTCAATAGATCTTGGTGCAAAATAAAACTTCAGAAGTAATTAGAATTCATTTCTCATCCAGATCTGATTATACTTCTAGCATTGAGATCAGATGAACCAATAAGACAAAGTAAGAGTTTGCTCTGGTTGTTAATTCTCAAAGGGAGAGCTATAAAGAAAAGAAAAGACAAGGTGAGCACATCAGCAAATTACAGCAATGGGTAGAAAACTTGTTGCCAATGAATAGCCCTTTTTTTGAGCCAGTGGAAAATTCACTGTAATCAGAAGTAACCCCAAGTTCTTTAAAACATCATAGTCAACATAATCTTAACAAATTGTTCATCAGGTATGGATTTTACTTTATCATAATAATTGGATGAGAGAGATTGTTTTAATTTTTAAAAATTTGAATTAAATAAGAATGAGGCTCCACTCAATAAGGAGTGAAAAAAATCAATTTGAGACATTTAGGGATGTCCCTACTTTCTCCCACACCTTTCCCAGCTATTTTGTGTGACAGCCTCTGGAGAGGGTCCCCTTGTCTTCTGACCACTCAGGTCTCTACTACTCAGGGATAGTTCATAGTATCTGACTGTTTCTTAGGACCCCCTTCCCCTTCAATGCTGTCACTTTCTTGGGTTCTGAGAGGGAGCGAGACAAAGGTACCTATTGCTTTTAGGACTCCGCTAAGCCACTCCTCTACCATGCTTAAGCCTTCTGACCTGCAGGACAAACAGCTATGAGTCAAAGGACTCAGCCTTGAGTCCTTGGGCTCAGCAGATATCCCCTAAGAAAGGTGATATTAAAAATACAGGAGGGAGGAATACACACAAAGTAAAATCTCAGTAAATGAGCTGCTGCCCCTGAAATGCTAGAGTAAAAGAAAGATTGTCTAGAGTTCCTGGGTAATAGGAGATTAGGCAGAAAACTTTTTGTTCACTTGGTTATTTTAATTATATCATTAGAATATTCTGAAATGCCAGATTCTATTTTGGTGCTTTGATAACCTAAATATGTGGATCAAACAGGCATCATGATTCTGAAAGTTGTGATAGAGGTAAAAAGGAGTGGCGCTATCTGCAGAATTAGCTGGGAGTTGTCATTTCCTCTTGCTTGGTGTACATTATTTACCTATTTTCTGGATTTATTTTATTATCTGAACACTGTTAGGAATCTTGCTGAACTAAACATTTTAACTATGACAAGTCATCAAAGAAGAAGGCATGCTATCCAGTGACAAAATTCCCTTAGGAATCACCTTTCCTCCTGCTACTGAGTCTGTCATGAATTGCCCCTTGCCATCGTATATAAAACAAATTAATATCTTGGTTAATGAAAGGGAATCATAATGGCCTGGTCAGTTTGAAGGTGAAGCATTATATGAAGTGCTTTGTGTGTGTTTTTCCCCAAATATTTTAAAACTGAGATTCTGGGTTGCTCCTTTTTTGGGGGGGGGCGTACGCGGGCCTCTCACTGTTGTGGCCTCTCCCGTTGCGGAGCACAGGCTCCGGACGCGCAGGCTCAGCGGCCATGGCTCATGGGCCCAGCCGCTCCGCGGCATGTGGGATCTTCGCGGACCGGGGCACGAACCCGTGTCCCCTGCGTCGGCAGGCGGACTCTCAACCACTGCACCACCAGGGAAGCCTGATTTTTTTTTTTTTTAAGCCACTTTATTGAGATACGGTTGACATACAAAAAACGCTGTACATATTTAACGCAAACCACTTGATGAATTTGGATATAAGTATACATTTATGAAACCATCACCACAATCTATGCCATAAATATATCTATCACCTCCAAAAGTTTCCGCTGCCTTCTTTATTATCATCATTATTATTATTATTATTATTATTAATAAGAATGGGTGACTACATTTCTGACCTCACTTTATGACCATGTGATAAAAGCAGAGATTATTCACATTACAAAAGAAAATTACTAATTTCACAACGCAGTGATCTAAGGATTAAGACAATACATTACAATATTCAATTTGTAAATTTTGCCTTTTATCTTCTTCACCTACTTAAGTGATGTGAAGTATTGCACACTTACCATGAAAAAGAAAAAAATATGCTAACAGATTATTCAGGGCATCACTTTTGTGTGCAGCATAAGGTTAAACAGCTGAATGCCAAATGGATAGATTGAACATTTAAGTATAAATGTCTATTTAAGTTTCTCTCTGTACACATTTGAAGATTTTATCAAAATTTTAATGGAAGTTCAATTGTGCTTTAAAAACACTAACCCAATAAACCCAAACATCACTACCTTAGCCCTGTGTTGAAGCATAATCGTTGAAGGAAAAAAGGGAAATTCATCATTCCATCTTATTTTACTCCTAATTTTTTCTTTAGATGTATTAAACCTTTATCTAGATCATTGTATGTGTGCTTCCTCCTCCCTGTACTCCTCTATGGAGTTGAATTAAGACAGAGTTATTGAATTATTGAATTAAGACAGCATTAGACAAAACCAGAAGTGGTATTTGGAGAGCTCTCAAGAATCACATTAATTTGTACACACAACAGATGAAGTTTGACCATAACAAAATCCTAATACAACCTTGCAAGTTCTGTGTTTTTTCCACTGATAGATGATGTTTCTTTACACTTGATTCTAAACATTTATTTCTCAAATTTACATAGATGTCATCTTAAAAGCATCAACGTCACTTTAGAAATGATTCACTAAATATTTCTAATTCCCTGCTGTATTCTTTTGCCTGGGAACACTCCGTGAAGCTCCTTTGAGAGCTGTGGGGTGGGAGAATGAGACCACTTATTTTTGTTCTCATGGGTGAAACTTGCTTTTATTTTCAACTAAACAGAGCTGTCATCACTGGAGAGTGAAATCCCTCTGTTAATATTTCAGAAACCATGTCAGTTTCTGTGTGTAAAATATGCATGTTTGTCTTCTGCGAAATAAAACATTCAGCAAAAACAGGTCAATAAAAATATCTTTTTAATGAGGGTGCTTTGATATTCATTGTTTAAAAAAGGTTACTATGAATCCAACCTTTTTTAAGACTGCAGAATTAAGATTAGCTTTATGATAAAACTAAAAAAACCTTTTGATATTTTGGTTTGGGGCTGTGATGAATAGTCAACATCAGAGGGAAGCTTTTTATATTTTTATTTTTGAGTGTTTTCTTCATTTTCAACAAAATTTATGACCATTCAAAAGAAATATACTTTGTGAATATTTTTGTTAGTCTCCTATTTTAATCCATGCCTTAATGAAATGTTACTTAAAAGAAAATATTCTTATACAAGGCTTATTAATTAACTCATCCTATTTAAAGAGCTTGACTCTGACTGCTAAGAATAAAATTTGTTTTCATATGAGTGAAATTTCCATCCAAATTTAAATCTATCTTTAAATAACTTTAAAACAGAATAAAAAATGGGGCAAAAACCATCTTGTAAGAATCTATAAACTATCTGTTGTATGCCTTAAGAAGGGGGAGTTTCTAAACTTTATCCCTCCAACTCTAGTAAAATAGGCTCCAGATGTCTTTTCTTTGAAAATTATAGTCTAGTAAATAGTTTGAGTAAATTTTCTAGTTCAGGGCTTAGTTTAGGGGCTCAATTATTTCATCTAGACCAATCTCAAAAGCTATATCCTGTGCCAGAAAAATGAAAAGTCCATTTCTAAGATCTCATCATAAAGTTATTAACCATAAGACCATTTCCCTAGCACTATGCATTTTTGAAATGAGACCAAAAATTTATAATATGATATTGCCCTTTCAGTAACCCCCCTATTTTCACATCACTGGGGTATACAGATGCAAAGATTTGGTTTTAGTGGATTCAGCCTTCTTGCTGTCTTTAGTTTACCCTTATTCAGTTTGAAAGCAACAGTTAACCCTTCTCCCGCAAAGCTTTGAAATCTTGTAGTTGGACAAGAATAGAAAACACTATAAATTTTTGAAAACCTTATAAACAAAATCAAAATGTAGAGTGGTATACAGTTAATCATGGAAACCAGAATGAAGCAGCCTTTTGGAGAGCAGAAAAAAGACCTACTGGTGACTAAGCTGGCTTCAGGTGCAGGCCCCCAACCCAAGGGGAATTTCGTGATTTACAGACTGTTGACACCTCCAGACAGACAGGAAGCCAGTGAATCATACTGAAGTGTGTATTTCAGGACTGGCTGACTGTACCTTAAGCAGCTTGAAGTATTCAAAAGCCAATATAAGCAGAAATTTGGGGCTTAGTGTTGATTTTCTATGCAGTGGCATAGCTAATTTTCAGCATTCGCAGATAAAGAAAAATCTCCAGGGCAAAGTTTTCCATGTATGACTTTGTTACCAACTTCATTCAAATTTTGTTTTGTATTCAACATGGAGTGGAGCTTGTTGTTACTTTAATAACATATTTCTTATTATTTCACTTTGTTAAAAAAAAAAAAAAGAAAAAGAAAAAATTGTGCAACCCAACCAGCCTGCTCCTGAAAGGTGGCATGAATCCACCTACAATTACAAATGAAATCATATTTTCCAATTGACCCAATTTATACTTTCAAATATGTTTTCATTTATGATTGACTTTTAATTGGCTGTGAATTCTAGCATGTTAAATTCCTCTAGCTTCACTGCCCAGTTTATGTTATTATCTTGAGAACATTAAATGTAGCAAAATGTTATACCTTGTTGGAACTAAGAATTCACATAAGTCTAGAGGGATTAAAAAGGGTTGCCTGTTGAAGTTCATCCAGCGAGTTAGCAGCAAAAATGAATTTATAACTTGTTCTGCTATGCTCCAGCACCAACATATTCCTGCCATCCTACAATTCTAGGAAAATTAATTTAAAGAAAGCCTATGGTGAGTTTTTTTGTAAAGGATACCAACAACAGTAATAATATAACAATAGTAATAACACTACATCTTAATTTTGAGGCTGTTACATAATTTCATTGGGTGGTATATTTTAAAAAGTTAAAACTTTGGCAAAAGGACCTCAATGCTGCAGTTTCCTGGTTGTGCAAGCTTTGATACATCAGTTGTCAACAGCCGTCTCAGAGATGGTGCCATGTGTCAGACACTGTACTGGGAGTGTAATGGATACTGTTTTAATTCCTTCTAACTGTATTAAAACACAGGAATTAGAACTTGCATTTTACAGTGAACTAAAACTGAGGCTCAGAAATAATGTACGTCAAGATGCCCAAAAGTTCCAGACACATGGAAGACGTTCAGTAACAGTTGCTCTTTTAACTTTCTTCTTCCTCCCTCCTCCCCTCCCTCCCTCTCTCTCTCTCCTGCTACATCAGACCTCTAGGACAGGCCACTTTCATCTGTGTTTTCCTGAGAGAAAACAGACTCTTAGAGGTTAAGTGATTTGCTAAATTTAAAGAGTAGGTTAATGGCATAGTTAGCTCAAGTCTGCCTCAGGGAAGAATGATACCCAAATCTTCAAGTGAATATTACTGGTACTTGTCAACAGTAATGAGATGCTGGGTTGAGTTAAGTGTAATTAATGAGTGCTAGAAAGTTAAAAATGTATTTTAGTTTTGAATAGGGTTTAAAGTTTTCTAGAAGAACATTCTTGGGGGGTAAAACACTTATTTACATTTAATGTCGATATGTTTTATTAAAGTGATATGCATTTAAAGGTCCAAAACAATGAAATCTAATTCATCTTTGGAGCCTGAACTCATTGTTATATGAGAATATGGAAATTTTTTGCATTCAAAAAAAGTAGCTATTAAGTATCTATTGTGTGCCATGATCTACACTGGCTGCTAGGTATGCTGTGAATCAGACAGTCTCTACTGTTATAGAATCTGCGGTCTATTGCATGTTTCTACAAATGTCCTGTTAACTGGCCAATCTGTATAAAAGGTTTGAAATGTGATAAATAGTGCCTAAAGTCTTTTAGCTAATGATTTATGTAACTAAAACTTACTCTGTTCACTAGAGGCAGTTAGCAAAACAGCAATTATTATTTGAGTTGTGCCAGCTTACACTGTTTTGTACTGAATTCTGATATAAGTTTTCCAGCTCTCAAAGGCCACCTGACGTGTGTGATGATGTCAGTTAAAATAACAAGCCCTTAGAACAGGATGACGATAACCTAAGCTTTTACATTTAATGATGTTTTAATATACTATTCACTCACTCTAAGGTATTAGACATATTGCCAACATATTTATTCTCTCTATATAGGTTATTTACTTTGTAGGTAGTCCACAGCCTATTTTGAAAAAATTTCCAAGTGACTTTTTCCTCTTCTTTCTAACATGTGATCACCTGATTAAAATGTCAGAGAAAACCTGAAGTAAGAAAACCTAGATTTGCATCTTTATTCTGTTCCTAGCTCGTTCTATATTTCCTCTGGATCTGTTTTATTTATTCTGTAAAAATGAAAGGGTATAACTACATGAACCCAAAGATCCTTCCCAATTCTCAAATTCTGGAATTATCTTTGGCCTCCTTCACTTAGGTACAATTGATATGCATCTAGGAAACCAAACCAAATTTAAACTTAGCCTAAGAAAAATATGGGAGATTAGAATGCTGTTAGCAACTACATCTCTGTCTTTGAACTGCTGTGGCATTTACAATTTACAACACATAATTTTTAACATATTGTTATTCTAAATTATTTTTTGTTTCTTTATTCATTTTCTTCCTCAGTAATACTGTACATGCTTTCATTATGTTGGTCTTAAAAGCATAAACAATGTACTGTATTACCCATTCTACCTTGATCTGGGTCCATAAAGATATACACGTAAGAGTGAATTTCTTCTCTGTTAATTCATTTAAGGACATTTATTTGGGGAAATTGCTGTTTTCAACTTGACTCTGACTCTCTGATTTTATTTCCATTTTTAACAAGCTTATATTCAAAATAGGAGTTCAATTATAGCACTAATATCATTAAAACTAGTAAATCTGAAAGCTGAAGACTAAATTAATATGGTAATTCATGTTATTGACTCATTAATATATGGAGTATTTTAATTTATTTTTAGTATGTTATGCATCTATTCATTTATATGTTCATATATAGATATAAACATATATGCGTATATATATGTAACTATAAATATATATGTATGTATGTATGGGGGTGTGCATGTTTTTCCCTGCTTAAAAGGGTGCCAATTTAAGAACATACTATTTCAATGCCAGAGAAAAGTTAATGTTGTTTTGAAAAGTTAGCAGTTTGGTCCTATGGTATAATTGGATGCAACATACGGCTAAGTGTATCATTATTACAACTTATGCATGTGTATTGATCTGGTGTCTTTTAAAAAGGTATGGTGTGGAGCCTCCTGGTTTGATAAAGTTGGAAAAAGAAATTGAACAAGAAGAAACACTCTCTGCCCCTTCTCCTTCACCTTCGCCTTCATCAAAGTCTTCTGGAAAAAAGAGTACGGGAAACTTACTGGATGATGCAGTAAGTAAAATTGGTCAAGTTTCTTATCAACACTTGGTCTTTTTTGAACTTCAAAACTTATTCTGTACAATCTTCGATCAGTCTAACCTTTACCTATTCCAATGTTATTGAAATTTATTTTAAAATCCTATGAGGGGTCTTCCCTGGTGGCGCAGTGATTGAGAGTCCGCCTGCCGATGCAGGGGACACAGGTTCGTGCCCCGGTCCGGGAAGATCCCACATGCCGCAGAGCGGCTGGGCCCGTGAGCCATGGCCGCTGAGCCTGCGCGTCCGGAGCCTGTGCTCCGCAATGGGAGAGGCCACAACAGTGAGAGGCCGGCGTACTGCAAAAAAAAAAAAAAATCCTATGAGGAAGTTTATAGTCCTGCAATTCATTTTGAGATTCAAAACTGAGCCACTTATTTAAAATAAAGCGTCACTTAATTCTGCTGAGTAGTATCTAAAATTTTAGGATAATAAGTCATCCTCCCGAAAATTGTCTTTGAAAACACTTAAGCCTTGATACTATTGGTTCCTGTTTCCTTATTCACTGATAAGAAGCCTGAGGCATGGGACTTGAGGATCTTTAAAGAAGGAAAAGCAAAATACCATGGAGAAGATAACTGCCCTTTATTGACTGCCTGCTATGGGCCGGGTTCTGCCAGTATTCTTCAAGTGCTCTTGTTATCTTTAGGGCAGGTTTCTTATTGAGGAACCTGAGACTTGAAGTTGAAATACCTGCTGAGAGGAAGAGAGGAGCTTAGATTCCAACCTAATTTTGTCTAACTCTCTGAGGTCACCAACACTCAGAGTTCTTGAGACACCATCTTTGGCAGATTAGGAAATATTTTCATTATACCCTCATAATTACAGAAAACAGATTCTGGGTGTAACAGTAAACAGGATGAAATAAAATTCTCTGGCTACTTCTGTTGCGTCTTAAGTAGTGTGTCATGTGTGTGCATTTACTTCCCAGCACATATGTTTTGAGCGTAAATGTCAAAAACCTATGGGTTTTATAAAAACTGGAAACCTCGGGGATGTCAGACTGAAGTATGTCTCACATACACAAGGAGAGTTCTTAGAAACTAGCACCAACCATAATGCCAGTTATAAGGAATAGGCAGGATTGAAAAGGACAGCTAGCCTGTAGCTGAGAGTTTCCTTCCCAAGGGTCTGAGCTGAAAAGAGCAGGGGAAATGGCTGATTGGTGCTGTAGGATGCAGAAAGAAAGATTCCCCCATCTTTTCTTTCTTCCATGTGACACTATAACCTATATTGCAGATTTAAATGAGCAGAAATATAACAATTTGTCTGACCGATTGAGAATTCCTATTTCTGCTAAGGGTAGCACACATAAACTTAGCCCATCAAGGTATCTTATCCAATACCAGGTTAATTTAGTTTTCCTTTGTTCAATCCACTCAGAAATGAAAGGATAGGCAGGGCATTTTAATAATACACCTAAAAGGACTTTAAAATCACAGGAATGTTTTTAATGATCAGCCCCATGTCTTGAATCCTGCTGTTTCATTTTTATTTTGTAAGGTAATTGAATAACATTGTACTAATAGTAGATAATGGCACATTATTTATATATTGATGAGAACAATTTTTTCTTCTCTCTCAGTTATACTTTTTTGATTAGACTTACTTTAGAGTAAGATCTTCCTTTTAGTCTTTCTCTCATAAAAGTGTTTTTCTGGGGTTACTATGCTTGATCTTAGGCCTTTTCCTCTCAGCTCTTACCTCCATTCACTCCCTTTAATGCATTAGAGTCAGAGGTCTGACCCTTAACCTCCTAATGAATGAATTACTGAATCAAATGAATTTCTTAGTCCTCAAATTATGAGACCACTTTCTGGTGTTTGACACTGTTGAGCACTCTGTTCTTGAAATTCTTCTCCATGAACTTTATTGCTACCAGAATGATCAACCTAAACGCAACTCAGAATTGATTAAAATTGTATAAGGGCTCTATAATATCCAGGGTAAAGCCCAGACTTAGGTATGTGCCACAGAAGCCCTCCATGTTCTGGCCCATTTTGTCTTTCCCAGACTTTTTTGCCCTATGGATTCATTCTTGCATTCTGATGTACCTGTTGTAAACCTATACTCTAATCCCAAACTCCCAAGGATTTTTTATACCCTGTGTTTTTCCTCACTTGGCTTCCTCACACTGCTCATCTTTGAAATCTACTTTTAGACACCTTTTCATCTTCTAAAATTCAGGTTGTGTGGCCTTCTATAGAAAGCTTTTCTTGGCATCTCTCATCCCAGGTAAAATTGACAAATTTGGCTTGGTACCTCAAGTACTTTTATATATTTAATGAAGGGTTTACCTTATTGGGCATAAATACCTATTCTTCTCTAGGTATGGTCCTTTTTCTCAAAGACAAGGACCATATTTTATTCAGCTAGATCTAGTACAATGCTTATTGGATAAATTATTAATGTGGGTAATCAAAGTTTAAAAAAGACTCTCCCTTTTTCTATTTATCTGGAATGGCCATGTGCTCTGGAAATATGTGCACTTCTCAGCTCTGCTGTAGCTTTGCAGAGCGAGGAGATGTAGCCCCTTGAAACCATTTCCATGAGCCTGGGAAAAGTAGTTAGAATGGTTCCTTTTCTTCACCAGCTTGTCTCACATGTGGCCATCCCTCATCCTTGAGAAGGGGAGAAGAAGGACAGGAGGGAGAAGGTGGTGAAACAACTATGAAAGGGATTTTGGAAGAGTTTTACCTATACTCCAGTTCAGAAGAGGTAGATGAGATAGGGACTCTCTTCAAAATGGCAAGACTGTCGCTCTGTGGTTGTTCTTCCCTACTCCAAGTTCTGTTCTCTTAGCTGGAAACAATGAAGGGGGTTTCAGAGAAGCTTTAAAGTTTTTCAGGGTTTGGGAACATAACCATCTGTATAGTGAAGGGGTTTTCATTGAATGTAGGAAATGTTCTAAGCATATATTTCTATACTGTTGCCAGCTAGAATACTATGTTCACAGTCTTCAAACTAGCATTTCTCATGCTAGTTTGAATGTTTAATCAAACACTCACACCACCAGATGACCCGTGGAAAAAGAATTCCATGCTTAGGTTAGTTTGAGAAATACAGCTTACTATAGTCCCTACCTAGAGTTTGGCAATGCATTCTGGCATATCAAAGGCACTAGTGCGTTCCGTAATAAGATCTTGTTTAACCTGGAATTTTCCATGCTTATTTGGCCACAGAAGCCTCTTACAGTCTTCTTCATTCTACATTGGGGAAATTGCATTGAAATATTTGCATTCTGTTTAAGTGATAGTTTTTCATTGAGTGTTTTATTTCAGGGACAGTGGAACAGAGAGAAAAAACATATGAACCTCACTAATGGCTTAAATCAGAGCTTCATATGTCAGATATAAAAAGGAAATAGTTCCTATGGCAACTGCTTCACTGCATATGAGGCATATATAGCCATTGGGGAGTTGAAGTTCATATACTCCAACATGTTCTTTAGAATAGGGATATAAAATATTGCTTGCAAAGTTCCTGTGTTTAGTTAATACTATTGGCTATTTCTACTCTGGCAAAGTTATTATTTACATCAAAAAAAAAGAAGGAGAATAAAGAAGGGGAGTAAAAAAAAAAAAGGAGAAAAGAGTAAAGAAAAAAGAAAAAGAAAGAGACGCAGACCTGTGCTAAGATGTCATATTCCAGTGAACAGTTTCAATGACTGCCAGTTTTGAAACTTTCAATGTGTCCTCACATTTCTTTGTTTGCTACTTAGGAGAATTGTGGAAAATTGAAAAACAAAATAGGTGACCTTTTATGTGGATAATACATCCCAACTTCTTTAATCAAGCCAGACATCGTAAGAGAAACACAGTGGAGTCCATTCGGATTAATTTATTCCCCTGATGTCCTGATAGAGTGATTCGGCTGTGATAAAATGATGGGGTCAGGTTTAGTGCCCTCGTGTTGAGCCTGTTCCCACACAATGAGTTGAATACAGTTCTAAGAAGCCATTCTTACTTTCTTCCTCTTCTCCATCAACTTCCTCAGTCTGGGGATGAGAGATAGTATAATTCTGAGTAATCAGGCTCCTCTTGAAATCCCATTTCAACAAAAGCTGGCTGGGTTCCTGGCCAAAACCAGAACACCTGCCAGACTGACTTACCCCAAGGTAATGTAAGAAGCAAGATGTCATCAGTCACTGTTTACTTAACTCCCCACAGCCTGGCCTTGTCTCTTCCATTTCTGCTTCCAGCTCTCACACAGCCACACAAAAGCCCTTGATCTTAAAAAGCAAGTATATTTTCAAAGCTTAGGAAGGCATTAGAGAAGGACAGGCCACTTGAGAAAGTGTTTCTTGTATTTTATTTCATTTGGTACCAATAGTTTCTGTATTTTGTCTAAAAACACTTCAAGATGGAAATACTTTCCATCCATACTTGTGATTGTCATTTCTTAGCAGAGGAACCACTTGAACACCAATTTACTGTCTGCTCAGTTACTACATCACGGTAAAGCTGTGCCAGGCGTGACTCTCCTAAAGTCTGGGCCATGTGCTTTTATGTTGCTGACTGTTGGATTTTTTTCAGGGTGACCAAAGTCCTTCTCCCGCCCTCCCTCCCTCCTTTCCTTCTTTTCTCATGGAATTATTGTGGTGCAAAGGAAAACTGTACTGCTTCTAGCAATAGTATGCAATAAACACAATTTATATATATGTATATATATATATATATATATATATACACACATTTATATTTTTTTAGCATTTATTTATTTTTTTTAACATCTTTATTGGAGTATAATTGCTTTACAATGGTATGTTAGTTTCTGCTGTATAACAAAGTGAATCAGCTATACATATACATATATCCCCATATCTCCTCACATTTATATTTTTAAAACATGTCTATAAATACATATTGAAGGAGATACACATAGAGGAACACTTACAACACTTAAGACAGCACACATTCATTGGTCCTGTGACCTCACCCCCACCCCAGAATGTGGGTCTGCATTATAGAAGGGAATCCCTAGGGGTAGGATTCTATTAATACTGGGGGAGTGGGTGGATATATCTATGGCCCAAGTATCATATGGTATGAGAAATTCAGAACTCAAAGACATGGGCCTAATCGCTCACATAACGATGTTAGACAGTTCCCTCACTGTTTGAATGAAAGCCATCTCTAAGATTCTTTGAATCCAGGCTTAATCTGTCACACTAATTTCCTCCTGCGTCCTTTTTAGGTCCCTGTGCTTATTTATCCATTTATTATTTATTTATTTATCCAAACTTATCTCAATATAAGTTTTGCTTCAGGATTCCCCCACTCTTTCTAGCTTTCCCCTCTAGTGTCTTATGCTTCCATACTTTCTGGAACCTTGCTTATTCTAGGGAAACCGAGATGCTTAAGTCCTTTACTCCAACAGGAAAGTGAGTTCCTGTGTGACTCTTCCCACAGTTTTTCTTAGTGGAAGACTGATTGAAGTCAGACCTTGAATTATTTGATGAAATGATTGAATTGCTTTGATGACAAAACTCTAGGAATCATATCTTTGTGGAAGCAAGAATTTGGGTGAGGGGTGTCCAAGCCAATCCCTTCAGAATTTAAATTTGTTCAGCCTAGCTTCTCAAATGTAGGCTGTACATTATTTAGATCTGTCTTCTCTGGAAACTTTGACTCAAAACACAACCTATTATTCTTTTGGGTTTTTGGTTGGTTGGTTAGTTGAAGAGAGGAAAGTTATGAGACACAGCATGGCAGGTTCCCAACCAAGGAAAACATAAATAAATAAACCTTATTCCTAAAATCAAGCACTATACATTGTCTTTAATAGTCACAACTGTCTATAAGCATTATGCACTTATCATTTAGTGTATGTGTTTTGTAAAGAGTACAGAGATAGATAAAATAGGGAAAATCTGATATTCAGACATGGATTCTATAAAATACATACAAATTGTAAGATGCTGCTACAGAAATAGGTTTTGGCAGGTGGGAATTACTGAGGAGTGAATTGCTGGATTAGTCTGGATGAATTAGAGATGACTTCTTAAAGAAAGTCTCAGGATTCAAAATAAGGTTAAATAGTCTCATTTTTAAATAATAATACTTTTAAAATTCTCATTTATTTTGAAAATGAGTAAAATTAATATTAAAGTTATGACGAGGAAACATATAGACTACGTCTATATGTTTCCTCATCATAATAGACTATGTTAACGTGCCTTGTATTCTAGTTCTCAATATATTTATCTTGACAATCCAATGTACACGATCTTTTTAATCCTCTAAACGTGAGAACCCAGCTCGTCATCCCTACACTGCCAGTTGATTTGCCTGTGATTATCCTCCAGCATCATTATCATTGTCATCATCCAGCTTATGCCTTAGTGCAGCTATTGACCTTCACAAAGTGCCTTCAGGGCCTGACCTTTACATAGTTAAGATTTAATGTGATATGTCTATGCTCACATCGTGTCCATAGTCTGATATAGAACAAATTTAAAAGCATTAATGGTTCGGGGGCCTTTGAACCCATGGAACAAATTAATCTAAAGGCAACCTGATTAAGGAGAATGAACTTGCCTGCTCTTCTATTTCAGGTGAAACGGATTTCTGAAGATCCTCCTTGCAAATGCCCGAGCAAGTTCTGTGTGGAGAGGCTCTCGCAAGGAAGATACCGAGTGGGAGAGAAGATCCTCTTCATTAGGGTAAAGTTTTACTTTTCACTTGACAGCTTGTCCTTTCAGAGCATATACAGGACTTAAGTTGCAGGTTACAGGGAAAATATGACCAGTAACTCAGCAGGAACTTCCCTTATGGTGCTTACGATTGGATTTGAAGACATGAGGTATGAAAATTTTTTATTATCATACACAATTATCACTGAGAGCTAAATAAATAGAACTTTATCTTTTTTTATGTATACACAAACGTATACCCCAAACAGGTCATAGAAATCAAATAGAATGAGGAAAAGAAGAGAAAACAAATTCCTTTTTTGTCTATGCATTTAGTTTCAAAGGAAGAAAATCCACCTCAATGGGTAATAAAAACAGTATTCTGCCCTGGTTTTCCATATCTCAAGTTTGGGAAATGATTAACCTATAGGTCCTGATAACTTTCAAATTATTGGAACATGACTTTTCAAAAAGTTTGGGTTGTAAACCAGAGTGAGGACAGTCAAAACTCGTTACAACGGCATGGTTAAATGATGACTGCCATTTTTTTACTGGTTTTCTGGGTTAGAATAAAGAAACATGGGCCTGTGCCAATGAATAATTTGGTGGCCTCTATCCATTTTACAATCATCCTAATGAAAAATCTGACTAGATGTCATGAACAATTCTTGACTGTAATTATTGGCTCAATAAGGTAGCATTTCAGGCTGTGATCTGTTTTGTTAATAATCAAGAGAATTTAATCTCTCAAATTACATTTGCTGCTTTTCCTGAGACCAAGAATTCTTCTTTTCAAAAATAAGAAAGTGAAAAATAAAGCACTGATATACTCCTAGAAATCTGCAATTAATAAGTATGAGTCCTTCTAGCTTATTTTTAGTCATTTCCTAAAGAATAGAGGTTATGATTCTGAGAAGCTATATTGTCTTGTCATTTGAATAAGTTAAAATATTTTCCTTTTTATTTTATTTTGTAGAGCTGAATAATTTGGATGTGTACATCTAATACATCAAATGAACATTCTTAACATACTCAAATCAGTGATGACCCAGTAGAAATTTTTTCCAGTGTAAAGTTTTCTTTTTAATGACCACTTTTGACTGAAAGTTATTTGTACGACAATTTTTTAAGGCTCTACAAGATGTAATTTAAAGAAAAGTTGAATTATAATTAGCCTTCAAAAATAATGTCAATCATTTTGTATTTTAATCTAACATTAGGTCAGTGTTTATTGATCTAACAAAAATGTTCAGGTAATAATTGCTATTTTGCTTTGGAAAGGCATGAAAGGGATATAATGATATGTTATTATTAGGGGCTTGAGAACCAGTTTAGGAGATTGGCCTCCCTAGAGTAGACAATTGGCCCAGTCATCACTTATTGTTTTTTGTTACAAGGATAACATGTTTATTTTAGCCAACCAGCCTGCTTTTGCTTTAACACATTAGTAAATGGTGATTTAGTAGTACCTCCACGGATGTGTTTAAATTTTACTAAGTTGGCCTTTCTCAACTGAAGCTCAGGCTTCTTGAGACTATTAAGTCCTGAAGCTTAGAATCAAAACATAGGGTTTTATTTATTTAACCAATTATTCTTTTTTATAATGAAAGTGTTGACAAAACACATGATTAATAAATTAGATGTTTTTCCCTCTAATGTAACCTAATATCTTTAGGCAAAAATATATATATTACATACATTTATTTGTATCTGGTCTTCCATATTTAGTCAACTCTCAAAGAATTTGATGTCTATATTTGTGAATAACATAAGTGTATCATATTTAACATTTAAAATATTTTTTGATGTTCCATTTTTCTTTTCAGTAAATAGTTTCCTTTTGGTGAAACCTATGCATGTATTGTTTGTAAAGGAATTGAGACTCACTTTACTGAAGAAAATTGCATCAAATTCCTTAGTGATAGCATTTGAATTTAATATCAGTTACCACAGTAGAACATAATGTGCAGTTTCATGCTTCTATAGTTCCAGGAGAGCCTGCAGTAAGAGAACTGACTGTAATGTGGTTATTCACTGATTGGCCCAGCAAGTTATAGCATCATGTTGCTGTGATAGATGTTTTAAAATTGTGTTTTAGTGAATTTTAGTCATTCACTTTTTCTCATTTTGCTCCATCCACATATAATCTGTACTTTTTTTTTTCTTTTTTTGGTGGAAACTTCCCCATTTGGTGGAGAGACCATACCTTTATTTTACATTTGTGTAACCAAAGGGCCCATTCAGTCATTTCCCCCAACAAAGGGCTAAAGATCTCAGAGGAGCATGACCTTGCCTGTGGAATAACAACACTTTCTTTTATTGTTCTCCTTTGGTTCTTTTTTTAAACCCTCCTACCTTCTTGTAACCTCATCAGTTTTTTTTTGTTTTTTTTTTTTAACCTCATCAGTTTTGAGTGAAGCAACCATTCTAATTACCTCTTCTCCAAAGCCACAGCCTTAGTTCAGGCCCCATCAGCTTTTCTTTTTTATTTTATTTATTTTATTTTTTATGTACTTAGTGCCACTGAACCGTACAGTTACATATGGTTAAACTAGTATGTTTTATATTATGTGACTTTTACCACAATAAAATTTTTTTTTTTTTAATTTGTACTATTTTTTTTTTTTTTGCTGTTCGCGGGCCTCTCACTGCTGTGGCCTCTCCCATTGCGGAGCACAGGCTCCGGACTCACAGGCCCAGCCGCTCCGTGGCACGTGGGACCCTCCCGGACCGGGGCACGAACCCGTGTCCCCTGCATCGGCAGGCGGACTCTCAACCACTGCGCCACCAGGGAAGCCCTGACCCATTTTTTTTTAATCTTAATTTTTTAAAAAGAAAGAATCTATTACTGCCTAAATTGCAAAAGAAACTACTTGTCAAAAAAGGAAAATATCCATTAATATATTTTCATTTCAATTCTTATCTTTTGGCTTGTCAGGGGTCCATTTCTACCCTGATGGAGTAAAGGGATTCTACCAAAACTTTTCTTGTATCTGGTTATCCCTAGACACTTTTTACCTCTCATTCCCTGGAGTTCAGGAATTGAAATTTCACAGGCAGGCCATATGCACCTTTCAACATATATTTTTCCCTATTTCTTTCTCTGCACTGAATGGATGAACTAGAAATGTCTCATTGATGTGTGCGCACTTTGGCCAGTACTTTTGGATTTGTGGCAGGGGCTATATTTAATTGATTGTCATTCTGCACTAACACATTATAAGGAGTTGGCAGTTATCAGTCAAAAAAAACTCAGAGGTATTGATTTTCAAATGATAGTTAGATGGTTGTTGCCGCTAATATCTTAACTTTAAGTTTCTTTGAACACCCGAATTAAGTAGAGAGTGCCTTTGGTCAAATTCTCAGACACACTAGGGGAATGATTGCCTCATGGTATCTGCGTTGCTGTTCTGGGTTTCTTAAGTTCACATTTTTAACATTGGTGTATTTTAAACTTTGTCCTCTTTGCTGAGGCTTCCAAATATAGTCATATTTACGACATAGTACATAGTAAGTGGATACATTTATGCATATTATTTCATAACATGAAATATATATGGTATGTTAGCATCTGTCTCCTAGTTTTCTGTCCGTCCTGAGAGCAGCCATGTCTTCCTGTGGGCATAATGAACCTATCCATGCAAAAAAAACAATTTAGGTTCCTTTCAAGCTATTAAGAATGTTGACTTACTTTTAGTTAAAGAGAACACACTAGTTTGCATTTTACCAAGGTTTATATATATATATAAATGGGATTCTACAGTATACACTCTATTTTCTGGCTTTTTTTCACTCAGCATAATTATTTTAAGATTCATCAATGTTGTTGCCTGTGTTAATAATTTATTGTTATTGCTAAGTAGCATTCCATTATATGGATACACTAAAATTTGTCCATGCATTCACTTATATCAATAAGACATTTGGGTTGTTTCCAGTTAGAGATTATTACAAATAGAGCTGCTATGAGCATTTATGTATAAATCTTTGTATGGACATATGCTTTAATTTTTGTTGGGTAAATACCTAGGAATGCAAAGCCTGATTTGTATGGCAGGTTTATTTTTAACATTATAATAAATTGCTTACTGTTTAAAAAAAATAAAGAGAGCACAGTCACCAAAAAACACTGACATAGAAAACACTATCCCTTAGAAAGTCATAAATACATGATTCTATTAATGTCTCTATCTAACACAATTACTCCTGATTTACTCTTCTTAACATGAGCCAGAGTTAACAATTTTATGTCTAACCAAATTCCAAAGTTTGTTGACAACACCCAATGACTTGACTTATGTATGGTTTTATGGTTATCATATATATGAACACATTTTCTCATTATGCATTCAAATCAACACAATAACAACACAAAAGAATGAAAAAATTAAGAATGTGTGCAGATTACAGAGAAAGAGTGCAGAAGACATTTCTGCAGATGATATCTTTGCTAAGCATATGTTTTGTCTGTGGGTTTCTAGAAACCAATGTATGAATAGATACTTTGCATACATGGCTATCTAATGTTACTTATGTAGATGCATCTATAGTCTCATGTAGACATGTTTGTTTATATGCACAGGTCTCCATTTAAAGGTGAAGGAGTAATCTCAATATAAAGAATATATATAATATATTATATGTATTATATATAACATAAAGAATCCTTTAGTACAAGGGGAAACCTCCAAGGTTTCTGACAGTGGCTTTTAGGCAAATATGCTAATAATCCCCTGCTAAAGTGGGAATTCTCTTGTTTCTAGTTTATCAAACACAATTTCTCATAGCCAGATTTTTGCCCTGCACCTTGCAATGAACAACACTGCTTTTGAACTATCTGGTGGACAAAACTAAATGCAGCTAATTTCTAACTGTGTGGTACAGATACAGATTTACTCTCTTCCAAGGTTTAAATATAACAGCTATTTTTCACTGACTTTTGAGTGATGATAAAACCTCCTTGCTGATGTCTGTAGTAACAGAAATTTAGATATTACTATTTAGCCATGCTGTGTATCTTTGAAATGTAAATAGATGAATCTCAGCCTAATGCTATGATTTTGAGGAGGAGAGAAGTAAGAATTTTCCTTTGTTCTTTTGTTCATTCAGTTAGTTGATATCTACCCGGGCTTCAAGTATTGAGAAGTCACTTGACAATATAAAGCTGAATAAGCTTGTAGGAAGGTTTTCAGAAATATGTGTTAGATGCCATGAAAATGTCTATACTATTTGATTTGTCAACCCCAATGCAACAATGATAATAGTCCATGTAAACAATCTAACAGTAATTTTTAAAAGTGGTTCCCAGAAAAACCTGGGAACTTGTTAGAAATGCAAATTCCTGGGCCTCACCCCAGACCTATTGAATCAGAAGCTCTGAGGGTGGGGTCCAGACACCCGTGCTTTAACAAGCCTTCTAGGTGATTCTGATGCATACTAAAGTTTGAAACCACTAATCTAAAAGAAAGAACTAACTATATGAAGGAAGAGATTTGTTGTATCAATATAACAGCACAATTGGAAATCACTTGCATGTTTGATCATGGAAGAATATAACCATTCAGGTACTAGGAATGATGGTTTTGAAGACTTCTCTGTATCATTGTGAGAAAAAAACTGAAGATATAATGTTAAGTGGAAAAAAACCCAGGCTTTGAAATTGTGTTTACATATAAAAATACCCGTGTAGAAATGATGTATAATTATGATTAAGACTTGAAGTGAACAGGAATAATTGAAAATGGTTTTTAATTTTCAGAGGTCATTAAATTATGAGTGATTATTTTTTTCTGTTTTGCATTTATTTCTGATGATGAAAAATAAGAACTCTTTAAAAGAAGAGAAGTCAGCAACCTGATACAGTTGCAAATGTGAGAATAAATAAAAGGATTTCTGAAAGGTGTCAGATTAATCAGCTGACTGCTCATTTTTCTGGTCCTTTGCCTAAGCTTCCGATCTTCTGGACAAGGGTAAGGAAGTTCATTGGAGACATGGTGTTGTCTAGACCAGGGAGGGCTTTGCATTTTGTTGTGAACTTGTACCATATTTTTCCTGGGATGAACCTCTTACCTTTCCTTATTGTTCTGTACTATTTTATTTCTCCATTTTGAAAATTCACTCAAGTTGTTTTCCGTTAGCACTAGGAAATGTGTAAACATCTTAATAATGTCCCTTCTCTTTGCAGACCCCATGAGTAAGCCATATGCTTAGTTTTCTCTCTGCTAGTCATTAAGGCTTTAATCATTTGATATCTCTTTCCTTTAAGGCTCAGTTTTTAGTGACATGCAAATAATCTAATGTTATGCAATAAACTGATCTGTGATAATGCATGAAATGGGTGTAAATGGCTCCAATGAGTAGAACATCCATGGGGGTAAGATCTTTACACTTAACACAGTTGCTCTAGTGTTCTGATAGTAGAAGCATGAGAGCAAGCCAGTGAGGTCACATGTTGTGAAGTAGCTGACTTTTTTGGTGCTACTTGCTTTGGGCACTAATATGATGAATAATTTTTTCCTTAATTACAATTTACCACTACCCTAATTTTAGCATTGTTCAAAGCGTGTTCCAAGGAATTATAGTTCCAGAAGATGTTCAAAAATATAATTCATAAAGAAGAAGGGTCATAGTAATGGGTTTAAACAGGCTTCTTTAATAACTTATTATTGATAATTGACGCAGCCTCTGTCTGAGCAGGTGTGATATATCTCACTTTAACCTCTCATTGCAGTGTGGGAAGCACTGTTGCCATTCCCATTTTACAGCTGAGAAACATAGAGGTTAAGTAACTCCCAGGTTATAAGGGAATAAGTGAGGAAAGTGAGGTTCAAAAGCCTAACTCCTGAATTTACACTCTTTACCACTAAGCAATACTGATTTATTTATCTGGGATTTCTTGGAGGGTTGAATATACTAATGTGATCTATTAATCACTAGAATGAGATGTATTATGTAGCATTTTCCAAATGTATCTGACTGTAGAAATGGTCCCTCTGCCACCTTTTTTTTTTTTCCCCCAGAGCATTATCCTGGGCTAGGGGGTCATGAAAACATACTTTGGGAAAGACATTATCAATCAAATCAATTAAAAAATAATTTGTAACATAGAATTATACGGAAATGAAAGTTTTCTCCATTTTCCAGAACTAAAATCCATGTATATCAAAGTACTTCTAAGAAATACTGAATTTATACTCAGTTTTACCTATAAGTTCCATTTGGAAATTATGATTCAAGGAAATGACTGGAAAACTTTAAAGGAAAGGCAGCTAAAATTTTAAAAGTATCATTTGTGCCAGGCATTGTAACAGGTGCTTTATATACATTGTCTCACTGAATCCTCTACCACTCAGCTGGGAAAATGTTTTTATCCTTTTGTTACACGTAAAAAGACAAAGACTTAGGTTAAGGTCTCAAGTAAATAGTATGATACACAAAATCTAGATCCTGTCTCCCAAACCCACAACACACTCCATTCCAAGCAGCTTCCCTATGGAATGTCCATCAGATGCAGATTTTTATTCACAAGGTTAGTTAGTCCTCTAAAAAGGACTTGCAACTTTTTACAATATGTTTAAGGCTCAGCTGTATAGTAGTGTATTCCTTATATCATTTTTACTTTACATATATTCAGAATACAAAGGGCATTACAATTGCATAATCAGTAGTGCTATGTAATGTAAGGAAAGGAATATAATTTGTTTGCTTGACTGTATTGGGATAGTAATAAAATTATAACAATATTTATTAGGTGTTTACATGTATGTCAGACACTCTTCAAAATGGCTTATATGGCCTATATAAGAAAATAAGATATATTCTTTTCTGTCTTGATATCTTTTTAGAAGAAGTCAAAAGATAATTTTTTATATTGCCAGTATAGTCTTCTTGAGTCTTCTTACTAATTGTTGATATTTTTAAGTGGATTAATATTATTTCAAGACATTTTAATAGCAGATTTTCATAGTTGGGTAAAACCATATCAGGTTTCATGCTAACACTCTAAAGGGTCTCGGTATTCTTTTTTCCTTCACATTTTAAGAAATCTGACTACTTAAGAAGCCTAAAGAAAAGGCAATGAATAATTTAATTGGAAGTCAGCAAAGGGCTTTGAAATGTTATAGAGTCATTATACTAGTTCTGAATTAAATCAGCGCAGATCAATGGAAAAGTCACACACATTGCTGTTGATTCCTTGTAATTACTTCTTTACCATAAAAATTCTTCTGGGTTATATCTGTGTGGTAGAAATCAACTCACTATAACAAGCCAAGCAAGAGAGGTACCAGAGCTCTGTTGCTATAGCAACCCAACCTGGCGATGTCTTCTAGGACTTGCTCTAAGGGAAGGTCCAATGATAGCGAGTAATATTACTTTCTTTTCTGTTCTTATGACACATATTGATTTACTGTGAATAAAAAGTAGCATGGTTCAAATTGCATACCTTTCCTGGTAATGAAAAATGGGCTCTTGTGTAAAAATGCAAAGGAGTTTTAAACTAGTAGCAAGGAGTAAAACTTTCTTTTATCTTAGTGGAAACATTGCACAAACAGCCATTAGTCAGCAGTTGAATGTTGAAAATTCACTTTTTTTGAATAAGAAGGATATAAATATTTCATCTAATTTAGCAATTTATGGGAGCAGTGATTATGATTTCAAAACTCTAATGGCTTATATTAATTTCTAGGAAAAAATATGGCTACGTTTGCCTCTGATATATGTAAAATCTCAAAACATTTATAAGTGTTCTAATCCATGATGAGAGAAACATGGCTGTTACTAGCACATGAATATTTCCAGACTTAGTACCTTTCTTTGCCCAGCTACCTCAAAACTGAACACTAATTCAGGAAAAGCAAGCATATTCAAAATTTTAAATATATTCAAACTCTTTAAATTCAGATTTCTTTTTAATAATGTCTTTGCTCTATTAAAGACCCTCATTTCTCTGTAATTTATTCATGTTCAATAAGGCTGGTCTAATAGGATATAATTTACACTTTGGTAACACATCTCTTAAAGAACTTTGCAAATGTTAATGTCTTCTTAACCTCTTCTTTCGGAGAAAGGCATATATCTTGGATGAGTGCAAAATAAACAACGTGATCAACCACCGCTGTAAAAAAAAATCAGCTGATGGTATGTTGCCCTTCTGAGATTTATTCCTTGAGAATGAAAACCTTTAAACATAGAAAAATTTATACCGGACTTTGTCTAAGATTACACCCAACACTACATTTGACACCAAATTTGAAAGCAAGAAAAAATGCAATTTGATATCTCTTACAAGAATGGAAAGAGTGGTGTATCTGGGCCATTTTCCATATTCCTATTTAAGTTAGGGAATTCACTTATTCTCTTCCCGTTGAATTGTTAGGAAGTACATCAAGTGTGAAGAACAATAAATAAATGAGAGCTCAAAACTAAAAATCCTTTTTCCCTGAGAATTTACCATTATTAGCCACTTAGCAATGAGTAGATTTTAAAATTTTTGTGTCTTCCTTTTACTTGAACTAATAAGCATTTTTATTCAGCTCCAACTGAATTAGCAAGGTTTAGCATGCCTTTAAGTTGTACAATACACGTGTGACTCTATTCCACCTTGAATCATTTTCTTTTGCCAGTACACTGCCTCTGGAATAAATGGACAATTTTTTTTCACTAGCCACAAATCAAAATTATTTAAACTTACGGAAGCATTGAAAAATTAAATGGCTTCATTGAGGAAATGCACAGGTCCTCTGATCTACATTCCCAATTTCTGCATTGCTATACCCTTCCTGACATTAAGATAAATTTGTTGCATATATATACATCTTTTTTTTTTTTTTTTTTTTTTTTTTTTTTTGCGGCACGCGGGCCTCCCACTGCTGTGGCCTCTCCCGCGTTGGAGCACAGGCCCCGGAAGCGCAGACTCAGTGGCCATGGCTCACGGACCCAGCCTCTCGGCGGCATGTGGGATTCTCCCGCACCGGGGCACGAACGCACGAACCCGTGTCCCCTGCATCGGCAGGCAGAGTCCCAAACACTGCGCTACCAGGGAAGCCCACATCTATATGCATCTTATATAGTGGTATATGTATGTGTGTGTAGGTACACACGCGCGTGTGTGTAGTGAAAAAGCACAATTTAGGGAGTTAAATAAGTCCAATGATTTGACATTTTTTATTTTAAAAGAGATCTCAGGTTGATTTTTCTGTACCAGAGATTTGAATTCCTTATCAAGAAGTTTGTGAGAAAAATTAATCTTTTATTTTGTCTACATTTCTTTACATATACGATTTAACACTCATGGATTGTTTTCTGTGTGTCAGGTGCTTTTCTAAGTACTTTCCTTGGATTCTTTTATTTAGCCCTCACAACTCTTTGAGATAGGTGCAATTATTATCTCCATTTTAACAATAAGGAAACCAGTATTAGGAAGTTAATTACTTGCCAAATGTCACGCAGCTGTAGGAGTCAAAACCTTTCTTTGAATTCAATATATCTGATTTCAGAGCCCATGATCTTAACTATATGCTATTCATTCTATTTCAGACTATCTAGTCATTTGGCATGTGGTGTTGTGAGTATTGCTGTTCAGCGTTTCAACATCCACTAATGATTGACCTGTACTTAATGTGTGGTTTGGTAAAACATGGAATTTAATAGCCAGTCCCTGTTAGAGAGACAGAAGATAGTACCCAGGAAACAGTCTTATAAAACAATAGCAAACCATCCCCCCCCAAACAATTCAGAAAAACCAGGATAGCTTTCACATTGTTCAACATAGTTATTGATTTTTTTTTCATATATTGACCATACTTGAAAAGTCTTCCCAAAGCAACAATTTATTTGATGAATGAACAAACTAAGGAATATTCTCAATTTACTGCAATTATATATTTCCATTTCCAGTTTGCTTTTATGTTATTAAGATTAAATCCCCTTAATTTGATTATATATGAAAGCATTTTCTGAACATACTATGGTGGAGTAGGGAGGTGAAATTGCCTTTTGTACCTTTTAATATTTTTATTAAAGGGATTAAATTAGACATATGACAAAGTATGAACTGAAAATTTTTGGCATGGCAATTAATGCTTTTGAAGCAAGTTTCCTAAAAATAAGTTTTGAGTAATTTTTAAATAACATTTTTTCCTTATCGTGTTACTTGATGGAGGCTAGAGTATTTCTTACTTTTATATGGTTTGTAAAGTACACTTACTTATACATTATGTCATTTTTTTATCACTACTCTTTAAAAAAATCAGTGTGATTGTTAATCTACATATCTTATTGATGAGGAAACTGCAGATAATAGAGATTTAAGAACTTTCCCAAGGTAATCCAGCTAGTAAGTGGTTGATCCAGGATTAAATCATATTATAATTTTTATATACTAAATTCCATATATTTAAAATGTCACACGATAAAATTTCCCTTTGAAGTTTTAATTTTTATAAATTTTAGCATAACTGAAAACCCTTTGTTGTTCCTTATGTTTTTGATTTAAGAATCATTTGCCTTGTGTTACATAATAATATGAAATTGTAAAGTTTATAAGATCCTTCTTTCTTCCTTTTGTAGTCTTCCCAACAAGAACATTTCTTGGTTTACATGTTCTATGCTGGTATAAATGTGAATGATTTTTTAATGATTGAAATCTGAATGATTTTTTGCAAAAGGGAAAGAAATGGAACAATTATACACAAAGGGTATTGTGTTCTTGAATTATTGATGAGTCTTCTAGCAGCCAGAGAACAAACCTGGGAAATGTCTGTCATTATAAATTGTATGTAATCCTTCCAAGGGCTCAAGTTGCATAAACAGGATTCAGCCAGATTCATTAAGAAACATACTTTGCAACTGTGGCCATCTTGAGTTTGTACTGAATGTAGTCAAGCATGGTAGCAATTTTGTCATTACAACATTGACTATAATAAATTAGAGCTCATTTATTTAGTGGTATCTTTTTCATAAAATCAATGAGATAAATTTCTGCAGACTTGGTCATGTTAGACCTTGCTTTGTCTTTATCTTCTAATACTTGACATTTTGAATTTCAGTTCCTCAGTAAAAACATGGAATCTTGGTTCTGGACCCAGCAGGTGCCTTCACCACCTAACTGCCAAGACTTTTATTTCAGGAATCTTACTGATTCACGTCAACTTTTCATTCACTGGAATGGTGTGTTCCACTCTTATTAGTATTAACATTTTCATCTGAAGCTTGGTTGTATGTTGTTTAGGATATATTCTGCCATTTCCTGCCATCTTGTTAGAAGCATACTAAGATCTTGAGGAAATCATTGTGTAGATTTTGGGAGGAACAAGGTATAAGAATTTGGGTTTAATATTGGCCTTAGGATATATACTCAATAGAATATATACTCAGTTTGCTTTACTATAATGAAAATCCTGATGTTACCAAAAAAATTTTAAATCACAGTGAGTTATTTAGAGATATTTGCCCTGTTTCTCTAAAAAGAACATCAGCAAGAAATCACTCTTCTTCTAGCTGCAGCTTTCTCTTATATTCATTTCCTTTTACATACTAGCTTCTCTTGCCAACTTCTAAGTCTCCTGCACTATACTCACAACTTGTTCTTCCAGAGCTCTTGGCTATTATGGAGAAATGCCTTCTCTCTAGTCCAGAGGTTTTATAACCTAACTTGTAATACAGCTACATTTTAGGGCACTATAAACTCCATGGAAAAATTATAATTATTTGAGCTATCACCATGTAAAGGGCTTTCTCATTCTCTCTCTTTTTTTTAAACTAGCTCTATAATTTTGGGGGGGTCAATTTCACAGAAACTGACACCTTAGTTAACAGTCTTTAACTTTTACTCTAAACATGGTCACTTGTATTTTTCTTGAAATCCAGCCTCATAGAACATGTGGGGCAGAGATGATTGGATAGTCTCTCTGAGGCCTCATTTGAAGGCAGGTAAAGGGAAGACCTGGGATTTCAAATTCACTTCTAACTTTGGCATTAGGCATAACGTCTCCAAGGATCCCATTCTCTAACTGCAACACCCAGACAAATAGTAACACATTAATTTGTCATCATCCACCAGTGTGTTAGCCATGATAATGTCACCCGGTCTAGGACTCTTTAGATAATCATGGTCTTTAGAAGTCCTGGGCTAATAGAAAAATTATGGAAAGTCATATGGCACACAGAACCTTAGGAGTTTTATTAGCCTGTCTACCTAAGGCTAAGGTAGGCTTCAGCCTTGCACAGAGAGGAACTTTGGACCAAAATGTATATGTCAAAAAATCCCTCTCCCATGGTGATGTTTACAAAATGTCTTTCTACCTTCTTCTAAGTTCCCTAACAATCTACAACCAACATGACAAGGAGCCAAAGTGTTCTCAGAAGCCAAGAGCGGAGTGTGTCTCATATCCAACCTTGGAAAGCTCATCTATCTCCTGTATTTACTCAACGTCTTATAACAAAGAGAAATCCTCCAATGAGCACTGAAAGAATTCCAAAGAAGCCTGGGTTTTTAAACTGACATCCTGGCACCAAGGATTGAGTAAGGTCTTTCTTCACGTACAGCATCCATAGAACTGGTGGATAATACAGTTATATATATCAGCTAGAGGAAAGGTAAAGATGAAATATTCTAAGGATAAAATGGAAGATAACCTTGAATAATAAGTTACAGACATAATACTATCTGATCATGGGAAGGGAAATGAATGTTTCCCAAGGATAACTTTACTTTGGAACCCTGACGCTTAAGCTGAGAATCTGGGACCTGTCCTTCAATTCTGACTGAAGGACTTTCAACCAATGACCTTTCAGATAAACTAGGCATCTCGCTGTGAGTATGTGACCATTGTGAGATTAGAACACTGCATAAATACCTTTTTAATTACAACAGAAGGAAATGGTAGTGTACCCACGTGTCACAATTTTCTGAGTGGAAATACAATGGTAAGGCCTTGAATAAAAGCAATAGACCAAGTAAGTGGGGAAGTAAGATCAAGATGGCAGGATATTCCCCTAAAACAGGAAGTTTCGTACAGAAAATAAACACTTCATTTACTTAACAATTTTCTCTACAGTTTCATGAAACATTCTCTAGAGCCTGGTATATTTCACTTGTGGAATCGAGACACAGACTTGATGTTATTTTTGGGGAAAAATTATTTCCTTACATGTATCTCTTATTGTTATAGTAAGAACTCAGAAAGGAACAAGAGACCAAAGGACCCCAGAAAATGGATAGTTCTAAACATTTATGTTTTAAAATGTGAATGACTAACACAGTCTACAATTCTCAGACTATGTATGCTTTAGTTATCACTTAATGTAGATAATTAGGCAATAAAATTTCCCTTGACTATAGGATATGAAGAAATATAGGAATAGTCATTATAACTTGAAAGTAAAGGTTTTCTTGCATCTCATCACAAAAGATCACAGTTTGCATTTTCAGGTAACGTTCGTGTTCCTTTCTGCAGTGGAGATGGAGAACATTTTATGAACTTCATATCTTCTTGTTTCAGTAGGGTCTTCATGGTTGTGACTATGTCTCCACAGCCAAAGCAAAGCAGACGTTTAAGGTAATTACTTAGATAATTTAAGTAATGATTTAGTAATTTAAAACCTTAGGGGAAAACCTCTCCACTTTGCTTTCACTGTGGAGCCTTGGCCTCCCATCAAATGAGGGAAGTTGGGCATCCAAAAGTGAATCTTTTTCCAGTTTTTTATTCTTTTTTTTTTTTTTTTTTTTGGTGAGGTATTAAAATGCTGCTTCTCCTTTAGTGTTCCTGTAGCAGTTTGTAAAAATGGCAATCTGGAGCTTATTGTGGTTAGGTGGTAGGCAGTAACCTAGTAATTTTTATCTTTTCTTAGTGTAATTCTCATACTCCAGTGTGTTCCTTCATTGAGCTTATTATTTAAATTATTTGAAAGTATAAACCTGAGTTTAGCTTCTGTATGCAATATCATTTTAGCCTTTGCTTTAAAACATTTAAAAGAATACACTTGTGGAATAAAAATGAAACACCACATAATTTCAGAATATTTAATTCTGAAATTATAATTTCATTCTACTCCCATAGCACAAATTGCCCTGTGTGGTTTAACACATGGAACCCCACAGACCTTTGCCAAATTTCTGCTCCTGACACCATATCTAACCTCCAGATATATCAGTAGTACTTTAAATTAACACGTGTGATTTATTACTTCAGTATAAGAAAAGTTACAGGGGATAGGAATGGGATAGGACTCGAATTTGAGGCCCTGAGGTTTCCAGTGTAGACAGAAACATTAGCTCATTTTTAGTTTTTAAGTATTAATAATTATGATCTAGAAAGAATAGCTTACTTGAGTAAGTCTTGTCTATTTCACATAAACAAATAACTGTTAGAAAAGATCCATTTTGTCAATTCTTCTTTAAACAGGATGAATATATCTTGAAACTACTTTATGAGAACTAGTTTAGATTTCAGAAGAAGTGTTGTTGAATGCATCTACTTATCTGTAATTTATTTCTGCACTCATTCACCAAATGCACGAGTATGAGGCATGTGCAAAGAACTTATAGAAATTTCAAGGATATAGTTCCTCTGTAAGCTGTGTTTCCTTATAAAGATCATGCTTAATTATATAAATAATTGGTCACATACTACTGATAATTCTGACAATGAAGTATAACTTAACCAGTTATCCACATTAGTAATTGACAAGCAGGAGAAGGAGATGAGTTCCCTTAGAAGCACTTCTAAAATCTCCTCACTGAACCTGAAAATGTTATAGAACAACAGAGCACATGACTGTTTTGGGTGGCAGAAAAACACCACACAGAACTTTCCTTGGACCTGTTGAAAGTCGTTGCATAATGACCTGTGAAGCAACTTACTGCTAAATGAACGTGAAACCTAAATCCGTTGCTCTGATCTGACTACGACAGCCTTGACCCCCATCGATCACCAAAATTGACTGAACCACTCTTCCTAGCTGGGTGTGAAGTTTCCCTTTTGACTTTTCAGATGTCACTTGGTTAAAGAGGAAGATGTTGCCTGACAGGTTTTCTTTGTTCAAAGAACATGAATGTCTGTGTTCTTTTCACGACTTAAAATTGCCACACCTCTCTTTGCTTTTCTCTTTTTAAAAAAATTTTTCATACATATCTTTTAAAAGGGCATGGGTATTGAACTAGAAAGTCAGGAATATAGTTATCTGATAACCCTCATAGCAGTGCTTCACATTTTAGGGTGGATCTCTGTATTTGAAGTTGGTATGATTTCAGTAGGCATCGTGGATTTTATAGGGGAGGTTTGCAATGGAGCTGGCAGGCTAGTTCTTTTGCAGGCAGTTAACATCTCCTTTGGGAAGGCTAAAAATGGTGCAGAATTCTCTTCTCTCCTTTTCTTTACCTTCCCTTTTTCCCCTAAGAAGATGAGTAGAGGAAGAGAGCATACTTTGCTAAGTTTTGGGGGTGGGATCCCCATTCTGGTCCCTTGGTTTTCTTTCAGATACAAACATAGAATGACAACAGGGACATTGTCTTAATTGAAGTGAAATGCACTAAAATCAGACTTGCTTCCTGGAGGCATTTCTCAGAGACCCTATGATGCCCAAAGCAAGAGTTTGGAGCTGAGCTTTATCATTTGGTGGGTACAGCCCCTCTTGGGAGTTTCACCCGTGAACGCAGGAGGTTCTGGAAGAACAGTAAGAGCTTCCTAGACTGTGACAAGCACAGTTTAGAAAGCTTTGCTGTACATTGGACCTGCAGGCTGAAATACCAGAGGCCAGCTGAGGCCAAGCCCCTAGTCCTTCCTCCTCCTGGGGGCTGCAGTCTGCTGCTTGTTGTCTCACTTTGCTCTCACACTATTCCCTGCAGGAATCTCAGCCCTGTGGCCCCTCCAACTTTCGCCAGGGAGGCTTGCCAAGCTATCTTCATTCCCGAGTCTCATCACCCAGTTCTGTTCCCAGTTTTCAGTTCTCCCTGCCTCGTTCAAACCCCTTCCCACAGGTGGGACTTATGCTCTAGTCATCTTTGCTCCTTATACCCAATGCCACACCTCAACCTTAGTTTCTGAAATCTACACCAGCTTCGGATCTGGCCAGGTCTGTATAGGCCTAGAGTTGGGTGCCTGCTTTGGGATTTGTTTGGTTCTCTCTGAAGCAAGACTACCTCTTCTGCCTACTGTTGTTGGCACTTCTGAGGTCAATTTTCTTCACTCCCAAGATACCACTTTTTGACCCTCTACCCACAGCAGGTTATAAGAAAGGTGGCAAGCATCATTGTAACCACTTAGATTACAGCAATGTCCACATAACCAGAAGCTAGTGAGGGAGCTGTTGATGTACTTAAAATGCCTCCACTCAGTGTTTGCTGCCCAGACGTGTCCAGTTAAAAACATTAACACTCCATTTTTATTTTACATGTAACTTCATATTGTTATCTGCAAGCCTACTTACTCTGTTACAAGTACGTCTCCAGGATAACAGGTGTTTTCTCATATTACTATAGGCATTGGAGCTTTCTATTACAAGTGGCTTGCCTTCATCCGTGTTCTGTCTTTGATTTCCTTAAAGTGAAAGACTTTCAAAACAAGTCTTATGTCCTTGATTAGAATACATTTAGTGTGTCATTTTAAACAGAGCACTTTTTCCATATTTTAATAGAACAATCTCTGTGGTTTTGTTTTTTTTTAAATAGCAAAGCATTTAAAGATTTATCCAAGAGATGCATAGTTAAATTGCTTGGGAGAGCTGGGAGAGTACTTAAAGCTGTACGTAGTACATTGAGTTGAAGAATTTAGATCATGTTGGGGGAGACGTCACAGTTAAGTTAGAGCTACCTTTCATTAGTCTTTTCAGGTAAAACATTTTGGGGGGTTAGATTTGGGGGTGGAATTCCAAATAAAGTGTTACCTATCATGGGGGTTTTTCTATTAATGTGGGCTTCAGGAATCAGGAAGAGCTATCAGGAGAAAGAATCATCTGAAATGAGACTAAAATAATAAGTCTAGGTTAGCCAAAAAAGAGTAGAAAGGAGAGTGTTTCAATCAGAATCAGAAAAGAAACAGCATGCACAAAGGCTCAGAAGCGCCAGAGGAAAAGGGATAGGGAAAAAGATAGAAAGGGAGGAATGGGGGCCAGAGGTAGAATGAGACATTATCAAAACTCTTAGAAGTGCAGCCTTCGGAGCAGAGGACAAGGGAGGGAGGGGGTGGAGAGAGGCTTGTAGCAAAGGGGAGACAGGCAGGCAGACGCACAGAGCTAACTCATGAACCATGAGTTCATGAGTATTATGTATTATGTACATAATATTATATTATGAGAGCTTTAGCTCCTGAAGGCAGTGTGGAGATAAGAATTTTTTGAAGGGGAGAGATGTGAGTAGACTACATTTTAAATTGCTAAGGCTATAGAGTGGAGAATGGATTGAAATGATGTAAAATTGGAGGAATGCCATCCACCCATATTGCCTTGAGGAGTGTATGGGTCATGATAGGGGCAGCTCAACCTGGAGACCTATCTGATAAAACTTCCAGATGTAATACATATTCTGATCTACTGGGCAAGGCTCTCTATCTTGGTGTATAGGTTATTTAACGTTGAGACACTGTTACATTCATCTTTGTCCCTTAAATAGAATATCGAAAAATCGACATGTTGGTGTTGACTTGTTCTGACACATCTGCCTGGCATAGAGGAATTGGCTGGGTTTCAATAGGTCAGACTTTCCACTTGTTAATAAGGAGTTTCTTTGGTGAGAATGTTGCATAGAATAAAATTGTAAGTTACTCCTAGAAACTAGAAGAGAATGATGGGGAGTGATGTTTTTATATTTTACAACTGTTGTGTGTGTGTGTGTGTTTTTCTTAAAACCTCTGGGTAATATCAATTGACAAGAGTCAAATAAATTAATTAAAAGGCACAGGCTGGTGCTCCTGTCAACAAGTTTTTAGAAATGTGTTACCCTAAACTCTTATTCTCCAAATGTTACCCAGATTCTCAGCTCCAGGCCTGCCTGGTGATTTGGTACATGTTTTGTTTCGCATAGCAGGGCTATGAAAAATACAGTGCTCTGCTCCCAGTAAGCCCAGCAGTGAGGCCAAGACATTTTCTATAAAACTGTTTCTTGGGCCAAGAATCCTCCCCAGAGTATTCTTTGGCCATTTACAAATTTCTTTACATGAGTTCATTACATATATACCCAGAAAGCAGTGATTCCAGATGTGCAGCTGAGTTCAGAGCTTTGGGTCCATGTTAACACAATTTACACTCCTCCTGTTAAGTCCCCAAGAGTGGTCAGCAACAGGAATGAAGCATCTATTATGTCCCAGGTACAAATGTCATGGTCAAAGCAGTAAACAAAAAAGTCTCTTTTCAAGTTCTGAGAGTGAGGAGACAGACAAGAGATTCATAGGCCAAGGGTAAGATAGGAAAAAGCCGGATATAAATATTTTAGGCTTTGTGGGCCATACGGTTTCAGTCACAACTACTCAACCCTGTTGTGTTAGCGCAAGTGCAGCCTTAGGCAATATGTAATGAGTAAGCATGACTGTGTTCCAATAAAGTTTTATTTATAAAAGTAGAATGAGGGTCATATTTGTTTTATGGGCTTTATTTTGGCAGCCCCTGACATAGGTCAATAAATAAATTAGCTGTTCTCATGTACTAGTAAGAAATGGAACAGAATAAGATAATGTGGAAGAGAGATATGGGGTGTAGCTGCATTGGCTACAGTGGATGCAAGACCTCTTTGTGATTGCGTTAAATCAATGTCCAAGCGATTAAAGAGCAAGTTGTCAATATCATCTACTTTTCTTTCTCTTAAAAACATACGTGAAGGTATTAAAGTTAAATTGCAGATTACATATTTATAGGAGGTAGAGACCGTATAGAGCAGGTTGACATGTACATGGACTCAAAAATAACAGCACTGTTGTTGAAGAGAGTTTCAGGTATCTTCTTGTAATGCCCCAGCCTTCATTAATTCATACTTCCTTTGAATTTCCATGACATTTATTAACTGACGATACTCACATAGTATTGAGAAGAAGTGATATTGGGCAGTATGTCTTTTGTATATGCTGCCTTTTGTGTGTGCTGCCCAGAAGTGTATGGACCCTGTTTTATACTAGTTTCTATCCTAGTATAGAATAGGATAGAAATAGTTATCTATCCTATAGGTAGATAGCTATAGGTACCTATCCTATAGTGTGTTTTGGTGTCCTTACATTGTTGGCACACCATAACTGTGGGTTATCATTTCATGAGGATCAGAAAAGTTAAAAAAAAAATGCAGCTAGAATTCCAACAAGAAATGGCTCAGATTGAGAATTTGCTTTCGTAATGTATCAATGACGGTAAGATACTCAGGGAAGAAAAAGGAGAGGTACACTTTGAATCTCAAGTGCCTCTCTGATAAAATCTGTAGGGTCAGTTGTTTTATGTGTAGTAGTTGTTAAATCCTGAGCCATAAAACAAATCAGAGAGTGTACGTTTATCAGTAATACAATGTGACATTTGGCTCACTTGGTTAAAGCATGTGGAGTAATCTGTTAGACAAGAGGCATTACTTCTTGTGTGTAAGGAGATGAATAGGAATCATGGCCTCATATCTCAAAGACCCAGTTGGAAAGGGACTCGAGGTTTAATCATACAGGTAAAATAAAATAAGACAAAATAAAAGCTGCCATAAGACAGAGCATGATTTCAACCACAGATTCAGTAATTCACTGGACAAAAATTTGCTGCATACCTGCAATGAGCTGGGCACTGTTCTAGGTACTGATGAATTTAGAGACAGGTGGATCCATGTACATTGGAGTTATCTGGAAAACTTTCCAAGAGAAGGTGGAAATTCTCCAGTGTCTTGAGAAATAAATGTAATTTGAATGTGGCGAGACATTTTTTGGAGAATAATAGGGTAAGTGTGGTTGAAGAATAGGAAGAACTCAAGAGATGTTTGAATAGTGAGTGGGCCAGTTTAGCTGGAGATCATGTAGAGAGTTTAAGGAGAGGATAATGTGAGAAAGGTAGGTTGGGGGCAGCTGTGAAGGGCCTTGAATGTAAGGCAAAAAATTTACATTTTAACCTGATGGCAACAGACAACAACTGGAGATGCTGATCAATAGCATGATAAAATTGAAGTTTAAGGCAATTAATCTGGGAGAGACATATATAGAATTATAGACAGGAGCAGGAAGAAACTAAAGGCAATGCAACTAATTAGGAGGCTATTCCACTTGTTCATAGGATATGACTATTAATTAAAATGGTGGCAGAGAGAGTAGAAAGAAAAAGGATGGACAATGTAAATAGTAGTTTGAAAGTAGATTTGATTGGATATTAATAGAATAGAGGGAAAAGGCAAAGAAGAGACTAGAATTTTGAAAATGAAGATTTTCTTAAGATACATTATTTTTTCCCAAAAAATTTAAGAGAAGAAACATTGATAGCTTAAAAGAGTCCCTGAGGTCAAGTGATTCTGCCATCAACTTGCTATATAACCTTGATCAAGTTATTTCAAATCTTTGTGAGTTATCTGTAATGAGAATTATGATAATATTCATTTTAAAGGACTGACCATTGTTTCACTCATTCACCAGATACTCTACAAAGTTTTTTCTACCTCCTGAAAATAGAGTAGTGAGTAAGGCAAGGTCACTGCCTTTAAGGAGTAACTTTCTAGAAGAGACAGATGCATTTTAAGTAAGCACATATAACAAGGCAATTTGGAAGTTGGTAAATGTTAGAAGGAAACATGTGATGTAACATAAAGCAGGAGGGGTTATTTCAGGAAAAGCTCTAAGGGATGGCCTCTCCTAGGAGGTGATTTCGGAAGTGAGACTTAGATGTTGAGAAGCAGCCAGGCTTGAGGAGTTCAGGGAAAACAGTTTAGAGGTGACAGGAGGAACAAGAGCAAAGCTTGGCTTATTTGAGAAGCAAGGTGGCAAATTTTTTACCTTATATTTGAACAATTCTGGGAAAATGGGGCCACTCTAGGAGTGCTATCTACAATGGTAGTGGTTGGCTGTTAGTCTGTGGGTGGACATTACAGCAGATTTAAAAGGGATACCTGCCCTCTAGTGTGCCCCATGGATCATTTTAATCCTTGTAATAGGCTTTCCCCAACTCTTCTCAGTACCATGGAGAAAAGGATGTATGCACACATTGGTTCAGTGAAATGCATTAATATTTTCTTACATAGGAAACAAAAAATTCTGAGAGGCCAGCTTCTGTCAAAGAAGAGAGTTCCATTTGTTTATTTATTTTTGCAAATGAGAAGGACTGGAAACAGAGGGAAACAAACAGTGTTCTGTTGAGGGATGACTTGCATGTTTCAGTTTGGTCTGTTCATTCTTATATAAACTAGGGCAAAACAATGAACCCATTAAGTGTTATCTTTGCTTACTTCAGTGTTTTTCCTTTTGGGGAAAAAAATCAAACACTAGAATCAGGAAATACTTTGATTGGTGTGGGTTTACATTCTATCATCTCCTCACCCACGAGAAAATTCTGAAAAACAGGCCCTAGAATTTTGTTCTTTATGAACTGTAGTCATTTTTTTTCATTGTTCGGTCCATTCTCATAGTTTAGAAGGTGACAGAGAGACAAAAAGGAATAGAGTGAGAGGTTTTCGACCTTGACTCCCTCTACACTTAATCTGGTGTCTCCCTTGTTCTGCTCTAACTATATTGACTTCTCCTCTTTCAACACACTATGTTGTTTCCTGCTCAAAGGCCTTTGGAAATACTGTTCCTTTTCCTGGAATGCACCTCCACTCACTGCCCATTGCCTAACATCTCATTTTTAAGTTGTCACTCCTAATGTTTCATCCTCCAACAAACCTCCCTTCCGCACACCGGGCCCCGATAGATTAGGTTTCTCTGTTAAGAGGTACTGATCCTAGGCACCCTATAACTTCTTCTTCTTTCACTATTAAGGATCTTAGGGGTGTGACTTGTGTTGGAGGTGCTCACTGATTCTCTCAGTACAACATACTCTCCAGTACTTGGTCTTGCATATGAAAGTTGCCTAATAAATATTTGTCAAATGTATTGCACTAAAATAAACAAATATTAAGGCATAACGCAGGATTTTTGAAAGTTGAGGGACTCTGGAAACAAAGTTGTGGAAAAGTAACATCATATGTTGGCTGTGAGTGACAGAAACAAGAAAAACATCAGTGACTTAAAGAATATAGATGTTTATTTCTCCATCATGAAAGTCCAGCGCTGGTTTCATGACTCTGCTCCTCAAAGTTCTCAGAGACTCGGTTGCTCCAGCTCAACACTCTACCATCACTAGTGGTGGGCCTCAGACACATGGTCCAGGGTGGCTCTGTGTCCCAGGCGGAAACATGGAGGGAAGGATGAAGAAGGGACACTTAAGGAGAGTTCCTGATTCACTTGATTGTTCTGCTTACATCTCATTGGCTATAACTTAGATATGTGGCCATATCTACCTGCATGGGAGACTAGGAAAGTAGCCTTTATTCTAGTCAGCTGTGTGCCCAGCTAAGATTTCTACTGCTCTGGAGGAAAATACGAGGGTCTAGGGATCCACCATGTCTTTCCCAGGAGGTCAGGGTACACATCACAGAGATCAGGCATATCTGAGTGACCACTTAGCAGATCATCCTGTGCCCTTGGATTTAAGGCTTTGATTCTATAATTTGTAACAAAAATTAAAGGCATAAGAGTTACTTATTACTGTTACTAAAATGATCTGTTCTTTTGAATAGTGCTTTTTGTGTTTGCTTTGTTATTTTGGGGGAATCCATACAGGAGACTAACGATGAGGATGATTATAATAAGGAATAGCATGCTTTTCTCATGAAATGTATTGACTTGTAAGCGGTCTGATTCTAACTTAGAGTCAAAATTAAATTCAATCAGCCATAGAAGTCTTTAACTTTCAATAAATATGGTAAAGGAGAGTAAGTGTGATTTAGAAATAAAGGAAAAAATAGTCACAGCATCTTATATTTATTTAATGCTTGACTATTTACCAAGCACTTTGAATTAAGGGCATATGACCTTATAACAAATAGCCCTCAAGGCTAGTGAGATTTATAGATGAGAATCTGAGAAATTAACAGACCGGAGTCGGACAATTTATAAGTGATGGAATTGAGATGGAACCATGTTCATGTGATATTAAGTTCAAGTTCTTCTTCCTGTCCCCCAAAGCATGTCAAAACCTAGTGAGTGAACATGTGGAAGTAGGGATAAGAAAAGATGCATCTCCTAAATGCTCCGTTGGTAAAGCCTGCAATAGAAGAGGAGAACATTACAATATTTATATGGGTAGCTGATATTCTTCAATCCTAGTTCTTAAAGAAGTTTCATACGGAAACTTCCATGGCCAGGGCTTTTAACTACTTAATTACTGCAGCAAGCGGTGCACGGTGGCAGGGCATACTGTCCTTTGACAAACAAGGGACAGCACACACACACACTAAAGACATGCTGTGGTCTACACTCTGGTTTCACTGAGCAACCAAGAGCCGATTTCTTTGTATTCTGACTTATTCTCTGAGCTAGGGAGGTCTCGCACAAGGCCTTTCAGAGCTAGACTTTATGGAGAGCCATATGAAATGAAATTCAAGGGTATTATGGCTGTTCTCACAGGATAGCTATTTCCCGACACGTGTCCCCGCCTCTGCTGTTGTAGCAGGTCATGTCTGAGTGCAGCTGCCACTGGCCTGATTCAGAATTTTTCACTCACACCTTTAATTAAAATTTCTAGCAAGCCCCATCTATCATTTCTCTTTTGTAATTTTTCTCCCTCAGAGGGAAAAGCTCTTGCGGATTTATAGTGCTTTTGTTGCTACAGGAAGAGATTTGTAACCCTTTAGCAACTCATAGATTTTCATTGGTAACCTTAATGGAAATCAAATCACAATGCTGGTCTGTGCTTTTAGCCAAAAATGTGTGAGTAAACTCCTTGAGGTTTATAATTTAATTCAGTGTAATACAAAGTCCAAAAGTGTAAAATCAGCAGGAATTATTTTTAATATTTTGTAACAAAGTCGTTCTCAACTTGAGATATCTAGATTCCCTGTGTCTGGTACGTACAGAAATGGGGCTTCATAGGCTAATTTTAGTATCTCAAAAAGCAAAGTGGAACTTGTACCTTCATCAAAGGCAAGGGTGCATGAGCTCACCAAAACATTAGGCTTTAGGTCAAATCAGTATAATAATCGTTTCTTTATACTAATCAATGGCTGTTCTACATAGCATTTTTGTTTGTTTTTGATTAGTTTAAATGGGGACTAAGTTATTTCTTAATGAATAATTTTTGCAGACAAATTCTCTCAGCATGATATGTAAAAAGAATGCAGATTTTAGAATAAAATATAAGATGGAGACCTGATACTCTTTGGTCACTTTGAGTGAATCATGCAACTACTGTGAGAATGAATCTTCTCATCTATGCAAAGGGGATTAGTGATACCTATGACAGAGTCATTGTGGGAGCTAGAGAGGAAAGCTAGCCCAGCAACGGGCACATAGTAGTCACTTCATTAAAGGATGGTTATCATCACCATCATCATCATCCTCAAAGTTATCTCATTCCATCAACACATGGGGGTTTAAAAGAAAATTAAAGTAAATCACTTCCTTAGTTGAGAACCTATTGGGTAGCACTGTTTGAAGACCCAACAAAGATAAGACTCAGCTGATGTGGGCAAAGCCAGCTTGAGCAAGTCATGATGTTGTTAAAGGGCTCCTGGTCACCATCTGTGAAAAGGAAAGTATTGGATGCTGATCTGTAAGGTACTTTGTAGCTTAGGTAGTTTATATTCCTCACCGCCCAACCAAGACTTCCCCTCCCCAGCTCTGCCTTACGTGGACAGTGATTTCTTGCAGGTCACTGCTCCTCAATGAGCTTAAGTTTCCTTATCTACAAAATGGATATAGAAACATGTGCCTTCTGGATTTGTTGCATATTAAGAGCCTGGCATATAGTAGAAATTGCTTGAACTGTAAGTGGAGGCTGATTGCTCTAAGGAGTCCACTCAGCCCTTCTCACAACCAAGGTTTCCTAGGCTCTTCACCTTCCTGGCCATCCTCTCTGGGCACACTTGAAGCGGGCTTTATCCTTCCCCCACTATGCCTGGGAATCAGACCCAGTCCTGCACACATGTTCTCAGAAGGGGTCTAGGTCCTCTGCCTACCTTCGATCTCCACTCTCCTGTAAGGGCATTTAAGCTTCATTTCTGAGACATCTCTCTTGACACTATTTCTCAACTGGTTGTTGCCTCTAACTGTGAGGTCTGAGATCATGCGTTAGAGTCATTGGCAGACCATATTCCATCGTCTGGCCTGGCCACAGAAGGCTCCAGTAAACCTGAGACAGGCAAAAGCCTGTGGTTAAATTGCAAGGACATCCTTCCTCTTGGAGAACAAAAAGGGCAGGGGGGATTGAAAAAACTCTAAAATTCTTCTGTCACACTCTAAATGCTTCATCTTCAGAATTCTGAATGACAAGGACAGCTTGTTTGGCCCGCGAGAGTCGTGGCTGTTTTATCATCTAAACCCAACCTACTCTGTGTATCACAGACTCAACACTGCACAATATCCTTGCTGATGGAAAAAGAAAGCCAAACAACCCACACACTCAGAAGGTACATCCTTGCAGGCTGGGTGGACAAAGAAGGTCAGTGGCATGAGGCATCCAGTGCCCTCCCACCCCCTCTTTTTCTATTAATCCTGGGTGGGTGTGTAGTCTGTCCTCTCTCACACACTCACTTAGTCTCTCTGATTCACTCTGACCTAGTATTCTCATTGGAAACTGTTCTTCCTTGCTCCTGACACGTTCCTACTGTATCAGAGCTGCCAGGTGGCAGCTGCTTAATATTTAAGAACAATATTACATACAGAACAGAACAGTATTCGTGCTGATTAAAGAACTTTGCTGGTGTCTTGGGAACCAGGGAATGCCCCAGTCACCTCCACAGCTGTGCCTTGACACTTTGTGTGGATTACAAGGTTCTTTGGGAACTCTGCTAAGTGTGTCTCCACCTTTACTTTTTGTTACTACATTGAAACACTTGGAGTTTTTGCTCTGAGCTCTCTGCTGTTCAAAGTACTGGATATTATGCCACCTTCACTGGAAGGGTTGTTAGCTTCCTGAGTACCACTCTTCGGAATGATGTGCCTATTGGAATATAAATGACAAAACAAAGCAACAGACAAACAATTGGCATAGACGGTTTTACTTTTATGTGGGAATTGGCATGATAATTCTGGAAGATATCAACATGTTAGCACATCCAGGAATTGCTTTCATGCTGATACTGACTATAAGTTATATGTAGTGATTTGAATGGATTCTGAACACAATGAGTACAACATATAGGAGTCAGGCTTCTTGAAAAAGTCCTGTAGAATGACTTAGTTTTTTCATGGGGAGGTTTGGTTAAAATCCAACGGAAACCAGCAACAAAAAAAACCCCACCCTCTCGTCTTCCCAAAGGCAAGCCACTTTTCTTGTGCCACCTTAGAATAGTTTAAAATGTTCCTAATTATATCTCATAGTTATGTTAAAACAATCACGAAGCTTTTCAGACCTTCCTTCATTTCTAAATTCAGATCTACGTTTACCTCAGTTGAGTTTAAAAAAATGGGAAAAGGAGAACTTTATCTGAGCTGTTAACATCGATTTGTATTTTTTAAGCAGTTGGGTAGATAGAAGTACTGGTAGAGATAACTAAGTAGCCTTGTGGTGGGTTTTTGAAGATTAACTAATAAGACCAGCAAGGGATCTCATCAATTAATAAGTCACTGTTGGTCCGTTTATCCACTTACCCACACAGCAAAAGGTTGTCACTTGTTCATTATGTGCAAGGAACACGTTCCTTGTGTTCAATAATATTCCTGTGTTCAATAATAGTAATTTAGAGTTAGTATTAATGATAAATCACATCTCGAGATGTATCTTGGACATTCTGCTGAAGTTCTAGAAGATAATCAGTGATGTAGGACAGAAATGATTCTAATTGTATCTACCACGAACTTCTATGCATGTTGTTGGCCTTGCATGGAAATGCTGTTTATGGAAATAGACAAGAATAGGTTCCTGCCTCTGTCACTGAAGTCACAAAATTGACCACAAATGGAATAGAACACAATTGAGTGGGACATTAGCAGTGTTGGTGGGCTGCAAACTTGTGTCTCCTTCAGTGGCAAACATCACCTTCATAACCTTCTCCACAGCTATTTGTCATTTTCAGTTCTGTCTTTGAGGACTTACCAAAAAGTGAGAAAATGCTTCTCAAACTACTCAAAATTTGACTCTCATAGTCACTACCCTATGGATTCTCAGTAATAGTTATGTATTAAAATCACCTGGAGACCTTTAAGGAAAATACCCTTCATGAGAAATTCTGATTTAATTAGTCCAGAGTGAGCCTGGTCATCTGCATTTTAACATGCATCCTAGTAATTTCCTTCATTTTCCCATATGAATTATTTTTCTTTAATGCCATGAAATGGGCACAAGCTGTTATTACAACTGATAGATTTGTAGCACTTAACTTTGGTGAGGAAGAATAGAAATTAAGACAAGATCCCTGATCTCAAAATGCTCGCAGACTTTGGGTTCTCTGAAATGTGTAACATGAATCCCACTTCTGTAGTTCATTATGCTGTGGTACCCTGGCCAAGTTGTTTGATCCCTCTGATCCTTGGAAATTAAACTACAAAAGGAAAAAACTAATACTTTCCCCATAAGATTGTTAAAATTATTAAGTGAGATAAAATGCTCAACAGAGAGTGACAGATATTATTGGATTCTGTTCACCAGCATTATTATTATAAATGGCATATGTATAATTTATATAATTACATACAATATATGCAATTCATGTTCATATAATATGCATAATTGTATGTCTACATACCCACATACACACTACATATTTGTCACAGAGAAACAAATATTCGAGAATAAAAGATTTATTTAGAAAACAAAAGCAGCTTAATAATTTTAAGTCCAATAAAAAAAAATACAAGGCAATGGTGAGAAATGTTGGGGAAAAGCATGTTTACTTCTTTTGTTCCAAGAGAATTTAAGCAATGCAGCACTAAATTTTTCTTCAGGGATGAACCCACGCTCTTATGTGCTGCTTCCCCCTAGTGCCTAGATTCAACAACTGCAATTTTGCTACTCGTTCCTTTCTTTGACAGGTTTTTCAAGGTTGTAAAACAGCTTGGTACCTTGTTAATTATTTTGAAACAGATGTTAAATAACGTTGAGATGTGTCTGTGGGAATTTATTTGTTCCCCTTCCCTTTTTAAGTATGTAATAGCTGATAGCTTCAGGCCCAAGCAGAATGGGTTACTGGCTCCTTGCTGGTCATGTGGCTTGTCTGCCTTTAAGGTGTCAGGGTGTATCTACAAAGTGAAATGGTGTACATTTCCTCCTCAGCTCTGCATTTTAGCAAGGCACTGCTGACCTACAAGAAAAAGGAATGTCCCCACCACTTTCCTCTATTATCACTCTTATTATTCCTATAGGAAAGTGTTATTTTGTGAGAGTCTTGCATGTTATTTAATCTGATGAGAATTTTTTTTTTTACAGGAGTGGTTTAAATATGATTTTAATCTAACTTCATATGAACAGTCATATGATAATAGAACAAGGTTTCTCAACTTTGGCACAATTGACATAGTGAACCAGACAGTTCCTTTTTTTTTAGTGACATATTCTGATTGATTTATTTTTATTTTTGGCTGCATTGGGTCTTCGTTGCTGTGCGTGGGCTTTCTCTAGTTGGGGCGAGTGGGGGCTACTCTTCGTTGCAGTGTGCGGGCTTCTTATTGCGGTGGCTTCTCTTGTTGCAGAGCACAGGCTCTAGGTGCGCAGGCTCAGTAGTTGTGGCTCGCGGGCTCTAGAGTGCAGGCTCAGTAGTTGTGGTGCACTGGCTTAGTTGTTCCGCGGCATGTGGGATCTTCCTGGACCAGGGCTTGAACCTGTGTCCCCTGCACTGGCAGATGGATTCTTAACCACTGTGGGACCAGAGAAGCCCCCAGACAGTTTCTTGTCGTGGGGGGCTGTCCTGTGCATTGTAGGAGGTTTGGAAGCATCTGTGACCTCTGCCCACTAGATGCCAGGGCAACTCCCCCTTCTAGCTGTGAAAACCAAATACGTCTCCAGAAATTGCCGAATGTCTCCTGGGTTGAGAAACACAAATGTGACAGCATGTTATGGTAATTACATATGAACAGGTGATTTTTATACTTTTTAGTTAAGTCTAGGGTTTGTACTAGTTGGAAACAGATTGTATGATGCCTGGTGCATTGTCAGAAAATTCAGTCAATATTCATTGATTTATTCACTCACTCACTCATATATTCAAGAAAGGCAGTATCATATATTAATAAGTGGTCTGAGTCTGAATCCAGCTCTGCCACTTACTAAATTTTGTGATTAAACAACTTGATATCTCTAGGTTCCATTTTCTTCAACTCTAAACTGGAGAGAGTAGTTATATCTACTTCATAAAATTAGCATGAAAATAAATGAGATGTTGCCTTTAAAGTCCTTAACACAGTATCTACTAATTAGTAATTGCTCAATAATTGTTGGTTATTGTTTCACATATAGTTTTAGTAAATGCTCTGTGCCAGGGATGATGCCAGTCACTAGAGAGATAATGCTGGTTAACCTATTTTTCCAAAATAGATTAACATTGTGGTGGAGAATGAAATTAAATAAAGATTTACATAATTATTTTGATTGCTATTGTGATAGATGAAGGAGAAGAACGTGACCCTATTAGGTGTCATTTTACTGGGAATGATACTAACATGACAGAGATGCTTTTAGAGAATCAACTGCTAGTCAATAATCAATCAGCTGAAGTAGAGAAAAATCCTACTTCCTGGAGCCTTCTCATGGCCCCTAGACTAAAAAACCTATACCACCTTATACACTCTGAAATTAATTAGCAGAAAAGCTATATGTTTTACCTCTGAAATATGTTTTACCTATGTTTGTAACTCAGTTTTATGCTGAGTTATAAAATAAGAGTTCAGAGTGAAGGTTTATTATAACACATTAATTATGACAAAGTGTTCTTCTAACTTGGCATGATATACAAGCATGGGCCTCAGAACCTGTCCTGGAAGTTGCTCTAAAGGGATGAAATGTTTGCCCAGGCAGTTTGCCTTCTGTGTCTAACTTTTCTCTGCTGTCAAATAGGGAATGTATACCCTCCCCATTTCATCTGCCTTACATCATGTCACGATTCCCACCTGGGAATCCAGGGTGCATTCTGGGAAGAAGATAACATCAATCCTGGGGGGTGAGGGAATGAGGTAATTGGGACACTATGAAAAATATTCTATGAGGCACAGCCTGCTGGCCCAGGCCACCATCTTTAGCCCGGACTGCTGCAACAGTCTCCAAGCTGGCCCACTACATCTACTCCGTCCTCCTTTCTATGTAGTCATCACAGTGCCGCTAGAGAGTGCTTGTAAAAATGCAAACACATTATTTCCCCCCTCAGAGTCTGTAGAAGGCTTTTCGCTGAAGTTGGAGACCAGAAGCCTTAAATGGCTCTACAGGGCTCCTGCCTGGTTCTTCAGGCTGGTATGATGACACTATTCCCTTTGTTTTCTGCAATGTCATCGCCACATACACTCTGTAGCATCTTCAGTGAGTCGAGTGCCCCACATCGGGGACCAACTTGATTCCTTTGTCTGCAATGTTCTCTGTCTACTACTGCCCCCAACTTCCTTTGACAGATTAACATATACACATTTTTCACGGTTCAGCACAAAATGTTCATCTTCCAGGCAGCCTTCTTAGACTTCCCAACACTGTTAGTTTTCCTTTGGATGTATTTGGATTGCACTTGATTACATGTAACAAAAGAAATGCGTTGATGGTGCCTTAAACTTCATAGACAGTGAAGTTCAGAGATCACTGCTGCTGCTTCTTCACCAACACGGTATCCCACTAAGGACATGGGCTTTTTACATCTTCTGCTCTGCTGCCCTGAGTGTATTGGCTTCCATGTTCATGTTTCTTCCCTGTGGTCGTAAGATGGCTGGGGACACTGGTTCTGAGTTTAAGACAGGAGGAAGGTGGAAGAAGTGGTACTGGTAATGACTTCCTTCTGGAGATCTCATCCCTTGTTGGCCAGTAGAGTTATATAGTCACCCCCACTGCAAGGAAAGCTGAGAAAGTGGGTGTTTTGATTTCTCAGTCTCTAGCAAAGAAGCAAAAAGAAAGAAGGAGATTAAGAATGGCTGCTGAGTCCGTTAACCTAAATTGACTTTCAAAACATGATTTTCGATCCCTTAGCCCCCTGGAATGATCCTTGATGGTACTCATATTTACCTTTATTGGGTCAATGTCTGTTTCCTCAGTAGACTCTAAGCTTCATGAAGGCAAGGATGTATTGGATTTATTCTATATGCTTTCTGTAGTGGTTAATATATTATCTGCCACCTAGTAGTTGCTTAATAAATATCTTTGGAAAGAAAGAATAAAGAGTGCAAAGGACCTAGTTGGCAATGTGGAAGATAAAATGTTGAGTGAGACTCGGTGCTCACAGTAAGCATTTTACAAGAGATAAGGCAAATAAACAAGTCATTATAATTTTAAAAAAAATTTCAAGAGGGCAATTCAAAGGAGGGACAAATGGTATCTGATTTGGAGATAGGAAAGTATGAAAGCCATGAAAGCATCCAGATAAGAAATAGATTGGGGATGACTATGTATATGTCATCAGGGAGAACGTATCCTATTCAAAGAAAATGACAGTATTCAGGAAACAGTGAGTGATATAGTTTGGCTAATGTCTACGTAAGGTAGGTATATATGGGGAAGAAAGCTGAAGAGTTGAGTTCAGGCCATATTTTAAGAACCTGGAATATATGTATCAAAGATTTCTCAGTACACAGTAAGTTCAGTCCCATAGCAGTGTGTACGGTGGCCCTGAGAAGAAGGGCAGAGAAACTGAAAGCAATTATTGTTTGTTCAAAGAGAGAACAAAAATCTGATAATGGTTGATAGAAGTAAGAAAGTATGGAACTGATTTGAGAGATATCAGAAATTAAAGCCTATTGAGCTTGGCAACGTCTTAACTTCTTAGTGTGGGCTGGCTTATCAGCTATCTGTCTTGTTTTGAGTCTGTACTGCTCGTCCCCTGTCCAAAGCCATGTTCTCTGAGACATTCCCCAAAGCTTCCTTTACTCCTCATTGAGGTTTCTTCTAGCTCATTCCCAAGAATAAACCCTTTCAAATCCTGAAATCCCATGACCTCCTGGTGTCCTAACCCCAGGCTTTCAAGGGATTTCAAGATTAGGAGTTGAAACATAATGCTCATAATTTTATGTTGTCTCTTATAAATCAAAATAAAGGTCCAAGGATGGAAGAGATAACTTATGAAGTTACTCGAAGGTGAGAAAGCAGCAGCAAGATCAGTCGAGTTGTCCCTTTCTCTTCACCTCAATCCAAGTCTCAGTCATTTCACCTCTTTCCTAAATACTGTAAAAACCTCTTATCCAATCTCTCTTCCTTCAAGCTTTGACTTTTTTATGGATCTGCTGGCGATCTTTGAGCAATAGAAATCTTGCAATGCCAATCCCTTGCTTTAAACCCATGAGTGGCCCTCCCTGTCCCATGTGTACAGAATTCAAGGTCATCTTATTCTTTTTTTAATTTAATTTTATTAATTTATTATACAGCAGGTTCTTATTAGTTATGTATTTTATACATGTTAGTGTATACCTGTCAATCCCAATCTCCCAATTCATCCCACCACCACCACCACCACCCACCACTTCCCCCCTTGGTGTCCATACATTTGTTCTCTACATCTGTGTCTCTATTTCTGCCCAGCAAACCAGTTCATCTGTACCATTTTTCTAGGTTCCACATATATGCATTAATATACGATATTTGTTTTTCTCTTTCTAACTTACTTCACTCTGTATGACAGTCTCTAGGTCCATCCACATCTCTACAATTTCGTTCCTTTTTATGGCTGAGTAATATTCTATTGTATATATGTACCACATCTTCTTTATCCATTCGTCTGTCGATGGGCATGTAGGTTGCTTCCATGAGGGTCATCTTATTCTTGACACTCTTTACCTCACTAGCTGCATCTCCTAACAGTCTCTCCTCATCCCTCTCACATTTTAGCCATGGTAGCAGTGAACTACTTGGTGTTATGTTCAGATTGTGCTGCTTTATATTTCTGTCCCTCTGCATGTGCTTATCCCCCAACCCGGGATGCCCTTCTAGCCCTTCTTTATCCAGTGAAATCCTACTTCTCTTTGAGACTCAGATCATTTCCTCCAAGAAATATTCTCAAGAACTCTTGCCCCTCAAGACTAAGCTGAAGGTATCTCTAAGATTCTTTCATAACATCCTTTGCAAACCTTTATCAGCATAAGCTTGACAAAGCTATGTGGGAGATAATTTAAATTATGTTAGAATAAAAGGATCAAATAGGCTCAAAATGGAAAGAAAAAAAAGATAAGTCAGGCAAGATTAAATACCTTCCTGAAGACCTCTTAGGATATGGGAGAGACAGGGAAGAAAGGGTGGTAGACTTGAGAGTTAAGAATGAATAGATGGTGAATGTGCTGAGACTGGTTAATGGAGTTTTATGAAATTGCACAAAGAGCTTATAAAGGTATAGAGGGCAGGGAGAGCTCTCTAAATGGAAAATTAGGCAAAGCACGGAGAGGAGGGCATTAGGTGAAGATGTCACACTTCAAAGACCACTGCCAGGCTGATGTAGATGGAAAGTACATCTCAGCTTGTAGGCCTCAGTGCTGAAGTCTTCAAGATCTCAGACAGTCATGCTTTTAATAACTATTTAATGGGCAAAATATGGAGTATCCATTTCTGAAGGCCACTGATGTGACTCTAACATTAATTATAAAATTTTTGGTTTTGATCTTGCAACATAAGCTGGTTAGATGCTAGGGGGCATGAATCACAAAGTGACAGAAAAGAACTTTGAGTGGCCTTAAAAGTTATTAGAACAAACAAAAGAGGACATTTAAGACTGAAGAAGGAAAGAGCAGAATCAGAGCGACTTACATCATTGGTGGCTTTCCCTCTTGTAGACCTACACTGCAGATAAGGGGATGGCCTCAACCTGTCTACAGTGGTGACATTTTTATTAGCAAGCTAGGGACAGAGTCTGTATCTGAGGCCCTTATATTAACACACACATTACCAGAGGCTTAGCTGAATTGGAAACAAAGCACTAGGAAGTACAGACTAGATTTGTCACTGAGGAGTGGGCATTGCTGCTCCTTCAACATCATAATTTGACTTGGAATAAAAGGACACAGGAAAGTGTTTATCAGAAAAACCACGATTTCTCATTGACATGAAGAGGTATAGCTGTGCAGGTAGGTTCCTGAAATATGTGAGGACACTTGTGTAAACAGAAACATGTCATCATGTGCAGTGGGTTGTTGAGGAGAGAAAATGAAGTGGAACCCACATGACTGAGGAATGGTTCTGTGGATTTTGTGATGAGAAAATTCACATTATTTAAGACAGATGGACTAAACCAGAAAGAAAGTCTTCCATTGCTCCAGCCAGGCCCTAGTTAGACAAACAACATCCCTCCAACAATAGTTGAAGGAAGAAAAGACATGGTAATGGGGATGGATGTATATATATTTATATCAGCTGGGATACATTTATAAAAATTATTGCTCTAACTTTTATTGCTATAACATACCTGTACACACACCTCTCACACACACACATGCATGCATGTACGAAAGACTTTAAAAAATAATGAGTAAAATTACAGAAATGAGAGAATAGAAATATAAAATTATGGAAACATAAAAAGAAAAGATAGACTGCTGAAAACGTTCATGGAAACTTGGACAAAGAGATACCTGAATTCTTGGAGACAAAAGTGAATTTAAGAGCAAAGAAAATCAATATGCAAGCTTTGGAAGTTCTTGTCTGAAAATGGTGAATTTGAGCAGTTTCAGGTGATCGTTTCCTAGGGTATTAGTTAGGTGTGGCTTTTATCAAGAGAGTGTGTGTCATCCTCCCTATGGGAACCTCTGGGTGGCCCCATGGAACAGTAGGCTCATTTATAAGTGAACATATGACCAGTCCCTGAAGCAAGGGTGGGTAGACACAGTCAGTGATGAATTGTTTAATTGTTCTGCACTTGGTCTTTAGGAAGACTGAATAATTTGAAAGTGAGCTCCAAACTTCACCTCCTCATATTGGAAAATGAAGGCTGGAAATAGAGTATTCAATAAAGAAAAATTTTTGAGTTCAGAATAGTACAATCTATTTAAAAGATGTAGCAAAGAGTAACTGTGTGGAAGATAAAGATTTTTTTAAAAGCCATATGCAAAAGTAATATTTTTACGTATATATTGGTAAGTGAGATTGGTGTATATTCTTCTTCTATGCTCTTGAACTGTTTTAATAGCATGAAAAACTGAAAGGAAAAGCAATACTTTGTGCCTCAGAGAAGGTTTTTGGAGACAATGAGGTTTACAAGGAAAGCAGTGACTGGCATTTAATTAGCATGGAGGGAGAAATAGGAAGAACCAGGAAGCGTGATCTTGGAAGGAAAGTTTCTGGAAAAGAAATGCTAAGGCTTTAATTGTAGACTTATAATTGTTCAAGAGTCAGAAAGAACAGGGGAGGATAAAACAAACTATAAGGAAACAATGCAAGTAGCAAAGCTTTGCCCTCCTAAGTTCATGTAGCCATCTTATCTGAGGAAATTGTGATGTTTTTGTTTAATGTTGGGAGAAATCCAAATAGGTATAATATGAAATTAACTTTTAAAGTAACATTAGAGGATCAAACAAAATGGTGGTATAAAGGATTTTGTAAACCAAAAAGTCTTAATAAAATGTTAGTAAACATTTGAGATTAGGTAGCCAGGTTGGAACTCAGGTCTGAATACTCTTCCATTATCTACTACTCCTGAAGTATGTCAAAGAGGAAAAAAGATTCATCATTAAATGTGTAGTAATTTCAGGTAACATTGCATCCTTATATAGTGAAGTGTATGAGAGCCTGCCAGCGAGTTTGCAAAAGAAGAATAAAGTTTTTATAGCAATAATATAATTTTGTGGATAATAAAATATGTTTTCTATGTTGATGTTTTAGAAATTCTATTTTTCCCCTTTTAATTTTGTTTCCTTAAGTAGCAAAACTGAGGGTTTTAAATTAAATTTTAATTTTTGTAAATATATATATATAGTTAATAAAGTGGTGCTGTAAGATTTATGTTCAAAAACAGCAAACCTGCCCCTTCCCTTTCTACCCTTTTCCATTCTTCTTCTCCCAAATTTTCCCTAGAGGCAGCTAGTTTCACCTCTGGAAGCTGTTTCTTCTTTCATTTGTCTCCAAATTTCTAAGTTATGTAATCATGCTGTTCTTCCTTAGTTTCTAAAGTTTAGACGTTTTCTATGGTCTGCTTATAAACCCAAGGTAGCAAGAGCAGGAAGATGACAATTTAGCAGTCTGAGGCTTCCGCCTAACCCCCCAACACACATACACTTGCCTTCCTCCTATTTGCCGAGCATCATTGGTGGTACCACAATGTTGGTCAAATCAGTACTGTAGTCAGTATTTACTTTATAATGGTCATGTAAATATTGTAGTGTGCCATGATTACTTTTATTTTTTGTAACCATTTTTATTTTCCTTGAAGTCAATAATGTCTTGTTTTTGGTCCTAAGTATGACTAAGAACCCCTAGCAGATCCCCTGAAAGAACTGTGAAGCCCATCACAATGATCATGTCACAGGCAGAAGCACCAGTTCATCTGTTGGTTTCATTTCTGGCCTCTCCACATGTGTCCTCCTCCCCCAGATTGGCCTCACAGTGTCATCTGACACTTTTTTTTTTAACTTGCTTTGATGTTTTTTAAACTTGCTTTGATGGTGGATTCCCTATTTCCTGCATCACGTGTCTTCTGGGGATTACTCCCTTGTATTCTTAGAGCGCACCTGAGAAAATGTAATCATTCATTCACCCAACATATATTTATTCAACATATACTCTGAAACATGCCGTGTTCTGGGAGTTGAGGATATATCAGAGAACAAAACAGATGATCCCTGGCCCCCTTGAGGACCTTATACTCCTGTGAGTGTGCGTGTGTGTGTGTGTAGGGTCGTCAGATTAAATACAGGATGCTCAATTACAGTTGAATTTCAGATAAACAACAGATACCTTTTAGAATGAGTTTGTTTTAAATATTGCAGGGGACATACTTATACTGAGAGAGTGTTTGTTGCTTATTTGAAATTCAGACTGAACTGGGTGCCCTGTATTTTTATATGATAAATCTGGCAACCCTAGTTGGGACGGATTCTACTGTCTAAACCATAAATATAATAAATATGTAAATTATAGAGCTTGCTAGAAGTGATAAGTTTTGTGTTGGAGTGGGAAAGGAAAAGTAGAGCAGGGTAAGGTAGGCTGGGAGTGCCGGGAGCGGAGACTGCAGTTTTAAGAGTCGTTAAGGTCAGCTTACTGAGGAGATGAGAGATTAGCAAGGGCATGAAAGAGGTGCAGAGTTAGCGCTCCAGTTGTCTAGGGGAAATGTTTTCTAGACAGAAGGAACACCAAGTCAAGAATGTGCCTGGAGTAGCCCTGGAGTGTCTGAGAAATAGCAAGGAGGCCAATGTGGCTGCATCAGAGCATATGAAGGGCCCCGTGGTAGCGCATAAAGTCAGAGAAGTAACAGGAGTTCAGGTCACGGAGGAACTTGGAGGCTGTTGGAAGGACCCTGTAGTGTGTTCCCGGTGTAATGGGAAGCCAGGCAGTGTTTCGAGTGGAGCTGTGACCCAAGGTAACTTCTGTTTGAACAAGATCCCTCTAGTTTCTCTGTTGAGAGTGTACCGAGGGGCAGAACAGGAGCAGGAAAAACAGTTGGGAGGTTATTGTGGTAAATCCAGGTGAGACGAAGGAACCTTGGGATGAGGGAGATAGCAGTGGAGACGGTGAGAACAGATTGGATTTGGATTTGGGATGAATTTTTCCTCTAACACCTTATTGTGAAAATATTTCAGAGAGAAGTCAATACCCATAGAACTACCATCTGGTTCTACAATGAACACTTTGCTGGACTTGCTTTATCATGTATCTGTCCATCTTTTCATCCTGTTCCTGAGCCCTAGTCTGGAGCATCTCTGATTCAATTTCTACAAAGAGAAACCTTCAGTCTCCTGCTGTGATGATGTGGTCATTGGTACCATGGAGATAGTCACAGGCATAGCAACTCTGGAGTGGGGTGCAGTAAAAATCTGGGGGCTAACTGATCCTTATACTGATTTTCAGCCATTTCTCTTTTTTTTCAGCTATATTTCTCTCCTTACCTGATGGAAGTACCTGACGACTTTAAAACCTGAGTTTCCTGTAGTTTCAAGGCCTGATCTGACTTGCTTCACTTCATCAGCTGTCATTTCAAGTTTTTAGTTTCAGCTCTCTCTACCTTCAGTCAGTTATGACTCATTTATCTTTTTTCCATCTTCTAAAACTGTGTTTGGCCTTTTTTGTCTACTGTTATATCCTCTTAATTTCTCTTTGCCCTGGTAGCTTTATAACATCTTTATTCCTTGCCTTTCATTTGAATGGGGCTTTGAGAAAAAGGAGACTCAGGTTTTCAAATATTTTGTCAATATAAAAGTTCTGAATATATTTAGTAATACTTGGTTTTCCACTTTAATGGGTCTACCAATATACTAAAGATACATTAAAAACAGGGGCAAAGCAGTAATTTTTCCAGTGTCTGGATTCCAGACACTGTTGTTACTTTTCAGGACCTGAATTGCCACCTTTGGCAATGTTAACCTTTGGCTCTCCCAGTACTGATTCCAGTCTGTTGGGTTTTGTTATCAGTACATAGAAGAGAATGGAGTTCAGATTGAGTCAGACAAACATGGCCCTGTTTGATTAGTGGAAGGGTTGGGCTTTCATTGCCTCTTGGAGCTCAGCTCCCCTTCCTGAATAGATGTTGCATCTTTGGGGTAGATGAATTCTAGTTTCAGTTGGGTATATACCAGCTACAAATCCTTCCTCTAGACAACTGTTCCCTTTCCGGCACCATCATTTTCCAGCTCGCTGCTTTCACTATGCTGAGTATTCTATTAAATATTTATGGTAACTTTGCCTTCCCTGTCTGAAATGTTGCCGTGGACTGGTAATTAGATTGCGGCCAAGGCTTCTTCATTTCCTTTGGTGCAGAACTGGGAAAATGGAGACCTTACATAACGAGGAGATGAGAACTGACAGACAGTTGGCAGTAAGGGCTCCTGCACATATTTCAAGGCAGATGCAAAGGGAACTTTTTACCAGTCAATGGTTACATTCGTCTGCTAGCTGCTCTTCTCATGTTTGCTTCCAGAAAGAAGCTACTGAGAGTCATTTGTCTACATTGAGCCTGGAAATTAAACTTTTTACCCCTCCAGAGGGAAACAACAAAAGCAGGCCAGGAATATTTTTCTGGCCAGCCTCAACAGCCAGAAGGTTTCTGATTCAAGGCCCTGCTCATGCTGGAGGATTGGCTCTCATCATTAGGACACTGCAACAGTTCACCCTTCAAATGAGGGTTCGAGGATTACATTCCCCCTGCTGTAATTTATTACTGAAGACAGCAAATCACAAAACTGGGAATCAGGAGACTAGGTCTGTGTTCTTGCTGTGTGTTCATGAGCTACCCACCTAACCTCTTTTTCCCCATTTGTGCAATGGAAACAAATATTAACCAGCCAAACCACTAAGCAGGTGTGATAACAAAATGAAATGATTTAAGTGAAAGTATTTTGCAGGCTGTCAGAGATTTCTGCTCTACAGTTTCCTTTCAGAGTATGGGGCCCAGGGCAAAGCACTCTGGGTATACCTAATTTTCAGTATTTTTGTATGGGTTAAACAATCAGGTTCAAATTTAAACAAATCCTTCCAAGCATGTATTAAGTTCCTTTATGTTCTGGGTCTGGGTACATTGAGAGCTGGGCGATAGGATCATAAATGGAGACATCATAAATTGACAACACCTATTCCTAAAGAAAAGAGGTTTGTCCGTGGGAAGAGTCTAGGTAAGAACTCGGGCAACCATGACTCCTGGTGAAGCCCCTTTAGAATGTATAGTTAAGGGGTACTGAGTATTGCCTTCAAGGTCAGAGAAACTCAAGTTCAAATCTAAACTTTGTCACTTCCTAGCTAAGTGACTTTGGGCAATTTACTTCACCTTTCTGAGCTATCATTTTGTCATCTGTAAATGTCGATAATAATGCAAGCCACTTAGAGTTGCTACAGAAGTAACTGAAATAAAATCCATAAGAAGCTTATCATCATTATCACAATAACAGTATTATTCTTTTAATAATAATTATGATAACGGCAGGTTGCTATTGAGTATCATGCCCCGGGCAACGTGGCTAAATGCTTGCACATATTAATATCTTTATCCAAAAAACTCTATAATCATTTTACAGATGAGAAACTGAAGCACAGAGAGATTCAATAAGTGTCTTAGGGTTGTACAGCTAGTTAGTGTTAACCATACCTGGGCAGTCTGGTAAAGACAAAACAGATGGTAGCTTCTGCTCTGGTGACTGTAGTTCAAATCTCTGAAGCATTATTTAGGAAAAGGGCGTGATAAACAAAAGGATGGTTAGGTAGATAAAAATGAGACAATAAACATGAAAAATTCTTTGTAAACAATAATTCCAGAAGCTTGTTTATTTGGGTAGTATTTAACCGTTTATAATTTCAAGTAGCTAGAGATGTTGAGATGAATCCCCAACCTTTGACAAAAACGAGCCTTCCTATGTCACCTGTGGTTAACAGAGCCTCCGCTGCCCTATTCACAGGCGACCTCAACACATATCTTGAAAATGCAGGTTTCAGCCTTTCAACTAGTGATTGAACACCTGCCATCTTACTCCTCCAGGTGTCAGGGTACCTTAGGCAGAGAGCTGAATTCCCAGTTGCCCAATTTTCAGCGTATGCCATTTCAATATAACAGATGACAGAGTCTGTTGTCCTATAAATTAATTTAACACTCTTTCTCTGGATGACTGCATTCTAAAAACAATATTTTCACTCAAGTTATGAGGGCTTGTAAAAGCATACAGAGAGCAGGGTTGGAAACATATGATGTCCCAGGAAGCCAAACTGATCTAAATTTAGGTGGGTTGTCTCCTCTCCTCAGTCCGTGTCAGAGATGGTTGCCTCTTAGAAGGATGGCTCAGGTGGAGAGCAGTTCACAGATTGGGCAGAAATATGAGCCACTGTGGTCAGTTAAGTGGGGAAGGGCTTAATGAGAGTGGCCCCAAACACTTAAGCATTGAAAGAGAAAGAGGAGGGGTTGAAATTTTTATCAAGTGATTTGTTACTATAGTGAACTATATTTTTAAAAAATATGCATTCCTGGTGCTATGAGAATTTGTGAAGGGAGATAACGAAGAGAATAATATACTTACTTTTGGATTCATTCAGGACGCTTTCTTCTTCTCTCCTCTCCTTCTTTCCCCTTCTCCTTTCTCTCTCTTCTGTCCATTGCTCTATTGATTCTCAATACGATCTCCCCCTTTTAAATATGATCCCTGTTAAAGCTTCCTTCTCTGACCCAAAATCTGTCTCTCTCAAAGGAATTCTTTAAACAATATTTGATGTAGATTATCATTCACATCCTGGTTTTTTTTTTTTTTAGACTCTTCCTTCTAAAGACAAAGCATTTCATCTTTTCTTTTTTCTTATCTTTCCATATGTGATGTTTTACATAGCACATATGGTAATAGTTGCCAGGTACCCTTTAGAGAGGTCAGAAAGATGGACAAGAAATAAGGCAACAAAGTATTGTAGGTGCTTTGCTTGAGGTCTGTGCAGGAAAATCTCAAGGTCCAAAGAAGGTAATCTAAATGTCAGAGAGTGCAAAAATATTCCATATAGGCAGTGATACCTGGGTGGAGCATTAGTAGGTGTTAACATTGTTCATTCATCCATGTAACGAGCATTTATTGAGTGCCTATTATGTACTTTTCACTGCCCTAGGCCCTCAGGGCATAAAATTTAGCAAGGAATAATCTTGTCTGGCACTCAACAAATATTTGTTGAATGGCCAATGGAAGAGACTCACTTTACTTCACCTGTTGAATATGGAACAATTCTCTGCATGTAGAAAGGGATGAAACTTTCAGGGGATTCTAAGGAGTTCAGAATATTTGTTGGGTAAATAATTTGGAAGGTGGTCATGGGTACAGAAAGGTAGGGCCACAGTATAGCGCATAGTTGTGCAGTGTGCAACCTGCACAACAGTATGTGATCATTAAGGCATAATGAGAAAGAAGGTGGGAAAGGAACTGGACTGTGAAGTGCTTGGTGCCTCAGGGTGGTTGTTCTCATGGGGGCAGGAGAGGGACAGAGGTAGGGGAAGGGATATCAGAAACACTGGCAAATTGTTTCCTCAAATGATGTGTTCTTCTGCCCACCCTAGAGATGCAGATCCTGCCCCATCCCTACACGCACAAGCACACATACCCATGCATGCTCGCACGCTCACACCCTTGCTTTCCCAGAATCTTTGCCATGGGCTTTTGTTCTGATGAGAAAGAGTCATATTCCTCAGATGGACTGGAACTAAAAATGGCTGAGGAACACTGCAGACAATGGAGAACCACTCACAGGTCCACTACAAGGCAGTAGCCTGATCAGATTTTCCTTTTTCAAAGATCACTCTGGCACTGGAGTGGAGGGTGGATTAGTGAAGTGTGAGAGATGATGAGGGCATCCTGCTGGAAAGCTTTCACATCCTCCGGGTCTAATGACATTTGTATTCAGAGCACTTGAGAGACACTCCTGCTTCCCTGCATTTTCAAGTTCACCGGCAAAAGACTCAAATCAGAATGGAAGAGATGTGTCAGTGTTTTGCTGAGAAGGTGGCGACACCTGAAGCATTTCATAGGAATTATGATTTAGGACAGATGTGAACATGCAAGCAGATCTGTGCTGGGGAATTAATAAAATAAAGCTATCAGATATGGACCTAAAGCATTTAACTTTAAATTCTGCATACCTAAAAGACATTTCCTGTTAGTTAGTTATTTTTGTTGGTGGTATTTTGCTTGTTTTTTGTTTGTATAATATAAATTTATACAACCTGGTCACCTTAAAAACCAAATACATTACCAGTAAATCCATAATATTTCCTGGCTCTCTTATGTGACCATTTTTTTCATTTAGTAAAACATATGATTTTCTGTGATCCATACATAAATATCAGCTCTACCTTGTCAACAAAAAGTGAGTCGACTTAATTCTGATTAATGTGCCCAAGAAGAAGAAAAATACATATTTTTTCTTGCTTTAAGTTCTTGACAACTGCACATAATGTGATTGCAGTCTGTCTCTCCAATAATTAGAAAGGAAAAAAAATCTTCTTCCTGAAGTCCTGTTATCACACATCATAAGAGCCAGACCACTAGACCCCCTGATACCGCAGTGATCTCAGCATTTGTAGGAAGCTATTGATTAATCATTTCTACAACGTTTTGGATTTTCCATTATGTTGTAAGTTGATATAAGAGAATTAACTTATTTCCTTTCAACCCATTTGTTTCTTTAAATTAAGCATCTGGATGAGTTACAGAATTTGTTGTTTATGGGATAGTTTGTTACCTTACTATGTTAGGAAAATAAGATTGAAAGGTGGTACTAGAAAGTGGGCTTTAGGTAAACATAGTGTAGCCTGACAAGATGTGCACTGAATCCAGTAAATCAAAAGACTTATCTGACATGTTATAAACCCCTACTGGGTTAATATATTAAGTGATTCATCCACCTTTCAAGATTGGATTCATTTTTAGAATAATAATTTTTGGAAGAGTATAGCTGTTCAATTGTAAGGCCATGTACTAGATTGGGAGTAAAGGAGGTGTGATTTCTAGCCTGGCTCTGGGAACCCCCTGTGTGACCCTGTGTCTGCCAGTTTGTACATCTGTGAAATGACAGCATTGCCAATGACCTCAATTTTTTTATCCTCCTTAATTCAAGAAGGCATATTTGTAGATTATCTGGCACATAGTAGGTGCTCTAATATTATGACTCTGTGTCAACTAAGAAAAAAGTTTCCCTTTTGCTGGCACAAGAGAAGAGACCTACTAAGAAAACAACACGTAGTCAAATATCATAATAGAACAAAGGCAGAAATCAAAATGCCCTTGGTAAGAATGGGAGTTCTTTTTCCCATTATTAGAAGAAATTATTAAAAAACATAACTTTGAGACCTACTGATTCTTTTCCCTGGGCAAAGTATGTATGTCACTCATAGACATCAAAAAAAAAAATGTTTACAATAACCCAGATCTGCTTATGAAACTTCATTAAGGCCTTTGGGAGAAATGTTGAGACAAGATTTTTGTTATTTTGTTCTTTTCCCCTTCAGCATTAAGAAATATTGCTAAATTGGTAAAGAATCTTTTTCCCTTTGTTAGAATCAGGGGCATGGTGAGGAATGAGGTCAACTGTAGAAAATAGCAATGTTAGAATAAGCCTAATATGCAAAAACTACTGCTTTGCAATGTGCAGTGTTGGGGAATATTTGTAGCAACTCTAACTTATTTTTCTTTACTCAAGAGAAGTGCAACTAGCACAGGGAGATCAGCTTGATGCTTTGTGATGACCTAGACAGGTGGGATAGGGAGGGTGGGAGGGAGGCTCAAGATGGAGGGGAGATGGGGATATATGTATACACATAGCTGATTCACTTTGTTGTGCAGCAGAAACTAACACCACATTGTAAAGCAATTATACTCCAATAAAGATATTTTAAAAAGAGAAAAATGCAACAAACAACATAGAAAACTACACTGAATACTCAATTCACATATATATTAGCCCTATTAGCCAAAACGAGTTATCTTTTGGAATGGAGAACACAAAATTGTTCAACATTGTGAAGCATTAAAAATAAAGGAACTGTAAAATGCACACTGAACAGAGAATCAAAGCCCAGCTCTCCTTATGCCAACAGATACCTATAAATATATTTTATTGTATTACCTGTACTTGACACATATTTATTTCTGAAATAATTAGGGCCACTTAGAGGATAACCTTCTTAAATTAAATGCACTATTTATTTAAAGTTTATTAGGACATAAAACTATAAATCATTTTATGTGAGCATTTAATCTGCTTAAGCAACTTATAACTATTTCTGACATTGATAATTCCTTGCCTGTGCTAAATTATCACTTGTAAGTAACTAAGCAGGTATGAAAATCTAAATCTAGGAGCTTTACAGAATAAGTGGATATGGTATAATAGACAAAAACAAAAGGATTCTTGTCCCAGTTCTGCCACTGATTTGTTGTGTGATCTTGCACAAGTTGTTTAAGAGCATCAGTTCTTCTAAGAGCATCAGTTTTACTATCTATAAAATGGGAGTAATACTGATACTGATATCTTACATTAGGCAAAGTAAGTAGTATGGAAAGATACATGAAAAGGAGTACTATATGGTTACACTATTGACACTGTTCTGAGATCACATATGTGAGAGTCCAAACATGAGAGGTACATCATCACTCTTTTCAGAGAGCTCCATATTATTAAAAGGGGCATACAGGTAAATTAATAGTTACAATTCGGTAGAATGAGCAAAGCAGTGAAATCATGTGTAAACTAAACAGCACATGTCAAGGAAGGATTCCCTTATCCATGAGGGGTATGACCCTGGAAGATTTTTTCAGGTGGAGGTGATGTTTGAATTGGGGAAATGTTTATGGTCCTGGTGAGCAGGGAGGGAAGAACAGAAAGGACGTTCCACATTTAGGGGCAAATGTGCAAAAAGCATAAAAGAAAGAGTATGTTATCTGGGAATATAGAACTACAAGTATTCATGGGTCCCAGGGCTCAGGGAAGGGATGAGGCTGGCAGGAGTGGTCACGGAGAGTAACATATGCAAATAAAGTGACTCACCCTACAGGAGAGAGGGAGGTCGTGAGAGTATTTAGGCAGGACACCATCACACTTGCACTTATGGAATTCCATTTGGTGGCAGTTTACTAAATGGATTGGACACAGCAAGCCTGGAGGCAGTGAGCCCTCTACAATAGACCAGGGAAAGATGAATTCCTGAACTAAGTGGTGGCAATGGTAGCAAAAATCCTGAGAAACATTTAGTGGGAAATGAATGTTTTTGGTATCTGACTAGGTACGGAGGTTGCTCATGTCACCAACCCTATGATGAAAGACCTGTGGGGCCCTAGTGGAAGGAAAAGGGCAGGTTGCCTTTGCATTTGGAAGCTCCAGGAAGAAACAAGGGCTAGAGTTATAGTTTGGGGACGCAAAAGTAGATGGCAGTGAAAACCATGAGGTTGCAAATAGAGAGTGGTTAGACTGAGAAAAGCAGTAGAGAAAGGACAGATAACTTCAGAATCCTCTGGAAAAGCAAAACTTAAAAATAAGTAGAAGAAATACAACTTGTGAAGGAAGCAGAGAGAGAACCCTCAGGTAAGTATCAGGACATCCAGGAAAGAGAGTCTTGTCATGGAGAGTAAAAGAGTAGGGAGTTTCAAGGAAGGAGTGTCAGTACTATCAGATGCCTTATTGAATGATCAAAGAAGACAAGGATTAGGGACAGTCCACTGGATTTGATAATTCTAGAAGTCATCTGGTTTTCTTTCTCATGCAGTCAGTTAAGCAGAAGCAATGCCTACTGTTGGTTGGACAGTAAATAGGAAATTAGAAGTGAAAACATTGAGTGTAAACTTAACTGTCAGGAAGCTCAGGTGTAAGGAGAAGGTATGAGAGCAAAGTAGACTGGGATGAAAGAAGAAGAGTTTTCTTTGCACAAGAGTGGGAGGGGCTTGGATATGTTTATTTCCTAAAGGGTAAGGACCATTATACACTAAATTGGAAAGAGAGAGAAGAGGGATGAGACGTTTGATGTAGCTGGGTTCTTCATGAGCGGAAATGGGGATTAGGACGGGGCGGGGGTGGGGGGGGGAGGACTTGACCTTGAACAGAAGGACTTATTTATGTGACAAGAAAGGCAGGGTAAAGGATAAATATAGGTTGGAGTGAATTAGCCGGTGGAGGTACCAAGAGAGAGGAAGCCATGCCTGACAAAGATGAAGTCATGGTAGACTGATGAGGATGAAATGGGTAGTGTACTTGAGAATAATAGAGAGGAATAAGAAATGGGACTGATCAAAACAAAAAATAAAAGGCTCAATTAATTGCACTTGGTCTAATGTCACTAATCTCTGAGGTGGAAGGAGTTCTTCCCGAAGAGCTCAGCAGCTCAGCCCTGATTTAGGAAGAAGATTATACACTTAATCCAAGGTTGGAGTTTGACACGGTAAATGCTGTGAAGGGAAGGAAGGGTTGAGAGCAATTTAGTTTATAGCAGGTTGATTTGCTTTTAGGTTAAACAATAGGGATTTTGGTCATGGACATGAGGTTGGCATTCGTTTCTTCCTTTTTTTTTCTTGAGACTGAGCATGTTCTAAGAAAAGGCATGGAATTTAAATCTCTGCAATCAGGCTATAGGAATACCTGTAGCTCTGATACCTTAATCCCATGCTTGAAACTTGTCCAGTTTGACCATTGGCTTTCTTTGGGAAGTTATACGTTGCTGATTAGCTATAGGAAGATTCTGGAAGACGAGATGAGCAGAAATTTAATTCCTATGTTACTCACATTCAGAATGACTCTGTCTCATGTTGAATCCACTTTGCATTGTCCTATGGATTCATTAAAGAATCCGCAAGCAGAGTTTTTACCTTCATGATCATATACTCCAGGCTGAAAAGCATTTCTGTCACTGTTTCCCAGAGTTCACTAATTGTTTAAAGACTCTTCTGGCTGGCGGTTCTTTCTGGTTGAAACAGCCTGCTTACAGTCAAGAGAACTTGGGCATTCTGCCAGGGACATTCATACCAAGGACGTTTAGAGACAATTCTTAAATGTAATTTACAGGGCTAGGAGGTACCAGAACTTCAACAATAGGCAAAAGCAGTGCTCTTGGAACAATGGGAGAAAGGGTCAAAGTGCTATTTTGACCCTGGCCTTTGCAGTTTTTGTCCCAGTAACTCCCAAGTTTTGAAAACAGGAAGTAGAGGCACACCCAGGAACTTGTGGCAATGAAAATAGGCCCGTAAAATTATAAAAGCCTTGATGGATTTTATAAGGAGGAACCGTTGTGGGAAGAGTACTAGACTGGGAGTCAGGAAATCATATTAAAGATCTGGGCCTCAGTATCTCCATCCTAAACAACAGGAACATGGGACCACTGGCGGACCTGGGGAGGCAGAATGGTTATAAGCTAAATCCTGACTCCTCTTATATGCTTTATATTTCATGGGTTCCCACTGAGATTTTATTTAATGAGTAGGTGCTGGTGCTAAAATAAGTTTGAAGCCTTCTTGTTAGAAAATGTTTCCCCAGATCCTTTCTATTCTAAAATTCTAATATTCTAAGTGAGAATAACCAGTATAGTTACACTTAATTCTCATGAGTCTAATAATTTTATTGTTATTCAGCACATTTTTATTACTTTCCACGATATTTGATTTTGAAAACTGCCTTATGTCAACCCCATGTTTCAGGATTTCATACCTTGAGCCTATGGATGGATTTTGGGGAGTCTGTGAAAGCCCTAAATATATATGCAATATTTTGTGGGTACAGGCATACAGAAAGAGAATCCAAAACTTTCATCAGAATCTCAACAGCTAAGGGCAAAGTCTTCCCCCACTGGATAGGAGTCAAAAAAATCCAGATCTGAAGGTAACACAGAGTGAGAGAAATTCAGAGATTTCATAGGCTCTACCATGAAAAGTACTTACCAAACCCCTCCCAAACCTATATTCCCTTCCCAAGATTACATTGCCACTCTGTGTTCATCGTATTTCGGGCAGGGGAGAGGTCTTTGGTGAAGGTGCGACATTCCCCCTTATTCTTACATTTTGTGATATTTGAAAGAAGCCAAGATCAAATCTTTGGCTCCCTGTGCCAATCCTCCACAACTCGGACATGTTTTTACTAGATAGGAAGAACCACATATTCTTCACCTTTTCAATCTGTAGCCTTGTTAACCCTGGAGCTCTAGATGGTTCATGGCCCTGAAGGTAAGGGTTTTGTTTTTGTTTTGTTTCTAAAGAAGTATTCTATCATAATTAAGAAGAATGAGAGTAAAGACAACATAAATGTTTGGCCATTCCATAATATCTTTCCTTGAAAGCCTCAGACAGTGACTAGGGAAGATTTCAATTTTTCTGAGTGCATTTTCAATTCTATTTTGCATTGAGTATTTGTGTGATTATTAACTTTATATTCCAAAAATAGATAAACAACAAGGATTTACTGTATAGCACAGGGACTACACTCAGTATCTTGTAATAAACTATAATGGGATAGAATTGAAAAGAAAAGAATATATATACATATATATGTATAAACGAATCACTTTGCTGCACACCTGAAACTAACAATATTGTAAATCAACTATACTTCAATTAAAAAAAGCTATATTCCATAGCAGGCATTTCCATGGTCTTTTAAGTCCTGGTTCAGAGGGGAATAACCCAGTGGGGAGAACAGAGCTCTGATCTGAGGCAGCAAGCAGGAAATTGGGCAATGATGAGGCTGTGATGCAAAATCAGGTGTCAGTGTCAGCAAGGAGCCTCTAGACTCGCTGAACCAAGCAAGGGATTGTACCTACACCCTGATTCCCACAGCAGGGCAAAGCAGGATCCTGGGGATATGTACCATGCATGATCCACTTGCATGGGAAAAACAAAGCTTCTCTCATAAACTGTATGCTAACTCAGACACTGTGCAAGAAGTGGAAGGACAATAGGGGCTTGAAAAACAAAACAGAAAACAATAACGCTAGAGCTGGAAGCTGATTTGAGATACTGCAAGAATTCTCAGAATTTAACTCTTTTGCTCTCTTTTCATTCCAGATGCTGCACAACAAGCATGTCATGGTCCGTGTGGGAGGAGGTTGGGAAACTTTTGCAGGGTATTTGTTGAAACACGACCCCTGCCGGATGCTGCAGATCTCCCGTGTGGATGGCAAGACATCCCCCATCCAGAGCAAATCTCCAACCCTCAAGGACATGAATCCAGATAATTACCTGGTGGTCTCTGCCAATTATAAGGGAAAGAAGGAAATTAAATGAAACTAGTTGGTCACTACAAGGGGACTCTCATAATGGCCTGTATCCACATCTCCAGTAGTCAGTTTAGTTCACATGCTCTGAAAATTACTTTGGAAAAAGACATAACAGATAGAAAGACGTCATCATGTTGAAACATGCTCAAAGAGTAGCACTATTTATTTTGAACACTTCTGTAGAAAATGACCTATTAAAAGAAATTATCAACTCAGATTTAAATTAGACAAATTGTAGGCAAATCATTGTTTCTCAATATGTGAACATGGTATTTAGAACACAATACTAGCAATATAATTCTAGCTAAAGATAAAAATTATTAGAAGAAAATAGGATTTACAGTTAAGTCAACAGAAAGTGCCTGCCTAATGTGTACAGAATAACAACACCCCAGACATTTTTTATAATTGCAGGATTTTTAAGCTGATTTTTTAAAAGTGACAATTAGTGTGATGATGTGCTACTAAAAATATCCAACAGCACTATAAATTAAAGTACAGTGTATCTACGACAGTAATACGTTACTGGAAAGGCCACTTCAGAAAAGTTTACATTCACTTGGAAGAATGCCTTAAAGTTTATCCCTTATCTCTGAACAAACACCTGGGGCACTTTTGGAAGTTTTCACTGCACCCCTTAGAGAATGGCTTATGAGTTGTTTACACATTCCTAGACACGTGGCTGTGTTGAGACTGAGTGTAATTCACACACATAAGCTGACATACGTTTATATTTTGAAAGAGTAAATTGTACAGTCAAATGTCCATTGACTTCATGTTATTTCAAAGCATTTTCTTATTATATCTTTAGTTAATCCAACTTTGCTGTGCTGTCTAGTAAAGTGATTTCACTGTAGCTAATAATGTTACAGACTTATGTATACCCTTGTATACCTAGGACAGGGCTGTTTTGTACCCATAAACAGCAAAATATTGTCCTCACTGATTGAAGAATTAAAAAGATGTTAAAAAATTTTACCTGTCTCTATATCAATGCTTCATTCTGAAATAAAGATCATATTCAAATGGCAACGTCCCCTGGGAGTTAAAGGAAGAGTCAAATTATGGTTACCTAGCACTTCTTCACTTTGGATAGCTGAGTGGTGCTGGTGTTTGTTTTCCTTAGCAGAGAGTCTACGTTTTATCATAAACAGTACTTTAAGGGCTGCCCTGAAATAAAAAGTATAGGTGAAATTAATTTGTCATTTCCTCATTTTTCAACAAAGACAAAATCCACCTTTCTTGCTCCAGAAAGTCAGGGAGGAAGTATTTCAGTTTGTCACATGAATGATTTAATCAAAGCAGACACAACCTTTTTTTTTTTGCTTTTGGTATTTATTGAATTTTATTTATTGTTTTTATACAGCAGGTTCTTATTAGTCATCAATTTTATACACCTCAGTGTATACATGTCAATCCCAACCTCCCAATTCATCACACCCCCACCACCACCACCCGCCACTTTCCCCCCTTGGTGTCCATACATTTGTTTTCTACATCTGTGTCTCAGTTTCTGCCCTGCAAACCGGTTCATCTGTACCATTTTTCTACGTTCCACATATATGCGTTAATATACAATATTTGTTTTTCTGACTTCCTGCACTCTGTATGACAGTCTCTAGGTCCATCCACGTCTCTACAAATGACCCAATATCTTTCCTTTTTATGGCTGAGTAATATTCCATTGTATATATGCACTACATCTTCTTTATCCATTCGTCTGTCGATGGGCACTTAGATTGCTTCCATGACCTAGCTATTGTAAACAGCCCTGCAATGAACATTGGAGTGCATGTGTCTTTCTGAATTATGGTTTTCTCAGGGTATATGCCCAGTAGTGGGATTGCTGGATCATATGGTAATTCTATTTTTAGTTTTTTAAGGAACCTCCATACTGTTCTCCATAGTGGCTGTATCAATTTACATTCCCACCAACAGTGCAAGAGTGTTCCCTTTTCTCCACACCCTCTCCAGCATTTGTTGTTTGTAGATTTTCTGATGATGCCCATTCTAACTGGTGTCAGGTGATACCTCATTGTAGTTTTGATTTGCATTTCTCTAATAATTAGTGATGTTGAGCTGATTTTCGTGTGTCTCTTGGTCATCTATATGTCTTCTTTGGAGAAATGTCTGTTTAGGTCTTCCGCCCATTTTTTGATTAGGTTGTTTGTTTTTTTAATATTGAGCTGCATCAGCTGTTTATACATTTAGGAGGTTAATCCTTTGTCCGTTGATTCGTTTGCAAATAATTTCTCCCATTCTGTTGGTTGTCTTTTCGTCTTGTTTATAGTTTCCTTTGCTGTGCAAAAGCTTTTAAGTTTCATTAGGTCCCATTTGTTTATTTTTGTTTTTATTTCCATTACCCTAGGAGGTGGGTCAAAAAGGATCTTGCTGTGATTTATGTCAAGGAGTGTTCTTACTATGTTTTCCTCTAAGAGTTTAATAGTATCCAGTCTTACATTTAGGTGTTTAATCCATTTTGAGTTTATTTTTGTGTATGGTGTTAAGGAGTGTTCAAATTTCATTCTTTTACATGTAGCTGTCCAGTTTTCCATCACCACTTATTGAAGAGACTGTCTTTCTCCATTGTATGTCCTTGCCTCCTTTGTCATAGATTAGTTGACCAAAGGTGCATAGGTTTATCTCTGGGCTTTCTATCCTGTTCCATTGATCTATATTTCTGTTTTTATGCTGGTACCATATTGTCATGATGACTTATCTTTGTAGTATAGTCTAAAGTCAGGGAGTCTGATTCTTCCAGCTGTTTTTTACCCTCAAGGTTGCTTTGGCTATTCAGAGTCTTTTGTGTCTCCATAGAAATTTTAAGATTCTTTGTTCTAGTTCTGTGAAAAATACCATTGGTAGTTTGATAGGGATTACATTGAATCTGTAGATTGCTTTGGGTAGTATAGTCATTTTCACAATATTGATTCTTCCAATCCAAGAACATGGTATATCTCTCCATCTGTTGATATCATCTTTGATTTCTTTCATCAATATCTTATAGTTTTCTGAGTACAGGTCTTTTACCTCCTTAGGTAGGTTTGTTCCTTGGTATTTTATTCTTTTTGTTGCAATGGTGAATGGGATTGTTTCCTTAATTTCTCTTTCTGATTGTTTGATGTTAGTGTATAGGAATGCAAGAAATTTCTGTGCATTAATTTTGTATCCTGCTACTTTACCAAATTCATTGATTAGCTCTAGTAGTTTCCTGGTGTCATCTTTAGGATTCTCCATGTATAGTATCATGTCACCTGCAAACAGTGACAGTTTTACTTCTTCTTTTCCAATTTGTATTCCTTTTATTTCTTTTTCTTCTTTGATTGCCATGACTAGGACTTCCAAAACTATGTTGAAAAATAGTGGCGAGAGTGGACATCCTGTGTTGTTCCTTATCTTAAAGGAAATGCTTTCATTTTTTCACCATTGAGAATGATGTTTGCTGTGGGTTTGTCATATATGGCTTTTAGTATGTTGAGGTACGTTCTCTCTATGCCCACTTTCTGGAGAGTTTTTATCATAAGTGGGTGCTGAATTTTGTCAAAAGCATTTTCTGCATCTATCGAGATGATCATATGGTTTTTATTTTTCAATTTGTTAATATGGTGTATCACACTGATTGATTTGCATATATTGAAGAATCCTTGCATCCCTGGAATAAATCCCACTTGATCATGGTGTATGATCCTTTTAATGTGTTGTTAGATTCTGTTTGCTAGTATTTTGTTGAGGATTTTTGCATCTTTGTTCATCAGTGATATTGGTCTGTAATTTTCTTTCTTTTTTGTAGTATCTTTGTCTGGTTTTGGTGTCAGGGTGATGGTGGCCTCATAGAATGGTATGGGAGTGTTCTTTCCTCTGCAATTTTTTAGAAGCATTTGAGAAGGTCGTGTGTTAGCTCTTTTCTAAATGTTTGATAGAATTCACCTGTGAAGCCATCTGGTCCTGGACTTCGTTGGAAGATTTTTAGGTCACAGTTTCAGTTTCATTACTTGTAATTGGTCAGTTCATATTTTCTATTTCTTCCTGGTTCAGTGTTGGAAGGTTATACCTTTCTAAAAATTTGTCCATTTCTTCCAGGTTGTCCATTTTATTGGCATAGAGTTGCTTGTAGTAGTCTCTTAGGATGCTTTGTATTTCTGCGGAGTCTGTTGTAACTTCTTTTTCGTTTCTAATTTTATTGATTTGAATCCTCTCCCTATTTTTCTTGATGAGTCTGGCTAAAGGTTTATCAATTTTGTATATCTTCCCAAAGAACCAGCTTTTAGTTTTATTGACCTTTGCTATTGTTTTCTTTGTTTCTATTTCATTTATTTCTGATCTAATCTTTATGATTTCTTTCCTTCTACTAACTTTGGGTTTTGTTTGTTCTTCTTTCTCTCGTTCCTTTAGGTGTGAGGTTAGATTATTTATTTGAGATTTTTCTTGTTTCTTGAGGTAGAGTTGTATTGCTATAAACTTCCCTCTTAGAACTGCTTTTGCTGCATCCCATAGGTTTTGGATCATTGTGTTTTTGTTGTCATTTGTCTCTAGGTATTTTTTGATTTCCTCTTTGATTTCTTCAGTGATATCTCGGTTATTTACTAATATATTGTTTAGCCTCCATGTGTCTGTTTTTTATGGTTTTTTTCCCCTCTAGTTTATTTCTAATCTCATAGCGTTCTGGTCAGAAAAGATGCTTGATATGATTTCAATTTTCTTAAATTTACCAAGGCTTGATTTGTGACCCAAGATGTGATCTATCCTGGAGAACGTTCCATGTGCACTTGAGAAGAAAGTGTAATCTGCTGTTTTCAGTTGGAATGTCCTGTAAATATCAATTAAATCTATCTGGTCTATTGTGTCATTTAAACCTTGTGTTTCCTTATTAATTTTCTGTTTGGATGATCTGTCGTTTGGTGTAAGTGACATGTTAATGTCCCCCACTATTATTGAGTTATTGTCAATTTCCTCTTTTATAGCGGTTAGCCTTTGCCTTATGTGTTGTGGTGCTCCTATGTTGGGTGCATATATATTTAGAATTGTTATATCTTCTTCTTGGATTGATCCCTTGATCATTATGTAGTGTCCTTCCTTGTCTCTTGTAACATTCTTTTTTTTTTTTTTTTTTTTTTTTTGCCTTATGCGGGTCTCCCACTGTCGTGGCCTCTCCTGTTGCGGTACACAGGCTCCGGACATGCAGACTCAGTGGCCATGGCTCACGGGCCCAGCCACTCCGCAGCATGTGGGATCACCCCATTCTTTTATTTTAAAGTCTATTTTATCTGATATGAGTATTGCTACTCCAGCTTTCTTTTGATTTCCATTTGCATGGAATATCTTTTTCCATCCCCTCACTTTCAGTCTGTATGTGTCCCTAGGTCTGAAGTGGGTCTGTTGTAGACAGCATATATATGGGTCTTACTTTTGTATCCATTCTGCGAGCCTGTGTCTTTTGGTTGGAGCATTTAATCCATTCATATTTAAGGTACTTATCGATATGTATGTTTCTATGACCATTTTCTTAATTGTTTTGGGTTTGTTTTTGTAGGTCCTTTTCTTCTCTTGTGTTTTCCACTTATAGAAGTTCCTTTAGCATTTGTTGTAGAGCTGGTTTTGTGGTGCTGAATTCTCTTAGCTTTTGTTTGTCTGTAAAGCTTTTGATTTCTCTGTCAAATTTGAATGAGATCCTTGCCTGTAGAGCAATCTTTGTTGTAGGTTCTGCCCTTTCATCACTTTAAATATACTGTGCCACTCCCTTCTGGCTTGTAGAGTTTCTCCTGAGAAATCAGTTGTTAACCTTATGGGAGTTCCCTTGTATGTTATTTGTCATTTATCCCTGTTGCTTTTGATAATTTTTCTTTGTCTTTAATTTTTGTCAACTTGATTACTATGTGTCTTGGCATATTTCTCCTTGGGTTTATCCTGTATGGGACTCTCTGTGCTTCCTGCATTTGGGTGGCTATTTCCTTTCCCATGTTAGGGAACTTTTTGACTATTATCCCTTCAAATATTTTCTCACGTCCTTTCTCCCTCTCTTCTCCTTCTGGGACCCCTATAATGCGAATGTTAGTGCTTTTAACATTGTCCCAGAGGTCTCTTAGGGTGTCTTCATTTATTTTCATTCTTTTTTCTTTATTCTGTTCTGTGGCAGTGAATTCCACCCTTCTCTCTTCCTGGTCACTTATCCGTTCTTCTGCCTCAGTTATTCTGCTATTGATTCCTTCTTGTGTATTTTTCATTTCAGTTATTGTATTGTTTATCTCTGTTTATTTGTTCTTTAATTCTTCTAGGTGTTTATTCTTTAATTCTTCTAGGTCTTTGTTAAACATTTCTTGCATCTTCTCCATCTTTGCCTCCATTCATTTTCCGAGGTCTTGGATCATATTCACTATCATTATTCTGAATTCTTTCTCTGGAAGGTTTCCTATCTCCACTTCATGGAGTTGTTCTTCTGGGGTTTTATTTTGTTCCTTCATCTGATACATAGTCCTCTGCCTTTTCAGTTTATCTATCTTTCTGTGAATGTGTTTTTGGTTCCACAGGCTGCAGGATTTTAATTCTTCTTGCGTCTGCTGTCTGCCCTCTGGTGGATAAGGCTATCTAAGAGGCTTGTGCAAGTTTCCTGATGGGAGGGACTGGTGGTGGGTAGAGCTGGGTATTGCTCTGGTGGGCAGAACTCAGTAAAACTTTAATCTTTTTGTCTCCTGATGGGTGGGGCTGAGTTCCCTCTCTGTTTGGTGTTTGGCCTGAGGCAACCCAGCACTGAAGGCTACGGGCTCTTTGGTGGGGCTAATGTTGGACACTGGGAGGGCTCATGCCAAGGAGTACGTCCCAGAACTTCTGCTGCCAGTGTCCTTGTCCCCACAGTGAGCCACAACTGCCCCCACCTCTGCAGGAGACCCTCCAACACTAGCAGGTAGGTCTGGTTCAGTCTCCTATGGGGTCACTGTTCCTTTCCCCGGGGCCTGATGTGCACACTACTTTGTGTGTGCCCTCCAAGAGTGGAGTCTCTGTTTCCCCCAGTCCTGCCAAAATCCTGCAATCAAATCCTGCTAGCCTTCAAAGTCTGATTCTATGGGAATTCCTCCTACCATTGCCAGACCCCCAGGTTGGGAAGCCTGACGTTGTGCTCAGAACTTTCACTCCAGTGGGTGGGCTTCTGTGGTATAATTGTTCTCCAGTTTGTGAGTCACCCACCCAGTGGTTATGGGATTTGATTTTATTGTGATTGCGCCCCTCCTACCATCTCATTGCGGCTTCTCCTTTGTCTTTGGATGTGGGATATCTTTTTTGGTGAGTTCCAGTGTCTTCCTGTCAATGACTGTTCAGCAGTTAGTTGTGATTCCGGTGCTCTCACAAGGGAGTGAGTGCATGTCCTTCTACTCCATAATCTTGAACCAATCTCAGACATAACCTTTTAAAAACAACAGGCCTGGTATAATTTGGTGGTGCTGGAAGTCATGATAATCGTTATGGAAAAAAACTAAAGTTTTGTAGAAAATAAAATCATCTTGGAATAGTGATTATTGTTATATCTTTTTATTTATTAATTAATTTTATTTTTGGCTGCATTGGGTCTTTGTTGCTGTGCGCAGGCTTTCTCTAGTTGTGGCGAGCGGGGACTACTCTTCTTGTGGTGCACGGGCTTCTCATTGCAGTGGCTTCTCTTCTTGTGGAGCACGGGCTCTAGGCACTCAGGCTTCAGTAGTTGTGGCACATGGGCTCAGTAGTTGTGGCTCGCGGGCTCTAGAGCGCATGCACAGTAGTTGTGGCGCACGGGCTTAGTTGCTCCTCGGCATGTGGGATCTTCCTGGACCACGGCTCAAACCCATGTCCCCTGCATTGGCAGGCGGATTCTTAACCACTGTGCCACCGGGGAAGCCCTATTGTTATATCTTTTAAAATACAAGTGATTTGATTTTTTTTTAAGATTTATTTATTTAATTTGTTTTTGGCTGCTTTGGGTCTTAGTTGCAGCTCATGGGATCTTTGTTGAGGCACATGGGATCTTCATTGTGGTGTGTGGGCTTGTCTCTAGTGGTGGCCTGTGGATTTCCTCTAGTTGTGGTGCACAGGCTCCAGGGTGCGTGGACTCTGTAGTTGAGGCACATGAGCTTAGTAGTTGTGGCACGCAGTTGCCATGTGGGATCTTAGTTCCCTGACCAGGGATCGAACCCCATCCCACATTGCAGTGTGGATTCTTTACCACTGTACCCCCAGGAAAGTCCCGAGTGATTTGACTTTTATGTTCCTCAACTAATATTAACACTGAATTTCTCTGTATAGTAATCAGCAGTATTTCCATCAAAACTTTTACTGTGCTTAAATTTTTCTCCTAAACATTTATGTCTTTAATAATTAATTTAATTAATTTAGTTACTATTTTAGTTTTCTTTTCCTGATGTAACAACTTACCAGAAACTTAGTAGCTTAAACAACACAAATTTATTATGTTATAGTTTTGTAGGTCAGAAGTTTGAGATGATCTCAATGGGGTAAAATCAATATGTCAGCAGGGCTATGTTCCCTTCTGAGGAGTCTAGGAGAGAATCCGTTCCTTTGCCTTTTCCACCTTCTAGAGGCTGTCTGATCTCCTTGGTACATGTCCTCCCTTCCTCTATCTTCAAAGCCAGCCATAGAGTACTGCAATGATGCTGCTTCTTTGTTTACATTTCTTTGACCACAGGTTGGAAAGGTTCTTTGCTTTTAAAAATCCATATGGTTAGATTGGGTCCACCTGGATAACCCAGTATAATCTCCCCATTTTAATGTCATTAACTGAATCACATTTGCAAAATACCTTTTGCTGTGTTATATAACATATTCCCAGATTCCAGGGATTAGGATGGGACCACCTTTTGGGGAGGGTGGCGTTATTCTTTCTGCCTACACATCTTATGATGGTCTTTTTAAATTTTATTTATTTATTTATTACCTTTGGCTGTGTTGGGTCTTAGTTGCTGCGCATGGGCTTTCTCCAGTTGCAGCGAGCGGGCGCCACTCCCCGTTGTGGTGCACGGGCTTCTCACTGTGGTGGCCTCTCCCGTTGTGGTGCATGGGCCTACTTGCTCCACATCATGTGGGATCTTCCTGGACCAGGGCTCGAACCCGTGTCCCCTGCATTGGCAGGCGGATTCTTAACCACTGCGCCACCAGGGAAGCCCTATGATGGCCTTTTTAAATGGAGCTAAGAACATGGTCACAATTGACATTGGGGTCTAGCTGCTAGCTGAATGGCACTGAAAAAGAATATGGAAAAGTGAGACTATATTCAGAAGGAAAGGACTAAGTGTAGATGGCTCTTACTCATTGACTTAGTGAAAATCACTAGGTTCTTTTTTCAAACTTGTTTTGGCTATCATAGATCTTGCATTTCCCATATAAATTTTAGATTGTTTTGTCAATTTCTCTGCCAGAGTTTGCTAGGATGTTTCATTTAATTTATTGATCAATTTGAGAATGCCATCTTGACAACACTGTGTCCACCAATCCATGAACATGAATGTCTCACCATTCATATATTTAAAAAAAATTTTTTTCTCAGTTTTGTGGTTTTTACTTCAGATCTTTTACCTTTTTCTTTTTTCCTAAGTATTTTATCCTATGTGATGATACTGTATGATTGATATTGTTCTAATTTTCAGATTGTTCGTTACTTGCATATAAAGACAGAAATGATTTTTTCCATATGATTTGGTATTCTGCAACCTTGCTAATCACCTTAGTTTCAAAGTCTGCTATATATGCAAATGGACGGTTTCAGTGGCTTTTGAGAAAGAGAAAACTACCACATCTCAATCAACTTAAAGTACATACAGTAATCATGGGCATTTGACATGCTTGCTTGGAGATGTTAAAGGAATACCTTAAATACCTTAAATATCATCCCAGATAGGTATACATATCTACCTACCTCTTACTGATCTGTTTATGCAGATATTATTCAAATCTAAAACTGACAAGGGTTACCTTTTCTTCTAAGGGCAGAGCATAATTCTTATCAGTGAAAACAAACAAGTTGAAATGTTGGAGCAGAAAAAGAAAATTCATAGCTTATGCCAATTCTTCTGAGGTACCAAGGATGATAGTTAGAACCTTTACTATAGTATTTCTCTAAGAAAAATCCAGACTAATAATAGCGTTTCTTTTCTTTTTTTTTTTTTTTTGCGGTACGCGGGCCTCTCACTGCTGTGGCCTCTCCCGCTGTGGAGCACAGGCGCCGGACGTGCAGGCTCAGCGGCCATGGCTCACGGGCCCAGCCGCTCCGCAGCATGTGGGATCCTCCCAGACTGGGGCATGAACCCGTGTCCCCTGCATCGGCAGGCGGACTCTCAACCACTGCGCCACCAAGGAAGCCCAATAGCATTTCTTTTTGGAAAAGAAACATGCTTACCTATAAATTATTTAAGATGTAGTAAAGATAAATTTTTGTTAAACAGATGGCCAAAGCCAATTTCTTATATAGGAAAATGTATATTTGTACCCTGTAAGGCAGTACAGCATTTATAACAAAACTATTAATTACATTCCAATCAGTGGAACAAAAGTATCACATACAGATGTTTTAAAAAACATGCAGCACGTTAGCAAAGGGGCTGTGTGGTAATATACAACTCTTTGTTACCATAGTAATAGTTTAATGATTAGAATGAAGACATAGTGATTTAAGCATTTTATATCTCAACATGATAGTTACATATAAGCATTTTACTGTTTGGTTTTATTTTAGTAATTTGGTTGGGGAGTTTGGGTGACATATCAATCATTATAATGCTTTCCTATTTAAATTATGAATTATGGGAAACTGGCTCTAGGCTAAGTTTTCATCAGGAACTGATTCATAACTTTGAGGAAGATTCCTGGAATATGTGTATGTGTGTATACATTTTTTTTTTAAGTAGTCACTTATTGGTTTCCTATCACGCATCCAGTCTCTCCTTTTTCCTTCCCCTTCCTAACACTATTCCTAACATTATCACCCCTTAGCCCATGCAACCCATGTGGTTTTGAGGAAACACGATCACACCCATGGAGGCAGGCTATGACTGGCGGGAATGGCATATCCCACTGTTCCTAGAAAGCAATTCATCAGCACAGCATTCTTGGTTCAACAGTAAATAAGCATGGTATTTGGATATAAACTGCTATTAGAAATAGAGCATTATCCCCTAGATGTAAACCTTTTGTTTACACTAACCCAAGCTGTAATTCTCTAAGCTGTAATATAGATAAAATTGTTCTTTCCATACTAAAACAGAAGCAAGGACGTGCACAGTTCTAGGATAGTATGCTCTGGTTCTATATCCATTCATCTATTAATGTTCCTTTTCTTTTCTGCCTTGGAAAAATTAATCATGTTGAAAAAGTCAAAAACTATATTTCTAAAATATAATTCAATGGCTTCACTATCCTTTATGAACAAACATACCACTAATTCTCTAAAACTTAAAATTGAACCTGTCTATAACTACATATCTTACCTGGATAGTCACAGATATTTCATTCTGTAACAGAAGGAAGTGATTTTTCCAGTGAGGAGTCAAGAGATCTATATTCTAGTTCAAACTCTTTAAAATTAACATATATAACATACTGCAACATAACACAAGATTTGTGGGAAGGAAGAGCGAGATAGTGGTTCAGTTTCCTTTCTGTAAATCAAATGAGCTGGTCTATTTAATTTACAGTCCCTATTGTACTTGATATTTGAAAATTCTAATTTAGGGCTCAGACTGTGGCCTTGTCATCCAAAAGAGCAACCAAATTAAAAGACACAGCAATTCTTCTATTTTAGCTTATTATATATTAAAAAACTAAAAAAACCAAATATGTTATAATACATGTTAGAAATGAACAAAAATCTACACAGTTTATGGCAATGTATCATATAGAATTACCTCACAATATTTTTATGTTTAAAGTAGACCTTTTTAAATACAGTACTTACATATTTCTCTTTCATATATTCATACTTGCCTTGGTAATTTGACATCTATATAAATCTTATGATCATTCTTTAATAAATACAAAAGAATAAAAACACCTATGAAATTTGGACAAACACATTACCACTATACTTTGTTATATTTAACCCATCCAGATTCTTAGTTTAACTCATTCAATTACTGCAATGATCTTTACAGAGCTGAATCTGATACTGTATAATAGTACATCACTGCCCTCTGATGGTACCACTAATATATAATTTTAAACTCAGCAAGCAAAAAAAAATCCAAAAAGTATTATAATGTAAAACACAGTATGTTAATTTTATAAGCTACAGAAGTAGAAAATAAATTAGGGGAAATTCAAAGTTTTCTACAAATATTAATTTCTTAGTAAGTTATAAAAATTTACAGTGTTCCTTCATATAAGCCCTTCAAATGATTTTTCAAGATTTTCCCTGATGATCAGTTTAAAGGCACTAAGTCCATAAGTTTAAGCAAAAGTCTTCACATATAATGAAATAAAGAGATATAAGGTTAATCGGCAAACTATAAATAGCTAGGTCATTTTATAAAGGAGGGAAAATACAAGTGCAAACTTTAATATCTGAGATGTATGCAGAATTTTTCCATGCAATATATAAATATATATTCACTATTTAGGCCCATGTTTTAACTACTAAAAAACGGCAAATCACCCACTGTCTGCAGAAGAGCAAATGTAGGGAAAATAAATATTTAATGAAAGGTCTGGCCATTTTCTAAGTCTAACAATCAAAAGCATTTTCAATATTCAATTTTGAAAAAGCACTGCATTTAAGAGCACTAAAATTACGAAGTCTGAATCTTCATTTATTCAAAGAGAAGATATTAAATTGAGGATGTCCGCTTGACTGCAGATATTAATTATTGGCAGTAGACTCTTCCACTCGTGTTATGCTTTATGAAACTGTCCACTAGAAAAGATAAAAATATAGAGAAAAGTAAATTTTGTTTAAAGTTATGTTACTATACTCTAGTGAACAAACAGATAAGAGAGAAATATAGGCTATACAAATGTAAAATGATCTTTGTGAGTAGCAGTGATTAGTAAAATTTTACATTATAGTATGAAATAAGATACATGATGGTATAAAAATATAAAGAAATAAAACAAAATATCTGGGCAGATTAATGAGTGGTAGCTAGATTCCCAAATACCTGATAATCAGTAAAAGAAAAACAAAACATCACAAAACAAGAACAACAATGAAACTACAAAATAAAAATAAAGAAATTCTTGTTTGAGGCAGGGGAGCGAAGAAACGGTAGAAATTATTAAATAATGGTCTGGCCAAGTCTTTTCCTTGCTTAACTTGAGAAACTATTCCATTTGGTGTTCTGTTTAATCAAGTTTATTAAATCTGCAATAGTAAGTTCTGAAAAAGCCATTGGGATATTACCAGAGATATTTACCAGTCTCTAAAGTAGTGTTTTCCAAGTACATTCAAGGAATTTTTTTTTTACATATTTTTAAAAAATCTTTACTTAAAGTTTGAAAATTAAGGATTAATCCAAGTAAACTTGCTTTTCTTTATTTTAGAACTTCTTACAGACTTAAATAGTGTGCCTTTTTTAATCTCTAAGAAAGGAATTCAATATATAACACAATATTCAGGATTTTTAAACATTTTTACCATGGGATTCTATTTTCCACAAAATATCTCTTAGGACTAGTGTTACAAACACTAGAGCAGTGATTCTCAATCTGGTTTGACATCAGACTCCTTGGGGAGCTTAAAAATCCTGATGGCTAAGTCCCACTCTCAGAGATTCTGATTGATATAAGGTCAGACCCAAGGTTCAGTCTTTTTTGAAAGCTCCTCATGAGCCACTGCTCTAGACATCTGCCACCACTCCTCTACTAGTATATCCTGAACTGATGCTAGTTTGTGTCCTGATGCTATCATCACACTGACTTCGTAAAATAAGTTCTGCCTTTCCAGAACACAGTGAGCATGGCCAATGCCAAGTGTCCCAGGAAGAGGCAGCTAGTCAGGAGATGAATATGTGGAGGGCATGAACACAGGGAAGGACATGTTTTCCTCATACTATGAAGTCGGGTTAGGAAGAATGTAGCTATACCACAGAACACTCAAGGCCAGCCTGTAGAACAGCCTGACAGCAGCCCCTAAAAGAGCCTAGGCCAAAGGGTTTGAGCATTAAAGTTACTCTTTAAAGTTACTCCAAAAATTTATTTTGAACTTCACTTTATGCTCTCAATAAGCAATGCAGGTGGTCAAAGAAAAAAGGTACTAAATTTAACACTGAGATGTTTTTCATTTTGAGCACTTCTGAAGGGACCAGAAGAAATATAGGGCCTAATTTATTTTTAATCTATAGGCTTCAGGGCACAGAAGCTTTGGGTTTAATTAAGAAAGCCCCTTTCTCCCTTAGGAGTTCAAAAGCTGATGTTAAATTTGTTAGGTTACAACATGTTAAATAAGTACCTTCTGACTATACATAAAGTATCCCTTTTGTAACATTATATGTGACTTCAAGTCATTCAGAACTTCTTTTTCTTCTACTATGAAATAGTTGATCTCAGCATCATTTTCAGTTCCATAATTTAATTTTCACAAATTCTTTGTCTTTGAGAACTCTATATGAAGTAAACCTGGTGACACAGATCTTTATCTCAACAGAATATTGAAAGTAAGCACCTATACTTCTGATAAATATCTGACCTTGTATCTTCCAACTGTTTTACTTTACATTTATTCTATTCTATTATGGGGGTATATTAAAAAATAAATAAACAAACAAACAAACAAACACAATGGTCAGTTATTTACCTTAATATCAAAACCAATTATTTTATATATTGTTAAAAGTTAACTATAAAAAATTATTTTCTTTTAATTTCATTTATTAAATGAGATTAGATGAAGTAACATATAACGATAAAATGCACACAGATAAATCTTATTGCTATGTGATATTCCTGAGTCAGAATCATGTCTGCTCAGGATGCTCCTGAACTGCCTGCCCCACAACTTGGGGTGGTACGTACATATATGTATTTATACAGATAGTTTTGAGAGCAAAAACCAAACCAAATGGAGAAGACAGAGAATCAGCTAAACAAGTGCTCATAAATCACTGACAAATTAAATATAAATGAAACTCAGGACATTGTCCTTTTCACAAATACCCTTGAGAAATGTATTTCCTTTAAAAATGGAAGAAGAAAATCTTAATATCTGAACCATTCGCCTCCTGAGCTTTAACTTGTAAAAGAAAACCTTTATAATCCTGCTAGACTGTAAAGATCCCCAAGTTCAGGGACGTTGTTTAACTTGTCCATCATTATATTTCTAGTGTCAAGAGCTACAACTGCTGCTATTGGGATGGGCATGTGTCAGACTCACCTGTGTACACCCTATTGTCCAAATTAACATTAACGTAACTATGATAATGAGTGACAAGGGGAAGCTCAAAATCTCAAATCATTTAGTGAAAAAAACTCAAAGAGTTTGAAGTAGTTTACAGTATAATCCAATTTTCTAAGACTGAAGTATAAAATGAGATTAGAAACGATGTCTGTCAAAATGACACTGAATTTGGGTGATTTTTACTTTCTTCTTTGTGTCCTTTCATTTTGCTTAAGTTTTCTACACATTTAAGATTGCCATTAATCATATAAGTATGAAGTATTATGATATAGGGTTGAGATAAACAGGAAAAGTCTATTTTCATTTTGGGAAAAAGAAAGCAAATCTATTCCAATGAATGTTGGAATGTCCAAATAAGCTGACACTTCTTCCAATCTATATTGTTCATGCTTTTAAATTAATTCACAATTTTCTGACAATCCAGTTCCTGAGGAAATTATTGAACGGATTGCTACTGGAGTTTTGAAAAATTCCAGGTAAATCAAACCTTAAGTAAATTTTAATACTTACCCTAAGGCCACCTTCTGGTGGGGGTCCAGATGCAGCCATTTCTTTTTCTATTTTTTCCTTTTTCTTTCTCTTTTCTTCCACAGACTGAACGTTCAGAATGCCCCGAGATGCAGCCTTCAGGAAAATTATTAAGGAGTGTAGAAAAAGAACAAAAATTAATTTCCTGTTACCAAAAGGTGTTGTTTGTTTTCTGCCTTTTAGGTTTTTCTTTGGAGTTGGGGGGTAGGGGATGGGGTTGGTCTATTTTTGGTAACAAAGAATTAGACTATTTCTACAACAGCTTTACGTACAACATATGATTTCTTCATTGGGTATTTTGCAACCATACACATTTCCCTGCTAAAGTTACTTCACATCTGTCAGTGTTTTATAAGGCACAGTCATTTCATCTCAAGGAAGAATGTTATTAAGATTCTTCCTTGGCATCTCCCATAACAGAAGACGTGTATAGAAATTTTCATACATTAAATGACATAAATGCATTAAACCAATTTATAGAAACAGAAATCATTTTGAAAATGTTTTCCTTTAATTTAAATTTCTAAGATATCAGATACCATTTTCATCAGAGAATACTACTAGTAATAGATATCTATAGAGAACAAAACACAAATTTAATTATCTAAGGTAGAATTTTATTTTTACTCTCACCTCCTTCTGTCTTCTTTCTGCAGCCTCTGCAAGCTTTGCTCTTTTTTCTTCCTAGGAAAAATGTGTAAGAAATACGGTTTAAAACAAAACCAAACATTATCCTTGATATTTTATACTTTTATCTTATAGGTAATATAACAGTTTACAAAAATAGTACTGGCCCCAAATGTCCTATTAAGAATGCCATTATTTATAACATTTATAAAATACTCAACTTTCTGAATTTCATTCTCCCAATCAATAAACCTTCAAGGACTTCCCTGGTGGCACATGGTTAAGAATCCGCCTGCCAATGCAGGGGACATGGGTTCAAGCCCTGGTCCAGGAAGATCACACACACCGCGGAGCAACAAAGCCCGTGCGCCACAACTGCTGAGCCTGCGCTCTAGAGCCCACGTGCCACAACTACTGAACCTGCATGCCACAACTACTGAAGCCCACATGCCTAGAGTCGGTGCTCTGCAATGAGAAGCCACCGCAATGAGAAGCCCGCATACCTCAACGAAGAGTAGCCCCTGCTCGCTGCAACTAGAGAAAGCCCGCGCACAGCAACGAAGACCCAACACAGCCAAAAATAAAATAAATAAATTTATAAAAATTAAAAACAAATTTAAAACCCTCCAAATAAGCACATGATGAGACATACACCTACATCTATATCATATATATACATTATATATCTCATACATACATACACATACACACACAGAGTGGCCTATAAAATAATCTATTTGCTTTTTCAAAAAAAAAGAGCTTACAAGCTAGTCAGGGCAATAATAAAACAAATGACATTTAATAATACAAGCAGGGAAATACACGGTTTGGTACTGCCAATTAAAAAGGAGTTTGGGGCTTCCCTGATGGCGCAGTGGTTGAGAGTCCGCCTGCCAACGCAGGGGACACGGGTTCATGCCCCGGTCCGGGAAGATCCCACATGCCGCGGAGTGGCTGGGCCCGTGAGCCATGGCCTGCGCGTCCGGAGCCTGTGCTCGGCAACGGGAGAGGCCACAACAGTGAGAGGCCCGCGTACCGCAAAAAAAAAAAAAAAAAAAAGGAGTTTGAAGCAGGCTGGTATTTTCGGAAGAAGTTCATGAATGAAGTGAGTGAATCTTATTAAGTAGGACAGGAAGGACTAGAGGAAATTTATGAGATGTACTGTTCCATGTTGGGAAACCGTGAATATTATTTTTCTATATCTATATTATTCATAATAATAAGTTATAAATTATGTAAATATATGACAGTAAGTAGCATTCTCTTGGGAGCTGTGTTAATAATTCCCCCATTTTCCATACCACAATACATTCATTCATTTCATCCATTGGATAAATACTTATTGAGCAACTATCATGCCTCAGGAACTTTTCTAGATGCTGAAGATACAGCAGTGAAATAATACAGATAAATGTTTCCACCCACATGGAATTTACATTCCAATGAGGACAGTCACATATAATCAAATAAATATACATCTGTCAGACTGAAGTAAGTGCTTTAGGGAAATATAAAGAAAAGTATGGTCAATAAGAAATGGAAGGATGGGTGGATGGTAGCGTGGAGATCTACTTTATGTAGGGTGGTGAAGAAAAGCCTCAAAGATAAAGTGACATTCAAGCAGTAAGCAATGTGGTTATCTGGGGCGGGGGAGGGGAGGAAGGGCTTAACAAATGCTGGCAGATTGGCATTTTATCAATAGCTAGATAAACAAAATTAAGAACATTTAAAAGCAACAGTAGCAAGAAAGACAAGGTGAACTTTCTCATATCAACTTCCAGGTCATTTTTAGTATTTATGATCGAATAGCTGAAGAGTTAATGTACTTCCCTAAACAACTCATTTCCTTCAACGAATTTTTAGCCAGATACAAGAGAGGAATTTAGGTGTTCTGTTATCAACTTCCTGTAAGGATTATTAAGGTAAAAATGCTGTTAAAAATTAGAAAGCTACAAAAAGTATAAATGTATTATACCACAAACCACCTAGTTAAATCTGAAATTATCCAGATAAATAACGAATACTTTCTAGTACAAGTATGTCCCAAATATTGCATGGAACAAACCTACGTATCTTTTAAATATATTGTTTATCTGAAACTTCAAAGTTAACTGGGCGCCCTATATTTTTATTTGCTAAACGTGGCAACTTTACAAACTGTACACTCGGTACTACATAAAATACTTCAAAAAAAAAACCTTAAAAGTGATAAAGACTAAAGGTAAATCATTAATACAATATCCAATAAAGCGCAGAAATATACGAGACTTTATTGATCACCTTCTTTAAACAGCTGGTACAAACAGGAAGATGCACATCTCCTACAAGATTAAACACTTCAGTTCCCGGAGAAAGGATTTCTTTTCGCACCCTAACTCCATCTACCGCATCGCCAGGAATGGCCGCCACATCGCACCGTCCACGTGCGCCTGCGTCCTACGAACTGCCAATTCTGCCACCCGGCTGAAGGTAAAGAGACGCTGGAGCCGCCTTTAGAAAGACACCGACGCGGCGGTAGCAGCCCAGGTCCGGCAGGCAGGACCTCAAGGTCCCTCGGAGCACGGCCACCATCTCCGCCACCAAGGTCCCCGTCGACGGGCTCCACGGCCCGTGCCGCCGCTTCCAACGGCCAGTCCTGGGGCCGCAGCTCGGGGCCTCCGGCGCGCCCCTCCGGGAACAGGTGCTCGCGGCGCCGGCGGGCGGACGCGGGGACGCTGGGAGGCGGTCTTACTTACCAGGTCCGGCGAAGGAGGCGCGGCCTCCGTGGGACAGGGAAAACACAGCCCCATGGGGATCGCGGCTGGGGGATTCTCCTCCTGGGACCGCCCCAGACCAGGCCGTGCGAACTGCGCGATCAGACCCGAGTCCCAGTTATGCGGTGCTCGCTCCGCCCTCAGCGGGCGGCTTGGTGACTGGGCGGCTCGGCTCCGCCCCGCTCCTCTGCCGCAGCGCCCCACCACCGCCCCGCGGCTCCACCCCCGCCCCACCATTCCTCTGGGGCTCGGCTCCGCCCCCCTGATGCCAGCCTCCAGCCTGGTCGTGCCTGGACCCCACCCCTGAAGCTAGCCTCCGCCCCACTGAGTAGCCGCCCCACCCACACTTCCAGAGGCTCTGCTAGGACGGGGCCTTGATCCCAGGAAACACCTGCTGAGGGCGACATGCAGAGGAGAGGTGGAAAAGCTTGGCTATGGCCTCAAAGCTAGCCCAGTTGGCTAGCCCTGTATAAATGAGTGACAAGACTCTGGATAGTTTATGCTACCCCTTTTGTGAGAAGGGACTCTGACCTCCAAGAAATTAAAGCCAAGATTTCAAGTTGATGTCAGCCCCCTTTTTGTAAGTGCCACTCAGTACTACTTCAGTTAAGAGGGCAGAACGTGAAATCCATCACTGTGTTTTAGAATTGAGCCTCATGAATGCACCTTTAGTTGAGTTTCCTATTAGTTTCTGGTGCTTTGGATTCATTTATCCATTCAAGAGTAATAATAATGTTTGATATATTCAGAAATATTTACATTGAATGTTTCTCAAATTTTAATAGGCATAAGAATCACCTGGGCATCTACTTAAATGAATTAACATATGAGTTAACAAATTTCACAGCCAAATGGATGTATCATTGGAAAATTGATGCAAGCGTGCAGGGTTCTTGATCTTAATCTTCTGTTAACAGTTTTATGAAGCCACAAAGTTTTCCTTTAGAATTCTATAATTTCTTACCCAGTTCAGTGCTATGGTCTAAAAATTATCAGAAGCCTGCACCTGTCAAAAAAATCCTTTCTATGACTCCTCTTGAAGATGAAGCATTTTTTGCAAGAGCATGGGAGTGAAATAGTGACCATATGTAAATGACAAAGGACTTAAAAAGACATGATTGAAGATCTGATTACAGTGCAATTGACAAAAAAACTTGGTTACTGCTGTGGCATACAACAATTCAAGATAATTACTAACATTATGGCTGTTAACATTTTACTAAGACATAACCAGATTTTTAGGAGCTCCATATAATTTCCAGTATATCTATATTAATAACATTTACCCATACAATATAAAATAAGAAGGTTTATCAGCACTCATTTGATAATGCTTCCCATGTAATTTAACATACCAAATAAGCCTAATTTGTTTAATATTTCTCTTTCTCAGATGCTTCAGGTATCCTCTCTGAAGCATCCTAGAGTTAGCTAGAAGTCAAAATAACTTCGATTAGAATTTGATATTTGGGAAGTTTTTCAAAAATATCAAAAAGGTTTCAAAATACTTGGTCACATAGGATTGTATGTCACAGTGGAACAATACTTAATTACTTAACCAGTGACAATAAAAGATTTCAAAAGCAAATGTCAAAAGTTGTAACAGATTACTGGTTAAAGGTAAAGAAACTTTGCAGTCAGTTATCCAAAGCAAATCAATATTTTAAGAAAACTTTGTCTTAATAGAGAGAAAGCCAAATTCAGGTTTTGTACCACTTTACCTTTCATAATAAAATTAATTTACTCAATTAAATTGATTCTAATCTTTATCACTCCTGACCACACATAGAATGGCTTTCTAAAGATTCATTTTTTTTCCCCTCACAATCTTCTACAACTTTCTATATCTACATTAATTTGTCCCTTATTTTCTTTCCCATTTAGGAATAACCAGCTTTAGGACAAAATTACTTTCTTTTCCCTTAACAAAACGCATTTCCATTCTTTATACCTTCTTTTTCCCATACAAAGATGTCTTCCTTATTAATTTTTACTAGTTTTAATTACATATTTAAATTATTATAATTCTTAACCTCAAAAAACTTAGTTTCTAGTGAAAACTAAGGAGTAAGCAATTTATGAACTTGTACATTAGCATTTTGTAGATAGGCAAACTTGTGAATACTATTTGTAGTTTCTAAAAACAGGTGATTCCTTAAAGAAAATGTCTCAGTGTGACACTAAACATATTTATTTATTTATTGTGAATTTTATTTTATTTATTTGTTTATGCATCAGGTTCTTATTAGTTATCTATTTTATACACATCAGTGTATACATGTCAATCCCAATCTCCCAGTTCATCCCACCACCACCCCCACCACCCCCGCGCCACTTTCCCCCCTTGGTGTCCATACATTTGTTCTCTACATCTGTGTCTCTATTTCTGCCCTGCAAACTGGTTCATCTGTACCATTTTTCTAGGTTCCACATATATGCGTTAGTATACGATATTACATATTTATCAATAGTCCTAAATATCTTTAGTTTCTCTGTAAAAGGAAACCTATGTTAGGTAATTAATATTTCAGTATCTTATTTGGAAATGATCTGGATATTCAATGAATTGCCATTATTGAACTTAATTTAGCAGTTTCAAGTTACAAAAAAAAAAATCTGGAGGACCTATTTTCGATAGATATACTTAAAACATAATTATTCCTAAAGAGTTCGCTTAAAACTCTTATTTAATTTACTTAAAAGTTTCATCATATCAAGTTATTTTTCTTGCTGACAAATTTTGTAATGGGGATAAGATCTTATTTGATTTCTAGTAAACCTAGGTACAATAAAAATATTATACTTAATGTTGATGACCCTAAAGAAATGTCTGTATTAATTAAACCAACAAACTGAAACTTGTTTTCATTCATTTAAATTAAATCTATTTCATTTAATCTATTAATTCTAGATCATGTGATCCTAAAATTCATTTGGGTTACTTTCTTTTATATTTCTGAGTATTTATATAAGCACTTAATTTCCTTTAAGCCAATTAAATAGAGTCCTTTTACAAATTAATATTGGCAATACCACACCTCTACAACACACATATATAAATATATACACACAGACACATAGTTTCCACTATGTGGACAGAGAATATAGGCAATATGTTATAGTAACTTTAAATGGAGTATAATCTTTAAAAATATTGAATCACTACATTGCACACCTGAAACTAATATTGTTAATCAACTATACTTCAATAAAAAACAAAACAGAACAAAACAAAACTCTCTCCTAGGACTGTTTAAAGATTTTAAACATTTTGTTTAAACACAAGTCATTATAAATATACAGCAGAGGAAATTTATTTCCCCCTATTATTAAATCATAACTCTAAATCTCTAAATAAGTTGTAAATCCAATTGTAAAAATTTAAACATGAATACATCATTTTCAAAGGCTTATGCATATTATTATTTGTTGAAAAGAAGTAAATCTCAAACTACCACAGAAAAGAAAGTGGTAGTAAGATATGGTATTTAATAAAATTCTAGACCCTGTAGCTTGGATGTTAAATGGCTGCACTGTTTATTTTGCGGAAATGGCAGAGCATTGTCTTTATTTTTCAAACGAAGTCAAATCACAAAATGCCACTTGATGTTAGAAATCTGCATATTTTGTTCTGGCATGATTTCTTCCATACAGACTTCAGCTTTATGTCCACTAGAAGAGATTAAAATACACAAAGAAAAAGAAATTCAATCAAAATATACATAAGGAAAAGTTTATACAAACTGTAAGTCCTCTGGGAAAAGTCTCAGAGAGAGAAGCCTTTCTTATACAAAAAGAATTGTATAAAGAGCTGGAAATGCTATTCTAAATTAAAACAAGGTCACATTCAGATAGAAGCCAGATATGAGAAGCACTATTATCAAATAAATCATATCTGGGAATAAATATGACATAAACATTTTTTTCTACGAGTCAAGCAACAAATGCTACAAGTAAAAAGAATTTGCAGAAACCAAAACTAACAATCAGGAGAAAGGGTAAAGGCATTTCTGAACATAATGGATTTGACAGAGATGTTAAGCATAAGGATTTTTCTTCCCAAGTCTTATGGTATGTGATTGACTGAGAAGATATGTTATACGCATCTATTGAGTGTTTGAAGTCTTGAAATGACCCAAAATGAAGTGAACAAAAGGGACAAATCAGTGAAAATGGAAAGATTATGTATATCACTATTAGGAAGAACTGAACCTTAAAATAATATTTCAGGATAATTTTAATATGCATGAATATTATAATTATATAATTAGGAGAAAACTTTTGTTATAGAGATTTTAAACAGACAAAATGAAAACAAAAACTACTTTTTCAAACTTTTCACAACACAACTGAGTGCTCTAGCCTCATCCTGCATCTTCTGTTCTACTGGGCACAATCCATGTTAATAAAGGACTTGTACGTATGGACTCAGACCTTTATTTTCATCCCAAACCATTTAAGATGTACAAAGTAGTGTTATTCTGTGTGGTCTGGTTTTGGTGCTAATCTTACATTCATTACTACTTTGCAACAAGATTAGTAGAGAAATTGAGAGTAAACACTTATGTTTGTTTATAATAATTTGATATTGCCATAACATTTTGATTGTATGTTACAGAATGATCATTCCACAATGGTTTGGAAATTAAACCAAACAAAATTTATCTTAGCCCACATTTGAGAAGCAGGGAGAGCCTGAGCTTAAATAGGAGGTATTATATATTTTGGTCAATATATAGAAGAAACACTAGGATAGTGTATACTTTGGACCTTTGAGCCCCTGACGTTCTTTTTTTCGGGAAAAGCATGTATTTTTTCCTTTACAGAATATCAGAACTTTCATGACTGCCTAGTACTGCCAAAAGAAAATATCTGGATGTTCTGAAGATAACTCCAGAATTTTTGTATTAACGACAATGAATACTAAGTACCAGACTGAGCTCAGGCTTTTCATGGATCATGCATTTTATTTTTTATATTTGTATTTATTTGTGAGACATTTCAGTTGTCTCTGAAAGCTCAAGTGAGTTGGTGGGATAATTGATAAAGAACATTTTGTAGATATTTCTATAAGACACATCTGGTAGCTCAAGAAAGAAAAAGGAGCTTTTTAATGGAATGCCCTAAATGGTTTGGTATTGAGGGCAAGGCACAAAAGGAGGAGATCAATGGCACAAGATATCAGCACTGGAAAAGGGACAGAAAGATTAACCAAACTAGGGCTTCCCTGGTGGCGCAGTGGTTGAGAGTCCGCCTGCCGATGCAGCGGACGCGGGTTCGTGCCCCGGTCCGGGAAGATCCCATATGCCGTGGAGCGGCTGGGCCCGTGAGCCATGGCCGCTGAGCCTGCGCGTCCAGAGCCTGTGCTCCGCAACGGGAGAGGCCACAGCAGTGAGAGGCCCGCGTACGGCAAAAAAAGAAAGAAAAAAAAAAAAAAACACAAAGCACAGATTGGGAGAAAATATTGCAAAACACATAAAGAACTGGTATCCAAAATATACAAATGACTCAAAACTCAACAACAACAACAAAAAATTAAAAAGTGGGCAAAAGGTCTGAACAGACACCTTTCCAAAAAAGTTATACAGATGCAGATAAACATATGAAAAGATTGTCAAGAGTACATATCATCAGGGAATTGCAAATTAAAACAATGAGATATCACTACACAACTGTCTAAATGGCTACAATCCCCAAACACTGATAACAAATGTTGCCAAGGATGAGGAGCCACAGAGAACTCTCATTCATTGCTGGTGGGAATGCAAAATGATACTGCTACTTTGGAAGACAGTTTTGCCAGTTTTTTTCCAAAGCTAAACATAGTTTTACCATATGAGCCAGCAATTGTGCTCCTAGGTACTTCCCCAAATGAGTTGAAAGCTTATGTCCACACAAAAACCTGCCCATGAAGGTTTATGGCAGCTTTATCGATGATTGCCAAAAATTGGAAGCAACCAAGATGTTTTTCAATAGGTGAATGAATCCATACAATGGATTAAAAAAATGTTATCAAGTCATGAAAAGATATGAAGGAAACTTCAGTGCGTATTACTAAGTGAAAGAAGCCAGTCTGAAAGACTACATACTGTATGATTCCAACCATATGACATTCTGGGAAAAGCAAAACTATAGAGATAGCAAAAAGATCAGTGATTGCCAGGGGCCTGAGAGGGGTGAGGGAAGAGGGAAGGGATGAATGTATAGAGCACAGGAGATATTTAGGGCAGTAAACAATCTCCTGTATAATATTGTAATAGTATATAAAATGTGTGTGTGTATATATATATATATATATATATATATATATACACATATATATGTTTGTGCGGGGGAGTGTCTATCAGCTTTATTGAAGTATAGTTGACCTGCAATAAACTGCACATATTTATTTGAAGTGTACACTTTTAAATGTTCTGACACGTGTACACCCATGAAACCATCACCACAAACAAGATAATACATACATACATATAAAGAGGCTATTTTCCTGATCAAAAAGAACCAATTCAGCAGGTGTATACTTTTCGCCCTTTGTCCTGTATCTTTTTCTTTTGGAATGTGGACACAATCTCTACCTAGGTAGAAGCTTTTATGAGACAATGAGAATAAAAATCATGTGAAAAGTGTGAAGGATCAAAAAGACAGAAGGAACCTGAGACTTCTTGGATGATTTTTGAAACCACCCTATCAACCCTAGACGGCCTACGTCAGGAGTTCTCCTTTGGAAGAAAAATACTCCTATTTGGTTAAACCATTGCAGTTGAGTTTCTCTTATAAGGAGATGAAGTTAGAAATTCCTAACTGACATAGCTATCCATTAGCTGGGCTTATAAAATATTTTCTTTCAAAAAGAAAACCAACAGAAAAAAAATCTTAATGATCAGAAATATAACTTTTCCCAAATCTTTCTGTAATCTTTCTATAATGAAATATAATCCTGATCCTGGAAGTTGCCTGAATAAGGCCAGGGCTCACTACTAAGGTGGAAGAGGAATGGATGAGGAAATTTGGGGATTTTCATCCTGAAGAAAAGTCTGCATATGAAGGGAGGTAACAGCTTTCTTCAAATATCTGAAGGACTTTCCAGTGGAAGGGCCATTGGATTTATGACTGGCTATTAGACGCATAATTGGTACCACATGTAAAAGGCTCATGGAGGCAATATAACCATGTTATGTGGAAGAACTTTTAAATCCTTGTCAAAGGTATGCAAAGATGGAATATAAGCTATGGTAGAGTTTTCTGATGTTGCCAAAGGTTCAAGCCTAGGCTGAAAACCTATTTGGCAGGAGATTTTGTGATTTATTGTCCAAATAATACAACCCAGAAGATTTAAGTGAATAACTTTAGGGAGTCAGATAATATACGCAAAGGAAAAACTGGAATCCAGAGCACTGAGGTTTCAAAGACCACACTCTTTCCATTAAACCACATCATCTCCAGGAGACAACTACAAAAGAGATTTAAATAACAGATGAGAATTTGATTAGAGGAGTTTTAAGGTATCTTCCCAGACTGCAGTTACTGATTTCTCAAAGGAAAGGAAAGAAACAAAATTTAGAGTGTTCCATAAATGAAAAATTGAGGATGCCTCTTGCATTTAAGGATCTGTTCATTTTAGTGGAGTCTCTACATTTACTAGGAGTCCTGGTTCTGGAACAGGGGCAGGTCTTGAAAAACGTTTACTAAATTTCCTCTTCTGCTTCCTTAGGTTTTGCATACGCTCAATATGTTTATCTGTGGACTTTGGGAAAATTAAAAGGAAAGAAGACATTTACAATGTTAACAGCATAGCATGCTGACAACATTTTTGGTTTGTGTCCATAAAAAAAGATAAACACAATCAGTGCATACAGCTTACATAGCTACATAGAAATAGGAAAAAAACTTTTTGCAAATGTGTGATTTATAGATGAAGAAAACATTTTGGAGCCTCAGTATTCTTTTTTTTGTGGTCTTAGTTGGGGCATGTGGGATCTTCGTTGCGGCGTGCGGGATCATTCCTTGTGGCGCGTGAGCTTCTCTGTAGTAGTGGTGCGAGGGTTTTATCTCTTCTCTAAGTTGTGGCGTGCGGATTTTCTCTTCTCTAGTTGTGGCGCACGGGCTCCAGGACATGTGGGCTCTGTAGTTTGCGGCATGCAGGCTCTCTAGTTGAGATGCGTGGGCTCAGTGTCGTGGCATGCGCGGGCTTAGTTGCCCTATGGCATGTGGGATCTTAGTTCCCCAACCGAGGATCGAACTCGCGTCCCTTGCATTGCAGAACAGATTCTTTACCACTGGACCACCAGGGAAGTCCCACCTCAGTAGAGTTTTCAAATGAAACTATTTACTCTTTATTTCCACTTCATTAACTGTGCACAATAGTGCACAATATGGACAATAGAAAACAATGTTAAGAAAGAAGAATAGGACTTCCCTGGTGGTGCAGTGGTTGAGAGTCCGCCTGCCAATTCAGGGGACACGGGTTCGAGCCCTGGTCCAGGAAGATCCCACATGCCACGGAGCAACTAAGCCAGTGCACCACAACTACTGAGCCTGCGCTCTAGAGCCCGCAAGCCACAACTACTGAGCCCACGTGCCACAACTACTGAAGCCCGAGTGCCTGGAGCCTGTGCTCCGCAACAAGAGGAGCCACCGCGTGAGAAGCCCACGCACCGCAACAAAGAGTAGCCCCCGCTCGCCACAACTAGAGAAAGCCCGCACACAGCGACAAAGACCCAACGTAGCTAAAAATAAATAAATAAATTTATTTTTTTAAAAAAAGGAAGAATAAATCATACAATGAATTTTGTGTGATCTTATGTTTATAAAGTTCAAAACCAAGAAAAACAATATCGTTTTAGAAGCACGTAGGTGATAAACTATTAAAGAAAGAGATTAGCTTGATAAAAATAAAATTCAAGGTAGTGGTTACCTCTGGGAGAGACACAGGGAGGTCGAGTAAGGAAGCGGCTCCTAGATGAGTTCAAGGATACTCATGTTTTCTTAAATTGGAGGTATATTTTGTTACCCTGCTGTAAAATTATGTATGCTACACATATCCTTGTGTATGTATCACATGTTACATTAAAAAAAGGAGAATATTAAACCATTTAGGTTATCCTAGTTAAGACTCATTCTGATAGTAGTCACAAGATCCTAGAGTCTCAAGAAAGATAACACAGAAGTGTCTAGCTGATAGAACTTTTGTCCTATTAGGGACGATCACACATAAAGGGACAAGATAAAGTCACACTTTTGAATTAACCATAATTATTTATTTAAACATTACCTGCCTTTCAGTGATGTCTGAAGGATAATGCCATTTTGAGCCTTCCTACATAACATGTAAAATTAAAAAATAAAATAAAACTCATGAGCAAACAGAAAAATCAGCTATTATAATAGGAAGCCTATGCTACTGTTTTCTATTTATGTAATAGATGCCTATTATCCCAATTGCAAGAGGCAGGATCAGAATAAGAGCATCAAAGTAAACATTGGGGTGGAAGATGAGATAGTATTTTCAGAAAAAAGAACCTGCTATGAACCACATTACCGGGACTACTGAGATTTATTCTGGAAGGAAAGGATGTACAAGAAATCCAAAAATTCATGTTTCTGTTGGTACTAAATATTGTCATGCTGGGTCAATAAGTCATTCAACAAACAGATGACTGCACGCGCCTGGCCTCCAGCAGGTGCGAGGTGGGGCTTTTCCTCTTCCCGGTGGGTCCTGCAGCCCAGAAATTAGTCTGCCTCCTTCACCCGGGATTTCCCAACCCCAAAGCACCAACCCCCGCGTAAAGTCCAGCAGCGCGAGTGGCCGAGGCGGCCTCCCACGGGGGAGGCCGGCGCCAGGGCGGCAGAGGGCCCGGGGGGACTCACGGGGTTGACTTGGACAGCGTCGTCCTCCCTGCAGCACAGGCACATTCTGCAGAGCCTCGCAGCGCCGCGGCGCCCACTGCCGGACCCCCGCCAAGTCCTCGCGGGTGCGCCACCTACAGCCCGCGAGCCCCACCCGGTCCCGTCACAATTCTCTTTATCCTGGCCGGGAGGGCCCCGCCCTTTCCCTTAGCTGTCTTCCAATCCCAGTGCCGGGAAGGTGGAGTTCCTAGCCTCGGAAGAGCATCTGTGGAACTAGGGATGTCAGGTCACCACAATCCCCTATCCTTCCGGCTCTGTCGCTCAAACACCCACATAACACCAATTTTCTATCTTCCAGTCCGGAACTCTCTACTCTCTCTCCAGGGAGTTCCCTTCCCTTCTAACACATCTAGCTTAGATTCCACGGTCCCTCACATTAGCCTATCCTCAGGGTTCTGAATTCCAACACCTCATTGTTCTTCCGTCACAGTTTCCAGTTGGATCCATCCAACTACTTGTCTTCAGGTCCATAACCGGGCTGAAGGGGGGGGAAATCTTGAAGATGGCTACAATACATATTCATGATCTCCAGCTTAAACTGGGTCCTCATCGCTGCTTACCACTTTCATGTTGCACTACCTCTTTCTTTTTAGTACTCCTCAGCATTTCCTTCAAACTTTCTTCCCTCTATTAAAATCTGAATCCACCATCTCCCCATCACTTTTAGCAGAAGTAGGACAGTTCTTGCTTCACACACTAATAATGGCTAACACTTCTGTAAGGCCAACTGGCCCGAGGCAGGGGAACACAATCAGATTCACAGGTTGCATCAGACAGAAATTCTCCGGACCACCCAGTTCCAGAAACTGCCCTGGAGACATTCCGGAACACCCAGTTCCAGGAACTGACCTGAGGACTTTGAACCCAGCCCAGCCTTCCCGCCTTTCGAGGGGCGGGACTAACGGTCCCCCAGGATACCCAAAAAGACCACCAAATAAGGAATACCCTGCGCCTTCTCAGATTCACCACACCCCTTTCCCTTCTTCCCCTATAAAATCTTGCCCAACCCTCGCCCGGGTGCGACTTCTCTGGCCCCTTTCTCTCCCACCAGTGAACCTCGCCCGGGAGCTCTCCCTAATAAAGCTCACTTGAAGCTTTCCTCTGTTTCGCGGTGCCGTTTGTTAAGATCCGACCTTACAACTTCTATAGAGTTTATGCTTAGCATATTAACTCATTAACTTCTTATAGCATCCCAACAGGGTAAATGTGTGATGATTGCGGGCTGGAAAATAAGGGACTAGTATGTTAAATAACTTGCCCAAGGTTATACAACTGGAGAATGAGCTGGGATTTAAATCCACAGTCTGCCTCCAGAGCCTGTGCTCTTAATACTGTGCTATGCCACCAACTGCTTTTAAAAGCGATAAAACTAATTCTGGGCATGCAGAAAGAATTTAGTAACTGGGAATAACTGCTGCTGGGGTCCATTGCTACTGCCAGGTGAAGTGTCATGGCTAGAGTGACAGAGCAAGAGAACAGGTCTGAGTCCAATCCTTCTCCCCTCCACCTGCCTTCCAATCTTCCTTCAGCGCCCACTATTGGCTAAATCTACAAGGACTCCAGCTGGCTAAATTTCCAGCTCTTTTATTTCTAAAGAGAAATAAAATACGCAGAGTCCCAGCCCTGGCTTCACAAAGTAGAATATGGAAGAGTGAGTTTAGAGCTGAAAGACAAAAGGTCAACAAGTGGCACAGCAACCATCGTGCCCTAAATCCCTTTGCAGTCCTTCAACTATACATCTTTGAGAACGGTTTCAAACCTCCCCACTACCCATATTGGTAACCTGTATCACACTACAGTCAGCCAATGTCCTGCACCAGACACAAATTTCAAAATGTGATATGGCCAAGAGTAAGGGGCAAGGGTATTAACTTTCTGATTCTGGACAGTATATTTGCATAAAAATTGCCTTTGCAGAAAAAAAAATGCACTTTAACTGTAAGATAAATTATGAAAACTCCTAAATACTAAATGTAAGCAGAATCAATATTCCTACTTATTCATGTTTGATTGGTATAGAGCTGCAATTCTCAAAGTAAACTCCAGAAAATACCACCATCCCAAAATGTTTTACATGAAATTTTACATGAAAAAACAAAACAAGTAAACAAGCCACACTTCCCTCCTACCTAAAAATGGGTACTGAGTTCAAATAAGTTTTGGACGTTATGGGTTAAACAAAGTTAAATAAGTATCTTTACTGTAGGACTACTCAAACCCTATTAATATGCTAAAGTGATTATGAATTTCCAAAAGGGTATATATTATACGTTTGTCTAGTTTATTGCTTGTGGGACCCTTTTTCAGTGTCCCATTTGTAATCTCTCTCATTTACACGTGGAGGATTCTAGATTAAAGACTGAATCCTTTTACTGAATAACTAAATATTATTTTATATTACTTTAAGCATGACCTTGCAATGTCATAAACTACATCAATAATTTTTTTAAAAAAAATTATTTATTTTATTTATTTTTGGCTGCGTTGGGTCTTCGTTGCTGCACGCGGACTTTCTGTAGTTGCGGCGAGTGAGGGCTACTCTTCGTTGCGGTGCGTGGGCTTCTCATTGCAGTGGCTTCTCTCATTGCGGAGCACGGGCTCTTGGCACGCGGGCTTCAGTAGTTGTGGCGCACGGGCTTAGTTGCTCCGTGGCATGTGGTATCTTCCTGGACCAGGGTTCGAACCCGTGTCCCCTGTATTGGCAGGAGGATTCTTAACCACTATGCCACCAGGGAAACCCCATCAATGACTCTTAATATCAATATTTAAATCAGATTTTTCCCACATGCAATTGTTTTTCTCATTTTCTGTCTAAGCAAAATTTGCTGATCTTTGTTTTATATCTTAAGTGGCCGTTTCATAATGCAAGTAAGATTAGCTTGTTAGAGTGTTTCTGCACTGCAGCTGGTATTTTTATTATCTTTGTGTATTTGAAAAATATATACTGATGAAATCAGTTGAAGTAACATTGCACTAATAAATGCTATGTCTATATCTTGTAAAACAGGATAAGATTTATCAAATAGAATATCTACACAAATTTCCTTAGTTTAAATATTAAGTATTTTCTTTCATTTTTTGCAAATGAAATCATTTTAAGTTTGTGTCTCTTCAGCTTTCTTTTCTATCATCCCTAGTATTTCAAAACTTGGTTATTTAGCAACTGAATTTATAAAAACATTTAGATATTTCATTCACATTTTTAAAAGCTTGTCATGTTTGACATTTCCATAATTAGATTTTATTTTGTAAGATTATACAAATATAGTGCAAGTTCTTAAAAAACTAAACTGTAAGCTTTTCCACATAAATGAAACAACTTATGCAGAAATACAAATGGAATGTCAACATTGATCTGTCTTGTGCCATTATTTACAGATTTTCTGTTTTGTTAGTTTGTTTTCTGGGTTTCCAACAGGCCATGGAACCTATTTGGGGGCATTAAGGAACTTTACTTATTTACTTTGACTTCTATATAACTATTTTTCGATTTGAAACTATTTTCCACAGTACATAGGAGAATTTTGACAAATTCATATATTTAGAATTTTCCTATGATTTTATTTTTAAAAATAGCTTTGAGGGAGTAAAACTTTTTTAGATCCTAAGATTCTCTAAACACTGGAAATTTTTCTTACAATTAAAGTCTGTTCCCTTTCCAGGATAAAATGCTATTTGTCTACTTAGTAAATAAGATGTTGACAGATTCATCACTCTTTCTTTTTAGCCATTTTTTCCTTCTACAAATATCTATATCCAGTGAATGACTCTTCTGTTCCAGTCTCTGTGGCTTGTGCTAGAGTCTTAGTACTGAATAAGCCAGATTCCTATATGAATGGGTACGGTGTAAAATAATACCAGTGTAGGGCTGACTCCATGGGTGTACAGTCTGTGTAATCACACTTAGAAAGATTGATGCTCTGCTCTTGCTGTCTTAAAATTCTTAATTTTTAAGCAAGTGGCTCTGAATTTTCATTTGGCACTAGGACCTACAAATTGTGCAGGTTGTCTTGACCCTACCCCACAACGTTTGTGAGAAACATTGTTCTATCTATCATCTATCTATCTATATCTATCATTATATCTCTGGGACACAGTAGCATTTTGTATCATTTTTTATTATTATTTTATGTAGGGAGTTTATAGCAGATTTTTCCTTTTCTGTACCCATGCAGTTAAATTGTGAAATCTAGGTTAGAGACTTTTAATATGTCTATATTAAGTTACATCTTTTTAAATTCAACCTATCATTTCATCCTGTCAAGAACCCTTTTGTTCTCTATAGCAGAGCACCTCCATGTCATCTGCTGACCAGATCAGCTTGTTATCATCATCCAAATTTGTGATGAAAATCTTGCACAGAACAGGACTGAGAAGAACTCTCTGTGTCTCAGCACAGAAAGATGCACAGAAGTTTCATCCATAAGTATTTACCAGTACCTTTTGGCAGAATTGTTTATTCAGTTATAAATTCACTCAACTTTGATATCAGCTAGATCTGATTATATCTATCTTGTGCACATTAATATCATGAAATACTTTTTCAAATATATTACTGGAATCTGGATGTGCTTTAAGCTACTAGTCCACATTGAAGCTTGTTCAGTAAACTTCTCCCTAACTTAGAAATTGACTTAGATAAAATTCTAGAGTTAATATTGCATAAAGAAAGCAATAAAGGCGTTAAACTAGGGAGGAAAAGAAACAGCATTTTTGTTGGACTGTTTTATATTTATTTCGTGGGTTAGTGTATTAGTTTTCTATGGCTGCTGTAACAAATTACCACAAACTTGGTGGCTTAGAGCAATAGAAGTTTATTCTTTTACAGTTCTGGAGCCAGAAGTCTGAAATCAAGGTGTCAGCAGGGCTTTACTCTCTCAGGGAGCTCTCAGGTAGAATCTGTTCCTTGGCTTTTCCAGCTTCTGGTGTCTGCCTGCATTCATTGACTTGAAGCTACATCATCCCAACCTTTGTCTTCATCTTCACACATCTCTCTCTTCTATGTATGTGTAACCTCTCTGCCTTTTATAAAGGTGCTTGTGATGGTATTGAGGGCCCACCTAGATAACCCAGGATAATCTCATCTCAAAATCCTTAATTTAATCACATCTGCAAAGACCTCTTTTCCAAATAAGGCATCAGTCATTAGGTTCCAAGGATGAGGACATGGGCATATCTTTGAGAACAGTTATTAACCTACCACAGATAATTTTGCCTTTTAATTTTGAATTACGTATAGGAAGGGCATTGTACATTTTCATCCTTAGGGCTACTATATATCTTAACCTGGTCCTGGGTAGGGGTTAGTTTCACCTGCTTCTCATGAGAACCTGCTTGTTCTTTCCACCACCTAGGGCTGTAGCTCCTCACCTTTGTGTTGTAGAGCTAGGGCCACACTTAACGTGTCTCTAGGTTACTGGGCCATTGCAAGGAAAGCAGTTAATCAGCTGCTGCAGTTAGAATGCTAGAAGTAACAAGTGACATCTTTTGCCATTATTAACTGTGAGAAATTATTTTTGACAATTTTTTTATGGCACTTTTAATCACATATCTCTATTGGTATGACATAGGTCATATGTCACTGTTTCTGGTCTCTGAATTCCTTCTGGACCAGCAGATAAGTCCGGTCTCTGAGACTGGGCACAGGAATGAGCTGGCAGAGTTAGTGAGCTGCTAGCTGGTGATGGTGCCGAATGAATCTTGGGCCTGGCAGAGACTGCTACCAGAAAAAACAAGGCAGAACATGCACTTATAGGAGAGGAGATAAGGGGCTTGGACTAGAGAAATTCCACAAGGCACGGGAAATCAGAGGCCGGCATAGACCATCTCCTAATTTACCTTTGTATTAATGGGTAGGTAATGAGTGAACAGAGGAGAGATAATAGAGAGACGTCAGAATCCACATGACATGCCCTATAGGCAGGGAGGGACCATATAGGGAGTCACCTTCACATTAGCCTGGGTGATAAGAAAGCTATGGGTGCAATCTGGCAATTTTAAAAGGTGAGGTTAAACAAAGAGAGATGGAATTGAGAATTGAGGTTAGAAAAGGTGAAGTAAATCAACGGGAAGACCCCAAACCAGTGGGGGTCTCCAGCTTCTAGAGCTTTGGGCAGCTGATATGCCAGGAACCCTGCTTCCACCCAGTTAAATTTTCTCCTAAGTTGTTTTGCACTTGATCTGCAGTTCAGCCTCTTTACCTTTTTGCTGGTTCTCTGCATCTCTCATGCCTGCCCCAGTGTAAGGTCAGAAAAAATGAGTTACCTTATGTCAGAACGCCTATGAAGTCTCTATTTCAGAATTCTTTCTCAACAACTTTATTTTGAAAAACAGTTTCTCAGGAAAATGCATTAGTTGGAAATTGGCCTAAATGGATCCCAGCTTTGAGTACTTACTGAGGTCACCTAGATGAATCAGTAAAAACACAAAGAAATTTGGTAGTTATGTCTTGAAGTAGAACTTCATATTTGGAAGTACTGAAAGTCTTGTAAACAAGGCTTTTAAGAAATCACTTTAAAAACTAACTAAATAAATGGCTATGCTTTGGAGATTTCTAATACACATATAAAGGACAAATGAAAATAATAAACAACTGTTCTAATGTTATGTGAAAGAGTACCTAGGCTTTGGATAAATTTCCAGTAACATGTAATAGCATCAAACTAAAATTTTAAAAGTGCTGTATTCTGAGGCACTGAGATGGAAGTGAAAATGAAAGTTGTTGAAAACTGCTCAAAAAAAGGCGCTTGTGACAATTAAGACAGTGATGTTGAAAATGCATGTGAAGAGGTTGAATAAAACTGTTTAATGAAATGCGGGTATGGAAATAAGCAATATTTCTAAACTAATATATTTTTATATAATGTGGTATTAAACATGGATGTATAAGAAAATAAGTTAAGTAATACAAGTAGACATTTAGCTATTACAGTTACCTCTCTAAACGTTTAAGGGCTCAAGTTGACCCCCCCAAAAAAAAAACCTTGGAGATATTTGCCCTCCTAAATGGTCTCTTTCTTAATTGGAATGTTTGGAATGTTTTAACTTATTAATCAATTGTATATTACAAATTCAAAATGTTTAGAAAGGACTGCAAACACAATTCCTTACCCTAAAGAACCCAGTCTTACTATTAAATCATCAGACGCACAAGCATGCACGCACACATGCACACTTTGAAGGATGGTGCTGTTAAATGGTAAACTGAGGCATATTGAAATTTTTATGAATTTATTTCAGCAAGAATTGATTCGAATGGGGCAGCACCAAACCAGAAGTGTTTGGGAACCCTGGCTGACAGGAGCCACTTTCTCTTATACAGAGAAAGTGCAGAAGCAAAGAAAGGTTATTTGTCTATAGTTTAAAGCCTAATTGGCTGTTTGAGAGTGGTTGTAATTAGCCTCTTGATTTCTTAGCATTGAGGTATTTACAAACTTAGATTTTCGGTTGCTTACATAGGCTACAGTGGCATTACAGCCTCATCCTCTAATGGCCTCCTTGTTTGATTAATTTAACAGTGCAAAACATTCTCTCAAGTCTCTGCGTTTCATTACATACAGTCAGCCTAGAGAAACATGTAGGGACCTGTTCTTCTCAGCTTCGCATTTATTTTCTGATTTATGGCCACCTAGGTTATAGGATCCTTTGTTCTTGCTTCATCCTAAAAAGCAGATCTTCACACATAAGAGTATTCTGGATCTTCAGAGCATCAACAACATGAAAAATACTTAGGCTGATGTGATCAACTTTCACAGCAAAACTTAAATGATTCTCTCCCCATCAGGGGTGACGTTCACAAACTGAGGGAAAAACTTCTGTTGCTGTCTCCCAGGCTACAGCTCTCAGTAAGATATGGAACAAAACTCAACTCACAGCCCTTATGTTGTGTGTTTATCTTTCGATTGACATATTTATTGGAAAAAAGCACAATGCAATTTAATTTTAGAACAAAATTAATTAACACTTAAGTTTTACAGATGGAGGGAACTCCTCTTAAGTACTTAAAAGTCTTAAAATCTCAAATTGTGGGGAAGGTGGGATGGGAAAGATGAAAATGCTAAAACTGTCATTCCCATGTAAGAGCAGACAGTTGTATTCATATTCATGGGGATTACAAATCTCTTCCTTCCTGTATTCTTTAGTTTTGACTATCATATAGTTTTCTACACCAAATTGATATTTTGAGAACACAAATAAAAACACATAGTATAGAAGTGGAGATTGAAAATTTATCCAAATAGCACAGAGATCTATTTGTTAAGTAAGAAAAAGAATTAAGACATAATTATTTTAAGACTTCTGATTCCATCTTATATTAAATCTTTATTTAATTAGTCTACCAAAACTGCATTGGGTATTTAACATCATAGAAGTAAATATGAATTGTTCTTCTGATTCTTTTTTTTTTTTGGCTGCATTGGGTCTTCGTTGCTGTGTGCAGGCTTTCTCTAGTTGTGGTGAGTGGGGGCTGCTCTTCTTTGTGGTGCGCGGGCTTCTCATTGCGGTGGCTTCTTTTGTTGCATGCAGGCTTCAGTAGTTGTGGCAAGTAGGCTCAATAGTTGTGGCACATGAGTTTTGTTGCTCCACAGCATGTGGTATCTTCCTGGACCAGGGCTTGAACCTGTGTCCTCTGCATTGGCAGGTGGATTCCTAACCACTGCGCCACCAGGGAAGTCCCTCTGCTGATTCTTTATACAAGCATAGGATCATTAAGAGTTGGATCAGTATTTCACAGAAGACATTTTCCAGACACCAGGAACTGAAAAACCAGTGTGGGAAATATCTCACTTTACCCTTACAGATATGATGACTTCGCTTTTTTACAAAAGACAAAAAAATTAAAAGTAATGTTGTTTCTTAAAAAGTATTGTCTTTCAAGCATATATTATATGACAAATATAAATGTCAGTGGATCATTATATTGGTACTTAACTGACTGTCATAACATTAAGTTACAGTGTGGATTAAATAATAAAACCCTTGGAAAGTTCCTCTTTCCTACCTTTATGTAGAACTGACACAATGAAAAGGATGAAACTTTATTGAACCGATGCCATTTTTAAGGAGTACTATGCTGGTCACATGGACTGATTTGCTCAACAATATGGCAGGTTTGGATACCATGATTTTGACATTTATATAGCACTTTTACATACGTTTCTAAATCTTTCATTTATAAATCATTTATTTCGTATGGTGTTCATTTCATTTGCACTCCATAAACCTTGGGAGGAAAGTAAAGTGCAAATAATTCCCTTTATTTTAAAATTAAATTTTAAAAACAGGTGAAGCTCAGAGAACTTAGGAGAACTAACTAAAGTGATTTCATTTAACATTTATTAAGTCAATAGGTATTTATTGAAAACTGTATTAGTTAGTATTCGTTTAGTTGCAAGAAGAGAAAAACTTATGAAAGTAACAAACTGAAAGATTTTATTATTTTGGTTTACCTGACTGGGAAATACAGGAGGAAATCTGGTTCAGTCAAATAATTATTCATCTCCATTAGCTTTGTTTCCCTCTATAGGTTGGCCTTACTTTGTCTTGCTGTGGAGAGATTTTTCTGCAGATAAAAGGGACCTCTGCTACCCCCATCCTGCTGCATTTTGACCCACTATCTAATAGAGAGTCCTCACTGTTAGCTTTTGGGGAGGAGTCTAATGAGTATATAGGACCAGTTAAGAGAACTTTTAAAATACACCATTAAACAGCTCAGGTTAAATCACATTAAATATGATTAGTACTAATAAATTAATGGAGCATCTTTTCTTTAACTCAGAAGTTTCAGCATTCTCATTTTTAGGTTGAATCTAATCAACACTTTAGAACAGTGACAAATTATTATTCCTTTCTTTGGACTTTTCTGTCCAAGTATAAATGAGTGAAATCTGAATGTCATGGTTGGTTTTAGAGATACCCACGCAGAAAGAAGCCCAGGATGACAAATAGAAAGTGTGTCATTCAGCCTGTGGAAAACTACTAAAGGAAATAAAGTGAACTCGGCTAAGAACTGTAAAGTTCTGAGAAGGAAACGTATTAGTCGAGATTAGAAAATCTTTTTATTAGGCTTTAAAAATCGGATTTATATACAATCCACATTTACTCAAACCCCATTAAGTAGCAATGAAAACAGGCAGGGTAGAAAAAGTAGAGGCTTCACTGTAAAAAATATCTTGGCTCAAATTTTCTTTGCTCTGTTTCGGTATGAGCTACCTTAGGTGCAGCTAAACCACATCTCTGTTTTCCAGTCAGTAAGACAGAGCTAATCTATTTCTTAGAGTTGTAAGATTTAAGAAATACTGTAAAACATGCTCAAGTATGATTTTACTCTTCTTTAAAACTATTTGGGGATAATTTCTCATATGGCTGAAGTTTGCACAGGGACAGCAAAAGAAGAGCTAGGGAATGAGTTACTAAAGGGACATGTAGCCTCTTTCTCCATAAGGATCAATGCAATGCATAATAATTCTTTATAACATTAAAATATTATGTTGAATAACTTAGAATAATTCTTAGAATCAGGAGGTCTAGCTACTTTGCAAGTATTATTATTTTTTTCTAGAGTGGTTAGAAGTCATACCCATGAAGTGTGAGCAACTGATTTCCCAGCACAACTCTTCAGAATGTGTTCATTTTTAGAAAAATATCCAGCAGGTGGCACCACAATCATAATATTTACACAGTAACAAGTTTGTAGTGAGGGAGAAAAACAAAAATTATTATGTAGCCAGAAGATGGTGCTAAGTGACCAATCTTTAAAAGCCAATGTCTGTGTTTGAAATAGGCAACTTCCATTTTAGTGAATTCCAGGATTTATAATCAGGATGCTGTTGACACCATTGTTTGAAATTCTTCAATTTTAAACTTCAAATTTATTATTTATACAATAAAAGATCCCCGACCAGCTCAAGAAAGCAAGAAATACCTTTCTACTCTACTTTTATAACTCACAGTGGTTGCAAAGATAAAAGACTATATTTAAAATTTTTTATTTTACTGTTTCTCTAGTTTCATATGTTCAAGATTATACTTTTTTAAAAAATATAAGGACTTATTGTCCACCTCGAAATTCCTTATTCTTCTCCTTCTATTCTTCCACTAAGATTCTCTTAGGAAAATGAAACGCTGAATTGGAAGAGCTAGAACCTGCAGATATGCTTTCTGACATGTCCAAATCAGAAAAAAAAGTTTTGAAACATTTCTTCTGTATATACTCTGTGGACTTTTCTAAAATACTGTTTAACGTCTTCGTATATTCTGTTAATGTTCAAGTCGTTAATCACTTTAAAATAATAGAAAATAAAAAATTAAACTGCTTTCAAAGTTTGCTTTAAACTTTCATCTAAACAAAAACTGTATTCTAGGGGCTTCCCTGGTGGCGCAATGCTTAAGAATCTGCCTGGCAATGCAGGGGACATGGGTTCGAGCCCTGGTCGGGGAAGATCCCACATGCCACGGAGCAACTAAGCCCATGCACCACAACTACTGAGCCTGCGCTCTAGAGCTCGCCAGCCACAACTACTGAGCCTGTGTGCCACAACAACTGAAGCCCGTGCGCCTAGAGCCCGTGCTCCACAACAGGAGAAGCCACCACAATGAGAAGCCCATGCACCGCAACCAAGAGTAGCCCCTGATCGCCACCCCTAGAGAAAGCCCGCACGCAGCAATGAAGACCCAATGCAGCCAAAAATTAATTAATTAATTAAACAAAAAAAGAAATGTTAAAAAAAAAAAAAACTTCTAAAAATTTGTGGTGGTTCATTTGGAATTCTCAACACTTGCCTATTAAACATCTCTTAAATGCACCCATTTCTCACCAGTCACCCCATCTCCTTCATCCTCTCGCCTCAGCTACTGGACCATTCCAATAGCCTCTTAGTAATTAACTTACATTTCCTCCTTCTCCCCCTCCAACCTGTTTTCTCTCATGAGATCAAAGCGACATATTGTAAATGCAAATTTGATCATTTCACTCTTGTTCTTAAAACTCTTCAATAATCTTTGTAAACAACCAAACCTCAAACATGCCCAAAATTCACTTCTCCAGGTCAATCTCTTAGGAAGTCATTCTTCCCATTCATTTTCTATGCCTTTTGCTACACGACCTTTTTCAGACAATGCTCCCTCCTCCTACAGGTCTTGTCTTCTTTCAATTAGCAAATCTGTTCTCCTATGTCTCCATCTAGATGTCTCATATGCATTCTTTGGATCACAACTCAAATCATCGCTTTCTCAAGAAAGCTTACCCTATCACTCAGGGTATCAGAGCTTTCTATTACTTGTCCCACAGGACTGGCTAACTCTCCTCTGTGGCACTCCCTTCTGTAATTGACATGGTTTATGGGAGGTAAATTGATTAATGTCTCTTTTTGCCCTAACTCTACCATAAGCTTCATGAGGACAGAGGGGTGTTCACTTTTCTTACTGGTGAGTTTGAAAGTGCCATACTTGGCATGTGGAAAGCTCTCAATAAATATGTCAATTGATGGAATGAATGATTTAAAAAAAAATCAGAAGTCTCTGGAAAGTGTAGTTGACCTTATGGGTTCAGAATATCTTCCACTGGCAAGATGTTTACCCTTAAGAGAAACCTCAGGTTGCAGATGGGAGCTGTCTTCAGATATCTACAAGGCTGTCATGAGACAGAAGGGTGAAGCTTATTGTTTGTGTATCCAGAGGGTTGATCTAATACCGAACGCTTACAGAAAGAAAGAAATCCAAGATTTAAAAAATCTGAGTATCTGACAAATTTCTGCATTCAGTGGAGAAATGTCTATAACTTAGAGATATTTGAACGTAAATTAGTAGTCCATCTGGTGAGAGGCAGAAAGGGGAATTCAAGAACCAGCAGGGCAATTAAGTGGCCTTTGAAGTCCCTGTGAGCTTTGAGATTCTATGGAGGTATGATTTGTTGAAAAGATTATCTCTGTCTTTGCCATGCTGATTGCATTCTGAGACAAATGCTGAATGGAGTATGGCTTCTTCCTTAGAGTTTTGGAGAATAAGTTTCACTGTGTTTAGGACTTAAAAGAACATGTGATTTCCTAACATGATCTGTACCACTAATTTCAGCTTAGGTTTACATTGTCAACCTCTTCTTGGGATACACCTGAAACAAAATGTAACTAGAACTTGCTTCAGATATATTATTTTCTCTGATAACTGAAATTACATTTTTTTATGTAACTTTTACTGCATCACTGATAACATTTACTGATAAACTTTTGAGAATACATTTGATTTTGGGAACAATAAAATTTGTTTAATTTGTTTTTTGGGGGTATTCTAAATTCTGCATTTCACACATCTCAATTCCATCCATAAATGTAAGTGGTTAATGAGTTCTTTGTTCTGTGAATCTAGTTTCAGACTACTGCAGGAAAAAGGGTTAAGATCTTTACACTTAATATATAAGCTCCTAACTTTTATGCCTCAACCTAGATTTTATATTAAACTACAAACAAAAATATTAATTTACCCCCAGGCTCATGATACTATATAAACTAAGTGGCTCTTAACTGTTTTTGGTAGATTGAAAACAAAACTTTCATTTGAAGACCTTCATATCAATTTAATTCCAAGTACAGTGAGATATACATTGTACCATTTTCATGAACAAAAATGAGGAAGCAATCTCAAAGTTGATTGATAGGATAAAGGTTAAATAAACTACATATGTAAAGTAAGCCACAATACAGCCTTTTAAAAGAATGAAGTTGTGTAATGAATACTGACATGGAAATATGTCCATGATATACTATTAAGAAAAAGTATCAATTAGCAAACAGTATGGACAGTGTGTTCCCACTTTTAAAAATGATGTAAATATATCAAAAGATGTCAGAAAGTTTTTATCTAATCTGGTAGCACTGGTTATCTCTGGGCAGTGGGATTGCATATTGGAATGGCTGCAAACATGAAAATTAGAATCTCCCTTTTTATACATTTGATACACTTTGTTGTGGGTAAAATTTTTTCCCACATGCATTTACCTTTAAAAAGAAAACCTAAGAAGGACACGAACTAATACAATCTATTGTTCACTTTCATCTGTAAGAATAAAGAGGAGGAAATGAATCATAGCCAGAGACTAAGATGATATTCACTTCCAGTGTACACTGTCAAAATTCAGAGTTCTTTTGTGAGAAGAATAATAATGAAATCACACATACGGATCAGAATAACTAAATATCTACTTCCAAATCATCCTTGCTCTTGCCCTTACCAGCTCAAGGAGAAACTCTAGCTTTCTGCAAAATCTCTTTCTACCCCAAATTTTCTTCAGGCCCAGGGGATTTCTCACAGCTCCATCTCACTACATTTTTGTCCTACCATGTTGGACGCCACCATTTCCCCACAGGACTGCTGTTGCTTTACTGGGCACAGTGGATATGGCAGAAATGTTAGAACTCTTAGCTATTACAGATATGCCATGGTTTCTCTCAGTAGGCTTGAGTAGACAGAAGGGAGCATACGTATAGTGGTGAGCAAAGGGCATTTCTGGGAATTGTAAAGAGACCAGCTAATTTAAATAAAGAATTTGTGTTGGTGAGAAATGGCATGAGATTTAAAAGGAGTATTTATGTTACACAAGATATAAGATTTACAGTCACAAGATAATAAAATATAGGTGAGTCAGTAAGGCTGAGTGCAGAAAACAGAAATTACTATAAGTATTTTCAGCAGAAAAGAATTTAATACAAGATATTAGGTGCTTACACAATTGTTGGAAGGACTGAAAAAACAGGTCCTGGGCTAGACATTCTGAATGGGTTCCTAGAATAACACAGAGCTGAACCACAAGGGGAGCTACCATCTCAGAGGCAGCCACTGTTCCTTGCTGTGACAACTTCCTCTCACTCCGGAGGACGAGCAAACTGAAGCTGTGACACGGCTATCAGAAATCCAGGCTAGGAGGTCACTCAGTGTTTTCATAACATTCTGTGTGTTCCACCAAACTTGAGCACGAGGACTGGAGTGCAGCTGTGTGAAAGTCTCACATTTCTAAATTGTCTGCAGCAAAAGCCAAAGGGGGTAGGGAAATGGCTGTTTCTTCAATCTGCCTTCCAGATCTCTCCTAAGTACTGGCAGTATGTAATTCGCATCCAGAATGCTAGCTGCATGAGTATTGGGGGGGATTTAGGTGATAACTTTCTAAACCCTCCAAAGTGAAGACTTGAGGTTGAGAATCAAAATATCCACCACATATAGGGAAGTTCCAAGCAGGAAAATCAACTATTAATAATATGGCCATCCAGAAAAAGTGCTATTAACATTCTGTCACAAAACTATTTTCTTTCCACGTGTTAGCCTGCCTATCTATCTATCTATCTCATCTATCTCTATCTCATTTACTCAATTGGAAACAGTTATTATTTTTCTAGCTTGTTCAGCAGACCTTTATACCCTTCTTCAAGTAAAAAGAGTATTTGTTTTCCTTTAAGGAAGCTCTATCTCAACCCATATCCATGTTGTCCGGGCTAACAAAGTTTATCCCCTTCAACCCTAATATCCCAAAGTGCCACTTATAGGTTATACGAACAAAAAGTTCATTTTTTTCCCTAATCATTTTTGACTTCAGTTTTTATCAGTGGTATCTGGATTGTAGACTGGGAAATACTTTATAACCTTTGATTTTCCTTGATCAACATGGACTGAGACACACACAGAGAGAGAAAGAGAAATGTTTATTCTGAAGAATTGGCTCACATGATGAAGGAAGCTGAGAAGTTCCATGATCTGTGGTCTACAGCCGTAAACCCAGGAAAGTCAGTGGTATAAATCAGTCTAGGTCTGAAGGCCTAAGAACCAGGGGAGTGATGGTTTAAATCCCAGCCCAAGGGCCAGATGAGATGTGATGAGATGTTCTAAGTGAAACAAGCAGGCAGGAAGCAAGAAAGGGTGAATTCCAACCTCCTCTACTTCTATTGTATTCAGCCCTCAACAGATTGGATGATACCCATCTGCATTGGGAGGCCAATCTACTACTGGGTCCATGGATTCAAACGTTAATCTCATCTGATTGATGATACCCTTACAGACACATCCAGAAGTGTTTTAAAGATATTTCTACTAGTTAATTGGATTGAGGAAAAGTTCAAAATTCAGTGCAATGCTATGAATCATGTTATGAATGTTGCCAATGTTAAGATTCAGCAGCAAAATTATTAGATGCTGTTTTAATTCCCTTGATTTACTTTTTCCCACTATTTGGAGCAGAATTTCTCAATGGTTAATCCTCATGTTATGGAGGCAACTTTTTATCAGCCTTTTGCCCCATCCCTTTCTGTGCCTTTCATGAGACAAGATGAAACTCATCTTCTTTGTGGTTCTTCCCTCTATCCTTATTCCTCACGCTCGGCATTTTTAGATGGGCTGAAGTATAACTGGTTTTATGGGAAAGACTAGGACGTATGAAACAGTGTGTTAGGAAATATCAAATATAAGGGCTTTAGAGTCAGACAAACTTGGGTTTGAAGACTACCTCTATCTCTTATCAGTTGCATAGTCCTGGGAAAATCACTTGGAGCCTCAGATAAGTTATTTCTAAGGTAAGATTTTTATAACCATTAGAGATAAAGCATAAAAGCAAGGTGTTTAGCACACAAGAGGCTAATGTTCAAGAAAGTAATGATCAACATTATTATTATCTATTTTATGCAGTCTGATGAATAAAACATTAATGGAAGTGTTTCCTGTACATTTTTACATTATTACAATTGCCATCCTTATCTATTTAAAAAAACAATCACTACTAACAGCGCTGTGCTCTTTTTTTAACATCAAGATTTATAAAATGAACTTACTTGAGATGAAATAAGGCTGATGACTCAGGTTCAAGACTGTTTTCTTGAGCAGATGTTACGAAGAAAGTAAAACTTCACAAAGAAGTTTCTCTGATGTGAGGGTTATTTCAGCCCAACCCAGTCCATTCACACAGGCAATTGCAAAGTATGTTATACGGCCACGAGTATTGACTGAAGGCTTTGTGTGCTGTGATAAATTCTGCTTTAGATGTCTATCCTAAAGCCTTCTATTTTAGCAAATATCCCAGCAAGTCAACAGCGTTTTCTGTGGTGCAGTCAGAACAGTTTTCAGCTGAATCCCTTGCTTTTTTAACATTTATCACCACAGCTCCTCGGGGCTACATAACTCATACGAAACAAGGTTTCCATCTGCCTGTGTCTCATTCCTCTCCACATGCAGCGCTCACCCCAACGTGCTATGCTCCAGGGTCCTGCAGAAAAAAGCACTGGTGTGATACATCTTCATGTGGACGCTTCAGCTCTGCTGCTGCTGCCGTCACTCCTGCCTTATATTGCGGCACAAATATGATGAAAGGAAACAAGAGCAGAGATGTTGGTCTTAGTAGCTAAAGATGATTTCTCGTGGGACTTTAACCAAAGACATGCTCTTACAAACAGGAGATTCCAGTTTGGGACTGCATACTACAATTTACACAGGTACTAATACTGAAGAGCTCTCTTTGAATAAAACTCAAATTCTGTTTCCAAACTTCTGATTCTTTTCTGGTTATTTTTTGAGAAAAAGGTACAAAGAACAAGGATAGCACACGCACTGCCATGCCTTTCTCTACTCCTGCTCAAGGCAAGGCTGGCAGGCATTTTTGGTTGCACATCTAAACACATCTCTTCCTTTCTTGCTAACAGGATTCCAAACGGGTTTGGGTGATAAGATGCCCAGCCACATGATATTTATTGGTCTGGGAGTTGGAGATGTAGGCAAGTTTGAGAGGGATATGCTGAGAATAATTTCCCTTCCTGATCAAAGGGAGCATGTAAGTAGAAACCCATTTTGCCCATGCCTTTTATTTATTTATTTTTTGGTGAGAATGCTGTTGTGTCTCCAGCTGTGGCACCAATCTCACAACCACATGGAGAGTAGTTGCCAACCCAGCAATGGTGACAGAAAAGTTGGGAGAAGTCTTTGGTAGCACTGCTGAATGGCCACTTCAATGCTGGCCCGTCCTACCTCTAGACTTCTAATTTGGTGAGATGGTAAGTACCTGCTTTTTGGGTTTTTTTTAAGTTTATTTGCAATTAATAGTGATTTTTAAGCCTTATATCCAATGAAACCATTTTAAAAAGCACTATGTGGAATGGAAATTTAGATGTCTATTACACTTTTCTTTAAAAAAAAAAACCTTAAATTTCTGAACGAGCAAGATTCATTTTTGCAGGTAGAGGCCCTGCTTCTTCATGATCTTCACCTTTAGATCTAACAACCACAAGAGAAGAAGCTGGATATCTGTTTAGCTTTTGTTCATTCACAAATTCCAAGTCACCACAGATACTCAGCTCCTCAGAGGGAACATACTGCTCCGCAGCTGTAGCCACAGTTGCACACCAAATCCAGAGCAATACCATCAAGGAGAAGACAAGAGTCACGGTTAAAATCCACCCGGAATAAGAGAGAGACATCTTAAAAAGTCATCACTTTCTCCGTCTTCAAGATAGTTCCTATGTGCTTGTGAACTTCTCATTTGAAGATCTGAGGACATTTTGCTTAGTGACGGTTCTTTCAAAATTTTAGGCCTCCTGCTCCAACTGTGGTGCATACTGGACTTCTGGCTTCAACTGGAATATAACTGTTTTTCCATCATCAGCTTGAAAACAAAAAGTCCACGAAGAGGTTATGAAGCTCTGTGCAGAGCCTTTTATTATTTATTTATTTTTAAAACCAACAGAAACTTATTTCTCACAATTCTGGAGGCTGGAAGTCTGAGATTAGGGTGCCAGCATGGTCAAATGAGGGCTCTCTTCTAGGTCGCAGACTTCTCACTGTATCTTTACATGGTGGGAGGGGCTGGGGAGTTCTGTGAGGTCTCATAAGAATACTAATCCCATTCATGAGGCCCCACCCTCAAGACTAAAGCACCTATCAAAGGCCCTACCTCCTAATACCATCACATTGGACATTCTTTTTTTTTTTTAACTTTGTATTTTATATTGGAGTATAGTTCATTAACAATGTTGTGTTAGTTTCATGTGAACAGCAAAGTGATTATTGAAGATCTTGTTTTTTCAGGAACAGGCCTTCTCACAGGTAAACTTGGAGTACCTTTTTGATTTTGGGGGTGGGCTGGGGCATCATTTTGTTGGATTTGTGCCAGGATGTAGTGGGATAGAGCTGGACTAAGGAGAGGTGGGCATCTGAAGCCTCCAGATGAGAAAAAATTCTCTGCATGAGGGCAAGTTAATTTTCAGGAAGCTTAGGGATTCAAAGTCAAGGAAAAACCATAACCTTCAAGTAGGCTGAGAATGAAAGATAAAACACAAAAGATCAGAAGTTTCTTATGGGAGAGCAGAAGCAAGAGTATGGGTCAAGTGAGAGAACTAAGTGTATTTCCATGAAAAGAATAGGGTGTCCAAGGCTGGTAGCTATTGGATCCCTTCCTGCCCCCTAAGGAGTGTGTGATCCTGGCTTAAAAGCACAACATCATAGAGATAAATGAGTCCTTTTTCTAATGTCCCAGCATCTTTTCAATTCCCCTTTCCCTAAGCTCTGAACCACGGAAGGCATCTCGTGTTAAGAAGTGGATTTGTGGGCCTCTGAATAAAAAGTTGTGGTTTTCTACAGAATAGTTCCTATTCTAAAATCACCAGCCAAAGCAACATTCTGTTCAGAAAGTGGTAAAAATATGATTAGGGGCTTTTCATATATGTTGCTCTGTATAGTCAAGTTAAGAAGCCTTTTCTGAGAGCCTTTTAAGAGCTTGGCACTGGACCAGTTATCATCTTTCAGGAATAACAGTGTCATATTGTACAAGAACCTTGTAAAATCCATGCAAAAATATAGCAAAGGGCACACTTTCTCTTTCTTTCCAGCTAACTTTTCTCTTTAAAAGCAACCTCTATCTATCAAAATCAGTTAACATCTCTTTCTCTAATATATCATGAAATACCTATCTATGATGTTTCTCTTCCAACATGCAGACATCAATAAAGGGTTGGCCAACCTCTCTCAAGGAGAGTATTACAACATTCACTTGGAAACAATTATATATATATATATTTCATAGTCATTTGTCAAAGCTTCCTAAAACATCTGAATTTATGCAATAGCTACTGTATCAGGATTATTAAGTGGAAGCAACAGTAATAACTCTCATTTGAGCAGAACATTTGTTGAAAGGTTATTGAGCAGCTCTCAGAATCTCTGAAAATGGTTAGAATCTATGTAGCCAAGAACAATGCCCTAAATGACACTGAAGAACTTGTCTGGTCTAGACATCACTGCACTCTCTTGGTCATGGGCACGACAGTATACTATGCAGACACCATCAACACTGGTCCATGACACTAGCTTTGGATACATGGTGTAGGTTACTACTGATTCAACCTTACCACTGACGCCACCCTCTGGAGAATAGACTCTACGCAGTTACCATCTTTTGCATTACTAACATATGATTCAAAAAGCAGCTTGGGTGCCTGTGATTGGAGGAGATTGGATTACATCCCTGAGCCTCAACTGCAAGGAAAGCCAGGAAAATGAGAATTTGGAATTTTCTATTTATTTAGTAGGAAATTATATTTGTGTCATTGGCTAGGAATTTCTGAAATGAGTATAGAGGGAAGCATTTGGTCATGTCTGTAGAAATTTTTTTACTGTTATTCTCTGGCTGGAGTGTGAGGTTTCTGTTGACATACAGTGGGTAGAGGCCAGAGATGCCGCTAAACATCCTACAGTGCACAGGACAGGTCATGACAACAGAGAATTATCAGTAGTGTCTTTGTTGAGAAATACTGCCCTTAATAGAAAAGGATTGCACATACACGCGGCCAAATGAATGACAAATAATCAGGCAGTAGATGGTTTGCCACCTTGGGAGTTTGGTTCAAAACTTGGGTAAAATTTGCAACTGACCCCTGTACAGAGAAGGAAAGGAGAGGTCGAAAAAAGAGGCAGACCACTCCATATTGGTAGATGGCACATTTAATAAGTAAGGAAAGTTACATACAAGACTTGTCTTGGAGGGCCACAAAATGAGTAGATCTCTGCATCTACCCACTAGAATCTTGAAAGTTTATATAGCAGCCTTGATAAGTTCAGTCACATATTCAGTCCAGATGGTCTCAACTACACATTGCTCTCTCAAGGCTGTATCTTTAAAATTGCTCCCACTATGAGAACAGTGGGCAGAACATACATTTCAAGGAAAGAAGAGGAGATAAAGAGCTTCTGATTGCCCAGGTCTAGCTTGTGGGTCAACCAGCGATCACGTCCTCTGGATGAACTCCTCCATCAGCAGTGACCAAAGCTCTTTTCTTTTCTTCTTTATTTGGTTTGTTTTTACAGTTTCCATGCTTTGCTTCAATTTTACTTTTCTATATTTTGTGAGAGAAGACACATATGAAGCAGATGCAACAGATTCACTATCAACAAGGAAACATTTCAGAGACGTCAATAACTTACCTGAGATAACACAGATAGTACATGACAGAATCATGACTGAAACCCATAAAGGATTTCAAAGCTCATGTCCGTTCCACTCTGCCATGCTTTTTTCTATTGTTATCTGGGACCACAGACAACACATTTATGACAAGATTTTTATGCTTTTGTAGAAAGTATAGATATAGCACACAACAAAATGGGAGTAAGTCCTAATTTCATTGATGTGCTATAACCATCTGAGTTGATAGTGAACTCAACCTCCATCCCACTCCTCCAGATTACTTAGGGATCTTACCAACCTGTTTCCAGAAGAACTTAAGACAAATGGAACTGGGAGTGATATATGTCTAATTAAATGAGTAGTTTTTACTCTCTCCTTAAGACAGGACCCAGAAAGTAGAAGGATGCTAAAGCAGCAGTGACATTCCTGAATGGAGGTGTAGGAATATTATCCTCTCTCCTCTTTCCTCTCTCCACATTATGCTGTATCCGCTCCACACTTGCCTCCAAGGCAATAATATTTTCTGCTGAGCACAGCACTGCGGGTAGAGGATGTTCTCTCCAGCTCCAGAGAAATCCACTGCAGCCTGAGGCAAGCACTTGCATCAGCCCTAGTTGCAAGGTCTGGAGCAGGTGATTCAGATCTAGCCACGCACTTCAGATGTGCCTGTAGAAACAAGCAGAGGATCCCTTTGGAAACCCTTGTCTTATATAATTTGTGTCAATTAGGCTTTGGCTTTGACACTAGCTATGAAGTCCATATAACATAGTGTATTGTTTTGGAGCAACCATCTTCAGGTGGCAGAAGAAATTTTCCAATCCTCCAGCCTCCAGGGAGCATATCTGAGCTCTGGCTCCAGAGACAAGGAGAGAGAACATAATCTTTGGACAAGAGTAAGCACTTGGATTTCTGGTCATATCTGGGGAAGCCTTCAGTAAGTTACAGACACTAGACTTTTTGATAAGATGAGAATGTGTGAATGCAAAGGTTGTGTTTCAGGAAATTTATTTACATACTATATTATACAGCAGGTTATTTCAGTTCTTATATGTTAATGCACTTAATTATCCAAAAAGTCCTATGAGAAAGATACTGTGTCATTCTGATTTCCAGTTTACAGAAGATATGGCTGAGGACTGGAGATATTAAATTATATGGCATTATTACATAGTAAGTAGTAGAGTTGTACCCAGGTCCATATAACTCCAAATCCTGGATTCTCCAATACAACATTTATGCTGCAAATCAGCCTTTGCTTTTCTTCTTATAGGTGAGAGTATCACCAAGTTTTGTCTTTCCACGTTTTGCCATTTCACCTATGCATTATGGAAATGATCAATAACATGGGCTTCGCAGCTTCTCCAACTACAAGGGGGCACCCTTAAAACTCTGGGGAAGGACCTAATATATTAATAGAGGGAGAAAATTCAGACTCCCAATCCTCCATCCTCCATCCTCCTCACTCCCACCAAAACTAGTGTTTTTTCAAAGTAAAGGTCATGACCTTTTAAAGGATCTTTAAACCAATTTCGTGATCCAAAACCAGCCTTAAAAAAGGAACTGGCTAAAACACAAGATATGAGAGCATATCATTCACATCCAGTAAGGGTAATATTATGTGAAAAGCTTTTCCATTTTTGTAATATATAATGAGGGTTATTGTAAATATAAGTTGTATTTCTTACTGTGGGCCACATGGGCAACAAGCCACCGGATGTGCTTGGAAGCTACAGTGAGACCCACAAATCACTACAACATTACCTGAGCTGAGGAGGGTGGGATGGATGGAGTGAAGAAACTTTGTCATGGAGTCCAATACTTCAAAAGTACAGTGGTTGGGAAAAATGAACACACACATGCACACTCCTTCTCATCTAGTTCTTCTTGTCCTTTATCAGCTCTTCCCAGGACTTGGAGGAAGGGCTCTATAACTTGAGGAACCTAATATTTATTTAGCATCTATAGTGTTCCAGTTGCTTTACATGCATTACTCAACTTATCCTTTATAAGCCAATAGGGTGACTAGAATCATCTGATCTCGGATAACAGCCTTAGTCTCTGTGGTAACTATGGTTTTCATCTACTTGGTAAATTCTCATTATTACCATTCTTCCGGTGATAGGCCTCCCCATCTGGAAACAGGAGTGTACCTCCTTGGTCACAGTGACTGGGTGACTGGATAGGAAGGGAGGGAAGTGGTCCACCTTGGGGCAATTGGAGTCACTCACCTGGATTTTGTGCTGGAGCTGGCAGTGAAAACTCCTCCTTTATCATTGACTTTGAGTACTATGAATGTAATCCCAGAGCTGAGGGCAGTACTGGAAGAATGCAGGGAAAACATAAAAGGAGAACAAAGTTCTTTTGGTAGTGAGCTCTCTGTCCCAATCCTTGAGGTTTCTTTGCTGGCTTTGTTCTAGATTATGTGAGTCATCCAATATCTTTCCAATCAGTCACTAAATTCTTATGCCAGTAAAAAGTTGAGTTTTTATCAATTTCCACCTTGAAAGTCCTAACAGAGAATATGCAGCCACTTGAATTTGAACCAGGTTTGCCTGACCTTAAAGTTTATGACTTTGCATTGGAATAATTCATAGTATCTTACATGTATCTAGGCTCCTGGAAATATTTTTTGGCCACCATCGTTTGTTCCTGGATAGCTATCTTTTCAAGTCTTTTATAGCCAGTCCATATCCTGTTTTAGACAATGAGGTGAATGATGTAATCCTTCCTTTCAAAACACTACGGAGAAAGAGGAATTTGGGGTCTGTAGAGAATGACTTATACTCAGAAAGACAGGCTAGTCGTGGGGCTAAGTGTGTGGGCTCTGGTGCTGGTATTCCTGGTTCCAGGTCCTGGCGTTTCAGGTTATTAGGTGCGTAGACTTGATCAAATTACATCACTTCTCTGTGCCTCATTTTGCTCTTCTATAAAGTGTAGGTAATTGTACCTATCAAGAATGTGCTGTGAAAATTAAATAATTAGTGCACAGAGACCATTCAGAATAGTGCCTACGTATACTTAAGGAATGTTTGTTATTATTACTTTCTTGAAGTATTAATTTTCATCATTTTTTCTTTTACAAAGTGAAAAACTCTCTTCAGATAGAATCTTACCTAAAGTCCCAAAACAGAAATTAGATAACAGAGATGCTTTGGGAGGTAGGATGGGGTTCCTGGATGTCACTCAGTCTCAGCTCTCCTTTTATAGCATCTCTAATAGACAATATTTGAATTTATTGAACTTTTACTCAGTGCCACATTTTGTGCTGTTTGCCTGAATTTTTTCAGGTAATAAGTACAATGACCCTGTGGGGTAGGTATTATTGTCTCCATATAGAGATTTACTTATTTACAGGTGATGAAACTGAGGTTTTTTGAGGGTAACTTGCCAAGGGTCACAGAGTCAGTAACTGTCAAGACTGGAGCCAGATATGCCTGATATCCCTGAACCAAATGTTCTTAACCATTCCATCATACTGCTTACCCTCAGGGCTCAGGAACTTGACTTTAAAATAAGTCACTTTTTTAGATGACTTGGGTCATCCTTGTATCTTGAAATGATGAATTGGTTGTACTCCTGGATTTTACCCAGGAATTAGTTTTAGAACACTTATTTTTTTATGTGAGTTCGGGAATTAAATTGAATTATATATTTATAACATTAAATTATATTTAATTATAATTAAATGACTCAAATGACTCAGCATTAGATTATATAAGGTGTGAATCCAAAGAACCTGGATCCATTGGGATGAGTATAAATATTAGGCCATGGAAGCCAGACTAACACAAGCATAATTATAAAAAAGACTTAATTAACAAAGAAGCAATAAAATGCTCAGACTAAGTTAGAAGACTATAATTTTATTGAATACTTATATTCTTTGGTTCAATGTTCAGTATCATAAAAATCACAGGAAGCTCCTGGAAAATCTTATATAAGAAAATTTCTACTTTCCTGAAAGCCAAAACCTTTGTGATATTTGATGTTGGGCAACCCTCTTCTCAGAGTAGATGTTTTCATGGCATTCCCCTTGATAATAATTTATCTCCTTTTTATAATGAATTCTTCAGCAGGAAGGACCTCCCTTAATCCCAGGGGCTGCCATCTTGTAGTCTCTTTCCCATTGACATCTGGAAACTTGTCAGAGGGAAGGCTCTGCTTTTTTCCTTTATGTATCCTTCCACTGCTACTTAGGTGGCAATAAAAAACTTCCAGACTTTGTGCATTTTAAAGATCACAAACCATATGACTATCTCCCATCTCCCTGACCAAGGCCTGAAAGGATAAAAGAAATTATTACAGGACCACGGACAGAGTCAAATAAGATCCTTATCTCGATTGGAACAAATGCCTTTGACCAAGAGACATAGATTACTTGAAAAGAGACAGCTAGTGAAATCAACACCATGATCTTATGTCCTTGCTCCTTTTGAGAAACTGCTGGGGCTGCCCCTTGGGTGAATCCAAATGGAAGCCAGAAGGTGCTGAAAGCTCTGATTTAGTCCATACAAATCAGCTTATAAAGGCAGAGATCAAGAAGGAGATGGGTGGAGAGTAGACTGGATGAAGAAATGGTGACTGTCTAGTGTGGATGTGACTGCACACACACACATATACACATGCATACAAACCTAATGAAAATTCACTCCCTGCCAGTCATTAGTGCAAAATTGACTCCTTGGCTGCAATAAGGGAATTTTTAAATTATTAGTGGAGCTAGGCTACGTGAAAAGTTTCTTTTATTAAAATTTAGACTCATTGCAATTAGTTATAGCTCTAAATCAGCCAGGTAGAAAAATTGATACGTAAGCTAATTTACTTCTAGAAATTTGCAAATAATTGTATCAGATGAGATTGCAGAACAAAAATCCCAGTAGTCTCCCAGGAGACAATTTTTTTTTTTTTTTTTTTTTTTGCGGTACGCAGGCCTCTCACTGTTGTGGCTTCTCCCTCTGTGGAGCACAGGCTCAGGACACGCAAGCTCAGCGGCCATGGCTCACGGGCCCGGCCCAGCCGCTCCGCGACATGTGGGATCCTCCCGGACCAGGGCACGAACCCGTGTCCCCTGCATCGGCAGGCAGACTTCTCAACCACTGCGCCACCAGGGAAGCCCCAGGAGACAATTTTTGTAATGACATTATTAAGGCTGGCAGTCACTGGGAACAAGGGACTAGAGGAAATGATCAGAAATATAATAGCTCTCTAGCCCTTCAGCACAGATTATTTTCACAGCAAAGCATACCTTTTGCAGAGGCTGACACTACATTTCTATTCCACGTATTAACTTTACTGATCTACAGTGGGTCTAGCTGTATAGTGAACCATTGAATTCTTATCATGAGGAGAAATCCAGCTAATATAAATGCACTTCCAAGGGATTCAAGCACGTAATCCCTAAGGCTGAGAAAAATGTGTTCCTTTGTGGATAACATGTATATATAGCTTCAGGTTTGCATTGGAGTAGGTTTTCAAGGTTTTTGCTAAAGGGACCTAAGCTTCAGAAGTTACATAAAGTGAATTTGATTTCATCCCTGAAGGTTTTAACATTCTCAAATTAATAGATGTACAAATAACAAGGGGATTGTGCAAGAAGTGAAATAACTGACATTGCCCCTGTCTTTTAGGATGTTAGGGTCAGCTTGGTGGCTTGTTTGTTTGAGGTGGCTGTACTGTAGGGTATCAGCTTCCTGAAACCATGCCCCGGGAATCTCTTGGGCGGACACTGCACCTAGGAGAAAAAGAAATTTCAGCTCTGCCTTCTAGTACAGACTCCCAGCTCTCGGGTAATATGAACATCTCTCCTGACTCCAGTCCCTGAAGGACATAACCCTTTTTGTTAAAACCAACAGCACAATACCTAGTCAGAGACAGGGAAGGAATTGTTTGACCCTAGAGGACCTGATAGGAAAGTTCAAAAGAGAGGAAACAGGCATATGTTAGAATAGCACCCCAGCTTCCCAAGATCAACTTTCTTAGTCCATTCAGGCTGATAATAAAATACCACAGACTGGATAGCTTCGAAACAACACAAATTTATTTCTCACAGTTTTGGAAGCTGGAAGTCTGAGATCAAACATCTATTATGTTAAGTCATTATTTGTTGGGGTTTCAGCTGTTTATAGCTAAATAAATTCTTAACTTTCCATCAGTCTCTTAAGAGAGAAAGATCATTCTTCAAGTGATTAGGGGATTTAAAAAATCACAAAAGGATGATCATACACCCAAAATGGTCACTTCTACTAACTGTAAGAAACATTTCATTGATAAATATCAACGCAATTGACAATTCCTATTAAAGATTGTGCATGTGTGTGTGCACACACATTGAAGGCTGTCTCAACCTCTCCCAGTTGATAAAAGATGACTATAGTAAGATCCTTGCCCAGGTATATTTTGGAAATTTCATTGATATGTGCATTTTTTGAATTAATGAGATGGTAATAAATAGAACTAGAATTTACTGAAACGAGTTAGAAATATCCAAGAAACCAGTTGGATCCTTGATGAGGAAGTAAGTAGAGGCATAATCCCTGGGTTTCTGGGAATGGAGAGAGAAAATCTAAAAATAATCTAATATTAGCCATGGATTTGAGGGTTACTTGTTTGTATACCCGTGTATCATGCCCTTGGCTGCTGTGATACATAACACAGTGAGGGACTTAGTCTGCTTGGGCTATAGAGTCATTTGAGTAATATAATTTTAATTAATTATATGTAAAAGTATATAATTTAATTAATTATGCCATTTCATTGACCTGTGCTAATGGCAAAAGCACCATTTCCCAAATAATAAATTAGTAATATAATGAATTATTGGACTATTTCTTTTTTTAATTTTTATTTTTAAATTATATATATTTGATTTACAATGTGTGATTAGACTATTTTAATCATTAGTGTATTTCAAATTATTTCTCTAACTTTTATTTACATTTTTGTTTTTTAATTAACAAATAACGAATGGCATATCTGCCAAGGATGTCTTAACTCTGTGTAGCTCAGATACTGCTAAGAATAACTGGGAATATGGGGAGAGGAATGATTCTCTTTAAGTACAGTTTGTGCCTTTTGTTTTGCCTTCTGTCTCCAAACGTGAGTATGTTCACAGGTAAGTATGCTTTTTCTACAGAATGAGTATGTGAAACCTACATCCCATGGCTCATGCCATCTTTACTTTGCCATTGTCTACCAAAGCTGTACTGTAAGGCTACTTTTTTGGTTTTGCCCAGTAGAAACTCAGGTATAGTATTCTGGTATTTATTGGTATTCTGGTAACAAATGACTAATGGAAATTGAATGCTTGAATGATAGTATTCTATTCCTTTAAGTGGTTTTAGTTGTTCACATCTTCAGTGTTTTAATGTAAAGCAGGAGAACAAAAAAAAAAAAATGGAAAGAGGGAGAGAAAAATGAATTAATCAGGAGGGGAGAGCCAGTTTTATTCCTTCATGAGTAAGTAAACTTGGGAAACATAAGAAACTGAGCTTCAATATCCTCATCTGAGAAATGGAGAATATAATACTTCAGAGAGAATCGTTGTTTAGAAGAATTAATATCATGTGCGCAAGATGGAAAACTCACAATGGGTACTCAATAATTATTCATGTCCTTTCTCTTATGAGAGGATCAAAGCTAACACAGGCAGACAGTACTTAATCTCCTTTGGTTTTAGCTTCCTCAGCTACAGGAGGGCATATTCTAGGTGACCTAAAGTGACCCCATGCTCAGATTCGCCAGGCAGTATACGACCAGGCCTGAGACTATGGGGTTTCTTCTATTCCAGATCTAAAGTTTCTTTTAACGCTTTACCATTTCTTGGTTTGCATGACTAATACAACTTCTGGGAATATAAATGATTAAAGTGTAAGTCATGGTGATAACCTATGTCAGCAGCTACAGCAGTGATAACTAGAGAAAGAGAGGGAGAGAGGGAAAGAAAATGAGTAACACTGGACAATTAGAAAGGGTATTCGGAAATTTTCACTGAGTTCTCATGTTCTTTCTTTACGAATATACAGATATATTTAATTGCAATCTTCTCTGTATTTTAATCTTTTTATTTCAGAAACCTTGGCTAATCTTTGTATATCACTTTCTATTTCCATAGGTGTAAGAGTCTCTTCACAAAGTTGTGGGAATGGATATTCTTTTTTTTTTTTTTTTTTGCCTCTCACTGTTGTGGGCCTCTCACTGTTGTGGCCTCTCCCGTTGTGGAGCACAGGCTCCGGACGCGCAGGCTCAGCGGCCATGGCTCATGGGCCCAGCCGCTCCGCGGCATGTGGGATCTTCCCGGACCGGGGCACGAACCCGTGTCCCTTGCATCGGCAGGCGGACTCTCAACCACTGAGCCACCAGGGAAGCCCACTATGCAATCTTTTAAAAGCTGTTTTTTTGCCAAAGCTCAACTGTGAAAATACATTATTCAGATTTGCAATGTATGCTGATGTGTTTAAATGATTCAAGCCTTCAGCCCAGCCTTGTAAGCCATTAGCAAGTTTATTTTACATTATATAACTATATCTATATGTCTTTAAGCGTTTAAATTTCTAACTCTTCTGAACTTAATAGTCTTGTTGGCAACTAGACTTCTGCAGATTATTACGTCTCTGTCTTCAAAACAGAAAATGTCTATATATTTCAAACTAAAATCCAGCTTTTTCAAAATGCCATCAGCCAAAGATCACATCTACAGCACATTAAAATACAAAGGTCTATAAAGCTGAGATAGATTCATTTGGGACAAAGGATCTATTTCTCACACCAAGGGTTAACTTGAATTTAATTCCTACAATATATGAAAATTTAATCTTTCAAAGATTCATAAAACATTTAAACATATACTTTTTAAAAATAAATTTATTTATTTATTAATTTTGGCTGCACTGAGTCTTCGTTGCTGCACATGGGCTTTCTCTAGTTGCAGAGAGCAGGAGCTCTTTGTTGCGGTGCACAGGCTTCTCATTACGGTGGCTTCTCTTGTGGCGGAGCACGGGCTCTAGGCTCATGGGCTTCAGTAGTTGTGGTGCATGGGCTCAGTTGCTCCGCAGCATGTGGGATCTTCCCAGACCAGGGCTCGAACCCATGGCCCCTGCATTGGCAGGTGGATTCTCAACCACTGCACCACCAGGGAAGTCCTAAACATATACTTTTTAAATTTTAACTTTTTTGGCATCTTGAGACTTAAAATAGCTCCCAAATTCTCAGTTTTGTGTTGCATAACGTTTCAGGTTTGAATGGAATCAACATTTGACATTATCCTATTAAAAAAAAAGAAATCACTGTTCTTATTTGTAATAACATGTCCCCCCAAAAATGTCTTTTTCTTGTTGTTTTGTTTCTGTTTTACCTGAATGGATCAAGCCATTGACTTGACGACTTCAGGAAAGAGACCATAGAAGCTGTAACTGATGTTCTGTATGTACAAATCTCTGTTAGGAATAACACACACACACACACACACAAGATATTTAATAATTTTGTTTTTCTTTAACTGAAAAAAGTTACATGACAGGAATAGAGTTAGCAGATTAGAGTATGACAAATATTTGAAACATCTGGGACATACTTAAACTAAAAAGTTATTCATTGTTAACTTTATTTGCTGAATCTGACAACCCTAGTCAAAAAGAAATTTGTGATCTTGAAATTAGTGAATGAACAATCTCTTCCAGTAAACTCAGATATTTGAAATTTAAGTACACAAATTAAACCAGCCTTTCTATGTTTTAATTATAATTTCTTACAATTCTTCCTGCCTTCCCCCTACTGCTCAGTGAAGAGTTTAAAAAAAAAAAAGTGTATTCAAGAAGAGCATTTATTTTGTAAGAGTATTTAATAGTTAAGAAAAGGCAAATAATTTGAGACCACGTGGCATTTACAATGTAAAAATTAAACATCTGGGGCTTCCCTGGTGGCGCAGTGGTTGAGAGTCCACCTGCCGATGCAAGGGATGCGGGTTCGTGCCCCGGTCCGGGAAGATCCCACATGCCGCGGAGCGGCTAGGCCCGTGAGCCATGGCCGCCGAGCCTGCGCGTCCGGAGCCTGTGCTCCGCAACGGGAGAGGCCACAACAGTGAGAGGCTCGCGTACCGAAAAAAAAAAAAAAATTAAACATCTGTTGCAATCCAGTGAATAGCAAATTATAGAATGTGTCTCTAAAACTATGAAAAATACTGTCTTTTCTCTCAACTTTATTTTAAATATATGCATTTTCAGAAGTAATATCATGCCATCATCTTTAATTTCATTCTGTAATTTTGTAAATATAAAGTATATTTACACTTCCTTTAGAATGTGTCTCTTCATAGCTACTTCCTTTATTTTCCCTCATTGCTCTAATCATGAATCCTTTTCCTTTACAGTAATTCCCCTATGAACAAATGAGTTCCATTCTGAGAGCAAGTTCATAAGTCCAATTTGTTCGTAAGTCCAACAAAGTTGCCTAGGTACCCAACTAACACAATCGGCTATAGAGTACTGTACTGTTATAGGTTTATAATACTTTTCACACAAATAATACATAAAAAACAAACAAAAAATAAAGAAAACATTTTTAATCTTATAGTACAGTACCTTGAAAAGTACAGTAGTACAGTACAACAGCTGGCATACAGGGGCTGGCATCGAGTGAACAGGCAAGAAGAGAGTTACTGACTGGAGGAGGGAGAAGAGGTGGGAGATGGTAGAGCTGAGGGATCCTCAGCAATAGGAGACGGAGGGCAAGCTGCAATTTCACTCACACCTGACGCTGATGGCACAGGGTCTGGTTCCTCGCTGGATTCAATTCTATCTACCCTCTTGAAAAAACGATCCAGTGATGTCTGGGTAGTAGCTCTTTTATTCTCACAATAGATGACACGGTAGCACTGGATTGTGTTCTGAACGGCTGCTGCAACCTTCGTGTACCGTTCTGTGTTTGCATCCTGTGCCTCAAAAACTAGCAGTGCCTCCTCAAATAAAGAAAATCCTCTTGCCATTTCCTGCATTGTGAATCTCTCTGGTTCTTCAGTTACTTCTTCCTCTTGTCCCTCTTCATCCTTTCTCTGGGCCTCCAATTCCATCAGGTCTTCATTAGTAAGCTCCTCGTGTTGCACAGCAAGGAGTTCAATGCAGTCATCCTCTTGCAGATCTACCTCCAGCTTCTCGCTGAGGATCACTAAGTTGCTGAAGATCTCTTTGGACTCCTCATCCACCTTCTCAAATCCACAAAAATCGTGAACAAACTGTGGCTAAAGGTTCTTCCAAACCCCATTCATGGTGACGGCCATAACCTCACACTAAGCAAAGTCAATGTTTTTATGGTCTTGTAGACGTTATAGTCCTTCCAAAATTGTTGCAGGGTTGTTCCTGATTCATCACTTGCTTTTACTGCCTGAGGAAAAGTGTGATGTAAATAATATTTCTTGAAAGTCACTATAACTCCCTGGTCCATAGGTTAGATGAGCAACGTAGTATTTGGTGGCAGATGCACTACTCTGACACTGGGATGAAAGTCGTCCATGAATCGGGGGTGGCCCAGAGCATTGTAGAGCAGCAAAAGAATGTTGAATGGGACATCCTTCTCTCCAAGCAATATTTCTCTACCTCTAGGGTAAAGTGGTGGAGAAACCAGTCCTGGAAAATGGCCTGTGTAACCCAGGCTTTGGGGTTACTCTTCCACACAACAGGAAGAAGCCCTTGGTTATGTTTTTAAGGGCTCTTGGGTTCTCTGAATGATAAACTAAGAGAGGCTTCAGCTTCATCGCCGGAAGCATTGCCACCAAACAGAGTTAGCCTATCCTTTGCTGCTTTATAGCTTGGCATCAACTTTTCCTCCTTACTGATGTAACTTCGGTCTGGCATCCTCTTCCAGTACGGTTCTGTCTCATCCACATTAAAAACCTGCTCAGGTAAATACCTGCTGCCTCCCTACTTACTTTTACATTGTGAAGTTTGGCTGTAGCCTTGAACCAATGAAACCAGCTATGGCTGGCATTAAAAATGTGCCCTCTGATTCTTCACCGTGTTTCTTCTTCAAGTCTTCATAAAGCCTTTTGGCTTTCTCTTGAATCAGCATTAAGCTGAGCGGGACTCGACACCAATGTGGATCCTGCATCCACACATTGAGGCATTTCTCCATCTCCTCCGTCACTTTTCCATGCTTCTTCCATATTATTATTGACATCATCAGCACAACAGACTTCACATGTTCCATGATTTTGTCCTTGTCCTTTAGAATCATGCCGATGGTTGATTCATGATTTAAGAACGTCTACCATCTTTTCGCCTCACTCCACTCTCTCAATTATTTTCACTTTTGTTCCATCGTAATCACACGTGCTTCTTAGCAGTACCAGCTGCATCACCGCTGCTTTTACGCTTGCTTCCAGACATCCTGGGCTTGAAATAAACATACTGTACTACTGTACTCTATACAGTACTGTACAGTAAAGTACACAAAAGCACAAGGACTCATAGAGGATGCATGTATGTGACAATGTACACCAGACACATGAACTAACTTATGTTGATTGGACACGTGAATGTACATTTGCATCTTTGAAGTTCACAACTTGAAGGTTCGTATGTAGGGGACTTAGTGTATTTGGATTAGCCTTCCTTCCTACCTTTATGCTGGTAACCTCTTCTTTCTCAAGTATATTCTTTTAAATTACTGTAGTTAATCTTCCTGAAGACATATTTATCATTCTCCTTCTCCAACTCATAATCTTCAGTGGTTTCCTAGGTCCTTCTTAGCTTCTCTTCAAATTATAACATCTTCCAAACAATTTTGACTTTTCAGTACTCGAGCAATATTATTTCCAGTTGCTCCACAAGACACATTATTCTCTTCCTTCCTGCAGTGCTGGTTTTAATCTCCATTCAGTTCCATATCTAGTGTAGGTGTCATGGTTCAGGAACCCCTTGCTGAAGGACTGTTTGAGATCTTGCAGCATCTGCTGAAGAACATGAATAAACAAACAACATTAGGAATTAGCAGGAAGGTATGAGAATAGAATCTACTTGTGATCTTTTTAGTCTACTTACTTCAGGTAAATTGACTTGTCTTTTTGTCTTCACTCAGGATTTTGTTCATTTCTTCCATGACCACTCTTCCCACCTTTCTAGACTCTACTGATAATATCCTAGAACAAAGTTTGAATTTTAATTTTTCCTTTCCTAGCACTCCTCCCTTTTCAGTAAATTCTAACAAGGCTTGCAATTTGTAACAATCAACTCAAAGTTTAATAATGTTAAATATTTCCCTCTCCTCTGTCTCCACCTACTCTATCCCTTGATAGTTTCCTTTGTCCTTAGTTCCAGCTCTTTCCACTTTTCTTGCTGTCATCCTAAACAGAACAGCACTTTTTTGTTTGTTTGTATGGAATCACTCTACAAAACTTAAAGAAAAACATTACAATTATATGACACTCTCAGTACATAGAGTTGTGCTGTGGTCCCTGATGCAGTGTTTTGAGATGTCTGAGATGGTAACTAGAAGGTAACTAGGTAACTGACCTTCCAGTGACAAACACTTTTATTTATTCTTTAAGAAATATTTATTAATGATCTTCTTTTTTTCCATTTAGATCTTCTTTATTTTCTCTTTGCAATCTTTTTTAGTGAGCAGGTCATTCACATCTATCATTAAATATATTCATAAATATTTTGATGTTATTGTAAATGAGGATGTTTTAACATTTCACCTTCTAATTGCCCATTGCTAGTATAGAAATATAATTGAAATAAAATGCAAAATGATTGGAAAGAAAAAATTTAGTCATTATTGCAGATGACATGATCATGTATAGAAAACCCAAGAGGATCTTCAAAAGGCCACAAATTACTGGAACTAGTAAGTGAATTTTATAAGGATACAGGATATAAGGTCAATATAAAAATTAATTATTAATGATCTTCTGTTGTCAGGCTTTTTGGATTTATCAGTGAAGAAAACAGACAACCATATATGCACTTTGGTAATTAAAGGTAATGTAGCTCACCTACCAGCTGTGGCTCTCCCGGGAGTACTCTCATCTCCAAGTAGCAACATTTACTTGCTCAGGGAATGCAATCAGAGCCCTGTTGATGCAAATAGACTTGTGTATCTGAAGGTCACAAGCATGGGTGATACCAATTTACCCTGTCTTACTCCCTACACATCAATGCTCAATGTGTATTTTAAGATAGAGTCCAGTGAGATGCAGTAGTAACATTATCTTTTTTGTATCAAAGTGGAAACTACGTACTCAGAGAGGTTAATTAGCCAAGTTCATTTTGCCACTTCTGTCATATTGGACATTTAGACCCAGCTCTGCTAACTCAAAATTGCATATACTTTTTCCTCAGTTGTTTACCCTTTGCAAACAACTATGTTTTCAGCTGTTCATTTTTTGATTTAGCTATTTAGTTTTATCTTTCTAAATATGTTATAAAGCTGGCAAGGACAGGGATTGTGTCACATATTTTTACACGATTCATAGATACTTTTTGACAGATGAGAATATAGCAGCCCCTCATGAGTACATATGATTATCCTGATCTCGGAGGGACAGCAGTGAGTGGTGGCATGAAGCGAGATCTTGATTCCCTGCCCAGGAATTGAACCTGGGTAGCCTGGATGAAAACCAGGAATCCTAGCCACCATACCCCCTCGCTCTTGCCCCAGTGAAAAATGCATTTCTCACAGACGCAAAAGCTGTAAAAACAAGTACGAAATTTATTATTAGGGACATAGCACAACAATAAGTGGGAGAGTTCACAGAGGACAGTTTGTTCAGTTAAGATGGAAGCAAGGCAGAGATGCACACCTGGAGAGAAAGGGTGTGGGCGTCCTCCCCAATGAGAAGGACTGCAGTAAAGAGGCGGTTGAATCATTTATATAGGGCAGTTCTTCCAGGTCTTTGTTTACCTTTGGTCAATTATCTGGTTTCTTTTTCCACACCTGACCTGCCCTAGGACCCTGCCCAACATGCGTGCGCAACTTTTTTCAAGATGGATTACAGCCCAGAGGTCTACGGGACAGCCTTAGCATCACATACTATGGGGTGATGCCCCTTCCTCTTGACCCCCAGGAGCCTTTCTGCACATGTGCAATGTTTTCCTTGTCCCAAGGATGGGAAATGTATGACCTCTTGATCTTTTAACAGGGTTTAACCCCTCTCTGTCCCTGCCATAAGTGTCCAATGTCCGGTTATCTACCCTATTCCTGTTGTTTCTTATATCGAAGTGCAGATCTTGAAATATAGACAGGAGTCTGGTCATAAATATGTAGTCCAGAGATAATTTGTCTCTTGCCTCAGGAAATGTAAACAGGGGGCTGGTAATGAATGTCCTGCCTGGATCCCATCTTCTTCTCACCTCAGGAAGTGTGAACAGGAGGCAAGTTGTAAATGTCTAGCCTGGAGCCCATCTATCTCTTTAAAAATCTTTCTGAATTTTTAAAACAGAGAATGTTTTTAGGGCATAGAAATTATGCTTAGGTGACAGTGGAAGTTTGTGTATTGTGTGTTAAATATCAAAGGTAAATCTTCAAAAGACAGATGCTACCATTGCTCTGCTATCTCCCTTTCCATTAACCAGCACATTTGGATTGCAAACAGATGTTCACTGAACAAAAAGCTACTCACATATACAATTACCAATTCTGTATGCACCAGTGAATGCTCCAACTACACAAAATGTTGGCTAAATATGTTCAATTTCATTGAACTGTATTTTCTCTAAGGGACTGGATACCTTGATCTTGCTGGTATGTAGTAAGTAGATAAAGTGCTTCTAATTTGTCTCTTGGATTGACCTAAAACTGTAACCTATTTGCAAAAATAGAGGATAAATCTGCTGAAGACTCATGGACATACGTTCACTGCATCTCATAGGGAGACACAGAACTTCCTCTCTGTATTAGGGAGAGAGTACAGTTGTAGCCAGGAATTTCATTTGCACCTCCTACCTACTATGGTGTTTTTCCTTAATGAATAGAACAGTTTTAGGACACTAGGGGCAGAAAATGGAAAGCATCAATTCACCTATTAATTCTGAGTCTCTTAACCTAGCCAAAGAGTCACTGGAAAACAATTAGTCTTGGCAGTCATTTCACAGCTTTTGTGTAAGACCTAAAATTTAACATAAATTATAATGTTTAACCATTTCTTATAAAATTTCGGATTTTAACAATTTAGAGAAAACCCAGTTATAACAATATACATTAGTAAGCTTTAGGGAAGAAGTGAGCCTAAATTCAATAGTTTAAAATTTGGACTCATGTCTGTTAGTATTAAATTAGTATATATTTAACAATTAAAAAAATACTTTACAAAAGAGTTTATTCAGAGCTGACTAACTGTAGGCAGACATGAAATACTCTCAAAACACCTAGACTGAAAACAGTTGAACATAGACATGTTTTTGGAGTCAGTTTTGATATTGACTTGGTATTTTTGGACCAATTTGCATATGACAGTGTGCCAGAATGTTACAACCTTTCAGAAAGAAAAGTAAGGCATTTCCCTGACATTCAGTGAATGAACTAATCAATTTTGTTAGTTGCAATAATTCCAAAGTTATTACCTGAAAATAGCCAATTACTGTAAACGTTAAGTTCTCAGAAAATATTAAGCTTTGGTTGTATTTTAGTTTGACACAAAACAATACACAGCCTGGTTGGTAATTGATAAGATCTAGAGAACAGTTTGGAATGTTCTGAAAAAGGAATTGGCTAGTAGACCCATAGCTGCTTTAAATAGAACCTCTGATAGAGTAGAGTGGTGGTTATCAGGGGCTGAGGAGCAGAGCAAATGGGGAGATGTTGGTCAAAGAGTATAAACTTTCAGTTAGAAGGTGAATCAGTTTTGGGAATCTAATGCACAGCATGGTGACCATAGTTAACAATACTGTTATATACTTGAAACTATATATATATACACACACACATATATATATATATAACTGTATCTACTGTTATACATTTGAAAGTTGCTAAAAGAGTAGATTTCAAATATTCTCACCACAAAAAAATGGTAATTATGTGAAGTGACAGAGACATTAGATAATGCTATGGTGGTCATCAATTCATAGTATGTAAGTGTATCAAAGTAACATGCTGTCTACCTTGCAATAAATGAATAAATGAATGAATGAAGAAAGAAAACCACTGATAAAAATGGGTTTTTTTCCTTAGAAATGATAACACTAAGAAAAGAAATTTACCTATGAGATCATTACTTTTGTTTGGAAATATAGATTCAAATACTTCCCTTTAAAAAAAGAACACTATTATAGAAATGTTTTTTATTTAGAGAAAAATTGCAAAGACAGTACAGAGAGTTCCTATGTACCACACCTAGTTTCTCTTATTATTAAGACTTTATATATGGTACATACTATGAACCATAATATGAAACATACTATATACCATAATGTGGTACATTTGCTGAAATTAATGAACCAATTTGACACATTACTATTAACTAAAGTCTATATATTATTTATATTCCTTTAGTGTTTACCTAATGTCTCTTTTATGTCTCAGGATGCTATCCAGGATACCACATTACATTTAGTTTTCATTTCTTCTTAGGCTCCTCTTGCCTGTGACAGTTTCTCAGACTTCCCTTGCTTTTAATGACCTTGATAATATTGAGGAGTACTGGCCAGGTATATTGCAGAATGTCCACATTTGGAATTTGTTCACTGTTCCTCTCATGGTTAGACAGGTTATATATTTTGGGGAGGAAGACCACAGGGTAAAGTGCCTTTCTCATCACATCATGTCAAGGGTATATGCTCTCAAAATGATGTATCACTATTGATATTAACCTTAATCATTTGGCTGAGGTAGTTTGTATCAGGTTTCTTCCCTTTCCATTCTGTAATCTTTGGGAGGAATCCTTTCTGCATAACCCACACTTTGAGAGAGGGGAGTTATGCTATAGCTCTTTGAGGGTGGAGGATCTACATGAATTATTTGGAATTTTTATGCACAGGAGATTTGTCTATTCTCACCTACATATTTAGTTACTTAATCATTGGCAAAATCTGTAGGGCAGGTCAGCAGGCTGGAGACCTAGGGAAGTGTTGATGTAACTTGAGTCTGGATGTAGTATTCCCTCTTCTTGAGGGGACCTCAGTCTCTTTCCCTGAAGGCCTTCAACTGATTGTATAATACCCACCCACATTATGGAGGGTAATCTGCTTTGCTCAGTGTACTGATTTAAACGTTAATCTCATCTAAAAAAACATCACCTTCATAGCAACATCTACACTTCTCCCTGACCCAGGAGATACTCACTCTCGTGCTAGTTCACACTCAGCCTCCAGCAGTTTCTCAAAATCACCCTTTAAGTGATCCTACCTGTTTAGGATTCCAGTGGCTTCTGCTCCATTTAAATAGATATTGGTTTTGTCCCCGTGGATGAACTCATCTCTCCATATTTTAGGTGGCAATTTGCCCCATAACTCACTTCTCTGATGAGTCCAAGAAACATCACTGATTTCTAGTTTGTTCAGATTTGTTGTTGTTATTAAGAACAGTAATAATAACTGTTAAACACATTATAAGTTGAAAATTAAACTGAATGCATAAGGCCATTTTTTTCTCTGCAAAACCCTTCAAGTAGTTTGTAGTCACAGTTAGAAAAATAAATTATGTTTTCATATTAGTTGATTCTTCAGAATGCCATGTTATTTGCAGAAATAAAGTAGAAAAAAAAGGAAATAAAAAAGTTGTTGGGTTGTGTAAAACAGACATCCATGCTTGAAGTTGGGAGTAAGAACATTATTGAATATCTCTGTCAATACATAAATTAAATACAAAAACAACAGCAGCAATAGAAATCTTTGAGAATGTAAATCTCATAACAAAACAAAACAAATAAAAATGCATTTGTAGGGCTTCCCTGGTGGTGCAGTGGTTGAGAGTCCGCCTGACAATGCAGGGCACGCGGGTTCGTGCCCCGGTCCGGGAAGATCCCACATGCCGCGGAACGGCTGGGCCGGTGAGCCATGGCCGCTGAGCCTGCGCGTCCGGAGCCTGTGCTCCGCAATGGAGAGGCCAAAACAGTGAGAGGCCCGCGTACCACAAAAAAAAAAAAAAAAAAAAGACATTTGTAGTTTGATCAGACAAAACAGAACTTAAGGCAAAAAGCATAATTAGGGATAAAGAGGAATGCTGCATAATGGTAAAACAGAAAAATAATAGTTTGAAACTGCATTTTATAAGCACACACCAAGTCCTGTGGGTGAGGGACAAGCAGGACTGGAAGCTCAAGATCAAGGCCAGCTTTATGGATTTATGATCTGTGCAATTGCCCAAGGTCCCACATTCAGAAGAGCAGCATGCTTGATTTAATGCTCTGTTGTCACCATTTTGAAATGCTTGTAATTTTTGAACTAAGGGTTTCCTGTAGCCGTTTAGCACTGGGCCCTGCACATTGTGTAGCCAGTCCTGCTCAGAATGCCTGGCCCAGGATCAAGGATATCTTCTTCTTCTTCAGTGGGCGGGATTGTACCGAACTTAATTTCTCAAGGAACCTGGTAATAGCTTTTCCCTAACAGCCTAAGTCAATTTTCTTTCCAAGTTACCAGCTGCGGTTACTGGTATTCTCATTCATTCTCTGCTTGTCTTCCATACTCATGCAGCTTGGAACCTTACTCCTGTCTGTTTATATCTCACATCCAAGTCTGTTTCTCACCTACATTGTACAAAGGTAGAGTAAGAGAGGGGCAAGATACTTTGTGTAGAGAGTGTCTGCTTCATGTGTCCAGCAGCACACTGACCCTCACATCCCTCTTGAAGGAAAGATGAGAAATATGGGTACCACATGCCTCTTCATGCTGACCCTTGGATTTCACACTTTCCCAGTGGAGCTTACTTCTATACTTATTTCATGAGATGTCATGAAATTCACTGTCTGATACCTCCCAACAGTCTTGGAAGTCCATAAAGTAAACATGGACAGAATTATAAGAAGAAAATTAGAAACCCACATCAGATAAGATATGTATTACCTCTCCCATTAATGAATGGATATAGCAGATTGAACATTTGTTAATTGAACAACCTAATTAACAAAACTTATCTATTGTACACTCACACAGCATTTCCCTAAAACAATCAATTTATCTGCTCTTCTTTACAGAAAAAAAAGTACTTTTTCTAAAACTTGTCTATTTATACTTCCTTCTGTCCCCATTTTTCATTCTCTCTTCAATCCAATTCATTATATCTTCTCTACATTCCACTAAAATGCTCTTTTCACCGTCAAAAAATAAACAACTGTGTTGTCAAACCTAATAGATTCCTTTCCTGTCTCCATTTATCTGGGCCTCAGAGTTGACCATACCTTCCTTCTTGATATACTCTCCACTCACGGCTTCACTAATAGAGTTGGATCCTCAGCCCTCCTTTCTTCTCTATCCATATTCTCTGCCAAAGGGATCTAATTAATTCTTATAGTTTTAAAACCTGGCCATTTGGCATCTCTATAATAATTAAGTATGGAAGTCAAAAAGAAAAGATATGGAGCTGGATTGAGATCCCAGTACTGTCACTTAAAGCCCATTTGACCTTGGACAAGTTATTTCACCTCTTTTATCTCAGGTTCCTCATCTGTAAAATGGGAATAATATTAACTACCTTATTGTATTATTAAAATGATTAAACTCATTAATAGATGTAAAGTGCTAAAAATAGGGCCCAAAATATAATGAAGGATATTTTTAAAAATATTTTCATTGTAAAATTATAATTCTAATACAAATAGAAAGTGAACATGTATCAAACACTTTATTCAACTCATCAGTCAATGAAAGAACTAGTTGGATGTCATAATGATTCAAAGGAGAATTCAAAGACAAAGAAGATATTTAAGCCAACTAATTAGTAGACCAGTAAAAATATCTCTCTGAAATCTAAATATTCAGAAGGAACCAGCCATTTGAATGTCCAGGAAAGTGATGTCTTCCAGGCACAGGGAACAGCAAATGTAAAAGACCTGAGTGGGGAATGAGTTTAGAGGATTCTATGATCAGAAAAAAAGGTAGTATAGTTAGAGTGTAGTAAGTGATGAGAGAATGGGAAGGAGATAATGTCAGATATAGTAAGCAATAGACCACTCAGATCCTTAAATACCTTGGTGAGGGAGTCTAGGTTTTATTCAGAAAGCAATGGCAAAATATTGGAAAATTTTAAGGGGGGTGGGGTGTGTGATGATTTTGAGAAAATAGACACTGTTATTTTAATTGCCTAGTTGTGACACTTAAAAATTAAGTTAATTATTGACATGATTTAAAGGCATTTTTATACATATTAATGGAACATGAAGAGATAGTTACCAAAAGCATATATACATTAGTATCCAAGATCAGTGGTTCAAAGGAAAATATGTCTGTCTGTGGATTAGAAGATCCTAGGTTAACTTACCTGGAATACTTTTGTGGGCTAGAGAGGCAGTAGGTACCGTGATTAGGAGTTCCTGCTTTAAAGCAAAAAGACCTGTGTTCAAGTTTCTGCTCTAATCCTTTTGGAGCAGGTTACTTAACCTCTTGAAGCTTCACTTTTTTAACCTTTAAATAATAGTAATAACATCTATCCTAGAATGTTTTGTCAGCATTAAATTGAGGGCTGAATGACAAATATTCTGGGCCTAACCCAGTAATTAACATGTTAAAAGACCTCAGTAAAAGTAGGCTATTATTCTCGAAACCCAGTCGTCACTGAGGTTACTTGTGTTTTAAACACCAGCCCAGACCACGTAATAAAGGCAATATCTGTCTAAATTATTCTAGGGAAAATTAGGGTGGCTTGCATTTCTCCTTGTCACCTTGGATGCCAAGGTACTGGTTCTACTGACTGAATGCTGTTTATGGATGATTTTGCCATCTCAGTGGTACTCTGGTTGTTCCACCTGTTAGCACTTTAATCCCACCATTCCCCAATGTATTTACAGCACTAATCAAGCAGGGCAGGTAACAATGCATTAACAAATACACCCTGAAGTCACAGTGTTTTAATACAATGAAGACTTAAAGACAATGGTGGTTCAAGTAGCTCCTGTTTCCTGCAGCAACACTGTCTGGATCACATGGTTTCCAGAGCTGCTGTGTAATTGGGAATGATAACTGGGGTATTTGTATTGCCTGTTTCAAAGAGTTAAGCCTTAAACTCATATTGTATCTCTACAACATAAGAACATAAAATTGGATATGGGATATCCAAGTTCTTAAATGGCCTTCCTTACTCATATTGAGATTCCCTACACCAATCCCATCCTTAACTTCTGCCAAGATACTTGTCTCTTCTTTTGTCTCTCCATCCAGGGTTCCTAATATTGTTACTCTTCTCCAACATACAAACATCCTTACATCCTTTAAAAAAGAACAAAAAACAAACTCACATCTCTGCCTTACTGGCCATGCCTTGAGGTCTGCATATGTGTTTTGCTTAAAAAAGGAAGCTATCTGTACTATGGAGAATATTAGCCATTATTTCAGCGGTAGAAGGAGATGCAATTAGATGGATTGTCTTATTTTCTCTTCCAAATGTACTAATATTTTAGAACCTCTTTTGCTTATGTAGGAATATAAAACTGAAGTCAATTATTACTTTGATAAATCCAGTTTCAACTGTGTAATATTTTTTTCAGGGACATTATGCAATTCAAGATATGCTAAATAAGGATTCTGAAAGCAAAATATAATAAATATAATAAATGTTACAGTTGAGGTAAATTCTTGTTTATTCAGTAGCAAATATATTCAAACATTTCAGCCACTGTAAAGTTATGATTAGTCACAGATTCATTAACTAAGCTAATTTTGAATGTGTTAAAATAACTAGAAATGAATGGAAATGAAGTAATTAAAATGTAAAGTAAAAAAGCAAGAAGCAATTCTGAAATCTAATTATGTTAACGTTCATAATGTTATACATTCGTACCTAAAATCTACATATAGAAAAGTTTACACAGATAGGTGGTGAATAAATGTCCAAGTTATCCACACCTAATGTTACTTCCTTGGAAGGAAAGAATGAGAGGACTCATTTCATTCACAGCTGCTGTTATTTTAGGCCAGAGAAATCTGTAAATACCAAGATAAACACAAAAACAACAAAGAAGCACAGTGTCTTTGCTTATAAGCCAAGGACGATAGAACTGGCTCAAAACATAGGGGTGTATCTGAAATCTACAGAGTCAGTGGGAAAAGAAATGATGGTATTAGCAGAGTGAGGTTAAGCAGTGGGAGAAGAGAAACCCTTGAGCTCTGTGGCTTTTAAGTCACATGATTAGGCAAGGTCCAGACCCTTTCCTGGTAGAATCAGAGCCAGAGTTAAGTAGTAATATTAATGGCAGGACTTCGACTCTACCTTACCAGCTCCCATTCATTGTTGGTTCTTAGCGCCAGCTCCTCCCTTAGTCTCCAGCAGGGAGGTTGAGGGTCAAATCTTACAGGACTTATGCCTTAAACACTGATTTTCATGGAGCTCTGCAGGAAGTAATTTCTGCTTCTGGGAGACCAGACTTCAGGAAATCAATCTTGATAAGTTAAACCTACCTCTCATCCTGTGAAATTTTATAAACTATAAATTAGGTAGATCTCTTCACCCATTTATAACATTTTTTGAGGTGCATGACAGATTTAAGATTTTATTAATATAAAACACAATATTTAGCAGCATCGATTCAATGGTTTCTAGATAAAACTGACAAGACATTTTACTTAGGCTGTCAATTACCATGTTGCTTGAAGATGACTCTCAATTTTTGCTACTTTGTCTTTGGGTCAGGTTCTTCTTACGAGGCAGAGCTGGGACCTGGGACCCTTTGCTGCAGTGCTGAAATGCTTGCACCTGGACAAATGTTTCCTCCAGCTACAAAATACAAAGAAACTATAAGAGGCTAAAAATAACTGTGTGCAAGTACAGTTGGGGCAAATTCTGTACAAAAGATACAAAAAGACCAAAAAAAGCCCAACTGCCAGTTCTGAAGAGCGGGAAGCAAAAGCAGGGTACTGCACATGCCCCTGCACACAGCACCACAAAGGGGTGGGCAAAACATCTAAGCCACCCCTACGGCCTGACCTCTGGATACACCCTTGGGGAGTGAGTAAGCAATGGAAACTATGGTTTGTTCTAGCTCCCCCTGCTGTGGCAGGGGCCCCAGTAAAGCCTTGCCTGGATTTCTTGTCTGGCTTCTTATCAGTTTATATTGATTAAGGAGGCCAAGAGCCCTGGTCAGTAACACTTATAACCGATGTTCTAACCACACAGAGGGTCAAAATTATATTCTCTACCTATTCCCACTCTTGACCACAGTTGATTTTGGTTATTTTTCAGTTTCACTTAGTTTTTCCCTAATTCTCAATAACATAAAGAACATACACAAATTTTCTATATTTACCTACTGGGACAGTTGGGAGCCTTATTTCTTTTCTCTGATTGTGATCATCTTCTTTCTTCTTTCTCAGGTGTCCTCTCTGTTGCCTGTGGACAGGCAGAAAGGCACTTCTTGCCTCCTTACAGCTTGGCTCCCTCCACACAGGTGCACCTGTGTACCCTGACACTTTCCAGAGTGACCCAAATCACTCACAGGTATGTGGGGCTGTGTCTGCACGAAAATATGGTAGATGTGAGTTTTGGAATGGACTAAACAGAAATTCTGAAATCCATTTATTACGTCATCTCGAACAAATCCCTTCACTGTTTTGTAACATAATTTCCTTTCATATAAAATAGAGATAATAAAATGTATTTTGGGGGATTGCTGTAGGAATTATATGAGCTACATAATACACAGATTTTCCTACTACAGTGCTTGGCCCATAGTAGATACTGAGAAAATGTGAATTCTTTCCTTATATTCACATTATAAATTTACCAGTATGATTATCTTTACGTTTTCTGCAATGTACACAGCAAAGACATAGTGAATGAAAGATTGTTAAGATAAGCGCAGGAATATAGAGAGCCACAGTTGGAATTCCAAGAAACAATGGAAGTTTTTATTTTATGCTTATCATACCTTCCCAGCTAGTCCTTAACAAATAATAGTCAAATTCAAGATATCCATGAAACCACAGTTTTAGAAAAGTATTTAAAAGAATTCATTTGTAACATGAATTTTAAACACATCAAAAACAGACAAGAGGGCTTCCCTGGTGGCGCAGTGGTTGAGAGTCCGCCTGCCGATGCAGGGGACACGGGTTTGTGCCCCGGTCCGGGAAGATCCCACATGCCGCGGAGCGGCTGGGCCCGTGAGCCATGGCCGCTGAGCCTGCGCGTCCGGAGCCTGTGCTCCGCAACGGGAGAGGCCACAACAGTGAGAGGCCCGTGTACCGCAAAAAAAACAAAAAACAAAAAAACCTGACAAGAGTTTATTCTAATTTTTCATAAAAAAAAAAAGGCATTTTAAAGTTTAAACTCTTCAAGAGCAGGGACTATGTCATATTCACCTTTATTCCCTGAGTAAATATGTCTGAAAGAATATATGACTCTCTGCTGATGTCTTTTATGTTCAGAAACTACTAGAGATAGAAAGTAAAAAAGAAAGTAAATGGTCCCCAGTCTCTATTGCTGGTGTTCTGGAGAATCATTATAACATCTCTTTTCTTCTTCAGTTTAAAGAAAGCAAAGCCTCTGAAACCTGAGTTTTTTCTTTTTTAATCATTTTATCTCTTTTGAATCTTTTTTAGAATGTTCATGCCATCAATAAACTAGAGAGTACATCACTGGGAAAAAGTCAAGGAGGTTTAAATGATAATTACATTATCAATTTTTGATATTTGCATTTTGGTGAACAATATTTTGAGAAATGGTAGTTGCTATTTAGAAATACAATAAGTATTTAGATATAATTATTAGATATTAATTAGATATAAACTATAATAATATTTAGAAAAAATAGTGTTTACTGTGATTCCTCAGTCATTATGTATAATGCTTACATAACTAACGTATATTGAGTGAAGAGTTAAAATCCCATTTTACACCTCGCTTCTCCTGCTAGTACCTTAGAGAAATAGAACATACTGGAGAGACAGTGTATGGTCCTGTGCCTGGGGTGTGAGTTGTCCTGATACTATTATGCAAGAAATTAGTCATTTTTCCCTTTTATGCCAAAAGACTTCACTTGAAAAATATTTAGGCCACTCCAACTGTGATAAAAACCTGATATGAAAATATTTCCTGACAGAGATGACACTAGGGTGAGGCCAGTGAGACACTTGCCTCAGGCATGAGATTTAGGGGAGCCAAAAAACTCAGTAACTGAGATACTATTTTAATGTACAATTTTAAAAAATAAAAATGAATGAGAAAACTTCATGATAAATACTGGTACTTCTGATTTGTCTTTTTACCTCAGGCTTCAGTGTGGCCCTTATTTATCATGTCTTTATTTAAATTTTTGATATTTTGTTCATCATGGAGCTTTTGCATTCATTTTTGGTTTTTAGAAATAGTGCATTAAAATACTGCTTGTCTTGACTGAATTTTTTGGTGCTCCCTACATTTCTTTTCCCCTAGGTGAGTGCCCCACTTGCCTCACCCTTTTTCCAGCTCTCCTACCTCTGACAATGTGCAGAAAACTCTGAACATGAATGTCGCCAGCATAAAAATTGAGTGAAGCACAAAGGAAACAAACTTAGATTTCCACGAGCCTGTCACAGAGGCAGGAAGTTGCTAGAGGTTCCACAGCTAAAAAAAGAACTTAATTTAATTTGAAGTAATACATGTAAATGTATAGAATATACTAGATGCATTGTAAGCTTCTTATACTTTATAGAAGTTCTTATTAGCTATTAATATTATCATCTTTACTATTGTTATTAGTGGTTTATGGCTGATTTATAAATTCCTGCTTATTACTAAACCTTCATTCTTTCTAACATGTCCAATAATTTTGGGCTGGACCAAATGATAACAGTTCAGTGTTTTTAATATTTATTTTACAAAATTGCTTACACAATTTATTTTGAAAATTATTTCATGAGTTGCTTTAAAGAGAATTTTGTCAAAATAGTTCATCTTTCTCATCCCATATCCAATGTTCAATTCATCCTTTGGAGAATGGCTAGTATCTGCATTTCAGTAACTTCCATGAAATTTAAGAATTATCAAAACTAAATATCTTAAAGGGATATAGTTTTGCTTTTCTTCTGAATGTTTAAAATACAAAGTAAATACTTAGGAAAATAAAATGAAAAAGTTGTTTGTCAAAACAACTCGACAAAGTTGTTTTAAATTTAAACTAAAGGCTAGATTAAGTTAAATTTAAAATGATCAGAATTTGTATTTAATAATTAAAAGCATACATTTTTAACATTATGCTTTTTTTTCCTATACATTAGAACTTTTTTTTACTGCTGTACAGAATAATAGTTTTAGTACTATTACACTTTCTGAAACTCACCTTTTTTTTTTTTTTTTTTTGCGGTACGCGGGCCTCTCACTGTCATGGCCTCTCCTGTTGCGGAGCACAGGCTCCGGACGTGCAGGCTCAGCGGCCATGGCTCACGGGCCCAGCCGCTCCGCGGCATGTGGGATCTTCCCGGACCGGGGCACGAACCCGTGTCCCCTGCATCGGCAGGCGGACTCTCAACAACTGTGCCACCAGGGAAGCCCGAAACTCACCTTTAAACTTGTGTTATCTGCAAAATTGGGATCCTGGTCCAGAGACAGGTGACTGTGACAGAAAATCTATAAGAGAAGAGAATTCATCCAACCTTACCAACCTTTGAGCAGGTTTTTCTTAGATGATTAAATATCAGCCAGAAAAAGTAGACACTAAATTGTCTATTAATTAACCTCAGAGCATAAACTTAGAGTGGGTCAATAAATCAATTCTTCTTCTTCTTCCAATATCATCTCCTTTGGAAGGCCCAACACAATATCCAATTTCTATGACTAAATAAAAAAATAAAAATATTTTGTTGATACTGGACAATGTATAGTCACTTGTCACCATCAGAAGGGCTAAGTACTTTCGTGGCAGAACACTGAGGTGGGTGGTGTATCCCCAGATACATTTTTATCAAACTTCGGGGATTAAAAATATGCTACAGGTCTTATCCAAGATAGTAAATAATAGAGGAGAAATTTAAACCTAGGTATCTGAAGTTCATGCTTTCTTCCAATGGGATCGTGACCCAACTGAACCTAATTAATTCTCATTAATCGTTCTCAAGTAATTGTTTGTTCTCAAAACCTTTATTTAACCCGCTTTGCATTAAAGCCAACAATTTGCACATAATAATACTCAATGCAGGGCAGTAAGTACATCCTGATAATAGTCTAAATTTCCAGTACGTATTTCACAGTGTCCTGTGTGTGCTAAGTTCACAATAAATACCCATTTTTGGAACAAATCCTTAAAAAGAGAATTGTATCATAAAGGTAAATTTAGAAATCCTTTCTGTTAGCAGTCAGCATTTTCATACAGAATGGTTTTCTTCTTGGATCCAAAGGTGGTCTCAACCTCGCTCCCCACTAGGCATAAAACTAACTCAACCCATGATGACTTCCTGACAACACCAAAAACAATAGCAGTGCACTCTTGACCCTTCTCAACAGTTCCTCTTATATCAATCCTTCTCCCATCCCAGTAAAAAATTACTTTTTTGAACTTACATTAACGATCTGGAAGTGCATTTTGAAAATTCATACTCCTGCTATGTCATCCTCATCCTTTCCCTTCTTTTCTTCCCAAACTCTAAATAAATGGCCCAGTTGAAAACTTAATATCATATCCAAATAACAAAATTTACTTCAATTTATGCTAAAACTAATGTATGAAGAGATCTGCTTTTGCCTAAATATTAAGATAAATCTGTTTTAATATACAGGGGGTGAGCTATGCTGTCCTTTGAAGTGAATCAGATTTTTTTCGGTTTATTCTTCAACGATAATAGACCTTGGATAGTACTTATTGATAACCCCAGGTTTCAAATATTATTTCAAAAGAAGGACTTATGACTTATCATCTATTATGATGATTATAATTTTGATGTAATAATAGTTATTATTGTAAAGGACTGGCATTGCTAACCTATTACTTATATGAGTTACCGTGAGTCATTTTTAAGTTCAAAAACTTTTATAGTATGATATATTTTACATCCTGACTATGAAAATCTAATTAAATAGGTCATGCCTCTCTTTTAAGTAATTTATTTAAATTTATTTTAAAATTGTGGAACTTTGTTCCTTTACTTTCTTTTTAAAAAAGAGGGAGGTTGTAATTAGAAAGAATAGACATATAATCACCTCTCTATACTTCAAAGTAAAAGGTTCCTTTGCCACTAAAATAGTTGATGAAAGTTTTTCTCTGCATTTAAATAAGCTTTTTGGCAGGTAATGGAATTAATTTGATTGATCAGATGAAGAAAAGTAATTATTTCATGAATAGTAAAGTGGACATCTAAAATTACTTGGAACTGGATTTCCCGGTGGCACAGTGGTTGAGAATCAGCCTGTCAATGCAGGGGACACGTGTTCAAGCCCTGGTCTGGGAAGATCCCACATGCCACAGAGCAGCTAAGCCCGTGCACCACAGCTACTGAGCTTGCGCTCTAGAGGCCGCGAGCCACAACTACTGAGCCCACATGCCACAACTACTGAAGCCTGCGCCCCAGAGCCCATGCTCTGCAACAAGAGAAACCACCACAATGAAAAGCCCACGCACCGCAACAAAGAGTAACCCCCGCTCGCCGCAACTAGAGAAAGCCTGTGCACCTCAACGAAGACCCAATGCAGACATAAATAAACAAACAAATTAATTAATTAATTAATAAAAATAAATAAATAAAATTACTCTGAACTGACAAAACTTTTTACAAGGAAATGTCCTTTTCAAACATATTATTTCTTTTAGGGCTTATATTTCTTCACTACAAGCATGGAAATATATGAAGTAAAAATAATGCCCTTGAAATTCCCTTTTAGATTAAGCTATTTAGGTACTATGGTCTATTTTACCTCATAAGCTAACAAAAGGATACCCATTTAAGTGAAAGAAACTTAGCTGCATATGTCTGATTTAAAACTATATTCATTTACTAAATACATTATTTGCTTGAAATCTCTTTACTTGTGGAGGTATTAAAAACGTTAACATTTTTAAATGGCTGAAAATTTTCAATCATCAGACTAATATTTTTGAATTGTCAGTTTCAATAAAAACCTATGAATTGAACCACAATGTTTTCTTTTTCTTTGTATTTTGACTTTGCCCATAAAAATTGACATTGAAAAATATTATAGAAGGAATTCAGTTAGTTCTAGAAAATATACCTGTGATTACTTTCAGAAACTGCCAATTAAATGATGTGAGGAAATGGATATTTTATAGAGAAATATAAAACATTTTATTTTGTTCATAAAGAAGGAAAAATGAAGAGACGGCCATGATGAAAATATGTAGCAGTATAGAGGTGTCTTTTTCTTACTCTTTAGAATTCTCACAATAGACTACTCTTCTCTAGTTCTTGATAATCTTCCAAAGAGAAAACTGCCTCCTTATACAAAATGTAACAGGCTTTTCTGTAGTTAGACATACTGAATCCCACACAAAAATACCAGTTAATTAAGAAACTTAAAAATAAACCTTTAATTCTGAAAAATACTAACTTCTAAAAAATCTTAAAAAATTCTTCCTTTCTGAACTCATAGACTTTTAAAGATATTTATAATTTTCCATGTCTTGAATTATTTTTTGTACTTGAGAACTTTTGATCTTACATGAGCCTTAATGCACGTTGGAATAAATGCAGACCTCTGAAAGATAAAAACAAAAGGAAAAATCTTGAAGACATATAGATATAATGTATTATTATTATTTTAAAATACTATCATTTCTTATTGTAAAACAAGCTAAGTAGTGGTTAAGAGCAAGTATTTTCAGTCAGATGAACTTTATTTCAAATCTCAGCTTCTCCATTTACCTAAGCTTAAGATCTGGGGAAAGTTATTTAACTTATCTATGTGTCTGTTTCTTTACAATTTAAAATGGACATAATAAAACCTACCTGACAGGTATTTGTAAAGATTGAGAGGCTATATGTACAAATAGACACTGGCCAGACCGTATATGATGATAGGACTTAGATCAACAACCTCTGTAGCAATCAGCCCAGGATGATCAGGACTTTGTCCATAATTGACAGCTTCCCTATTTTTTTTGCCCCTATTCCCAATGCAAGATCAATCATACAAAGCCAAATATGCTCCCCAAACGAGTCATTGCTTCTAGTTATTCCTCCCCTAGTTGCCCACCTCCCTGCCCCCCTCTGCCCAATGACTTCGCTCCAATCAGAGGACAATAGAAACCAGAAACCTTCCATTTTATTATTTTTCTTCACTATAGTTTCCCATTTCCCTGCCTACCTTTGGGTCTCTGCCAAAGGCAAGTGGAAGTGGCTTGGTAAATAACAAACTCTGCATAAATCTATGTTTGTTCTCATTTGGGTAGTCTTCATTTAGTTCTGCAAAATTCAATGAGAGAATGAATGTAAAGATCCCAGTCCCGTGTTAGGTACAAGTGCTCAAAAAATGGACAGAAACTCCTGTTGCATGGTTGGGTCTATAGTCTCCTTAATTCTGCTGAAGGTGATGTTTCAAACATGTCTAACATTTTATATTGTGTTTGGAATAATTTAACGCACAGATATCCTTGCTTTTTGTCAGCATGCGTACTGTCCAGAACTAGTAAAATAATCATTTTAATTTAAAAGTACATGATTTTCAAGAGTAGTGAGTCTCCTGTCATAGAAATCAAGCAAATGATGGCAAATGACCTCTCCAAGACACTGATGAATAGGAGGGGAGGTTGAGCTAAAAGAGGCACATCAGAATTTCTCAGTGAGCATTTAAAGACTACAGATTACTTGGCCCCAATTATAATCTAATGAATCTGAATACATAGGGGGTGGGATCCAAGATTAGGATCATTAAAAATCACTCCAGGTACTTCCAGTGAGACTGGTTTATACACAACAGTGACAGACACCTAAATTAGATGATTTTTCCATTTTTTAAGATTAGAAACACAAAAAACCCCTCTTCATATTACTCTGTTAAAAAATCTAGAAAACTAGACAAATTTCAGTAATATCTTTTAATTAGAGAATTTTGTATTATTAAGATTAACATCAAAATGTAGTTTCTCCATTCCAATCTTACATCTTCTGGACTGGAGAGGCAATTTAGATTCCAGCTGTCAGGCAGACAACTTTCAATTTGAGTTCAGGTGGCGACTATGTTTTGTTTTTTTTTTTTTTTTTTTGGCGACTATGTTTTTATCCACACATACACTAAAAATTATGGACAACTTAGTGGGAGCCAGGGACTCCCACTCTAGAGTTAATGCTCTATAAATTCTGCCTCTTACTTTTAGAATCTCCTAAACTCTTCCTATTCCCTGGCACTCAGCCTAGGGAAGAGTAGACTATTTCCAAAACTCTTATGATTCAAAATCTCCCTTTTTTTATAACAATAAAAAATACAGATGAGGAGAACAACCTATACAGGAGTAAGAACTCTGCCTCTCTGGGGATATCCCTGAGCTTGACATGTGGCCTGAGCCTTTGCCTGGGTCACAGCACAGCAGGCAGGAAATGGATACAGAAGGTGCTCTCAGGCCTGATTTTGTATAGCATCTATTTTTCTATATCTGAGAAAATGATTTCCGAATACTTCACTGTTTAAGGATATCTGTGAGGGAAATTCAGGATCTGTGTGACAAACACACAGAGATACTAAATGGAGTGGAAAGAATTGCCAGTGGCTGGTACAGCTTTTTAAGAGAGAGAGAGAGAGAGAGAGAGAGAGAAAAGTGAAGATGTGGGTAATGTAAAATTTAACAGATATCTCACTGAAAATATAGTAAGCAACTTCTCATTTAGCCATCTGTGCTCCAACTTGCTTTGTAGGAAACTAGCATTTACAAAATGATTTCATTCATTTACTAAGGACTGGTCTCAGGGTGCTTGCATTTATGGTGTCATATTTGTCTCAGGGTTCTAGTTGTTATTCATTCAGGTAGCATGGTCAAAATCACTTGGTCTGAAATAGGTTGAGAGAGGATCAGATAGGGAGTCTATGCTTCCCCAACTGTCTCCATCCATGTAATAAGAAGCTCTTGTTAATTGCATACAGCCTCAGTTCACATGCCAACTCCAAATGATGCAGCCTGGACCACAGTGTTAAGAAAGAGTGTGAGACCAAGTCATGACTCAGCAGAAAAGAGCTTCATGCAAGATTGATGCCTTCTGTGGGCCTGGGTTCAGCATGATCGCATCTTCTTAAAATTATCTGTTAACATGTCTATCACCCCACAAGTATAAGCTTCTGTAACACAGAAATAATACTTTACTTATTACAGTATCATCATTTACAAACACAATGCCTGGCCTCCAGTAGTTTGTTTATACATGAACGACTATTCTTTACTACCTAATGGGCAGCATCACAGAGTGGCAAGAACTATAAGTGGTAATTAGAGTATATTTCTGTTCATTCAGAAAGTAATGTCTACTGTAATAATTGGAATACCACACCTAGTCATCACCATGTTCAACTCCATCCAATATTCTGCCTCTGAATGGAAACTAAAGACTATTTTAATTCCTTCATCAAGTTCATATTTTTCTAAAAGACCTATTACAAATTCTTACCAAGAACTAATGTATCTATATTTCCAGTCTTTTAGTTTCTCTTAGAGTAACACATTATAGAAAATAAGAAAATAACTCTATTGCTTGATTTTTAAAATCCTCCTGCAAGCCTCAAATGGATTACATAACTTTGTAACTTAATAGTAGTTCAAATACTACACAATATTAATAAACAAATAAAAACTAATTCATAGTTTAAATAAAATACATGTATTTATATATTTTATGTGTATATGCATACATTTATATATATGATTAGAGTACCTTAGTAAACACCCATTTATTTACAGTGTGTTTATCATAAGATGTTAGTAAATTTAGAATATAATTTTCCTTTATATAAACTGTTTCTTGAATTTTTCTCCTCCTAATATCCACATACATTTTGATTTTTTTTCAGTTTGCCACTATTAAGAAAAAAACAAAAACTAAGTCAGTCATTTTGGCTTTTTAAACAACTCTATGAGGTGGAAATAAAATGACTAAAATAAAGAAGTGAGAGTCTTTGAAAGCTTGTTAAAATAACTCTATTCACTGTGAGAGTGAGTCTTGGTATTATTTAATGGAATTGAACTGATTAGCTAATAGCAAAAGACGCTACTGATCCCTGGCAGACCTCATTCACCTCAATTGTATTCTTTTCTACAAGCATTTACTCCTTCATTAAGCATTTATGGGTGCCTGTTTTACATACAGAGCATTTTGTTGGATTTAAATAATTCTACACAATTGTCTGTGAGTTTAAGTAACTTCCAATCCATTTGAGAGAATAGGGCATCCAATAGAAAAAGGGAGATAATAAGAAAAATAATTAAAAAGAGTTGCCATCCAACAACTGGCTTGATCTATAAACCTTGGGGTCTTCATTCACACTGTCCTCTCCTTTATCTATTACAACTCCATCCATTCAATCGCCAAGCCTTGTCAACTCTCCCACTTATAAATTTCATAAATCCATCCACATTTCTTCCATTGCCCTATCCTTATGTTCTTTACAATGCACATTTTTGAGGAGAGCAACATGGTCTTTTTTGTACATCCCTTACAAAGTTTTTGCTATACATAGTGCACAGTAGGTGTTCAAGGAATTTTTTTTTTTAAATTGAGGCAAGATAGAAGTAAGGTTTGAAAATGAGGCTAAGGAAATGTAGGAAACACTTATTTTGCACCTAGTGTTTCCCAGGAACTAGACACACATTAACTTAAACTTTCTCAATACCTTTGAAATGAGTCAATTTTATCAAAAAAGAAACTAACTTTAATGGACTCACAATAGCCTTCAAATGAAAAAAAAAAAAAAGCAAAGTAATAGACTAGGGATACAAACTCATGTCTCTACGAATTACTTTCCCATTAAATATTGTCTAAGATATATTACTTTTATCCCGAGGAAATGGGTGACCAGTTAAAGATTTTTGAGCCAGAAAAAAACATGATAACAGCTGTATTTTAGAAAATTTAATATGGCAATAGAGTGCATTATTTTGAAGAGATACTAAATTCAGGGAGCCACAAGACTAATTCAATGACCAAGGAGATTATAAATAGTGTCCTGGTTAGAATAGAGCAAGTGGAAATTAAAAGAAGGAATAACTTTTGCCATAAATTACAATGCAGTTTATGGTACTGTTTATGAGAAACCAGTAGTTCTTTTTCCACTGCAGAAAAAAAAAATATTTTTTAAAGAAAAGAATCACCTTCTGGAAAACAGGTCACTTGCAACCTTGAGGGTATTCCAAAAAATTCATGGTGCTTTTCTTCTAGTTTAGGAAATGTGCTGCAATGTCAGGCTAGTTTCTGACAGTGCTGTAGCTGTTCTTCTACATCCTGGAGTAATTCATCAAAGTAACTGTAGGCAAAAGAACTTAAAGATTTGGCGTTTCCAATTTCATCAGCTGACAACAAGCCCCACAGCAAACTCTAAGGAAATGCAAGTCAAAAAACTGAAAGGAATGGCTCCTTGACAAGATGCTCTGTAGGTATCCATGAAGAACTACTGAGTAGGCAAAGCTGGGAGGCAGTTTTTGTAAGGTTTAAAAAACATGACAAATAAAAGATTCATAAAACCTGATCTGATTCATTGTTCCACACTTCTTAAGCGATGTTTTTAAGCCAGTCATCTTCCCTTGAGTTCAAGCACTTTTTTTTTTTTTTTTTCTGGTGATACGCTGGCCTCTCACTGCCGTGGCCTCTCCCGTTGCGGAGCACAGGCTCCGGACACGCAGGCTCAGCGGCCATGGCTCACGGGCCCAGCCGCTCCGCGCCATATGGGATCTTCCCGGACCGGGACACTAACCCGTGTCCCCAGCATTGGCAGGCGGACTCTCAACCACTGCGCCACCAGGGAAGCCCTCAAGCACTTTTTAAAAGGAAGAGTGCTCATTGCTAGGCTGTAGATCATCTTAATAAGAATGAGAGACAAAAAGCTAAGAATGAGATGATTTAATCTGACTACTGTAATGATAAAAAAGGACTTAAAATTCCAGGAAGAAGAGTTATAATCATTAGTATAATCAAAGCACCTTTGAAAAGAACAGAAGAAATACTTTTTGTAATGTTGCATGCCAGAGTTGAGTGAATGCTACAATTTACCATTTTTGGCATCCCAGGATCACTAAAATTAAATAATGAAATTTTGTCCCTAGTTTGCATTACTAGAAGCTCTTTTTTAATATAAAAGCATAACTGTAAATATACTACAAGCCATTGAAATATGATTTCAAATGCATAAACTTTGTGGTATATAACATGTATCAATAAAACTATTAAAAAAACAAACAGAACTGATACAGACCAAAAAAATTATATAAAAGAAATAGGACAACTAAAGCCCTAAAAACCCCCAACATTCAGTTTGTGAGAAAACTCTGTGTTACAAGGAGAAATTTTCATGTGTGAATTAGTTTCATGGGAAGTAAAAGAAGTACATATTTATAGCCAAGAAGAGACAAATTATTTGCATTGAAATATTCATTTCAGGATTACTCCTAACAGCAGATAATTAGGAATAACCTAAATGTCTAAAACTGACAGATTAAAGATGATATTGTATGTACACTGAATGAGTACCCAGAGTTAGTCCCCAAGACTATCCCCATGTCTGATGCTAACTGTAAATTCCAGGGGTTCCCCAAACTACCCTTGGGTTCAGTAATTCACTAGACATACAGAATTTACTGAAAGCTGTTATACTCATAGTTACAGTTTACTACAAGGGAAGGATTAGGTAAAATCAGCCAAAGGAAGAGATGCTTAGAGAAGGGTCTGTGAAGGTTAAAAATATGGAGCTTTTGTTGTCTTTAGGATGTGTTGAACCTCCTGGCATTGATCTGTGATAATACACATGGATCATTATTGCCACCCAGGGAAGCACATCTGAGCTTCAAGCCCTGGTTCAAGCCCTGGTCCGGGAACCCATTATCACATTATTGCTTCCTTGCCAATCTGCATTGGCAGGCGGATTCTTAACCACTGCGCCACCAGGGAAGTCCCATACTTTTGTTATCAAACAATATTTGTCACATGGGCAGTTCCATTACTAATCTATTTGGGCCTTGAAGTCATGACTATATCTTAATCACCTCTCTATTTGTAGCTCCTAGCACAGTTTATGGTGCTGTATTCAATAAAGATCTAATAAATTGTTTTGTGCACATTAAACGGTCAAAAACACTTCATTATACATGCATGGAATTGATTTAGCATTTGTTTAAGGTCAGTATTTGAATCAAAAACTCTAATTTAATACAAAATGATGAACCAATAAATTCAACAGGTGTAAGGGAAACTACATCAGTGCATATGACTCAGAATAATTGTTTCTTTGTTATAGGGATATTATTTGTGCCTTTAAAGCATGCTTTATACATATTTCTACCTTTACATGCAACATATTACTATGAAAAATTAATAAAGAATTAGAAAATGAAGATAATATTCTATGCTTGGAACAGACTAAGAGGATATTTATTTGGATACTTTCTCCTGCTAACTCTTTGTGTTTTATATTCCACACCTCAGCTTCAAGAATGTCTTCTGTCACACCCCAACTATCAACCTACTGTTCTATGAAGAAAACCAAAGGATTGCTAAAGTTTTCAGTGTGGCAACTGACATTTATCGATCTAAAATTCTATGGCTTTGAATAAACCACAACAGTACATTTAAAGTAAGAGTGAGGGCAGAAACCATAACTTATTCACCTGTACACCTCCCAGAAAGCTAAGTTCACTGCTTTGTCAACAGGAGGTCTCAACAAATGTTCATTTAGTTGAATTAAACTGCACATCAGATTATTTTGGATTTTCATGTGTTAGGGGTCTTTATGTCAACAATTCCAATATTTCAAGGCACATGAGAGGAATAATCAATATCAATTTTTGTGGCAAATCTAAAATTAAGCTGTTAGACTCAGCTTGTTACAGACCACATAAGAATTAAGGCACCACCAATATTTTTTTCATTTGAAAATTAATTCCAGGGGCTGATTCCAGGCAATTTTGTGAAATAGGCCACTTTGATTTTGATTCCCTTCTTTTTGTTGCTAAGTCCCAAATCCTTTAGGTGGATTCTCTCTGCAACCTTTTTGCCAGTGCCCTTTGGAACTCAACCCCTTCCCTGTCATGCTTCACTTAAAGGCTCCCAGTTGAAAATTTGCACCTCCTTTCCTGCCATTAAGTTTTATTTTTGGCATGTGGGATCTTAGTTCCATGACCAGGTATGGAACTCGTGCCACCTGCAGTGGAAGCGTGGAATTTTAACCACTGGACCACCAGGGAAGTCCAGCCATTAAAAATTTTTCATGAGATATAACATTCCCCCAAGACTTGGGAGCACCAAGTGTTGAGGATCATTCTACTTAAATATTGTATTACCATGAAAGCATAGTAAGGAAAATTCAAGAAATCTGGAGGGGCAAATAGAATATCTATATGAAGGAGATTTTTATAGGGATTAAGAACTTTCATTTGTTCACTACTTGTAGCTGATGTATATTGGGCACTAACTATTTTACAGCACTGTTCTATCTATGTACTTCACATGTACCACATATTTCACCTTTACAGCAACCCCGTGATGTAGGCTTTGTTATTATACCCATTTCACAGATGAGAAACTCAAAGTGCAGAGAGATTAAGAAACTTGCCCAATGTTGTGCAGTTTGTAACTGGAAAAGCTAAATCAAATTCAGCTGGTCTGAACCCAGAGTTCATCCTCTTAACCACTTTATTATCTAACAAAATTGGTGGTAAGCAACTTTTGTTTGGGGGGCACATTAGGTAATAGGGATACTGAGATGAATTAGACATCATCCCTGCTCTCAAGGAGCTCACAGTGGAGCAGTGAAAACTGTTATTTAAACTAGTAATAGTAAAGGTAAACACTTTATACAAAAGACTTTTATTATTTTATGATATTCATATATTTTTATTTTTAAACATTCAAAGCAATTAAAGTATTTACTGTAAGAGCAACATAGCAAAAGTACAAATTAAAATTATGATGAAAGAAAAAGAAGTTCTCAAACCCATTACAAACAACTTTTTTCCTTTTTTTCTATACCTTTTCAAATACTTTAGAATCATTTCATATTTTACTTTTCCCTACCTACTCACCTAATTTACCATTGTGTAGTAAAGAATTTACTCTTAGCAAAGAGAGATTACTCTTGCCTTTGCCTTCAGCTTCTGGTAGATAATCTATGTCATACCTGATAGGAGTGTCTTTGTTTAGTGTGGAAGCTGATCACACTGGATCTTACAGTGGAACTAGCCATATCATAGGGTGGATACTGGCCATTTCAGAAACACCAACCATGTGATTTAGGGTGGGAGTTTTGGGTCATGCAGTATCAGTTGACCTGGAGGCTGAGATAAAGTTCTTGGGCACTCAGTTAATCAATGATGCTTATGCAATGAAGCCCTAATAAAAACTCTGGACACAGATGCTCAGACGTGCTTCCCTGGGTTGCCAAAATGATCCATGTGTATTATCACATGGATAATGGGATAACAGGTTCAAGCCCTGGTCCAGGAAGATCCCACATGCTGCACAGCAACTAAGCTCGTGCACCACAACTACTGAGGCTGCGCTCTACAGCCCACAAACCACAACTACTGAGCCTGCGTGCCACAACTACTGAAGACTGAGCACCTAGAGCCCGTGCTCTGCAGCAAGAGAAGCCACTGCAATGAGAAGCCCACACACCACAACGAAGAGTAGCCCCTGCTCGCCACAACTAGAGAAAGACCATGCACAACAACGAAGACGTAAAGCAGCCAAAAATAAATAAGTAAATAAATAAATAAAGTTAAAATGATACTTAAAAAAAAAAGTATGCCATAGACAGAGTAATGGTAAAAGGATAAATGTACCAGCTCTGGGCCCACCCACCTCTGCAACCAAGTCTTTTTCACTGGTCCATGCTCCCAGCATACCCCTCATACACAAGAATTGCAGTAGCATTAATGAGGAATGCTTTCACTCCTCAGTGCCTTTGCACATGCTGCTTCTTGTTGGAAAATCTCTCTTGTTTCTTACTTTCTTAACCTGATTTAACCCCTGTTCATTCATCAAGAATTGGTTTTGGTCTCATTTCTTAGGGGAGCATTCTCTGATAATCCCAGATTGCTTTAGCTGCTCCTCTGATGTGTTTCCAGCATCTTATGTGCTTTCCTCTACCCAGGCAATATCAAACTTCTTTATAATTGTCTATTTATGTTTCTTTCTCTGAAAGTTGAAAGTACCTTAGAAGCAAACTCTGATTCTTATTCAACAGTGTGTACATAGTAACTAGCATAGTTCCTGGTGCCTTGTAGATGATCAAAATTTGTTTACTGAGTAAATGTACCAATGGGTGGATGAAATTAGGAATAAACCTTTGCAGGAAGTTCAGGAACGATTATTCAATGATTTAATAATTATTCTGTTACTACCAATTATTGTCAGGCCATATGTTAAATAATGAGAAGCTAAACAGGTAAGACTTAGTAGACTCTATCCTTAAATAAAGAGAACAATTTAGAAAGATGATGGATAAATAAAGAGAGACTAAAGTATTGGATTTAGGGCTCAGGGTATGACTGCTCTTTTAGAGGAAGACACTAGGGGCTACTTCATCAGACGAATTGGGATTGGGGTAGCTTAAGAATTTCTCTTGGAGGAGTTTTCTTTTGAGCTGGGTCCTGGGGGTCAAGATGGTGATGGTGGAGCCATTCAATCAAATAACAAACAGAGAATGAGGAAGAGGTTTGTGGCTGGGGAAGCTGATGAGTTCATATTGAGTGTGAAGTACACGTGGGACATCAAGATGAAAGGTTCAAGAGAGCATGAGGGGCCGGCAAGGTGTATGCACATTAGGACTCACATCTTAAATAACTGGGCATTTTCATTAAGAAAAAGAATACAAAATTAGCAACAAAAATAAATGCTTATTTCCTTATTCTTATAAAAATGAAATTACCATGAAATACAAATTTTAAAAGGTTTACAAGCACCAGAACATCACAGGTCCTTTCAGCAAAAATATTATCATTTTTAGTACTTTTAGTTAACTGTCAGAGATACTTCTGTAATATTTTTGTTCTTAGATTTTTAAATTCATATTTCTTGACTATCACTTCATATGATCAACATTTTGTAATAACATTTCATAGAGAGAAATAGAAACATAAATCCATCTTTCCTCTGGCAGAGCCGTGTCCTTTTATTACCATAATTTAGACTAACATATTTACACCCTTACTGGTCATGTCATGTCTAGAACTTCCTCTGTAGTTGTTTATACAAGCAGAGCTTCTTGCTATGGAACACCAGCTTTGACATGGACCCCATTCTGCTAAGTCACTTCTTCAACATTCTCCCATGTCACTCATATCCCCAGCCCCCCATGCCAGCCAAAACACATTCTTTGTGAAGAGTAAAGTGTTCATGAAACCTGGGTTCTAGAGCTACCTAAGTTGGAAGTGGAGAAGTAATTCATTCAGTTCTTCTTGGGGACAAAATGGGGTCCAGATGCACAAGGAGGCCACCAGGGCAAGTTGCCCTGCCAACTCTTATAATCACCCACAGCCCCAGGGACACCACAAAACAGAGAGTGATCTCAGGCTGCAACAGCTCTCTCAGTCTCAAACCCATGACTCAGCCTTCTATTTTTCCCTTTTGTCCCAAGTGGGGAACACTCAGAGCTTTAGAAGGGGCCCTTTGTCAGTGAGCAAATCTGCAGTTTAAGGATATTCAGCTACACCATAAACACACCTTTGGGTTCCAAAGCATGGAGAAATAAAGTGCCAGTGTCCTGTGACATACACTCAAAGTGTAATCATACACCATGATTCTGTCTTGGAGGAGCTGACAACTCATCCTGAGAGTTTAACATGTCCCCTTGCATATAAAATAGCCAGCTGTGATTTTGCCCAGGCAGCGAGTCATAAACATTAGATAAATATCACAATCTATGCTGTAGAGAGGACAGAGAGATTATTTCAAATTTAGGTGAACCCAGAAGGCTTTGTGAAGAGGGTAGAACTTGAATAAAATCTAGATCCACAAATAGAATTTGTATACATTTACGTAGGGGAAAATAATTCCAAGTATGGGAAACAATGTGAGCAAGGAAGTGAACGTAAGAATCAGGGTGATACAGTTAATTTGAAGTAAGTACACATAATTTCTGGAAGTCATAAAAGCAACAACACAAAATAGTGCTGTGTGGATGTTGCCAATATTTATCAGGAAGTAGTCCGCTATCCCACAGTCATATGTGAAATAGAGGTCATTAAACTTTCATCTTCAGGTCGCGTCAAAACACAAAGAGAATGATTCCGTTTTCTGGATAGTCAATCCAAACGACTGAGTTTATGGAAGGAGAAGAAAGAAGTACAAAATTGGACTTCCCTGTACTAAATCCACCTTGACTATCTTGGCTGTGAAAAGTTATCACTATTTTTTGTGGGTAGGGTTTATAAATTTGATCCCCTAGGACATTCTGCAAAAGAAAGGCAATTTGGCATATCTCTTTTGGGGCCTGCAATGGAAATGAAGTAGAAAAAACAAGTTTTTTGCTCTCTGGCTACCTAGCGAAATTAAATTGCAAAATAAAAACCTGGAACCTTATTAACTCATTATGTGCATTTTCAAGCGGTTCACGCAGAGCCACTGAATGATATGCATCTTCACATTCAGTACAGTTGGTTTAAAAGAAGAATAATACCTATTCAAATTTATAGGGATTATATTCTCTCACAGCATAATTTTCTACCAGAAAACCAAAAATCTAAATAATTTTGGTGGAGGGAGAGGGAAAAAGAGCAAAGTGTCAATATGAGCTTTGTTTTCCAATCACTCCTAAATTATATTATTCAAATTCTATCAAATCATTTAGAACTGCAACCTGAAGATTCATTTTTATTTCCCCACTCATCAAATTTGTCTATGTAGAAAATGTGGTCTCTCTGAAAGTGTCATCGATCTATCTTAAGTAGAAAAAGTGATCTACCTCAAAGGGAAAGAACCTTATGTGTGTCCTATTAAAATTCTTCAGACTTCTCTCCAACTGTTAAAACTTTAAATATGGAATTGTTCCTCAGCCCATATTTGATTTCACCCATCTATGTGAATCAGGCTATTATTACTGTTTTTTCTCTTCTCCTCTACTCCTACATTCATTCTAATTGCCTAGGCTCAGAGAAAAGAGGTTTGTACATGTTTCTAATGCTTTATTAAAATTTTTACTTTTCAAGTATTAATATAAATAGAAGTACTTCTTAACTTCTCCAACAGTTGCTTTCTGCCAGATGAATCCTTAAATAGCATCTCTTTAATATACATTTTCTTTTTATAATCATTATAGCTAACATTTATTGGGTATTTACTATGTCAAATATTGACTAAATGTAGTATGTGAATTGCTTTAATTCTCACAGAAAACAAATGGACTAGATATTGTTATTATCTTCTTTTTTATGAGAAACTGAGGACAGTGGTTTATTATTTGAAACCCAGGCAATCTGACTCCAGAGTCTATATTCTTAATTACTACATTATCTCCACACATATAGCATAGTGATATATACAGAGAGGATTCTTGCTGGAAGCATGGTGAAGTTAAATTGAAATTCAAGGATAGCTAAAAACACTTCTCTTTTGGAGACCCACTTTTCCATAGGACAACGAGAAAAAAGTAGTTTGTCATTTCACTCATGGGCATCATTTATTACTTTTGGGAAGACTAGAATTTACCCAACCAATATTTGCTGAATATCTACCAGGTGAAAATTGTACAGTCTTAGAGAATATTTAAATCTCATGATTACTGACCGAAAGAAGCTGGCTCAGAAGTTTCAGAACTCTCCTAAATTTGCATACAAAAATTTGACGTCAGGTAGATATGTGTATTTTTCTGAGTAGGGTGTTCAAAGCTGTCATCAGAGTTCCCAAGAATTAATGACATTCTCCAAAATATTAATAACCACTGTCCTGGGGATAATGGGCTAAAGAAGACTGGTTTTGGACCTGGTCACTTAGTTCTAAGTGAGGAAAGTCCTCTCAACACATATGCTCCAAGACAGCTCATTTTTTTTTTAATAGAGCATGTTCTTATTAGTTATCTATTTTATACATATTAATGTATACATGTCAATCCCAATCTCCCAGTTCATCCCACCACCACCCCCTCCCCGCGCTTTCTCCCCGTGGTGTCCATACATTTGTTCTCTACAACTGTGTCTCTATTTCTGCCCTGCAAACCGGTTCATCTGTACCATTTTTTTAGGTTCCACACGTATGCGTTAATATACCATATTGTTTTTCTCTTTCTGACTTATTTCAGTCTGTATGACAGTCTCTAGATCCATCCATGTCTCTCCAAAGACCAAATTTCGTTCCTTTTTATGCAAGCCAGGTCATTAATACCCAGGGTCCACATGGGGATGGGAGTTTCAATTTCAATGGTGTTGTAAAGTGTGAGTTTTGCCCAGATCCCTTTTGAACGAATGAAGATACCAGAGATTCCATCTCTCTAATTCTTTCCACTGTGAAGATCCGTCTAGCTGTACAACTACTTCCCCGGATTTGATCAAGTAACGCAAATCCACCGGCATCAGCACAGTTAGCACTGATGAGACCATTGTTTTATTTTACATTTTTATTGTGACAGAAACTTGTTCCATGTGTTGAGGAAAAATGAAAATAAAATTCCTGTCAACCTAGAAAATCCTTTCCTCAAATATAGAGAAGAAAGAAAAGAGTTTTATTATTGAATAAACATTAAATCAAACAGGGCTGTTCATCACAGGTAATCTTCTAATGATATTAGAAAGACACAAAGAAATTCCATCCTTTGAATACCAACAAGCAGATATGATCTATTACATGTTCTCAAGATTAATGATAATTTGTTTGGAAGAAGACTTGGGCAGAACTGTTTGCTATGTATTCTTTCATAGTTTACTTCAAATTCACCTGGTAATTGGGGTAGCCAGCTGGGCTAGCTAATTGCTTTTATCTCAAGCAATAATAAAACTTCTGTATCTCTGTGATAAGCCAGTGGTTACAGCTTGGAACAAGGCCTCTGGGCTAAAATTCTGATGACAAGGAGGTAGGGACTCCCTGGAGCCTAGACAGATGGATTCTTTTTGATATTTACATTTCAAAGACACGGCTCCCAGGCCTTTAAGAAAAATTTTCCTGGTTTTTCCTACCTTATTTACCCTTTATAAAGATTTACATACATATCAAAGTGACAGAGAAAGGATTTATGAATAAGAGGTTTCTCAAGGAAATGCGGGTGGAGAAAGTTTTTGACTTTTGAAATCAGGGAAATTGAATAAAAAAAATTACCCTTCCAAGGGTAAAATAGCTCCTTTCTAGAATTACAATGTTAAGAAAAAGATGTGGCATTGGCTTCACATATGATCTTTAGAATGGAATTTCCCCCCATCTACCCCATCCATCGAGATAACAGTTTCAGGGGCAAACAAACTTAATATGTGTTTCTGGTCCTGCTCTCCAGAAAGCAGACTCTGAGATGGAAATTCATGCTCAGGGTGTGTAATGGGGAATTATTAGGATCAACACTGTGGAAGAGTGATGGTCACAGGATTTGTTAACGTAGGCAGGTAGCTAGATTATAGCAGAGAAAGGACGCCATAAGCCAGATGGCAGGAAACCACACATCTTGGAGATAGTGGGGGTCTTTGCACAGACAAAGAAAAGCAGGAACCTCCAGACTGACAGGAAACCACACATTTTGGGATGAAAAGTGTCCTGGAGGCAGACAAAAAAAAGCCTGTGCAGTCAGGAGTCTCCTATGTTTCCAAATGGCTGCATGTGCAAGTAACACCAAAAATGCATACTTAGAATCTGTACAGATTGATCCTCTTGTCTTTTCCTAGCCTTAGAGCTCGAGCTAGGGCTATAATCTTGGCTTTTTGTGCTGACGTCTGAGGCGGCAGGGCATCAGCCTCTATGACCTTATGTAAATCTACTATGGCATACCTTGCTTTCCGGACACTGTTATGAATGTAGTCACTTCCATCAATAAACGAGCATCAAGGGGCTAGTCCCTAAGGTCAGATCTGCTAGAATATACCTGTTCGATGGTCTCGGTACAAGAATGAGACAATTCCTCTGGGCTTTCTACTGGCATAAGGGTGGCTGGATTTAAGGTCTGACATACTTTAAGGGTTAATTCAGGAGAGTCAAGAAGGAGGGCCTAATATTTTGTAAGGCAGCCTCCAGTCAGCCATTGATACACTTTAATTTCTAATATTCCCTGTATCTGGTGTATAGGGTTAATACTTCCAGGGGTTGACCCATGGTGAGTTTTTGTGGCCTCTTCAACTAGCAGGGCTGTGGCTGCTAGAACTCTCAGACAGCCTGGCCATCCTGAGGCCACTGAGTCCAATTGCTTTGTGAGATATGTCACTGGTCATGGAATTGGCCCTACTTTTTGGGTGAGAGCTCCCAGGGCTATTCCCTGTTTTTCTGAGGTAAATACAGTAAAGAGCTTGTTAAGATCTGGAATCCCTAGGGCTGGGGCGCTAGTCAGGATGGTCTTAATCTGGTCAAATGCTCTTTGTAAATTCCCTGTCCAATCTAGTGGTTCCATGTCCAGTCCTTTCAAGGCATCATACAATGGTTTTGCCATGACACCAAACCTGGGGATCCAAATCCTATAAAACCCAGTCATTCCTAAGAAGGTTCAGAGCAATTTTCTTTGTATGTGGTGGTTGTTAGTGGAGGATTGCTTCCTTATGCTGGGTTGTAAGGGAGCTCTTCCCTGGGCTTAGAACATGTTCCAGTTAGGTGACTCTCTGGAAGGCAATTTGGGCTTTCTGTGGGGATACTTTATACCCCCTGGAGCCCAGGAAATTGAGGACCTGCACAGTACTTTAGTCTGAAGCTTCCTTTGAGCGGCTGCAGATAAGGAAGTCATCTATATATTGTAATAATGCCCCTGTCTCTAATTTTAGTTTCCTTAATTCCTTAGCTAGGGCATTGCCAAACAGGTGTGAGCTGTCCTGGAATCCCTGAGGAAGGACAGTCCAGATATATTGTTGGTTTTCATTAGTGTCTGGGCCAGTCCATCCAACAGCAAAAAGGTATTGGGAATCAGGGTGAACAGGTACACAGAAGAAGGCATCTTTAAGATCGAGGACTGTGTTTAAACCAGGCTGTGTCCTCGGGATCTGAGTAAGGATTGTGTATGGGTTGGGAACAATTGGATGAAGAGGAATTACAGCTTCATTTATGATTCGGAGATCTTGGACCATTCTATGTTCCCCATTTGGTTGGAGGACAGGTAGGATTGGAGTACTGCAGGGAGACTGGCATGGAGCCGAAGGCCCCAGCTTTTATTTTTATTTTTTCTAACAAGGTGGTAAGTTTCTGAAAACAGGCACTAGCCATAAAAGGAGGTGGTCTGTGAAAAAGTCTCTCTTTTCCCTTCCCTTTTGTGGTGGGTGCACCTCAGGCTTTGGTGCTGCCCTGCCCCAACCCCTTCCTACAGAAGCTCCGTCCAGCTGGTGGTGGGCCAGGCGCAGGGGGGATATAGCGGCCCAAGGCGGAGGCACTGTGGCGGAGGGCCAGCCGGCCCTGCAGAGACGCTCCCAATCCCTAGACCCGGGTCGGCAAGTACAACAAACGCGGGTCACTCCCCGCCCCCTCCATCTATCCAGGGGGCGTGGCCATATGTGCCCTGACGCACAGCGTGAGGTCAGAGGGCGGTGCTGCCGAGAGACCCCAGACCTGTGGCGGACCCTAGACCGGGGCGGCTGAAGGCCAAGGGCAAGCGGAGGCGGGCGGTGAAGGATGGCAGCCCGGACACAGTCCCACCACCATGGGTCTCAGCTGCTTGGGGCAGGACCGTCTCCTTTCCCAATGCTCGGCGTTACGGGGCACAGACCATCCAAGGCCGGAGGGAGCTCCTAAAGGGACTGCAGCAGCAACCATGGCTGGAACTCTGTGTAAGTAAAGTTGCATTTTGTATTTTCACACAGTTGGACCTGATGACAGTTAATTAAATGGTGGATAAGGCAAGCCCAGAGGGCAAAGGTCCAGATGCTAGCTGCTTGTGAGAACAGCGGGAAACTTTCCTGACTTGCCCTGCGCATATTAACAGTGAAAGGGGAAGGCCTAGCTGCAAGGTTGGAAATGCTGGCAGAATAGATGGACCAATAATAAGTCTATAAGGGTAGCCGTGGGGAGGGGGCAGTGTTATGTTTTTGTTTTTGGTTTTTTTTTAATGCGGTACGCGGGCCTCCCACCGCTGCGGCCTCTCCTGCCGCGGAGCACAGGCCCCGGACGCGCAGGCCCAGCAGCCACGGCCCATGGGCCCAGCCGCTCCGCGGCATGTGGGATCCTCCCGGACCGCACGAACCCGCGTCCCCCGCATCGGCAGGCGGACTCTCAACCACTGCGCCACCAGGGAAGCCCAGCTTACTTTTTTGTTTCAATTGTTAAACACATTTTTTAAGAGAAGTTTTAGGATCACAGCAAAATTGAGCAGAAGATAAAAGATTTCCCATGTGCTCTCTTCTTCCACACACATACAACCTCCCCCATTACCAAAATCTCTCACCCAATGCTACATTTGTTACAAGCAATGAACCTACATTAGCATGCCATTATCAGCAAAAGTCCATAGTTTACATTAGGGTTCACTCCTCTTGGTGTTGTACATTCTATGTGTTTGGACAAATGTATAGTGATATGTATGTACCATTATGGTATTATATAGAGTAGTTTCACCATACTAAAAATCTCTGTGCTCTCCATATTACTTTTCTACAGTATAAATTCCTTTGTTTTCTTTTTTATCATACGTATCATGTATACAGTCACAGTTAAATGAGGCAAGATATAAATAGAAAGAAGCAATCATTTCAGTTATTATTCAGTCCCTGCAAGGGACTAGGTGGCCCCTTGCAGTCTGACCACAAGTTTTCGGTGAGTGGCTGTCTTCAGAGCTTCTCTACGGCGGTTTTTCAGACAGGACCCTTTAGCAGGATCAATAGTTCTATAGTTTTTGTTTGTGCTTTTTCTAAGAATACAGACTACGTGACTGAATCCAAGGTCTGTCATGACTGCCTGGCTCCATTTTATTTTGCATCTCTGTTAGCCACACCAGGTCCATTGACTATGTTCTGTTCTTAGGGGATTTATCTTATTTTTACTTTTACTTAGAGGATGTTATTTTATGTGTACAATAGTCACCTAACCTTTATAATAATATCCTAATTTCCTTTCTGTATTGTAAGCTCTTTGGTGCCACCATCCATGCTGTTTTCACCTTGACATCTGTGCCTGTGCCTGTCAAGGGCCATGGCACACAGTTGGTGGTCAGTATTTTCAAAATGAGAGTAATTTGCCACTAAACGGAGTCTAGGAACTGTGTGATTTCCCAATTTGTGGGCTTCACAATGCCACAAATACATAGTAAACACTCCATAAAGTGTCATTAAAGTAAATCTGGAAACTTACATCAAAAACATATGTATTAGTTTTATCATCTATTATTACTTGTATGGACTAGGATGTAAGTATATCAGTATTTAAAGGATCTTGTGTATAGGTACTGCAATCACATTTGCCAGTTCATGTCTAAATTGAATTAGAATAACTCCTGTAATTCCTCAACTAGACAGAAAACAACTAGAAAATACTCAGTATTAATTTTTACAGTAAGGGGATTTTCTGATTTTTATTAAAGGTTGAAAACCAAGGCTAGGCTGACAAATGCATCTGTCTAAAAATTTCAATAGCTTACATAATCACCACTTATCTGAAAGATTGTCTAGGATTCATTACGTATTTTCAAAAGGTTTTTAAAAATGAAGGTGAATGTGACACATTTTACGATTCAAAAATTCTTTGAACCTTCAAACAGATTTTTTTTCTCTTCCCTAGAAGCAAAGAGTTATTAATTTCCATTCTAAATTTTACTTCCTTTTTTTAATGCATAAAGGCAAAGCCTATTAACTATAAATTATCAGCCTCATTGACACGCTCTTATCCTGTTTACAAAGTTTGAAATATCATTAATTTAAGATCTGATAGCAAAAACTGAAACTAACTTATATGGCAAATGCCAGAATCCATATTAATTTTATGTTCTTTAAAAAGCTCTGATAGCTAGTGGGAAGAAGCCGCATAGCACAGGAGATCAGCTCCGTGCTTTGTGACCACCTAGAGGGATGGGATAGGGAGGGAGGGAGACGCAAGAGGGAAGAGATATGGGGATATATGTATATGTATAGCTGATTCACTTTGTTATAAAGCAGAAACTAACACACCACTGTAAAGCAATTATACTCCAATAAAGATGTTAAAAAAAAAAAGCTCTGTGACTTCTACTTAAAAAAAGATAAATTAATAAACGTGTTAATGGGAATATTTCTGTGGAAGATAGTAAGATAATACTGAACAGAGCTCATTCTCGTTCTTTCTTAAGTTGTCATTCTTTTGAATAACATGTGAAGGAGAAATTCAGGAGCAAATGCATTTATATATTTATGTCTATATATTTACATGTCACTTTTAACCAAATTATAGGTAATAATGGCCAATCTTTTACAGAAAAAGAAATTACTTAACATCAAATTACATTCATTGAACCTTTCAAATGTCCCTTCCTAAGAGAAGCCTACACTTAACTCCAAATCTAAATTAGCTGCCCCTACTGTGTGTTTAGCCTGTACTGTTCTTTTTCATAGCAATGATCAGATCTGTAATTATGGGCTTATTTGCTCAATTGCTGTTTATTAATGTCTGTCTTCCTCATGATATTATAAATTCTAACAGAGGCAAAGCCTTGTTGTTTTTTTTCCCCCTGCTGAATCCCCAGTACCAGGAGGAGATGTACAGTGAATATTTATAAAATTAATCAATTAATAAGTAACTGATCTAAATGAGGCTGGGGTAGCCACCCAGATGTTTCTTTCTCTTAACATTTTCAGTAAAGGCCTAGTCAATATGTTTGTACAGTGTTTGCATTGTAATGAATTAGGAAAGATTATGGTTGGAATTTTGAGAAATCTTCCTCTTTCTTCCCTCTCATTGGCAATCAATCCATTACAGATGTGTAAATCTGGATGCAAAGAACTTATCAGTTCTTTCCTTCCCTACTCTAAAGTTCAAAGACCCATCAACAAATCCAGAATGATAGATTACTTTATATCAAGGGGGAAAAAACCTCATATTCTTTGTTCATATAATATCTTTTTAAAGGTATTACAATCAAATAATATTATTGAAAAGTTTTTAAAATTTATATATGTGCCAGGTGAGAAAAAATACACGGAAAATTTTGGAAAAGTATTTTCTCGACATTTACTAATTTTAGTGATGTTAATGAAATAATTTTTTTGTGTCAATCGTTGACATTCTATTATTTCATGAAATATGCTTTGGGAAATACTCATCGAAGTAAATTTTTTTTTTGCGGTACGCGGGCCTCTCACTGTTGTGGCCTCTCCCGTTGCGGAGCACAGGCTCTGGATGCGCAGGCTCAGCGGCCATGGCTCACAGGCCCAGCCGCTCCACGGCATGTGGGATCTTCCCAGACCGGGGCACGAACCCGTGTCCCCTGCATTGGCAGGTGGACTCTCAACTACTGAGCCACCAGGGACGCCCGAAGTAACTATTTTTAATCAATCAGTCAACACATGTTTATTAAGCATCAATATGTGCAAGAATAAGAAAATCATGACGTCTGCCCTCCTAGACTTTTCTTTTCTAGGGGCACAGAAAATAAATCAATAACCAAGTAAATAAATTTGATGTAAATCCTCTGAAGAAATTTAACAGGGTAATATAGCAAAATAAGGAGAAGGGACAACCTCTTTCTGACAGGGAGTTAGGGGAAGACCTCACTGAGAAGGAGATATTAAAGCTGAAATCTGAAGTTCAAGAAGAATCCAGCTCTGGGAAGAGCCAGAAAAGACCAGGACAGACACGGAGAATGGAAAGTGAAAAGTTCTTTAGATAGGAGCCATGTTATATTTGAAGAGCTGGAGAATCCAAGTGTCTGTACTATATATATTAAATGCCATCAGAGTACTAGATGCCATTGAAGAAAAAGATGGGCACTTCATAAAGAGCCTTATAGACCCATGGTGAGTGATTTGTTCTTTATTCTGTGGAAATGCACCAAAGGATTCTAAGCCTCATGATAATATTATCTGATTCACATTTATGAAGGATGTTCTGCCTGCTTGCTGTCAGGAGAATGGAAGGGAGAGGGACAAGAATAGAAAAAGGGAGAAGACTTTCAAGGTTATTAAAGTTGTCAACTAGGAGATAAAAATGGTTTGAACACGGATGGTGACAATGGAGAGGGGCAAGAGTAAATGAATCAAAATGCAGTTTGGAGGAAGAGCACGGTGGATTTCATGTGGAGTCTGATGGAATAAAGAGCCTAGTATGACGCCTGAGGTTTCTGGGTTTGAGTCATTGGTTGGATAGTGATGTCATTTACTGTGTTAGTGAAAAGTAAAGAAGAAATAGGTTCAGTGAAGAAAATCAGTGAATTCTTGTATGTTAAGTTCGAGATGCCTTTTAGACATTGTAGAGATGTCTGGTAGGTAGTAAATGAGTCAGAATACAGAAAAAATGTTGACTTGAGATTTCTAAGTCATTAAAATATAACTTATATGACACCAACTATCTATGACACATATAGTGTTAGGAAAAATTGTGAAAGGTTTTGAAAACAAATAGACCAAGATTACTGGGTATAATCAATGGAAAACTATTTCTCATCTTTAGCACAGCCTTCTGGGTTATTTGACTTTATAGGAATTGGTCTTTCATTGTCTTTGAGCTGTTGTGCAACTATGTAAGTTGTAGATAACTGTTTGCAATGAAATGATTCTTGTCTGGAGATATGCAAATAAATTTTATCTGGTGAAGGGACAGTTGCATCTCCCATCCACAAAGCCAGTTTTGCATGTTTATAAATTTTGGTCCACCTCCAGCAACTCCCTTCAAATAACCCATCATTTTCTTCATGATTCCTATTCTTTGAAACAGTCTTGCTTATTTAATGGTTTAATTATGCATTCCCTGCCTTGTCTAACAGAAGGTGAGGTCCAGAAAGGCAGAGTCATTACCTATCTTTAGTTCATCACTACATCCCAAGCAGCTAGAAAATTCCTGCTATTAAAATAAAGGCTAATAAATCTTTTTTATATAAGTGAGTAATAACATTTTTGCTACCTCTTGAAAAACAATCTGCAAAGAAAAAGAAGAGAGCATAGTCTAGTTGTTATGCTCTGTTATGGACCCACAGTTTCTGTCGCCTGACAATATATGTAACTTTCTGCAAGTTAATGATGTACCTTAGTTTTCTCATTAGAGAAGTGGTGATAATAACTGTACCTACCTCTTAAGATTGTTATAACAATTAAATGAGTTGCAGCTTGTTAAATACTTAGAAAAGTATATACCTTGTATTTAGTAGGTATTACACGTGTTTTTTGGACAAATAACAACAGAGTAGATGACTCAAGTTATAATTTAAAGATTCAAGATGTTTTCCCCATGTTTACTTCTTTCCTATTTACTGGCAAGTTCTTTCAATAAAGAAGTATGCAATTGGATGAAAGCATTTAGTAAATTATTTTCTATTTTAATTTTCTCTTTATCATATTCCCAGCTGCCATTTTCAAGGCTATTCTAAAGTGCAGTGTTTGGTGGGGTGATGAGGGTGGGGGATTGCATCCTTCAGCTGCAGATTATTTGGGTTCTAAATTATTCATAATGTTTATTGCTCAACCATCATTTATTAAGTAGCTGGTACCTGCATTTAATTTTTTCTGTAGATGGAGTCTTCCCTTTCCTTCCCTTCCATTTCAACTGGGAGAAGCCTTCTTTTTAGGATTTCATTTTAGCTTGTCATTCTCTGAAGGGTATTTTAAATCCTCTCTCTGCACATTGTATTTTCCCAAAGAATTTTGCACTGGAGTAATTTAGATTTTGCAGTATTGTGAACATGCTTGTCCAAATCCTTTATCATGACATTTCAAGTATTGGGAAGCTGCGCTCAAAAACATAGCCATTTGAGAAGATGCAAACATCTTTAATGAATCGATAACTTCTTCCTCTTTTTCCCATAGTTATGTTGTCTCTTCTGGGTTAAAAAAAAGAAAAGAAAAGTTAGCCTATGGCAGGCGCTGCACAAAAAAGCTAAATTCAAAACCTCAGCCTTACTTTAAAAACTCTTCAGATTTTGTTCTTTCTCTACCTTTCTAATCATCTCTGATTACTTTCCCCATGCACCTGGTGTTTTAGTCTTATTGACTTATAAGCTATCCTCCGCAACCCTGATTCCTCTTCTTGTCTCTAGCTCTTTGCTCAAGCTGTTCTCTTCTGTCTAGAATATTCTTTGCCACTATGTAAACCTAATAAAAAACTTTTTTTGAAGCCCACTCAGATTTCACACTCTCCAAGATGCCTCCCAGATACACCCAGGGTTTTTATATGCCTTTCTTTCTCCTCCAGTATGTTTGTAACTCCATCAGAGCACTTATTACGATCTGCCTGGAATCAAATTTTCTCCATTTATTTCTCTGTGATTATTCATTTAATTGTAAGCTCCTGAAGCTCAATTTAATTTTTGTCATTATGGACTACAGGAACCTGTAGAATGTGTTGCCAGGGTGAGTTTTAACTGCATGCGTGCTAAAAGAATCATTCTGCGCTGCCCATGGAATCTAAAGTTGAGGCTGCATTCAGATTTTGCTTATATCCCTAACATGGGCAAACCAACCTCTAGTGTTCCTTCATCTGTAAAATAAGAATGAAATCAGCTTCTTTATAGAACTGTTGTGGAGATTAAATAAGATAATATTGTGAAAATGGTATGTAAACCATAAAGAGCAATATAAGTACCGATTCTGTGATCTCTTCTTTCTTTTCAGGCATTTCTCTCTGTCCTGTGCTTTCTGAGTAGCATTTCACATGCCAAACTTTTTCCTCCCTTCATACACCCCCATTGAGCAACTTTGCCTGGTCTGTTTCTTAATTTAGTAATGTATATCTTCATTTCTAACTTATATATATTTAACCTTTAGAAATTCAATGATACTACTGCTCATACTTGCTTCTTTTAATCAATGTAACACCAGTGTAATGATAAGGGGAGTTGTGTAATGGTTACACACGATAGTGATCAGAACAGTGGAGAGATGCTTACAGGGCAACGGGTATATGCTGGTGATAGCTACAGAAAGCTGAGTTTTTCTAGTCCAGGTCTTGAAGACATAGTTGTGATTTTAAGAAGAGAAAGATATTAAGCATACATAAATACTGTTGCGATTAGAATCTATAAAGATTAGTGCATTTTTCATTTTACTATTTTTAGCACTGCTCCATAAAACAATAGGCAGAGGAAGAAAAATAAGAGAAAAATAATAAAATGTAGATTAGTTTCTTCCTTGCTTATTATATAATTTAGCAAAAAACCAAAACAGATCACACAAGCAGATATATATGTAATATATAGCTGGGCAATGATGAGGAGATAAGAAATAAATTGTTAAAAAGGATGATGGTTAAGAGTAGATTGTAGTTCTCCAGGCTAGGCTTGTTTCCTTTCAAGTTCTCTTAGCTTTCGCTGAGACCAAAGGCATCTTGCTCTTTTGAATATCACAGAGTACTTGTGGTGCTTCACAGATCATAGCTCTATCTGGTTCCCATTACCCCATTTTCATGGAAACCTGAAATCTCATACTGCTCTTGTCTGAACTGTTTTCCAGGGAAGCTTGTCATTATCCTCAGTTGTTGGATATCAACTGCCAGGCTCTTGTTTAATACTGCCTCCAAGCCCCACCTCTTTCTTCCTCCTTGTTCTTCTAGGTGCTAGCTCTCTTTTACTTTTTCTCTGTCTCAGATTGTTCAAATAATCATCCTGCTTAATACCTAAATGTTATAATATTTTTACATACAATGTCATATTACCCAAACACCTCCTTGTAATCATTGCCTAAATCTCAACTGTGCATCTGCAAATATCCAGGAAGAATATGAGACTTCATAATTCAGCAGAATCTCTGATTCAGTTGGTTTCACCTGCTGTGGAAGAAATGCACTGGGGTTTAGGATCTGCATTCTTAGCAGATTTTGCAAATTAAATAAATTCTTCTTTTTAAGTTTCCCCAACCATACTTCCATTGTAATATCCTGGTTCTTGTATGAGTTATGAATATTCAATATATTGCCTTAATATACAGGCTGTTAGCAAAGTGAAATTAAGATTACTTTACTGAGGCAATGAGATAGCAATAAAGGAGCCCCAGATGTTTACTTTAGTGCCGACAAAGTGCTGTTGAAGCAGTGGCCTCTAGCAATATTTATATATTTTTGTAAAGCAACACTCACTGAACCTTCTAAGAAGTTGCTAAGTTGAAGATCTGCAGCAAATTTTGGCATCAAACTTTTTATTTCTGCACATATATTCTTCCCACTGACTCCAAGATGTCACTGAGAAAAAAGGGGATAAACAACTTTTTATTTTTTCCTTTTAGAATTGTTAATAATTGGATCAAAAATCAGATATTGAGGCAATTACCAAGTATTTGGCATTCTGAGGTGTATGTCTTTAGAGACCGATTATCAAGAGGTAAATTGATGAAAGCAAAATCTAACTACATTTATGAAATCTATACTACGGAGCAGAGCAGAGAGAACTAAAACTGTCACTGACAGTTTTATCAAGTGATAGTGTTGCTTCAGAGGTCTTGTAGAGAATGAATCAAGACAAAATACTTCTGGAGAAAAAATAAGTTCTACCAAATTAAAAGAAAAAAAATTGTATTGTCAGGCAGTATTAAACTATCTTGGTCTATATTGTCTGAAAGCATATTATCTTGATCTCTATTATATTACTCAGCATATTGCTCCCACAATAAATAAGGTGTCAGCCGTAATTATAAGAAATTCTCAGTGGGATGAATTCTTTTGTGAAACCCTTCAGTGCTCTTTGATACCACGAAAAAAGTTGGACTTTTGTCCTGTAAATCTCTTAAGAGATGTTGGGATGTCTTAGAGATACTGCAGAATTAATCCAGAGACGAAAATTGTTGGGAAAGGCAGTCCTTGTGCCTGTAGTCTTTTCACCCCGACTCAGCCACATGAAAATGGTTATTGGGCTTGGAGCACTATCCTACCTAGAGATAAAGATCCTCCACATCCTGTGCCAAGCTTATCACCTAGTCTTTTCTTGAAGCATGTGAGTCATAGGGCGCAATCCCACTGCAGGGCGGGAATGGGGCGGAGACAGAACCTTTTGGCCACTGGAGAACACCACCAGCTATTGAAGCTGATCTTGTTTTGTCTCTTCTCCATGTAAGTAAATCATTATTCCATCCAGTGCTTGACTGTATTGTTTTCTTCTTGGCCACTCCGATAGCAAGATGCAGTGGGTAGAAGCATTTGGACTTCTATCCCTGGTGGCTGGCATTGTGATGATCTTTCCTCTCCTCCATGTAGTTGGAGTCCTCCCCTGGGATTGGCAACCCTTGCATGGTAATCTGCCCCTACAAAAACCGCCATGACTTTTCAAGTACATATGTCCTATGAAGGAGAGAGAACTGGACTCTGTTTACCTATTTTCATAAACAATACCTGTTGTTGAGATAAGAATGACATCTGCTGAAAATGAAATAATAAAAAGAGAAAAACGTGGTATTTTTTCTTTTAATAAAATCTCATACAAATCTTCTTTCATTACCCCAAATTTTGCTCTTATCCTTATGTCAAAGGATGGACTTGATAGACAATGAAAATGAAACATGAAAATGTTTTCTTATTCTACAGTCATGAGTAACTGATAAAGTATCTTCTCTGAGAGAAGCAGTTATTCAAAGTTATTGCTTTAATACCAACAAACTGTGTATCATGCATCTCATAAAAATGTTTCTTTATGCAAAGAAATCATTATATAACTGCATCTCCTTTTTTTTTAACTGTGGTTTTTATACAGGTAAGTTTACCATTTACTAGATTAGTCAATGACAAATACTCAGTGTTTATGCTTTTTTGACTTTCTCTGGCATTTGAAATATAAACTCTGTTTCTCTATCTCAACTTCATTAATTCAGACTCTTATTATCTTCTGTCTGAAATATTTTTCCTCAGTAAATTTTGGAAACATTATAATTATCAAGAGTTAAACCCTGAAGTCAGTTTTTTTTTTTTTGTCACTTGCTACAGAGGTTACTAACCTTTATAAGAACCACTTTTACTCATACATAAAATTAGAGGATTTTGCTTCTCCTCTCCCTTTCCTGGTAGTAAGATGTTCCATATTCCAAATTAGTCAGATTATTCTTTCTTTCATTAACTATAACATATATATTTTAACTTTGAACCTTATTTACATAATATCTTATAAAATATGTTTGAAATCACTAGGTAATTTGAAATACTGTAATTGTAGAAAACGTGAATACTTTGTGCTTATGATTCATGCTAAAATATAACAAAATTAATAATGATTTTGAGACAGTTGGATTGTATAACAAAATAGTATATTTACATCAACTAAAAAATTAATAATATAATTTTAAAATTCAAAATACATGTGAGTGTATATTCACACACAAACACAGTCAAGCTTTGAGATCTTGTGCTAGTTTTTTAAATTCTCTGTGCCTCAATCTTACTCTTTATAAACTGTGTTATTAGTAGAACCTACCACATACTTCTCTCTTGTGAGTTAAATGAAGGAATGCAAGTAAAATGCTTTAAAGAGTGAATAACATATAGTGAGGAAACATTATTTATTATTATCATGTGGGTTTTTCTCTCCTGATTCTCAGTGTGGCGTACAATATGCCTCAATGATAAACATATCTACAAGGAAAAGCAGAACTTTAGAGAGTGGCTAAATGTCATCTTATTGAAACAAGCATTCAAGGACTGTTCTGTAGAAGAATTTTAAGTATGATACCATTTCTCCAAACTTATTACAGCTAGCTTACTTTGCATTATTTATTACTACTACTATTATTATTATTGTCAAACCAGAGAAATATATCTGTTTTGAGGTTTAATCTTTCAGCTATTAAACCAAGAGAAGATTATCTAACATATTAATATTACGTTGGAAGTTCTTGTTATTTGCTTACATTTATATTTTAAACTTAATTTTTTATAAAATTTTAAGAGGTATAAATTTAAAGAATTTAAATTTGCAGATATTTAAAAGACTTCATGCTTATGGCACTTTAAATCAACACTGAATATCTCTGATATACTTTTTTATTGTTATTAAATGAAATCCATAGTTGAGTTTGAGAAACACTGGCATTGACGGCAAATATAAGGAAAGGGAAATGAGGCATCATCAAGAAGTGTAGGAACGGAGGATGACTGCAAAGTACTTTGGGGAGCGTCTGTTGTGGGCATGGAGCTTCACCACCTAGATCCTCCTTCAAGAGAATTCTTGTTGCCTCTGCTTCTGGGAGTGCTGTCAGTGGACAGCATTCAGCTCGCAGCCTCTCCAGGGATTGCCGCCTTGCCCAAGCTCATGACCTTTCATGCATGGCTAACATCCAATGACTGATCAAGATGGAAGTACATTAACCTGGCTGTTTCTGCCACCCATGGGACAACGTTGATGGGGCCATTGCGGCTCCAGATTCCCTGTGGAGTCCACTGAAATAGTCAAGCCTGTATCTCAACTGTACCCTCTACCTGGTGCTGCTTCCTTCTACTCCCTTCCATATATATTGATCCCAAAGACAATCCCTAATAAATATAGTGAACCCTAAACTCCATTTAAGGTTTGCTTCCTAAAGTAGCCATACTGCAATAGCATCCATTTCACATTTTTCATTTTATGAATGAAGTTTTTCTCTATCATATATTGGGAATTGAACTGCGATTGATTTTCATTTTACTTTATCCCATTCAATCTGTTCACCTTTTTAGAAGTGGTACCAATGAGACACTAGAAAGTCTATGAAAGAAAGGAATCCAGTGATTAATTCTTAAACTGAATAAATTCTCTCTGGACATATAATAATTGATTAAAACCATTCCTCAATGAGTAGAGTCTGAGTGAGATGTTCAGAAGCTCAAGGTATCCAAAATAAAGAAAAACTATATTAAAAAGAACAAAACTTATCACCCCCAAAGTTGCTAAGATGTGATATGAAGTATAAATACACCACAAAGTCTTGCTATAGCACAAGAAATACTTGTGAAGTAGATCATTAATGAAGTTCTTTCTCTTAAGATCTTTTTTTGCATGTGTTTACACAAAGAGAGGGAGAGAGATCTTGCAGAAATTTTTCTCTTTAAAACTCTCAAACCATTTATCCATGGGGCACTCCACTAACGTGTTCTCTTTTTTTCTTATTTGCTCTCTTAGTAATTGACCTGTGTTTAGTTACTTTTGGAAGATGTACTCAGGCAGCTCCAGATTGGTGAGGAGGATTTGTTGCTGGGCAGCCTTACCTATAATGATGGTTGGTGGCTGGGCCTTTGACCTGTCTTGGGGAGGACCTGAGGCAAAGCTACTTCTAACTTCTGTGTCTTTAAGCCAAAGAAAACATAGATTATGGGAACAAACTTTTAAGTTACTTAAAGAGCACTATAAAAAAGTAAGAAAACTGCAGAGAATATCTGTGTTTTATTCTTAGGCTTTAGGTAATTTAATTAAAAAAAAAAGACTTGGCTGACAAATTTTAAGCATCAGATCAGTGTTTTATTAAGATTTAAAACACAGTGGTTATTTATTTCACATAAATAGCATTATAGTTACTGTTGTTTTCTTTATAGCAAGCTATAACCATTAGATAAGTATTGATCATTTTTAAGCCATGGGAAGATGATGAAAGCTTGCCATTAAGTTTTGGAGTCATGAAGGTAGTAGCTTATATTCTTGGTTAGCAGTTAAATCTCTGCCTTATGTCCTTTAAATCAAAGGTATTTTCTCTAGGGAATACGAAGGCATTTTTCAACCCCTATTTTGTCATCTCACTGAACATGGGGGCAGAAATAGATCAGAAACATGACACATTTTGTTAAATGTGGTCTGCACTCAAGGGCAATTAGCATGCTGTTTAGTAATTCTGTTCATTAGCTTGTGTCTTCCTGAAACCTGAGGAGGTAATGAAAGGCAGACATGTACAAAATAGAAAAATAACCAGAAACTGTTGTCAAACATTATGCTTCAATTTCTTTTTTCTTTTTGCAGAGCCATTTGGAACAGATAATTTAAAAAATCTTAAGGTACGTGTTTTGTTGGGCTTTCATATATTTTCATCCTCAGTTAATCACTTTTGTTCTTAGGTATTTATGATTGCAGATGAATGGCAAATGCTTTGCCCATTGTGGAATGGTTATTTTACGACTTTAGAATGAATAATTGCCATGAAGAAATGACGAACTAGTTTGGAAAATAACCTAAGAATATGCCTGAATATGAGTTTTCTATTTGGTAAAAGAGGTCTAATTAGTGAATGTGTGTATGCAAAATCAAGGCCAGTTGGAAGGATATGGTATTGGCTACCCATTTGAGACCAACCTTTCTTTTAAATGTTATGTTCCTACAAAACCCTCTGAAGAAGAGCAAAGATAAACATGGGGAACAAAAGTTCTACTTTGGCAGGCTGAGGTCTCCTGGGTAATAAGAATTGCAGGTACTACAGATAAACTTTAAATGTAATAAGTTAGATTATATCTGAGACATAGTCCTGAAATTTAATGGGTTGCTAAAAGAAAATACTCTGCAATTTTCTTAGCTCTTTAAGTGCATTAACAATTACTGCCTTGGAGAGAAGACCACCCTTTATGTTGTTTATTTGTAGCCAAGACTTTTATACTAGAAGTGGCCAAGCACTTATAGGCTTGGCTTCCCATGTACAAGTGAAACTTTATTTCTTTCAAATTATATCACCAAAAGTCTGTTACATGTTTACAATTCAAACACAGCATTTACACCTATATTTGAACTACTATATTATAAAAGTGGCATTGTTGTGGTTATAATTTAAAACCTAGTGATAAAAAAGGGAAAACTCTGTCAAAGGCTAGCATTGGCTTGAAAGGTTCAGATCTTGCACATAGAGGATTTTCCTAGGGACCCCTGCTGATGCACATGAGAAGGGTAACAACAATAAAAGCAAGATTGCAGAACCATAGTGTTCTCACACCAACTTCTCTGTTTTCTAATGTATTACCTTATTTCACTCATTGAGTTTACTCATTTGCTCTGCAATTCTTAGGAGAAAGGAGAACCTATGATATAAATAGTACCCTAGAAAAAACAATTATCAACAGCAGGGGTCTCAAGCCTCTGAGAGTGTGGTAAACCATTGGTCAAAATATATCTTTACCTTTTCGTATTAGAAAATACAAAACATTCACTCACATTTAAGCAGTTGTTATTTACTCTCATTAATTAATGCTTGCTTACATGAATATATATATATGATTTTTTTTCACAATAATCCATGTAGGAGGATAATTCTTATGATAAATCACTAAATGTAATTTGAATCAGTGGGATTTCTACATTCACGGTGGTTTTCCCATTGTCTCTCCAGGCTCTTTGAACAGCAGATGGGGCCAAGGTAGCTAGCTGCTTACTGCTGTTTGTAATAACTGATTCCTAAGTAACTCTGAAGGAGTTTTCCCCACGTTATTTCTGAGCAGCTTGAACTACACCCTAGTAGGTTGAACTAGTAGTTCTTGGGCACTAATGTACCTCAGTAGACTGGTGTGATACACATGCGCTAGGGGTGCGCCATATATTGAGCTCTTCAGTCTTTGGATTGAGCAAGCAGGACCTGGGGCAGCCAGAGCTCTTATGGCTTGGTGCTGGTTGCGTTCCCAAGGAAAAAGATTCTAAAATGGAAATTGAAGATCAGTTCTTTATTAGGGAGTGATCTTGGCGGCAATATCTATGCATGGGGTGGAAAGGAAACAGGATTGAGAAGATGGAGAATTCCAGTAAAGTCCTCAGCTGACCTTAAAGGTAGATTTAGAGCTAGAAAATCTTTCATATTTGTCCAAAATTGGATGGACGGGGCTGGACCTTTATACACTTGAAACACTGAATATGCAAATGGCAATAGCTACACCATACATAACGATAGAATAATGACCAACAGTCTGCAACAGTCAGCCCAAGAAGCCAACCCACTATTTGTAGCAACTAGTCCAGGGAGTCAAATAACCTCTGTAGCAACCTCTATAGAAAGGGGTCTCTGTAACAGTTAACAAGAAGTTGATTCTTGTCGGACAGAAAAATGGAACACATTAATAATATTCATTGTTTGTTATGATGTAAATTTTTCCCTAGACTGAATGTTGAAAAGCTAGAAGCTAAATAAAGATGAAAAGAACTATCCCTATGCTAAATATTTTATCTTTGATCATTCATTCACTTTTTTTCTTGCTATTTTCTGAATAGTCTCCTCCCAACACACATTCTAGATTAGTTCTCTTCCCATTCTGCACCCACTTTTCTCTTGGGTGATTTGCATAGTTATGTTTGGGATTGAGGACAAACATGGTATACAGATGTGTGGGAATACTGTATATGTATTTTACGTCACATTTGATCTGATTTTAAGCAGGTTTTAGAATTCCTTCATTAGGAAAATAATTTATTGGGAGAACATTCATATTGTGATACTAGTTCAAAAAATTGTCATCTGACTGTCAGGAGGAGGAGAAGTATGAATTTTTTCCCATGATTTCCCCTTTTCGTTGAGCCTGGAAATATGAAACAAGAATATTGAATACTTGAATACAATTCTAAAAAACATGTGGTTTCTTCATTTAATTTTTACAATTCAAAACAAAATTGCCAGAGGTAAAGCTCTGACTTACAGTCTATCACTTTAACCTATTCTTTGTGAAGTATTCCCAACTCACAAGTTATTATTTTACATGCAGATCCCCTGTTAATGTAATGGAAATTATTTGAATAGAATACCTTTTGGGAAATTTATGCATCTTAAAAGCTTTATCCTCTTATTGTCCTGATTATTAAAGAAAATTTATACTGGAGAAAAGGAATTAATGGGGAGGTGTATAGGCAGTGATTAAAATAGGAATTGGAATGCCAGACCTTCTGGATTCATATCTTTGCTCAACCAATTTTAGCTGTGTGACTCTGGGCAGGTTATTCAATCAATCTCTGTTTCTTCATCTGTAAAATGGAGATAACAAGCATTTCAGAGTTTTCAAGTAATAAGTAAATTAATATGGATTAAATCCTAAGAAAATTGCCTGGCTTGGAATAAGGACCAAGGACCACCACACTACACAGCTCCAGGGGCGCTATTCACAATGATTTGTATGTGATTGGTGCCCTCTGGAACACAACATAATATGGGTAATGTGCCCTTTGCAGTTGTGTTCCACACAAGTGTTGGTAAGCTTGAGGAAAGTATAGCTTTTATATTATTGTGATTCATGCCAGGAGGACTAGATGCGTGGTTCACTCGGAACAATACTGGTTTCTATCTGTCATCCTTGCGTTATTGGTGCCACTTTTCTATCCTGGAAGTGTTCTCATTTGAACAATAAATTGTATGGTCACTGTATTCATGGCTGTTTAGGTAAATCTTGTTAGTATATCTCTTGAGCTTTCATGATCTATTCAAATCTCAAAGTCTATTCCAGCAGACTCAGATAATCTACTTGGCTGAAAAGATCAATTTCTTTTTTGAAAAGAAGGTCTTTGCTTTAGTTCTGAAGAAGCACAAAGACTTCCTTTCATTGTTGTTTTGTGTTAGTTTTTCCAATGATTTATATTCTTATTTTATTCACCTCTGTAAAATAGTATTTTTAGCATGGTTTCTTAATGTTATTGCCTGCAGTTTATTTATTTGACTGAGGTTTTAGCTTTCCTGTGTTACCTAGTCATCTGTGGAATCAGATCTGCTTCTGTTTTCCAGACAATCCAAAAACAATCTTTGATTTCCATGTCATAGTCTATATAGAAAATTATATTTGCATTTAAACTTAGGCCAAAAGAAGGTTTGGGTGAGTCTACATGGAGTCTGTTAAAATAAGCCACCACATTTTATTTAGATTCTAAAATTATAAGGAAAAGAACTTTTTCCATTTTTGAAAATGAGCTTGCTTCTGTGGCTTCTTTTATAAATCAGATATTATGCTCAAAATGGTTATTTATAATCCTTAATTTTTGATAGTTGCCATCTGTGATGAACGTGGTATGAGTAGGTGGTAAGAAATGGCAGAAGAATATTTATCACTTTGTTTTTTATTGGCTGGAACATCTTTCTTGCCACTAACAAAAATTCAGATAATTTAAATTCTTTAAATTGTATTTCCAAGGGTGCAACTATTTTTTTTAAACTGAAAGGCGTCTTTTCTTTAAATGACAAATATTATATTGAAATTTCTTTTTTTTTTGCGGTACGCGGGCCTCTCACTGTTGTGGCCTCTCCCGTTGCGGAGCACAGACTCCGGAGGCGCAGGCTCAGCGGCCATGGCTCACGGGCCCAGCTGCTCCGCGGCATGTGGGATCTTCCCGGACCGGGGCACGAACCCGTGTCCCCTGCATCGGTAGGCGGACTCTCAACCACTGCGCCACCAGGGAAGCCCTCACATTTCTTTTGATAAACGAATTTTGATTCAACTTAGAATTTTTGATATAAAAATTATTCAAAAGTGTTGAATAAAATTTCCTTAAAATTCATTGTTGCTGCTCAAGTAGTTTAATGTTTTGTTTTGTTGTAATTTAATTTTTTACGTTTATTTAGCCCAGTCTTCTTCCCAATACTTCCCACTAGGCCCTCCTTACCTACCACTCAATATATGTTTAACATTTTAAAGTAACACTTTCTATATTTTCTTCTGTCAGCACAACATCATCTCTACTTGCTTGCCTTAACCAAAACCATCTTCTAAAATGGTAACTTCCCATATATCTCTTTTACATAGAAGCTCTTTACTGGTTTCTCTGGCTTTATTGAGAATTTTATGATTCATTTTATCTATTCTTTTAGCATATCAATTATACTTTTTATAAGTTTTTTTTTTTTTTGCATTGTTGTGCTGGAGTTTACAATATTCATTTTAAATTACTCTAAGTCCATTTTCGAATAGTATTGTACCACTTCATGTGTAGTGAAGGTACCTTATAACAGTGTCCCCAGTTCCTTTCTCTGGTCCCTTATGATATTACTGTCATTCATTTCTTCTATTCATACAATATAATAACCTAATGCAGGGGTCCCCAACATTTTTGGCACCAGGGACCGGTTTCATGGAAGACAGTTTTTCCACGGACGTTGGGCGGATGGTACAGGTGAAAATGCAAGCGATGGGGATCGATGGGGAGCGGCAGATGAAGCTTCACTTGCTTGCCCACTGCTCACCTCCTGCTGTGAGGCCCAATTCCTAACAGGCTGCGGATTGGGCCTGGGGGTTGGAGACCCCGGACCTAATGCATTGCTACTCCTATTGCTTTAAAAAATGGTTCTATTTTCAATCAATTAAGGGTAAGAAAAATGAAATATTTTTTACCTCATTTATTCATTTCTCAGCACTCTTCCTTTCTTCATGTAGATCTAATTTTTTGACTTATATCAGAACTGCTTTTAAAATTTCTTTTGGGGTAGATCTGCTGGCAATGAATTCCCTCAGTTTTTGTTTTTCTGAGAAAGTATTTCTCTTTCACTTTTGAAGGATAATTTCACTGAGTGGAATTCTAGATGGACTTTCTTTCCCTCATTCAGTCCCTTATGTATGTCATTCTCTCTTTTTAATTTCATGATTTCTTAGAAGAAGTCAACTGTAATTTTTATAATTATGCTTTTTAGGTGCTATTTCTCCCTTCTCTGTCTTCTTTCAACATTTTCACGTTGTCTTTGGATTTCATAAGTTTGAAGATGATATATGTGTATGTGTGTGGAGAGGACAGTAATGGTGGTGTAATTTTTTTCCTTGGCTTTCTTAGAGCTTCCTGTGCCTGTGGGTTGGTTTTCATAATTATTTTGGAAAATTCTTAGCTGTTAATACTTGACATACAGATATTTTTTGCTCCACACTCTCTTTTTTCTTCTCCTGGTATCCTAATTAATTGTATGTTATACTATTTGAAATTGTCCCACAGTTCTTGGATGTTCTGTTCTAGTTTTTTTTTATTCTTTTTCTCTTTGTATTTCCATTGAGAAGTTTGTACTGACTGAACTATTTTCAAGCTCAGTAATTCTTTCCTCAGCTATATCTAGTCTACTAAAGAGCTCATCAAAGGCATTCTTAATTTCTGTTACAATGTTTTTAATTGCTAGATTTTATCTTTGTTACTTTCTTAGAGTTTCCACATATCTGCTTACATAATTCATCTATTCTTTTATATTATCTACTTTTCCATTAGAACTCTTAACATATTAATCATAGTTAAATGCTTGTCAGATAATTCCAACATCTGTTTCATATCTGATACTAGTTCTGATGCTTTCTTTGTCTCTTCAGATTGTTTTTTCTTGCATTTTCACATGCCTGGTAATTTTTTGTTGAAGTGCAGACATATTGCATTGAGTATCAGTAATTGAGTATATAGGTCTTCAGTGTGAGAATTTATGTTAATTAAGCTGGGAATTGAACTATGCTTAATATTTAACATAGCTATAGGTCACTTAGGTTTCAGAGTTTTCAGGTGTCCTTGTTTTTGTCTTCTATATTGACTTTGAGCTTCCCTAAGTACTCCTCCTCAAAGAAACTTTGTGTCTTATAGCTCTTCTAGCTGTAATCCACTATTATGTAAGCCTTGTTGGTGTGGTACAGAGTAGGCTTTTGTCATGCAGAAGGTTCTGGGTGTATATCATAAATATCAATAAGTGCTCTTCATCTTTCCCAACCAGAGTCATGAAAGGCTTTCTTATATCTTTGCTTAGAGAACCCAGTGGATTGAGTGTAAAGTCCACAAAGTATGGGATTACCCCTAAAATTATGGCCCCTCGGAGTTTCTCACTCTCATTCTGGTCTGCGCTTAGCCGCCATCAACCAGTCTAAATTAACATTTGAGTATTCATATCAGTTTATTGCCCCAGGGACGTGTGTTACAATAATTAGAACATGACTCTGATTCTCTGCATGTTTGTCTCTCCAGATATCAGGCTTGTTCTTTGTCTTGCAACCTCAGTTCTCTTATAGATTCAGGAAAATCTATTTATTTTCATTTTGTTCTGTTTTTTCTGTTGTAAGCATGGGGATGACAACTTACAAGTTCTTTACATGGAGGAACTTAAACTAGAGGCTGAGGCTATTACTTATCACTTTCTTGAAACAAACAAATTTTAAAAACCTCTCTTCATTAGCCCTCTTGACCTTTCCCCATACTTCTGTGTTATTGCCTCTTTTTGTATAATTTTTTATATAAGCCTCTGTGTTATTGTCACAGAAGACCTTGGAAGATTTTGGCAGTTGAATCATAGATTCTATACCTCAAATTCTGTCACTGTCAGGGTGATTTTATTGTTCATGTGGTTGGATGTTAACTATAAGATAAATGTCTTGGATCAATGTCATTGAAGGCAACAATCTTTGACCCAATTTTTCTTATCTTAAATATACAGCTCTCTTTGCCACACACTATAACTCTCTAGTTACTGTGCTGTAGCAAATGTTAATATTTACACAGAAGCCAATTAAGTAAAATTGTAATTGGAAATCAACTGAGAATGAAAGCAGTAAATCCACCATCTTTCCGTGATATCTATAAGAACTTTTCAAAGTAGGGAGGCTTTGTGAGACTTTTAGTAAATGTTGTTAATGAGCAAGGATGAAGGAAACTGAAATATGGGCCAATAAACATAAATATAGACGTTGTGTATAAGGTCCAAATGATTTCATTAGCTTCATCAACTGCCTTACATAGAAAGTGTTTACTTCTGGGATGGATGTCTATTTATGGATAATGTTCATGAGTTAACATATTGATAAATATGTTACGTTTTATCAGTGACCCGTTTGGGGCCGTACCATCCTCTCAGGGAAGAGCGTGCCTTTTCCCGCTCGGCTGTGCACGCGGCCTGCATCCGCCTGAGCTTGCTGCCTTTAAAAACAGCCGCCCAGGGAAGAGGACGGAGCCTCCGCGGTGGCCCCTGACGGGGCTTCAGCCCTGGGCTCAGCGTCTGGCAGAGAGCGAACAGGCTGTCCCCGCCCTCGGTGGGGGTCGCGGTTAGGCTGGAGTGGCACCGGGTCGAGCAGCCCAGGCGGCCGCTAGTGCAGTAGTTCCTTCCCTTTCAGGGTCTTAGTTAATTCTGCTTTATTTTACTTCCACTTGAATATCGATTTTACTATGAACAAAATTTCTACTAGGCTCCTTCGAATCTTATTTGTTTGATTATATCATTCATGTATTCAGTCTTCATATTTTAGAAGACTTAAACAAAGGTCTATAAATGATTTTTCTTCAATTTTACATTCTTATAGCTTTACTCTGGAAGTAATAGAAAGAATAAATTGTTTTAATGGATATTCGTGAATGAAAAAAGAAAAAAAATCCTTATTCTGCATAAAAACTAAAAGTGTTTTAAAAGATAAACACAAAATTTGGCTCATATTTACATTGTTAAATTTATTTCCCTGACAAAGGTTATATATTAAACTGAAAGGTTATGTGGTGTTTATCCTGGAGATAACTTGTGTTTCTCTTTCCAGTGTAAAATCATTCTTAAGTTTATTTTCTTTAATTATATGAGAATGCATCTAATGTGTATTTCTGCTTAAATTTAAAAAAAATGGTATTCTGGATACACAGATAGGACAAGTTGTACTTTTAATATTAACTATACATCCTCTAATATCTATACACAAATTTATTTAAAGTGTATAGTTATGCTCTTTTGCAATTTCATGAGAATATTTAATATTGTATAACCTTTGGGCTAATGTTTTAAATGTTAGAGAAAAAGGTAATCTAGAATACTTAGTTCTCTTTTAGGAAATGTTGCCTTCTCAAACGAACTAAAACAACGAAAATAAAGCCTTTAAAAGTTATTGGAGCCAAATAATATATGTAGAAAGACCAAGGTGTAACTTGGTCTCCACTCTCCCACTTTTGTATGGTCTAGACTTAGTGACTCACTTCCAAGTAATAGAATACGATAAAGAAAAATACTAACATTGTAGTGGACAAACCTAGTAAGCAATACTTTAACCAAGTGATCGTGGTCAACATCATTAGTAATATCAAGTAACCCCTGATATGACGTTATAAGAAGGGCACTTCTCATGTTCTTTCCAAAAACTTATAACCCTGGTGTAATCATGAGAAAAACATCAGACAATTCTAATTTGAAGGACATTCTACAAACATCCTTGACCAGTCTTCCTCAAAATAGTCAAGGTCACAAGAAACAAGAAAAAACAATGATACGGACAAATGCTAGGGCCACTAAGGAGGCATGATGACTAAATATACTGTGTTATCCTAGATTGGGTCTAATACAAGAAAGGGTGTTGACAGGAAAACTGGTCAAATCCAAATAAAGTTTGCAGTTAATTTATAATAATGTACCAATGTTGGTTTCTTAGTTTTTACCTATAAAATGTATATAATGTAAGATGTTAACAATAGGAGGAACTGAAACAAGATGAGGGGTGTATGTGAACTAACTGTAAGATCTTGCAGTGTTTGTGTAAATCTAAACATAGCCCCAAATTTAAAAATATACTTTAAAAAACAAAAAACTTAATGGAGTAAACTCAGTAATGGCTGCCATGAAATTCCTTATGCATGTAAAAGTATTTCATTGATTTCAGGAAATATTTTGGATGTAAGTTAAGCCTTATATATATAAAGCCTTATATATATATATATATAAAGGCTTATATATATATATATATAAGCCTTTATATATAAATGAAATAAAATATTTCATTGATCTCAGGAAAGATTTTGTATGTAAGTTAATTCTTTAGTTCAAGTCAAGAAGCCTTGAATTCCTATTATCTAATTATATCACATTAAATATGCCCTCCTTAGACTAAAATCTAAGTTTCAACATGAAGCCTAGTTGCCAACTTAAACTGACTCCTTATTTATTCAGCTTATACAATGATTATTCTCCTGAAATGTTACATTTCTACATTAAAAATAACTTTAAAGGCCATCTAGTCTAAATATTCAATATTTGTTTTACCCATGTCCATTTCTCCAAAAGGCTGTCTAATTTGTATAATCCTCTGTAGAGATGAAGTTTCCATTCATATAATATAGCACATTAACTGATTGGATAACTGTAATTATTAGACCACTCTTTTTAAAAAAAATTTATTCATTTTTGGCTGCATTGTGTCTTTGTTACTGCATGTGGGCTTTCTCTAGTTGCGGCGAGTGGGGGCTTCTCTTGTGTAGTGTGGGCTCTAGGGCGCGTGGATTTCAGTAGTTGTGGCATGTGGGCTCAGTAGTTGGGGCTCCTGGGCTCAGTAGTTGGGGCTCGTGGGATCTAGAGCGCAGACTCAGTAGTTGTGGTGCACAGGCTTAGTTGCTCCGTGGATGTGGGATTTTCCTGGACCAGGGCTTGAACCCATGTCCCCTGCATTGGCAGGCAGATTCTTAACCACTGCGCCACAAGGGAAGTCCCCTAGACCACTCTTTATATTCAACAAAACTGATTTTCCTATAGCTCCCACCAAATGGTTCTGCCTTCTGGGTTCACACAAAACAAGTCTCATTTCCTTTCTACTGAGCATGTCTTCCAGTTTTTGAAGACAGCAGTCATGTCCCCTCACAAGTCTGTTCTGTGGACAGAACACATAAAATGATTGTTAAGACTATTTCTAAGTTTAAAAAAACTATGAGGTTCATTGATCTCAATTTTATTCTGCCAAAATATAACCTTTGATTCTTTCCCCTATCAAATTTATTCCTCCTATGTTGTCCCAGTCTCAGTAAATGACATTACTCTCTGATTAAGCCAAATTCTAAGATTACTTTTTGATTGCTTTTTCCCCTTTCTTCTCTGTACTTAATCCATAGCCAAGTCCTTGAGAGTTAACCCACAAATATATCCTTTTTTCTGTCTTCACTGGTACAAACCTAGTCCGAGTCACCGCCATCTCTCACTAGGTCTAACTGTTCTCCCTGCTTCCATTTTGTCCCTTTTACAACATACTTTAAAAAAACACGGAACAGATAATGTCTTTCTTCTGATTAAAAATATCACTTCTTAGAATAAAAATATAAATTTTCATGTGAATCTGTAAGGCCATATATGTTTCTACTTCTTTTTTACCTCTCCAAAGTTCTTTTTTGTTGACTTTCTCTTTCATCACCTTGCTCCAGACACAGAGACATTTTTCCGTTCCTGAAATCTGCCAATTTAGGTTACTTGACTTAGGACATTTTAGGGGAGTTGTTGAGTGCTGTTTTTCCTTATCTTCACGTGCTTAACTTCTTGTCCTGATTGTTTCAGCATATACATCCGTAAGGAAGCCCCTGACCTCCCAATCTAAAGTAGCTCCCAATCATTATCACAGCACCTTGATTGATTTGCCTCCTTTGTTAGAAAGTAAGTTCCATGAGAATGGGACTGAGTCTTCCATGTTACTATTGAATCTCTAGGACTTGCCAGAAGACTATCTGGCACCTAGTAATATTCAATTATACTGAAAGAGAAAAACTGCCTAAAAGCAAAAGTATAAATAATGAGTAAACTGTTACTGGAAGTGATGGACTTGGCTGTTGTATATTTGAATGGAAGGTTGCATTAGATAACCTTGAAAACTTTAATAAGCTTAAGACTCTGTGAGTCTGTGATTTTGAAACTTTATCTTAGGAAGCTTTTTGGATGGTGATATACCCTAATGGTGCTTATGGGCTTGGAAGTAGACCGTTCAGGCTTCTCACATTTACTAAGTTGTGATCTCAAGCTATTCACTTAACTTCTCTTTTCTCAGGAATCTGATTCATAACAAGGGAACAAGGATGATAGTGTCTATCTCTAATGGCTATTGAGTTGATTAAACAAGAAACAAAATATAATACAGATACAATGCCTAGCACAGTGATTTCCAGATAATGTGTGATGAATAGATGTAACTTTTAAAAATTCTTAGTTTTATTACTTTATACTGAACTGCATAAAAATCTCAACTTTGCATTGCTAAACCATTTTCAATAATGACCTTAGGTTATCCATGATGGTTATGTGGTCCACATGGGTTTCCTAAAAAAAAAAAAAAAAAAAAAAAATCAACATAATTCCAGGGCTATATCCTCATATCTGGTCTTGCCCTTTGTTTTTTTCCAGCTCTGATGAGTATTTATTCTGTGCACTGTATGGTATACATCTATCATGGAATGTATCATAATATATCTTGGGTCTCTTTCACTTTTATAGCATCCTCTAAAGACTCATCATGTTTCTGTATAATTATGAAGCTATGCAACCTTATTGAGATTATATTTATGTGGTTTAAATATAGATGGGAAAGTGTTTAAGGGACAACAGCCCCAAGGCAGCAGATGGCTAATGTTTTTTCCAGTATTTTCCTAAGTTGCAGAGACTGGCCCTAAGTTTTCTTGAGGACAAGAATTTAAGGTAGACATAGGAATGTTATCAATATATTAACAGACAGTTCCTTTTAAGGAACACACTTTTTTCTAATGCTACCACAGTTTTCAAGATGTGCTAGTTTAGTCCTACGGAATAACTTACTTGATATCTTTGCCTGGATCACATATCAGAAATATTACTACTCAAAAAATAGTTTTTATGCAGAGCAAGATTATAATGTATATGATTTTCTCAATATGCATTAGCTGTAAGACACTTCTGTACTGGGCCTTAAAAATTGGTATTGCAGAGAAATTAAAGGAATATGAATAAAAATATGCAGTTGAAATATACTCTTAAATAGTAGAGCAATCTACATTTATGAATATATAAAGTCAAATACTTTTTAAGATTAAATAAAACATATATATTTGATATGGCTGGAATATGTTATTAAACATTTGAATAAAGTTGACTGGTCTGGGGGAAGATTTTTCAGTCATCCTTCCTGTATGATTGTATAATTAAAGCCATTTAAATTTTCTGTTGAATTTTAAAGACCAAAGTATTTTTATATGGGTCATATATTTCCCCTTGTAAGAAAGGAAAAAAATAAAGATTTTGTTAAATGATGTTGAATATTAGCTTATTTAGGTGATGACAAAATATTTGAATGATAAAAGTTAAAATACAAAAGTAAAAGAAAAAATAAAATTTACCTATTCAGATGCCTTGCATAATTGTAATAAGCCAATTAAAATACAAATGGAAGATATTTTAAAATATGAAATACTACTTCAAAGGTTCAAAGTAGTCCTTGCTCTTTCCCAAGTGTTCTACTTTTTATTATTTTTTAACTCAGGATCATATTCAGCCCTGAGAATGTCTATTAGTGTCAACAGAAAGGGATTCTTAGCATTAAGTCTTGTCTTCTAAATGGTAAAAGTTCATCCAGACTTGATTTAGTACTTTGGACAGAGCCAAAGGCCTACTGTACATAGATTCAGGATGAGAATGAAAAAAGATTGAGATCAAGGATATGCCACAGTCTTTATATAAATACAGAATACCTATAAACACATAAATTGGTTTATTGTTTATTGGGCTGTAACGTTTTGCTAAGTGTGTGAAGGTATTGGAGGAAAGTGATTTTAAAGGGTTTTATTTTTCTCAAAACGTTTGAGAAATTAAAGAAACTAATAAAGAAAAACTTTATTTCATTAAATTACTTGTTTTTTAACAGTACATCATTAATATTTAAAATTTATATCAGTTAAATTAAATGAATATAATAATCCAGGATAAAATGGTTAATATATGAACTAAAATACTTCACTAAAGTAACTAATTCTAATTATACAAGAGGGATCTCAACAAACATGATCATTTTACATAGATTCAGTTGGAAATTGCCTGAAATACTTAATTAAAGAAAAGCTGGAGAACAACAGTCAACTCTACCCACCACCAGTCCCTCCCATCAGGAAACTTAAACAAGCCTCTTAGATAGCCTCATCCACCACAGGGCAGACAGCAGAAGCAAGAAGACCTACAGTCCTGCAGCCTGTGGAACAAAAACCACATTCACAGAAATCTAGACAAGATGAAAAGGCAGAGGGCTATGTACCAGATGAAGGAACAAGATAAGCCCCCAGAAAAACAACTAAAGGAAGTAGAGATAGGCAACCTTCCAGAAAAAGAATTCAGAATAATGATAGTGAAGATGATACAAGACCTCGGAAAAAGAATGGAGGCAAAGATTGAGAAGATGCAAGAAATGTTTAACAAAGACCTAGAAGAATTAAAGAACAAACAAACAGAGATGAACAATACAATAACTGAAATGAAAACTACATTAGAAGGAATCAATAGCAGAATAACTGAGGCAGAACAACGGATAAGTGACCTAGAAGACAGAATGGTGGAGTTCACTGCTGTGGAACAGAATAAAGAAAAAAGAATGAAAAGAAATGAAGACAGCCTAAGAGACCTCTGGAACAACATTAAACACGACAACATTCGCATTATACGGGTCCCAGAAAGAGAAGAGAGGGAGAGAAAGGACCTGAGAAAATATTTTAAGAGATTATAGTCAAAAACTTTCCTAACATGGGAAAGGAAATAGCCACCCAAGTCCAGGAAGCCCAGCAAGTCCCATACAGGATAAACGCAAGGAGAAACACGCCGAAACACATAGTAATCAAATTGGCAAAAATTAAAGACAAAGAAAAATTATTGAAAGCAGCAAGGGAAAAATGACAAATAACATACTAGGGAACTCCCATAAGGTTAACAGCTGATTTCTCAGCAGAAACTCTACAAGCAAGAAGGGAGTAGCATGATATACATCAAGTGATGAAAGGGAAGAACCTACAACGAAGATTACGCTACAAACCCAGAACAATTAAGAAAATGGTCATAGGAATATACATATCGATCATTACCTTAAATGTGATTGGATTAAATGCTCCCACCAAAAGACACAGGCTTGCTGAATGGATACCAAAAAAAGACCCATATATATGCTGTCTACAAAAGACCCACTTCAGACCTAGGGACACATACAGACTGAAAGTGAGGGGATGGAAAAAGATATTCCATGCAAATGGAAATCAAAATAAAGCTGGAGTAGCAATATTCATATCAGATAAAATAGGCTTTAAAATAAAGCATGTTACAAGAGACAAGGAAGGACACTACATAATGATCAAGGGATCAATCCAAGAAGAAGATACAACAATTATAAATATATATGCATCCAGCATAGGAGCACCTCAATACATAAGGCAACTGCTAACAGCTATAAAAGAGGAAATCAACAGTAACACAATAATAGTGGGGGACTTTAACACCTCACTTACACCAATAGACAGATAATTCCAAAAGGAAAATAAATAAGGAAACAGAAGCTTTAAATGACACAGTAGACCAGATAGATTTAATTGATATTATAGGACATTCCATCCAAAAACAGCAGATTACACTTTCTTCTCAAGTGTGCACGGAACATTCTCCAGGATAGATCATATCCTAAGGTCACAAATCAAGCCTCAGTAAATTTAAGAAAATTGAAATCATATCAAGCATCTTTCTGACAACAATGGTATGAGATTAGAAATGAATCACAGGGAAAAAAAAAAAAAACAACACAAACACATGGAGGCTAAACAATACATCACTAAATAACCAAGAGATCACTGAAGAAATCAAAGAGGAAATCAAAAAATACCTAGAGGCAAATGACAGTGAAAACACGACAATCCAAAACCTATGGGATGCAGCAAAAGCAGTTCTAAGAGGGAAGTGTATAGCTATACTAGCCTACCTCAAGAAACAGGAAAAATCTCAAATAATCTAACCTTACACCTGAAGGAACTAGAGAAAGAAGAACAAACAAAACCCAAAGTTAGCAGAAGGAAAGAGATCATCAAGATCAGAGCAGAAATAAATAGAAACAAAGAAAACAGTAGCAAAGATCAATAAAACTAAAAGCTGGTTCTTTGAGAAGATAAACAAAATTGATCAGCCATTAGCCAGACTCATCAAGAAAAAGAGGGAGAGGACTCAAATCAATAAATTAGAAATGAAGAAGGAGAAGTTACAACACACACCACAGAAACACAAAGCATCCTAAGAGACTACTACAAGCAACTCTATGCCAATAAGAAGGACAACCTGGAAGAAATGGACAAATTCTTAGAAAGGTATAACCTTCCACGACTGAACCCGGAAAAATAGAAAATATGAACAGACCAATCACAAGTAATGAAATTGAAACTGATTAAAAATCTTCCAACAAACAAAAGTCCAGGACCATATGGCTTCACAGGTGAATTCTATCAAACATTTAGAGAAGAGCTAACACCCATCCTTCTCAAGCTCTTCCAAAACATTGCAGAGTAAGGAACACTCCCAAACTCATTCTATGAGGCCACCATCACCCTGATACCAAAACCAGAGAGAGATACTACAAAAAAAGAAAATTACAGAACGATATCACTGATGAATATAGATGCAAAAATACTCAACAAGGGCTTCCCTGGTGGCACAGTGGTTGAGAGTCCGCCTGCCGATGCAGGGGACACGGGTTCATGCCCCAGTCTGGGAAGATCCCACATGCCGCAGAGCGGCTGGGCCCGTGAGCCATGGCTGCTGAGCCTGCACGTCCGGAGCCTGTGCTCTGCAACGGGAGAGGCCACAAAAGTGAGAGAGGCCCACGTACAGAAAAAAAAAAAAAAAATCCTCCACAAAATACTAGCAAACAGAATCCAACAACACATTAAAAGGATCATACACCATAATCAAGTGGGATTTATCCCAGGGATGAAAGGATTCTTCAGTATACACAAATCAATCAATGTGATACAGCACATTAACAAACTGAAGAAGAAAAACTATATGATCATCTCAATAGATGCAGAAAAACCTTTTGACAAAGTTCAAAACTCATTTATGATAAAAACTCTCCAGAAAGTGGGCATAGAGGGAACCTACCTCACATAATAAAGGCCATATACAACTAACCCACAGCAAACATCATTCTCAATGGTGAAAAACTGAAAACATTTCCTGTAAGATCATGAACAAGACAAGGATGTCCACTCTCACCACTACTTTTCAATGTAGTTTGGAAGTCCTAGCCACAGCAATCAGAGAAGGAAAAGAAATAAAAGGAATACAAATTGGAAAAGAAGAAGTAAAACTTTCACTGTTTGCAGATGACATGATACTATACATAGAGAATCCTAAAGATGCCACCAGAAAACTACTAGAGCTAATCAATGAATTTGGTAAGGTTGCAAGATACAAAATTAATGCACAGAAGTCTCTGACATTCCTATACACTAACAACAAAAAATCCGAAGAGAATTTAAGGGAACAATCCCATTTACCATTGCAGCAAAAAGAATAAAATACCTGGGAATAAATCTACCTAGGGAGACAAAAGACCTGTATGCAGAAAACTATAAAACACTGATGAAAGAAATTAAAGATGATACCAGCAGATGGAGAGATATACCATGTTCTTGGATTGGAAGAATCAATATTGTGACAATGACTATACTACCCAAAGCAATCTACAGATTCAATGCAATTCCTATCAAATTGCCAATGGAATTTTTTATGGAAGTAGAACAAAAAATCTTAAAATTTGTATGGAGACACAAAAGACCCCAAATAGCCGAAGCGCTCTTGAGGGAAAAAAACGGAGCTGGAGGAATGAGACCCCCTGACTTCAGACTATACTACAGAGCTACAGTGATCGAGACAATATGGTAGTGGCACAAAAACAGAAACATAGAACAATGAAAGAAGATAGAAAGCCCAGAGGTAAACCTACCCACTTAAGGGCAACTAATCTATGACAAAGTAGGCAAGGATATACAATGGAGAAAAGACAGTCTCTTCAATAAGTGGTGCTGGGAAAACTGGACAGCCTCATGTAAAAGAATGAAATTAGAACATTCCCTAACACTATACACAAAAATAAACTCAAAATGGATTAGAGATCTAAATGGAAGCCTGGACACTATAAAACTCTTAGAGGAAAACATGTAAAGAACACTCTTTGACATAAATCACAGCAAGATCTTTTTTGATCCACCTCCTAGAGTAATGGAAATAAAAACAAAAATAAACAAATGGTACCTAATAAAACTTAAAAGCTTTTGCACAGCAAAGGAAGCCATAAACAAGATGAAAAGACAACCCTCAGACTGGGAGAAAATATTTGCAAATGAATCAACAGACAAAGGATTAATCTCCAAAATATATAAACAACTCATGCAGCTCAATATTAAAGTAACAAACAACCCAATCCTAAAATTGGCAGAAGAGCTAAATAGACATTTCTCCAAAGAAGACATACAGTTGGCCAAGAAGCACATGAAAAGCTGCTCAACATCACTAATTATTAGAGAAATGCAAATCCAAACTACAGTGAGTATTACCTCACACCAGTTAGAATGGGCATCATCAGAAAATCTACAAACAACAAATGCTGGAGAGGGTGTGGAGAAAAGGGAACCCTCTTGCACTGTTGCTGGGAATGTAAATTGATACAGCCACTATGGAGAACAGTATGGATGTTCCTTAAAAAACTAAAAATAGGGCTTCCCTGGTGGCACAGTGGTTGAGAGTCTGCCTGCCGATGCAGGGGACACGGGTTCGTGCCCCGTTCCGGGAAGATCCCACATGCCGCGGAGTGGCTAGGCTCGTGAGCCATGGCTGCTGAGCGTGCGCGTCTGGAGCCTGTGCTCCACAACAGGAGAGGCCACAATAGTGAGAGGCCCGCATACAGCAAAAACAAACAAACAAACAAACAAAAAGCTGAAAATAGAATTACGATATGATCCAACAATCCCACTACTGGGCATATACCCACAGAAAACCATAATTCAAAAAGACACAGGCACCCCAGTGTTCATTGTAGCACTATTTACAATAGCCAGGTCATGGAAGCAACCTAACTGCCCATCGACAGATGAATGGATAAAGAAGTTGTGGCACATATATACAATGGAATATTACTCAGGCATAAAAAAGAACGAAATTGGGTCATTTGTTGAGATGTGGGTGGATCTAGAGACTGTCATACAGGGTGAAGTAAGTCAGAAAGAGAAAAACAAATATCGTATATTAACGCATGTATGTGGAACCTAGAAAAATGGTACAGATGAACTGGTTTGCAGGGCAGAGTTTGAGACACAGATGTAGAGAACAAATGTATGGACACCTAGGGGGGAAAGCCGCGGGGGAGTGGGAATGGTGGTGTGATGAACTGGGTGATTGGGATTGGCATGTATAAACTGATGTGTATAATATTGATGACTAATAAGAACCTGCTGTATAAAAAAATAAATAAAATTAAATTCAAAAATTATCAACAAACAAAAAAATAGAATTTAATAATAGGAACTATGTAATTGGCCTCTGCCCCTGGTTCCTGGCACAGAGCATCCAAAACCCTTATAAATTTTTCTAAGTGACAAGGGCACCAAGAGCATCTTTTGTTCTAATACTTGTTTTGTGATCCTGGTTTCTGCCACTGAACTCCTTAATCCCTTCGGAAATTCTTTGATAATAGCGGTTTCTTTTCTTCTAATGGGATGACTCTTGGTGGGCTCCTGGATGGGGACTGGTCACTGGAACGATCAAGCCATGATTAGAAGCTTGAAATTTTTAGCCTCACCCCATCCGTCATTCTCTAGAGATGGACTGAAAAGAGTTAATGACTGATCATGCCTACATGATGAAGTCTCTATAAAAATCCCAAAGTACAGGGGTCAGAGAGCTTCCACGTTGCTGAGCATGTGGAGGTGCTGGTAGAGCGTTACTCCTAGAGAGAGCATGGAAGCTTCAAGCCCCTTCCCACATACCTTGCCCTAAGCATCTCCTCCATCTGGATGTTCATTTTTATCCTTTATCATATCTTTTTATAATAAACTGGTAGCTGTAAGTAAAGTGTTTTCTTGAGTTCTGTGAGCCACTCTAGCAAATTAATTGAGCCTGAGGAGGGGGTTCTTGGAATCTCTGATTTATACCTATCAGTAAAAAGCACAGGTAACAACCTGGACGTGCAGTTGGCATGTGAAGTGGGGAGAGGTAGTCTTGTGGAATTGAGCCCAATACTTGTGGGAGTGATGCTATCTCCAGGTAGATAGTGTTAGAATTAAGTTAAATTGTAGGGTACCCAGCCAATATCACAGAGATTGCCTGGTGTGGGAATAAACCCCGCACATCCGGTTTCAGAAGTGCTTTGAGTATAGTAGTGTGAGAATAAGGAGAAACACAAGAGGAAGAAGTGAGTTTTTTTCCTACACAGATAATAATGTCTTGTGTTTTAAAATGCATGTATGTATATTATGTATGTTAACAATAATTTTTTAAATGTAGGAAGGATAAATCAAATTAGTGTTCTAATTTTTTAGCATTACCAGAAAAATATCAAAAATTTTTATTAGATTTTAATGTACCAGAGATTCACGGTGACATAATCTTTAGGGTCACTAATAAAAATAATCTCTAGGGCTACTAATAAGAAATTGGAGGCTAACAAAGTAATAGAAGGGGAAACTTTTGATTATTCAAAAGAAGGCCAAAGGTAATAAAAATTGACATAAAATAACTTTGGTATAAAAAAAGCAAAAAGATTGTAGTTATGAGCTCAGCTTTATCTCCTAACTATATTACATGTAAATGTACTAAATATGCCAATTAAAAGAGAGTTAGTATAGACAAGTATATGCTGCTTATAAAAGACACATCTTTTTTTTTTTTAAACATCTTTATTGGAGTATAATTGCTTTACAATGGCGTGTTAGTTTCTGCTTTATAACAAAGTGAATCAGCTATACATATACATATATTCATCTCCTCCCTCTTGCGTCTCCCTCCCACCATCCCTATCCCACCCCTCTACACGGTCACAAAACACCGAGCTTATCTTCCAGTGCTATGCGGCTGCTTCCCTCTAGCTAGCTATTTTACATTTGGAAGTGTATGTATGTCTATGCCACGCTCTCACGTCGTCCCAGCTTACCCATCCCCCTCCCTGTGTCCTCAAGTCCATTCTCTACGCCTGTGTGTTTATTCCTGTCCTGCCTGTAGGTTCTTCAGAACCTTTGTTGTTTTTTTTTTAGATTCCATACATATGTGTTAGCATACGGTATTTGTTTTTCTCTTTCTGACCTACTTCACTCTGTATGACAGACTCTAGGTCCATCCACCTCACTACAAATAACTCAATTTCATTTCTTTTTATGACTGAGTAATATTCCATTGTATATATGTGCCACATCTTTATACATTCATCTGTTGATGGACACTTAGGTTGCTTCCATGTCCTGGCTATTGCAAATAGAGCTGCAATGAACATTGCAGTACATGACTCTTTGAATTATGGTTTTCTCAGGATATATGCCCAGTAGTGGGATTGCTGGGTCGTATGGTAGTTCTATTTTTAGTTTTTTAAGGAACCTCCATACTGTTCTCCATAGTGGCTGTATTAATTTACATTCCCACCAACAGTGCAAGAGGGTTCCCTTTTCTCCACACCCTCTCCAGCATTTATTGTTTGCAGATTTTTTGATGATGGCCATTCTGACTGGTGTGAGGTGATACCTCATTGTAGTTTTGATTTGCATTTCTCTAATGATTAGTGATGTTGAGCATCCTTTCATGTGTTCGTTGGCAATCTGTATATCTTCTTCAGAGAAATGTCTATTTAGGTCTTCTGCCCATTTTTGGATTGGGTTGTTTGTTTTTTTTGATATTGAGCTGCATGAGCTGCTTGTAAATTTTGGAGATTAATCCTTTGTCCCTTGCTTCATTTGCAAATATTTTTTCTCATTCTGAAGGTTGTCTTTCCGTCTTGTTTATGGTTTCCTTTGCTGTGCAAAAGCTTTTAAGTTTCATTAGGTACCATTTGTTTATTTTTGTTTTTATTTCCCTTCCTCCAGGAGGTGGGTCAAAAAGGATCTTGCTGTGATTTATGTCATAGAGTGTTCTGCCTATGTTTTCCTCTAACAGTTTGATAGTGCCTGGCCTTACATTTAGGTCTTTAATCCATTTTGAGTTTATTTTTGTGTATGGTGTTAGGGAATGTTCTAATTTCATTCTTTTACATGTAGCTGTCCAGTTTTCCCAGCACCACTTATTGAAGAGGCTGTCTTTTCTCCATTGTATATTCTTGCCTCCTTTATCAAAGATAAGGTGACCATATGTGTATGGGTTTATGTCTGGGCTTTCTATTTCTGTTCCATTGATCTATATTTCTGTTTTTGTGCCAGTACCATACTGTCTTGATTACTGTAGCTTTGTAGTATAGTCTGAAGTCTAGGAGTCTGATTCCTCCAGCTCCATTTTTCTTTCTCAAGATTGCTTTGGCTATTCAGGGTAAAGGACACATCTTAACCATAAGGACCCAAAATGGAAAATGGTAGACCATCCATAATCAAACTCAAAGAAAGCTGATAAAAATATTGTAATATCAGACAAAGCAGTCTTTGAGGTAAGAAATACTAGTAGAGATAGAATGATATTTCATAGTTATAAGGAAGTCAATCCAGTAGGAATATGTCATAATTCTAAATTTTTATGCTCAGTAGCATTACCTTAAGTAAATTTGGAAAAATTGTCAAAAATCAAAGTAATAATAGACAAATCCACAAACCTAGTGAGAGAAACTGAGACCACTATCAGTAATTGATAGGGCAAGCATAGAGAGAAATATATAATTATCCTACTAAATGAAGAAAATAATATAAAATTTCAATACTTATTTATAATTAAAAAATTATCAGCAAACTAGTAGAGTTCATCCTTAAGCTGATAAAGAGTGCTTACAGAAAACCTAAATCAACTTCATACTTACTGACAATACATTAAAATTTTTATTCTTGAAATCAGAGATGAGACAAGTCTGTTGATTAATAATATTTCTGTTTAACATTTTATTGTGGGTAATTTATAGGAGGATAAAATAAGAAAATAAATATATAAGTTTTAGAAAGGAAAAATAAGTTACCATAATTCATTGATGACAGGATTGTGTACCTAAAATCTCTGAATGAATATGCAGAGAAATTGTTAGAATTAATACGCGAATTCTTCTTTTTCTGGATTAAAAAAGTTTATATTTAATATATCAACACAAAAATGAAAAATAAAATGAAACATTAACAAGGAATAAATACTGAAAATTTCGCAGGAACTCAACCCTGAAAACTGCAAAAGATTATTGAGAGAACCTCAAGATTTAAATGAATACAGTCATACATCATGTTAATGGACTGAAAGAGTCAATATTGTAAAAGTGTTAATTCTCCACCATATTATTTTTATTTTTAATACACTATCACTCCACATCTTAGCATATTTTAAACATTGTATATGGAAACTAATAAGTTGATTTAAAAATATATTTAGAAATACCAAGACTCAAGAATAGATTAAAAAAACATGAAGGAAAAGAAAAAGGCTACAGGAACTGATTACCAGATATTAGAGTAGTTAATTAAAAGGAGGTGAGTTAACAGATCTATAGTATATTTAATTATAGAAATCATACTTTTTAATTGATTGTCAATCATTGATTTATTCGAATCTTGTTTTGAATCAAAGTTAAAACTAGAACAGCTACTCTGTCCTGATCCCAATTTTGAATGACTGATGTATATAAGGTTCTTATTTTCATTTAAAAAACAGGAAATTTTTTGATTTGAATAAAACAAAACACTGTTTCTGCCTCTGTTTCATGCCATATCCAGCAGTTGTATATGAGGGCTTACTATATTCTCAGTAAAGAAGATCTCCATCCAAGAAAAACACTTAGTGACAAGCATTTACTGCTATGTCAGAAGAAATCATTTAAAGCATGTTTTCTATATTTTCTTATGAAGCATTAATTTTTAATCTTTCATGTTTAAATTTAAAGTACTTGATACATTATATTTTTATGTATAATATGAGTTGAAGGATATAACATTATCCAATTTTCTCAGCATTTTTTTTAATCAAAAATTCATCCTTTTCTCTCTGCATTCCAGGAACATCTTTGTTGCTATAAGCTGTACATGTAAGAAAGCTATGTATGTGTGAGCCTATTTCGGGATTTTCTATTCTAGCGGTATAATTTTTAATTGTTTCTATAATTTTGTAGTACATTTTAACACCTGTATTGACATTGTTTTGGCTTACTATCTCTGTTTCTAAAGCTAGTACCTACTTTGCCTCTGTAACTAACTGAATCTTCTTTGGGCACCAATTCATGTCCTACCTTCCAGGAGAACTCCCTGACCACATCAGCTGGTGTGTACATGGGAAGCGTAAAGACAGATGATGAAATGTTTTTCTAATGAGAAGAACAATGTAACTTTGGGAAAGTGGTTTAGTCTCTCTGTACTTCACGTTCCTTATCTAATATTTTGGAATTATAGTAGTAGTTTCTCAGTAGGAATGTTAGAAGGATTAAAACTGGACAAGTATATAAAGTGACTTGCACAAAGTAATCTTCCAATAAATTCTATATTTTGAGTTATTTTATTGTTACTATTTTATTTTAGATGGAAGCAGGCATATTACATATGAAGGGCCAGGAGTAATTCAAGTTGGCTCTGATAGGAATTCATGATGGTGAGTAGAGAGAGATAAGTTAAGGGAACAGACTAGTCTCCTCATTTAAATAGGTACTAGTTTTCAAAATGGGGATTAAAATCAAAGTGATGCAAAGTAAAATCAAAATGATATAAATCAAAATCTGATCAGATTTCAAACAGAAAGTAATATAATACAGTCTTGTCTAGGGTCTGATCCTCACCCATGACTGTATGTATCTATTTAAATTAACAATAAATGTGGTATATTTGCTTTGCAGAGTTTCAAGCTCTCTACACCATATTTCAAAAAAGAAACCACTGTGACAACTATCACATATAATAGTGCTTAAATGATGCATTGCTATAGCATGGTATAAAAAATGTATCTTACCCTTTTTGCAACGTGCAGAGGTGAAGAATCACTTTCCTTGTAATCAGGAAATGCTTCCTACACGTTTGGCACTGTTCTATGTGCTTAACATATATATATATATACTAATTCAGTCTCCATTAGAAAAGCCTACTTGGTGAGCATTATCTTTATTGTAAGTTTACAAATGTCAAAATTGAAATCAGAGAATTTAGATAACTTGCCCAAAGCAGCTCACCTAGTAGATGGCAGAGCCTAAATCCAAACCTAGTAGTCTAGCATGAAAGTTAATACAAAATAGAAAATCAACACAATATTTAAAAAACCTTCAATACACTATAGGACAAAATGGTAATGTCACCAGAATGCTTTCAGTAAATTCTATATGGAAACATTTATAATGATCAAAGTAGAGTGTCATGTGATTTAGAGGACAGATTTCTGTGGATTTCCAGGTTTAAATATCCTCAGCATGATATACTAGGCTGTCCATAATATAGCCACTGTCTGTCCTCACCATTCATCATTTCTTTAAACATCTCCCATCTGCAGTTGTATTCCAGTACTCTCACATATCTGAAAATTTCCAATTAAACCAGGCTTTCTTCCTGACCCTGATTCTGAATATTTCTTTTGAGTTGAATCACTTCTCCCCACCTTCACACCAAAAGCACCTCTTTCATTAATCTTTTCCCTCACAAGTAGAATCAATCCTTCCTTTATAGATAATTTTTCCCTTTACATAATTTTTGGCAATATTTTCACTAAGCATGGATTTATTTGTTCATATATCAATTTCTCCAAATTGATATTAATTAAAGATTAGGTCTTTTTATATGTCTCCATGATCCCATTTCTTAATTCAGCGTCAGGCACATGGTGTTTACTCAAAAGTAACACATTACATGAATGAACAAAAAGGTGAATGAATGAAAATGCCAAGAATTTATAGCATAAATCCATAAAGATTTGAGATTTTGGGGGGTGTAAACATTCTTGAATTGATGCTGAAGATGTTTATTCTACCATTTACATATTTTCCGATCTTTAAACAAATTATTTATGAAGGCTTTGTAATGCTCAACTTAAAGAATCATGTGGTTCGGGAGATGGACAATTAACTGTGAGTCTCTGTACCAGAAGTCCACAGAATAGCTAGGAAGTTTCATAAGGAATGCAAACATCATAAGGCATGGTAGAGGATACCATGAGATGCTCTAATGAAGCACTAGAGGATACCAAGAGATGCTCTAATGAAGCATTAGAGAATTTTAAGGAAAGAGAGTTTCCTTTCAGCATAAAAGGAATTTTTTTAAAAAATTATTTTATTTATTTTATTTTATTAATTTATTTTTGGCTGTGTTGGGTCTTCCTTGCTGCGCACAGGCTTTCTCTAGTTGCGGCGAGCAGGAGCTACTCTTTGTTGCGGTGCATAGGCTTCTCATCATGGTGCCTTCTTTGTTGCGAAGCTGCAGCTCTAGGCATGCGGGCTTCAGTAGTTGCGGCGCATGGGCTCAGTAGTTGTGGCACACGGGCTTAGTTGCCCCACGGTATGTGGGATCTTCCCAGACCAGGGATCTAACCTGTGTCCCCTGCATTGGCAGGCAGATTCTTAACCACTGCGCCATCAGGGAAGTACAAAAGGAATTTTTTATATATTTTATTACTCATATATTGTTTTAAAGTCTTCAGTGCCTTGCTCAGTGCTGAGCACATAGAATCAATAGAGTCTCAATTTTTATGACATGACTGAATGATTTAGGGATATGGTTATATGCAAAAAGAGTATTCATTCAGAGAGAAATAAGTAAAAACAATCTCAGAAGCAGAAACAAATGGGGCAGGGAGGGGGGAGAATTGTCTCTCTGTGTCAAGTAGGAGAGTGAAGGGTTTGGAGTATGGTAAGAATGAAGATCCAGAGAGAACCGCATTGCACTGGAATGTTTATGGATTCTCTGTCCAGCAGAAGTAGAAAAGGAAAAACAACTCAAACTGATTTTATAGCAGTTTTATTAAGATATAATTCACATGCATACAACTCATTCAATTAAATTGTACAGTTCAGCAGTTTCAGTATATTCACATAATTGTGTAACCTACACCACAAACAATTCTTACGTTATTTAGTCATAACCAATGTCTCAAGATTATAATTAAACAACAGTGATACAAATCACTCAGTAAAGCATCTGTCTCCTATTAAATATTGCTTCATAAATGTCAGCCACACATTGTTATTCAAGTAAATTATGTGACAGAGAGAAAGTCTGTGAACTGTCCTGACAGTGATCTGAACCTCTGACTATCACAGTCATTAAACCTGGAGCAGAGTTGTTGACCTGCCTCAAATAATGTTCAGTAAAACATGAAATCTAAGGAGCTAGCTAAATTGGCAGCATACCCATGGACAAAGGGGCTCAATACCAGAATTATTCCACAGCAGAGGTGAAAGATGAGACAGCCACTCAGGGCCTCCTATAGATTCCTAATGATGCAAGTGCCTCTTCTGACCTGTCCCTTAAACATGCTAGAGATAAAAGCTTTCCCTGTGCTTCTTCTCAGCAAAGCTCTATAGTCTTTGAATTTCAATTGTGAGAGGAGACAAATGTAGCTGTCCACATTTAGTGTCTATGGCTTAAAATGTTAGAAGTCTTGGTTAGAGCACCAGCTACTGGAAAACCTCAGTGGAATGAAGGACAGAAGATTAGATAAATTTCAGTTCAGTTAGGACTGTGTGTGTGTGTGTGTGTGTGTGTGTGTGTGTGTGTGTGTGTGTGTGTGTGTGTGTGTGTGTATGTGTATGTGTGATTGCATGCTTGCACAGTGCTGTTCAGGGACATGCATGTTCTTCCTATGGTTGCTCAGAATTCACTATTCTCTTAACAGAGAGTACAAACAAATATGTGTTGGAATACCATTTAGAGATCACCTGGTCTAACCTCATTTTCAGTGTGATTTTTCAAAATGGCACAAAAAACTACAGGAGGAACAAATGTTAAAAATCAGTTTAAGGAAAACTTCTGGAATTGTGGTGTAAGAAGCTCCATAAATGATTTTCTCAGTGAAACTACAATAATGGATAAAAATTATAAAAGAACAACCATTTAATGTCCTGGAAATTATCCTAATAACAGAATAGAGATGCATATTATAGACACAGATCACAAATGTGATGCATTGAAGAGATATACGGGTTTTCTTAGTGATCCGGAAGAAGAGGAAGCACTGTACTTTTACTGAGTACTCACCGTGTTTCTGGCAGTGTGCTAGGTAATTTTAATGTATGTATTTAATTGAAATCTCACAAAAGCTCCAAGAAGTTACTGCAAGTTAGTTGATTGCATAATTTTCACTTGAAGGGGGAAAGATCAGTTCATTCATTGCTGGCTATATTTATTGAGCGTTTTCTATATGCCAGACATTGGGTTAGGTCTTGGGGATACAGTATCCAACAGATGGATACCATTGTTATCTTCACAGATCTTTCTGTATAATGGGGGGAAAAACATTAAACAATCATATAACTGACAATATATTTACATCATGGTATCTATTATTACTAATAAAATCAATGCATCAAATAAGTTATTGACTGCTTAACATATGCCAGGTACCAAGATACATTCTTACCTATGTAAGAATCTTATACAGCATCTTAAATGATAGCTGACATTTATCTGACAGTCACTACTTTAATACTTAAAACAGTAGGTACTATTGATATCTGTGTTTTACGGTTGCTGAAACCAAAGCCCATGGACATTTGCAACTTACACAAGATTTTACAGAGAAAGTAAATTGAAGAATAAAGTTTTGATCCTAGATATATTGCCTCTAGAAGCTTAATATGCCCACAACTTCTAAGTTAATTGTTCCCACCATCCTTACACAATTTATAAGCAACATGGCTAGAATTCAAACCCCTGTGTTCTGACTTCAGAACCTATACTCTGAACCACTCTGCCATGCTGTCAACATGTGAACAAGAAACAGAACGAGCAGTTTTGGTGCCATGAGAAGTATAAAGAGAAAGTGTTTATCAGGAAGGGACACTGAGGTTGAGGTAGGTGAGCCGTGTAGTGGTACTTAATAGAAGGGGGAAGAAGAAAAATGATTAAAGATTTAAAACATGCACACACACACACACAAACACACACACACACACAAACACACACAGTGGAAAGTTAATCATCAGTTTTAAAGAGTCAGATCAAGGTCATACCTCAGTTTCTAATTTCTAACCACTGTTGTATTTTTCTAGTAATTCTTTTAACTTCACTTCTTATTTTTCATAATTTTTGAGATTCTCTTTCAACTTTAAGTGTGAGAAAAGTTAGGAAACTGGTAAAGGAGACATCTACTATTTCTACTCAGTAACTGTAAGGAAGCTATATTGGAGTGTTTAGAGGTTTCAGTGAAAGCCTTTAACCAATGTTAATTAGTGAACTGGAAAAAAAAAAATAGGTGTGTTCATCTGACAGGAACACTTGATAAGTAAGCAAATATATTACACATAAAGACAGATTGCTGAACTTGAAATTGATATTTTATTGTAACTTTATGCAATGAAAGTATTATTATTATTATTATTTTTTGTGGTACGCGTGCCTCTCACTGTTGTGGCCTCTCCCGTTGCGGAGCACAGGCTCTGGACGCGCAGGCTCAGCGGCCATGGCTCACGGGCCCAGCCGCTCCGTGGCATGTGGGATCTTCCCGGACCGGGGCACGAACCCGTGTCCCCTGCATCGGCAGGCGGACTCTCAACCAATGTGCCACTAGGGAAGCCCTTGAATGTATTATTTTATGACCTGTCAACCTGTTCAGGGATAATTATAGTTTCTATATTATAGAACACTCATTTTGTCCTTCTAAAAGAGCGTCAATTATCTTTTTTTGGACAAATCTCACAAGAACTCTAATTAATGAGTGAAACTACTTGCTCATTTGCCTTTATAAAATTCTCTTAAAAGTAAGCCCCTCTGGGAATAAAATAGTTTATAAATAGAAATTCAGATGAGCCATTATACAATAATTATATTTTCTTTATTTTTGAAGCACATGCAAGTAAGTGTGATTAAGCAAAAAATAGAGATGTGCTAAAATATTTAAAAAATATTAATGTACCCAATATTTTCCGAAGCTTTTGTGTTCATGTTTGAATAGTATTTTAGAACAATCTATAATGAGAAGAAAATTCTATATTAAAAGTACATACATGTTTATATACATACAGACATGTTGTAAATAAAGGTTTAAATAAATATCAGATATGAAAAGAACAAATGTCTTGGTATGTGATTTGAGATGGGAAGGCTCGTTAGTTTAATGAAGTGTTCACAGAAATGTGGTTTTGAAGGTAGGTCTTGACACATTTAAACCACAGAACTGAATCTGTATACTTTTCTTTCTACCTCTGTTTCTGCACATTTATCCTCCAGAACAATCAATGCCAAATTACCCACTTCCTGCTCTTCTTCATCTCTGTGCTTTTGTATATTCTGCTGCCTTTGCCTGGAGTGCCCTTTTCAATCTCTGCTTTTCCTCACACTTGTGCCTCTTACATTGTTTTAAATTTTAGCTCAAAAATCACTTCCTTTAGACTTTTCGTTATTTTTCCTCTTCTCATATATCATTTTATCTCGTTTGTTATAGTATAACTTTTTCTGTAAAATCGTGACATTTATTTACATGCACATTTTCCCCAGTACTACCTTGGAATAAAGGAAACACATTCTAATCATCTTTTTATCCTTCATTTCTAGTGCAGTAATTAAAACTTAGTTGGTGTTCAATACATGCTTGCAGAATGAAGTGAGGATAAGTAGTTGAGTACAAGGCAGATGATGCAGGGCATGCAGAGTTCCAGGCATGGGAGTAGTGTCTGCATTGGCAAAGGAACTCAAGAGAGCACATGAATCTTTGCAATGGTGACTTATCCAATGTGTATGGAACAAGAATACAGAGGGCAGAGGCTTAAAAGGGAAGATGGGGCTCTAGATTGTGAAGGGCCTTATTTACTTTGCCAGAGAGTTTGGTGGCTTCTTGTAGACCAAGAGGAGACCTGGAAAGACTTAAGCCAGGAAATGAGATGATCAGGTCAGTGTTTTGAAGAGAGAATTGGTTGGTGGTATGATGATGAACTTTTATCTATAAGACCACGGAATTAGAAAGGCTGATTCAAAGTGGTATTTTTGTTGAAGAGGAGCAAATTAATTAATTAAGCAGATGCTTTGAAGGTGGAATTCACAAGATCTGAAGAGGATATGTTGCTTAGAAATTATTTTCAATGCAGTCTTCTTAATGTAGTATGTAGTCAGATGGCATGTTGTCCTATACCGAGCAATGTCTACTATGATTTTCAGTCCAATAATGAGATTCTATTGTTGGACAGGGCTATGTGCCTGGCTGGACAGCACATATCAAGAGAAAAACTGTAGTAATTGTCCTCCACCACCAGTCACCACTCTCCAACATCTGGTTCCTATCTTTTGGGGAAAAGTGGTGAGGAAAATTCAGTTTGACACTAGTGCTTTCAGGTGAATTCAACTGTCTTTATTATCAATTTATGGAGTAATTAAGATGCCATTACTCTATAGAGAGTTTTGCCTTGAAATAGTCTCAGTAGACCTTTTTATTAATGTATGTAACTCACCAAATTATTTTTTATAAAAATAAATTATTCTTGAAAGAATGACCATCCCTTTATCTCTCTAGTCCTAGTAACTGGCACACAGTAAGCAATCCATTAATAAATGTTTGCTGAATGAATGAATGGTTGAAAGGCAAATAGAAAGTTGAATGAAGAGTGAAGAAGGAAGGACGTGTAAGTGCTTTGTGATTCTAGCACAAACATGTGTAAAGAAGTGCCATATGCTTGAGTCTCATTATTTTTCCCAAGTGTCACTGGTAAAGGTTTTACAGTTTTTTAAAAAAATTACTTTCATAAGACATTTTTGTCATTATTTTTAAATAAAAGAAATTTGCTCCAAAAATATAATAACTTCCAAGATTTAATGGCTGTGCCATTCCAAACTTAAAATATCTTCTTACCACTTAATCACATCAAAATCTAAATGTTCTTTTTCTTTGGTTATTAATTTAACAAATATTTATTGACAAATTAGTTTGTCCCACATGTTGCTGTGATGATGATACAAAGTGAAAAGGCATAGTTACTATTCTCAAGTGTTTATAACCTTGCAAAGAGAAAAACATGTACATAAACTTTTCGATACCAGTTAGGTGGCATATTAGTTGCCTAGGGCTTCCATAACAAAATACAACAGAGTGGGTGGCTTTTATAACAGAAATGTATATTTTCACAATTCTGGAGCCTATATGTCCAAGATCAAGGTGTTGGCAAGTTTGATTTCCCTTGAGGCCTCTCTCAACAATAGGTAGGATATAGGATATGGCCCACCTAAATGGGACAGATGTCTCAGACTTTCAGACTCTCCAACCTAGAATGGACAGATATTTAATTTTTAAGCAAATAATAATATTTGCTTAAAATAGTAAAAATGTGCTGCTGAAGATAAGGACATGAAAATTTAATTTTTTACAGCTTTCCCCTCTCATTGTGTCTGCTGTCATAATCATTTCTGCAGCTCCCAACCGAGATGTCATAAACAAAAACAATCAGGACTTTACAAAAGCATCAATGCCTGCAGCAGATAAGAAGCCAATTTTATTGCAAATGCCTTTTCATGAGGAGTGAGGGTGGTGTGGTGTCTATGAAATACATCTCCAAGAAACTACTCTCCAGCAGGGTTTCTCCAGGACACCCATCTACATTCTTCCATCAAGAGAGGAGCAGGACTTTGTTCTCAAAGGAACAGATACTTACTCTAGATGTGGATTTGTCTTCCTTGCCTGCAGTGCTTCTGCCAAGCCCATCATCTGCGATATTAAGGAATGTTTCATTCCCCATCCTGAAATTCCATACAGCATAGCTCGGGACCAGGAAATTTGTTTTATAGATCATAAAGTGCAGAAATGCTCAAGAAATTTATTGTTCTTGTGATACCTACCACTCGGAGCAACTGGCCTGATATGATGGAGCTGTGGCCTTCTGAAATGCCAGCTGGATGCCTAAATCTTTTGGGGCTGGGGTAATGTCCTCCAGGATGTGAAATATGGTCTTTATGAGCAACTAACATATGGTTCTATTTCCTTCATAACCGGGATTCATGAATCCCTTACCTTCAGGAAACAAGGGAAGAAAAAGAAGTCACTTTTCTCACTATTTCCCTGAGAGATCCACTGACATCATTATTTCTGCCTGTTCTCAACACCTCTGGGCTCTGCTTGTCTTAGTTACCAAGGGAGAAATATTTTAATTAAGGTCTACATCAATAGTTCCATTAAGCTCAAAGTTTAAACCAGAACTTAGTTTCTTTGGGCTCCTCATATTAGTGACTCAATAGACAGAGATCATTGGTGTTCTGGCTGAGGCGATTGATCTTGATTGTCAGTCAAAAAGCAATTGGGTTGTTAAGACACAATGGGGTAAAAATTGCAGAAGATCCTCTGGGATACCTCTTAGTATTCCCTACCCAGTGATTTAAGTCATTGGAAAAATGAAAACAGTTGAACATAGGAGGGAGTCTCATGACCTCAACTAAAATCATAACTAGCCAGGGTTCTTGCTGAAGGCAGAAGGTGGTAGAACAGCGTAGTTATAGATATCAATTATGATCACATGACCAACGGCAAAACTGAGAACTGTAGTTGTTATGGATAGTTTTCCTTACTTTGATATGTATATACTTGTGTATGTCTTAACTTTTAAAATCTTTTCCTCTTAAATTTGCCTAACATGTAATGTAAGAAGTATTAGTAGTAGTCATACTATTTGATTTAAAAGATATCAAAGAGGAAATGTGACTTATATAGAAAAGAAATGAATATTAAGGACAGATAAAGGGGTTTTGTATCTTATTTTGAGGAGAAGGTTGTACACAAGACAGTTGTATTATGTTGTATGGAAACAGAATTTTGCTATTATTTTATTTAGAAATTATGATAACTACAGTTAATAAAGGTGTATAGAAATGTCAAGTTGACAAGGGGTAAATTGTAGTGGAGTTGTATTGTGTCATCTTGTCAAAGCTAGAACTACATTTTGCAGAAATTTCTCCCCTATGTCATTCTGGGTTAGTTTGAGCCAGATTTCTTTGTGAAAATTGGAAGAGAGTAGTGAAATAGCAGCTGTATTCTTTTTACACTCGTGAGGTAAAAGCAGGTCACCAGGCACAAGGCAGGTTTACATGTATTATCACTTATCTGCTGGTTCACTTATCTGCAGGTTTCAGTCCACATAGATTTCACTTACCCTTGAAATTTTCTTAGTCTTGCTGTCCCCATTGGATGTCCATCTTCCCTTCCTTATTGCCTGCCTAGCTGACTTTAGGCTGTAGCACCAGACAGAGAATAAACAACCTCCCAAAGTCTGTTTAACCAGCTTCCTAAATTCTGTAAGGTCGAATCCCAGTAACCTGTTGTATGTGTGTATTACAGTAGTTCTGCTTCTGTGGTTGAACTCTGACTGATAAAATTAGTGAGAAAGTTTAGAGCCAGTAGGAGAACACTTTCTTGTTTTTAGCATATTGTTCTTTTGCAATCTTGGAAAACTGAAGTTAAATGTCTATATGTGTATATCAACATTATTCTCACACACTATGTGGTTATTCCCTACCCACTATATTTCACCAATCTTTAAGGCAACAAAATACTTTGAATATTGTCATTATTCAGCCAAATATGACACTTGCACAGCTGTGGGAAATACATTTTAACTAGAATTGACAAAAGCCAATTACTTCATTTCATTAAAAAACCATAAGCCTTCTCTCACCATTTTCAAAAATATTTTATAAATATTCTATGAATCATTAATTCTACTGTTTTAAAATTGTTTCTAATTTCAAAACTTACCTTAACCTTTAAATGCTTCTGAAAGTTTAGGCTCTGTTTCCGTTCATAATTGGTCTTTTATTGTGAAGAACAAATAGGTCTGCAGAATTCTATTCTGACTCTGTTCATTCTTATTACAAAACTTTTTCAACATTTTGATTTATTTTCTCCTCTCTAAATATGTCCCCCTGGGTAACAGTGCTGTTACTGAGCAGATTACTGCACCAAAGGAAAAATATGGGTCTGGCAACTGACAGCAGTTGTCTCTTCCAGCTCAAGATTATATTCCCTTCCAGATTTGAATTACAGTGGGAACAGATGGACAGTCGGCCAATAAATGGTCTGCTATTGCACTTATTATCTTATATAGCACAATGAATTCATGAATATTTTAATTTGAAATTCTTGGGCAATATATGAACTCTGTCCACTTGTCAGTGGCGCTGTTGTTATATGGGAGATATACAATTCTGATAAAATCATGTTAAAATACAGGGTAAAGGCCCAGAAGATAATTATAATGCCACATTTTATGAAAGAAGAAAATGAAAAATAAAACACAATTATACATGGCATTGTGACAGTGTACAGAAGTCATGTTTATGTATCAAAGAATATTTTACATTAGAGAACATGCCTTTATATGTTTTAGAAATTTATCTTTTGTCATGTGCCTAAACGGGCAACAATTTAATAGTTGTACTAATTAAAAGTTTGAGAGACTAAGACTCAAATTTAGATTCTAATGTTTGTTCGTTCATTCATTGAAAATTATGTTCTCTTTCAGTTTGCAAGACTATCATAACATAGCCAAGGAATGAGAGTAATCATCTGATTCTTTATTAGAGTTATATAACCTCTTTAAGATAGTAATCTTTTCAAAATGACAATCATTTTGCAGTTATCTGCACTTCCAAATATATCATATATGGATTCAACTGCAAAGTATTGGATCATGCATTAGGTATTGAGTCAGTGATGTCACATATTTAATGCAGTCATCAAACCTACTCTTCTAAATTTCTTTTTGACTACATCCAGATTAAAGATTTATAAAGATAACCAGAATATTTAGGAAATGAATAACAATTTGTAGTCGCTTAAACTTAAAATTATTTTTTAAAGAAAATGAGCCTTACTTCCTTGAACAGTAGTAGATATGTATGTAGTTCTTTTGGATGCATATCAAGACATCTTCCATCTGTTGTACATTGAAGACACTACAATTAAGAGGGATTCAATAGTAGTATTCTTACTAACTTTATATGCAATTCCTCATGGATTATAAAAATGGAGCTCTAAAATTTATTACTAAGTAAGAATATTCTAAAAATAAAGATTGGGAGAAAAGAAACACATATAACAAGAGAGTGACGTTAAGAAATATCAAAATTGAGGCAAAACAAAAGAGCAAATGATGATAATGCACCTAGCAACCTTCTCTCATCTTAGTTTACTGAAGTTAAATGCAGTCACCAAAGGAATATCCAGTAATAAAGAGTTGAAACTAAAATATTTCAACTGTAAATCACGTTTGACTTCAGTTTGTATGATAAATTTTCTCATTACACTTATTTTTCTAATTCTACAGCTTCACTTAACTTGATAGTAAAATTAATTCTATTAATCCAGACTTTTCAAAACATTCCTGAGTACTGAACTTCTACTCATTCTCAACAGATCTGATAAATACATGAAACCGTATTAGCGTCCCCCTGGAAATATGTGGAGGCCTAGCACTGAGAATACCATTAAAAGACTACCATTTTTGTCAACTGTGCTAGAATCCAACATATGTTTTACTCTCTTTAAACTGTCTGCACAAATAGATACAGAAGATAGTCTAAATGAAAACTTAGCCCCAAAGATGAGCACGCAATCAACACATCTAACAGAGCAAAATATCCAAGACAGAAAAAAAAGTTTAACATATGGAAGAACTGAAACATGAGGAAAATGGTAACAGAGGAGGCAGAATTGTACCTTCAAATAAGGATAATAACATTAATCACAATAACTAGCATTGATTATTTCCATGTGACCAGCACCTTTCTAAGACTTTATATGTTTTAACTTCATCTGGAGTATGTAGAAGAGTAAACCGTAGTCATAAAATAAGAACTATTAAGTAAGGGAATAAAAGCTAGGGATCTCAAAAATAAAAACTGTTGTTGAAATTAAAAATAAAAGATGAGAATGGACTGAAAAGAAGATTAATTAGTTTCTGGAAGATCTTGTTAAAGAATTAAACAAGAAATCACCACAGATGGAGAGAGAGCTGGGAAATATGAGAGAAAAGTTGTGAAACATGGAGGATACATCCAATAGTTCCAACATCTAACTGGAGGTCCAGAAGGAGTACAGGTAATACATAAATAGACAATAAAAGAGATAATCTGTAAAATTGAAGAAAGAGTTCTTTGATGAAAAGAATCTGCCCTGTATTGAGAAGGATAAATTTAAAAACAATAAACTAGAACATTTAGGCATAGTGACAAAGAGTAATTACATTAGAAATATAATATTAAGTTTCCAGAAAAATATGTAGATAGGGCCACTGGAGGCAAGATGGCAACAGAACATCTTCAAGCAGAAGGACTGCAAAGGCCCTGAGACAAGAAGGGGGAAAATCGACAGCCTTAAATTAATGTACTAAAAATTAAAAGATTAAACATTAGTGAACTATACTTTCATATTAAGTTAGGAAACAAACAGAATAAGCCCATGCAAAGTATAAGAAGGAATTAAAAGAGGAAAAGTAGAAATTTATGTAATAAAAATGAAGGAATAGAGTTAATAAAAACAGAAACTTAAAAAATGATAATAACATATACAAACTTTGGAAGTATGAAAAAAGAGATAAGGAACAAATAATTTTAGAAATCAAAGTATGAGGACTTCCCTGGTGGTTCAGAGGTAAAGAATCCACCTTCCAATGCAGGGGACACGGGTTCGATCCCTGGTTGGGGAACTAAGATTCCACATGCTGTGGGGCAACTAAGCCCACACGCCACAACTACTGAGCTCATGCGCCTCAGCTAGAACCCACGTGCTGCAAACTACAGAGCCCACGCCACAACTAGAAAAGAGAAAACCTGCACATCACAACTAGAGAGAAGCCTGCGCACCGCAGCAAAAGATTCCACATGCTGCAACGAAGATCCCGAGTGCTGAGATGAAGACCCGACGCAGACAAATAAATAAATAAATAAATAAAATTAAAAAAATAAAGTCATAAAAAAGAAATGCTCTTTCTCTAGGAAAAAAAATGAAATAAATATAGACACCAAGAAGATTGAAACAATTCTAATAAACTACTACAGGCAATTTAACCTAATTCATTTTTGGGAAATACACATGACAAAATGTGCTCTCTTTAGAAGAAGAGAAGTAGAATAAAAGTGGAATCAATTGTAATGTCCTGAGACATTGAAATGTGAGGTGAATATCCACCAGCCTGGAACAATTTTCTTTATTCAAATTTCAAATCAAATATCAGGTTCTGGGCTTCCCTGGTGGCTCAGTCGTTGAGAGTCCTCCTGCCGATGTGGGGGACACGGGTTCGTGCCCCGGTCTGGGAGGATCCCACATGCCGCGGAGCGACTAGGCCCGTGAGCCATGGCTGCTGAGCCTGCGTGTCCGGAGCCTGTGCTCTGCAACGGGAGAGGCCACAATAGTGAGAGGCCAGTGTACCACAAAAAAAAAAAAAAAAAAAAAAAAAAAAAAAATCAGGTTCTTTGAGGCTTTTCTGCTCATCCTAATGAAATCAGTTGCCTAGTCTTCATTAACCCTCTTATTTTTTTTCATGGCTGTTATCAGTGCTTGGGAAATTGTACGGTGCTATGTCATGCTTGGAGCTGATAGTAGCTACTCAATAAATTATTCATTGTCTAACAAATTGACTGACCAAACTGACTGATTTATTAATCCCATTTTACGTTTTCTGATTTCTTTTCGTTGTTATTTTTTCTTTCTACCACTTCCTAAATTTTGTCGAATTTTTCTTTCTTTCACTTCCCCTACTGGATTGCAAATTATCAGACTATGACCAGGTAAAACCACATTAAGCTTTTGAAACTAAAATAAGAAATGAATAAAACCAAAAAACCAAAACCAAAACAAAACTACTTGGTACAGTAATTGTCTTGATGTGCTACGTATATCGACATGTTTTGCTTTTCTGAGCTAGAGCTGGACCATTGCTACTCTAGGCAAGCAGAATTTGCCACCCCAAAATATGCCTCTTTGGCATAAGAATTATTTTAGAGTTTTTATTTTTATTTATTTATTTTAAGAAACTGCAGACAAAGGAGAAGGTCTGAAAACTGAATAAAAGTAAAAGTCACCTTTTATAAGAGACATTTACGTTTATAAGATAAACCTCCACTTGTAAGGCTGTTTCCCTCTCTGCACCAGGCAGAGAAAGATGATCAAATCTCCAGAATCTCTTGTCAACAGAGAAGGCATAATAACTATACCGGTGTTTACTGTACTTTTTCTGATAACTTCCTATGACTGGACTTCTCCACCCGACATCTTTCTTTGTCTTTAGCTGGATATAATATTTAAGGCGGTGACTTGGACCATTTGGAGGAGTTACTTAGTTTTCCTGGGTATTTCTCATGTATACAGGAGGTTTACATGTTATTAAACTTCTATTTTTCTACTGTTAATCTGTCTTTTGTTATGGGGGTGTCTTAGCCAAGAGTAGAAGGGAAATTATTTTTCCTCCCCTCTACTACTTTTAATAATTTAGGAAATCAGCACCAGAAACAAACATTTTAAAAAGTATATGTAAGGACTAGAATCCTTATTTTAATTGTGATGGAATCATTCCAACATCAAACAGGTTTCCATAGTTTCTTAGTATGTACGTTTTCTTTAAAAATATGAAAACATTTTCTGAGAATTGTTTGTGTTAATTTAGATCACTGAATTAAGGGACCGAGTTTAAAACCTTGTTCCAGATGTTAGAAATATCTGTTGCTCTTGGAGACTGCTTTGATGGCCAGCATTTTTTTTCTACTATGTAGGCATTTAAGGATACTTAACAGAGTTGAGGGCACTTTGCTTTAGGTGGGTCTCTCTGTAGGAAATATCTGAAACAAAAGCAGAGTGCTTTCAGCGTCTTGTCTTGACTCTGTGTGTGATTTTACTCTAGTTGTTGATCCTCAAGTCCTCCTTCAGGTGGCTTCTCCGTTTTCTGGCAAAGTTTACACTGAGGGGTAGGATAAAGATTGTTCTAATGGCAGATGCCTTGAGAAAGCCTCAAAGGTTTTGTATTCCTGTAGGAGTATGGCTACAGCCTTGACTCCAATTCCCTCACTTTTTCTCTTTAAAAATCCTACAGAACAAGAAAATTCTTTAAGCAGTCCTATAGGACTAGTACTAATAATAGACCAATCAGTACCTTCAGGTAGAGAAAAACTATAGATTCATCTTCCCTCACCCTAAAAAAGTGTGCATGCAGAGGGACAGAAATCTGCTTGAGGCAGCAGAGTCAGAGGGGAAGCTAACAACAGTGAGGCAGGCCAGTGGGCATCAGAATGGCTGGTTTGGTTGGTGGGAGAGCTACAGTATCAGGAAGAGCAGTGGCAGAGCCCAGTAAAACCCTGCAGATACAGTGCTCCCCCCACCCCCATCCCCAGGGAGGGGAGAGCGCCGTCCTTAGGATAACTGCTATGAAAAAGTCTGAGAATGAAATGATCAAGACAGGAAAACAGGGAAAGCATTAAAAAAAAGCTTTTGAAATTTGAAGAACAAAGTACAAGCCTTTATTAAATAAACTGTTTGACACTTAACAGAAGAGGGAGCCCTTGAGCTGAGAAACCCAGACAGCTACTCTAAACGCTTCCTCTCACCTGCAAATAACTCTTAACCTGTCACTTGTCACCTGTTAATAGCTGGTCCATAGGGAAATTTACTAATGAAGGAGGGACTCGGAGAACAGGGTGGCTACTGCAGTGATGTAAACAAGAACAAAAAAATCTCTGTATACCTATCTATATAGTTTACTCTTGAATCCTATAAATGAATTACTACTCAAAAACAAGCAAGATAATTCCTTGAGATTAAAAAGAAACTGAAACAAGTAAACCCAACTGTATATTAATCTTAACAGTAGCCACACAAAGAATGGGACTTCATAGCATATAATTTGACTGTATAACCTTAGCAAAATGTACAATAAGCACAGAACCAAATGGAAATAATTATTTTATTCCATTCAGAAATTTAATTAATAATAGCAACGTTAATAATAATATTTTGAAACTATTTCTATTATATAAAGAGATAAAGCAAGTAAGTATATTAATTATTTTGAGTTAAGATTATTAGTGCTACAGAAGGTAGATATAATTTGAAGATGGATACAACTCAAAGAATTTAAGTAAGTCCACTGTTATGTTAAAATTGAACTGGATTTAGTAATGTTAATTCATTTTTTTTTAATGTATTGGGTTGGGACTTGCCTTGCAGTCCAGTGGTTGGGATTTCGCCTTCCAATGCAGGGGGTGTGGGTTTGATTCCTGGTCGGGGAGCTAAGATCCCACATGCCTGGGACCAAAAAACCAAAACATAAAACAGAAACAATATTGTAACAAATTTAGTAAAGACTTTAAAGATGGTCCGCATCAAATAAATAAATAAATAAAAATAAAATGTTTTGGGTTGGCCAAAAAGTTCTTTTGGGTGTTTCCATAAGATGAAGTTACAGAAAAACCCAAATGAACTTTTTGGCCAACGCAATATCTTCTAAACATCTTCTTTGTCTCTCCAAATGGGCTGAAAGCAGTATTATTCCAATAGTGAGAATCTCTAACCTTAGGGTTTGCCCCCCTGATGTCATTCTGCACTAAAAGGAACTAAAATTCCTTAGAAAAACAACTGATTTCAAGTCTTAGGCAAAAACAGTATAAAGATGCCTGCGATATTTTTTGGTGAAAGGAAATTTTCAAAAACTTTGTGAGGTGGTGTCAAAAATGACACCAGATCCGGCTGAAGCCATCCTCGCTGACTGACATTGTGATGATCTGAGAATTTTTTTAAAATTGCAGTTAATCGTATGTCTATATACAAATCCAATAGTCTGTAAGACTATGTGGGGATAGAGAGAGAATGAGAGGGTGAGGGGAGAAGAAAGAGACATTAGCCAGAAATAGCATTTATTTGTCAACTAGGGCGGGTATTTGTGTCAGTCTTCTATTATGTGCCAACTCTGATCCTCTAAGTTGCACCGATATTTGAGGCCCTGGTCCACTTGTTTTGCCTCGGCCACATTAGTGACCAACTCCATGGACACACAAGCCTACAGCAACTCACAGTTTGCTTTTGTCCTGTGCCCCTTCCCTTCTGCCCTTTACCTTTGCCACGGAATCGTGACAGGCATACCTCGTCTAATTGCTCTTCAATTTATTGTGCTTCACAGATAATTACGTAGTTTACAAATTAAAAGTTTGTGGCAAGCCTGTGTCTAGTAAGTTTATTGGCACCATTTTTCTAACAGCATTGTTTTTATTTATTTATTTATTGAAGTATAGTTGATTTACAGTGTTTCAGGTATACAGCAAAGTGGTTCAGTGGTTCAGAATACATACATACATATATATATATGTATATATATATATATTCTTTTTCAGATTTTTCCCATTATAGATTATAACAAAATATTGAATACAGTTCCCTGTGCTATACAGTAGGTCTTTGTTATTTATCTATCTGTTACATAGTAGTGTGTTATCTGTTAAACCCAAATTCCTAATTTATCTCTCCCTCCCCCTTTCCCCTTTGGTAATCATAAGTTTGTTTTCCGTGTCTGTGAATCTATTTCTGTTTTGTAAACAAGTTCATTTGTATCTTTTTGTTTTTTAGATTCCACATATAAGTGATGCCTTATGATATATTTGTCTTTGTCTGACAGACTTCACTTAGTATGACAATCTCTGGGTCTATCCATGTTGCTGCAAATGGCATTATTTCATTCTTTTATATGGCTGAGTAATATTTCAGCCATTGAAAATATTGGCTGAATATCTCCTTATCCATTCACCTGTTGAGGGACATTTAGCATTTAGGTTGCTTCCATGTCTTGGCTGTTGTAAATAGTGCTGCTATGAACATAGGGGTGCATGTATCTTTTTGAATTAGAGTTTTCATCTTTTTCAGTGTATGCCCAGGAGTGGGATTGCTGGATCATATGGTAGTTCTATTTTTAGTTTTGTAAGGAACCTCCATACTGTTTTCCACAGTGGCTGCACCAATTTACACTCCCATCATCAGTGTAGGAGCGTTCTCTTTTCTCCACACCCTCTGCAGCATTTATTATTTGTGGAATTTTTGGGGATGGCCTTTCTGACTGGTGTGAGGTTATATGTCATTGTAGTTTTGATTTGCATTTCTCTAATAATTAGTGATATTGAGCATCTTTTCATGTGCCTGCTGCCCATCTGTATGTCTTCTTTGGAGAAATGTCTATTTAGGTCTTCTGCCCATTTTTAAATTATTATTATTTTTTTTTTGAGCTAACAGCATTGTTTTTAAATTAAGGTTTGTATATTGTTTTATAAGACATAATGCTATTGCACACTTAAGACTAAAGTATAGTATAAATACAACTTTTATATGTACTGGGAAACCAAAAGTTCATGTGACTTGATTTATTGCAATATTCACTTTACTGTGGTAGTCTGGCACCGAACTCACGATATCTCTGGGATCTGCCTGTCCACACTCTGAGACTTGCTTGCTCTCCTGTAAGTAGTAAACCTTGCCTGATGGAAGGTGGAAGCTGGTGGATAACTTATCTCTTTCACTCCATGGACAGATGTTCCTGAGACAAAACAGTACACGTGGCATCTCAAAAACCACACAAACTAGTAATCAACTTGCTCATGCCAAGCAGCAGCCAGTTTCGTGATTGCTCCCTCACACGTTCTCTTTTTACTAGCCCTTCGGTGACTTCTAGGATTGTCATAAAAGGCAACCACAGTTTCATTTAATTCTAACTGAAATTCAGTTCTTAATGTATTTGTTCATTCATTTATTTTTTTGTTAATGTATTTAACATACCTTAATGGAAAACCTTCCATGTGTCAGACACTGTTGTAAGTACTAAATTCTTCAAAATAGCTGAGAAAATGGAATTTTTGCATTATTAAATTAAGAGCAGTGATATTTAGAAGCTACCCTCATACAAATTCAAAATATGATCTTCATGGTGTCAGGAAGCTAATCTGGCTTTAATCAGTCCGCCTATCTGTGCAGTGTTCTGCTTTACTCACAGGAAATTTGTTTATTGTATTAACCACAGTGGTGGATGTTTTCACTTATGTATGACATTTTGTAAGCATATCATTAAAAAAGCTTTTAAAAAGCTACTTCTAGTATGTTATTTTCTTTCTTTTAATTTTATTTATTTATTTTTATACAGCAGATTCTTATTAGTTATCTATTTTATACATATTAGTGTATATATGTCAATCCTAGTCTCCAATTCATCCTCCCCACCCCCCGGCTTTCCCCTCTTTGGTGTCCATATAGTATGTTGTTTTCTATATAAGGATTTACTTTATTAAATCAGCTAATAAACTGAGCTATTAATCACAAAAATGATGGTTACTGTTATAAATGATAACAGAAACTATCATAAGTACATTTAATAAATGTATATTTTTTGTTTTAGACATTATTTTAAAACTTTTCTCTAATTTAATTCTCATATATTATGATAAACCTGACTACTATTCTCATTTTAGGTAAATAATCTGAGGTCCAGAGAGTTCAAGTAAATTGCACGAGGTCACTTTGCCAATAAGAGAAAGAACTAGGATTCAAATCTATGTCCGAACCCAACATCTGAACTCTTTCCCTCATTGTAACTGTGACCATGTAACCAAGCTTGCAGTTTACATTTACTGCTCTGTTGTAGTTTCGAATAGAATGTCCTGTTACCTTCCAAAGTGTCCTGGTTTGGAAGATGAAATATGTGATCACCCTACTCATTCCCTATAGCTTCATGTGGCCCCTGCTCACAGGGTAGGGACAGTTCAAGTATGTCCAGAGGTATTTTAAAGAGTGATCAGATATGGAGGTGAAATTGCAAGTCCAATATATTTTCCTAGCTCATTATTGTTCTCAGCAGCAGATAGATTCTAAACAGAATAGGGGATTTTAAGAAAAACAAGAAATAGGGAAGTGGGAGAGTTACATATACAGAAATTCAGTGACAATCAGGTAATGCCAATAAAGAGCAAAACTGAGCTGTTTCTCTGTTAAGAAGGTAAACAACTGGACTTCATGATATTCAGTTATTTATGACTTTTGCCAGTGAATAAACATTCACTAGATTTTGCAAGAGTACCTAGATGACCAGTCAAGATAATATAGGTAAATAGGAAGGTACAGGATATTGCCTGAAGAATAATGCCACTGATAAATAAGGATAATCAATCTCTGAACATCTTATTTGGTGCACCTGTGAGCCAACATAAGAATCAAGAATGATATACAGCACAAGTTTATTTTGTGGCCATGGATAGCAGTCATGGTGGGCTTCTTTGTCAGATTATAAATCAGTTCCATAGCACTACCTTGAGATTAATGAGTGTTTCATAGAAAGTGACTGAAATTTACATAGATTTATGCAAGATTGGAATCTGTTTTATTTGGAAGTAATTTATATGGCTATTCTTTTCTCTTTGGATATCCAGTATGAGAGCAGAACTCCAGCAAAGGAAGTGTATTAACCAGGAATAGTCCATTAAAAAATCTTTTTAATGCAAAAGATTATCCAATGCCTTTCAAATGCAGTTCATTCTTTTATGACATTATTCATAAAAAATATATATATAATATACATTGTATATTATCCATAAAAATATATATATAACAGTTGATCACTTTATGTTGACTGTAAAATGCAGAAACCTTTTGTATCATTTAAAGACTTTGAATCCCTTTCCTTCTGAAATTTGAGGATGCAAAGCAACATTCTACTTAATGAGAACAAATTATGTTATTATCAGACAATATTTGAAAATATGAAGTAATTCATGCTTAAAATTGGGGAATTAAACATAAGTAGCATTTTCTACACTGCTTATAATTAAACTGTTTATCCAATAAGGATATTATAATTAAAGAAACGAGAGACATAACTTAATGTCATGTAATTTGTTAAACTATTTTTGAACTATCGACACCAATTCTCATATCTATAGAGATATATGTAGAAGAAAATGGCCTAATTGTTGTTTCAGAACCTTGGACAGGCACTTTATGTTTTACTTGACTGAACTCTAGTCATCATCGAATTTATGCTCACATTTCTTCTAGATGAATGAAAGAATAAAGAAGGGAGAGAGTAAGGAAATAATTGTAAAAAATAGTTTCCAGTACACAGATAGAAACTGGTTTCAAATCTTGGATCTTAGTAGTTATGGCACATGGGGGAAAGTGTTTAACATCATCAACAGTTAGTTGTCTCACTTATGAAGTGGGTGATATACCATTTTGTCAAGAGTTGCTGGGATGATGGGAGGAGTATATATGAAAACAATTTTCAAAATGAGTCAACAATGCAATGAATTTATATCAATATCTAATATCACTTGGGTTGAATCCTTTTAAATATTATGTCTAATGCAAAGTCCTGTGCTCCTACACCAAGGCCAGCCCACATCTGGAGGACTGATAATGATACTTGTCAACAAGCAATAAGTGGAAGTTGCCAGTCAGGTGCTTGTTTAGAGAATAGTGAGGGCATGACATGTGAAAAGAGTCAAAGGAAATATGGATGTTTAGATTTTATCTGGCACAACTTAGAACATCTGTCTTTCATTAAGACTTTGACAATCAATCAGCCAGAGGGAATCAATCAAATGGTGAATGTTTTGGGGGGTATGTTTGGTTTAGTAATTGTTCATCAATTGTAGATTTGGAGGTGTGCTTTAAGTGGTTGGGAAGCCATTTACCTGGGCTTGAGTGAAAGGAACAGACATTGAAAAAGAAAGTTGAATTTCTTGAATTCTAAGAACTCTTCCAACTTGAACATGTTTCTTCATATCCATTAATTTACAGCAAGGGCATGTTCCAGGACATAGAGAATGCAAAAGGAAAAACAGAAACAAAATTTTGGAGAACAAAGATACAGAAAATAAGACAGAAACTGTGTTCCTGAAATAAAGCAAACAAAAAATCATTAACAAAATGATTCAAGAAACAATTTCACACTAAGGAACTTAACTTTCTAGATTTAAAGGGCCCACAAAATGACAAGAAAAAAATGAGATTATATATTATATATTCCAATCAAGGAATATCACTGTGAAAGTCTGAAACTTTGAGGATAATGAGAAAAATCAAATCTTTCCACAGAGTGAAAGAAAAAAGATTCAAGAACCAGAACTGCTTTGGACTTCTCATCTTTTATCATTCTTGGAATTTGAAGAAGTCTGGTTCCTCAGAATGTTGAATTGCATTTTCTGCTATCTTTTGTAAAGTGGAAGAACCATCCAACCACTTTCATATCCTAAATTCTCTTATTAATTTCTTGAATATAAGTCTTTCCTTTAATCCAGAGGTTGGCATAATATGGCCTGCAGGCCAAATCAGGCCATCTGCCTGGTTTCATAATGGCCTGTGAGTTAAGTGTTGTTTTGACAGGTTTAAATGGTTGAAAATATTAAAAGAATAATCTTTTATAATGATTATATGAAATTCAATTTCAGTGTCAATAAGTAAATTTTACTGGAAAATGCTACAATTCATTTATAAATTGTCTATATTTGCTTTCACACTTCAATGGTGGAGTTGAATAGTTGCAACAGAAACAATATATGGGGCTTTGCATGTCACTCCATGCACTGCAAATCACAATGATGCGGTGATAACAGCATTTCCAGTATTGCCTTACTGTAACTTTTCAGTTTTTATTTTACTTTATTTCAGTTTAGTTTATCTTATTTTATCAGTGCATACCAACCATGACAAAATAAGAGTAGAAGAGAGAAGTGGACTTTGTATGATGTGCTTATAAATCTTAGTTGACTGCAGCTTACTTTGATATTGAGTTTGATAACAAAGCATTGAGTTTGCTATATGATACTAAAGATGTATTAAAAGAGTGCAACATACGTTGATATTACCAAACACTCATCAGATCTTCCTAATTCACAAGAAAGCAATGGTCAGAAACATTTAGGAAATTTAAAATATTTCATTGCAGTAGAATTTCTTCATAAAAATAAAAAAGTGCCTGCCAGCAAAGTAAGTTTCTGTGTAGCTCATTTGTAAGCTGAGCAAGAAAAAAACTTTACTGATAGCGAGTTAATAACATCGTGTTGGATAGCAGCAGCTAAAGAAATGTCACCACAGAAAACAGATTTTTAAAAGGTAGGCCTTTGACGAGAGCAGTGAACTGAAGAGTTTGACATCCATAATCAATTAAAAAAGAGCAAGGATTTTTGGTGGCTTTCTTTGTTTTATAATTAGTCAGCAGATATTACTGATGCTGCTCGACTGTTTATTCGAGGAGTTGGCACCAAGAAGTCCTTGAGAATTAGCCTTTGTGAATAGTCTGCGTGGAAAACCTATGGGAGAGAATATTTTCAAAGAAGTTGAGAAAAAACACTGAGTGTAACCTCACATGGAATCTTGTAAGACATACTAAAATTGCCCTGGTAAAAATATGTCTGAGCAGAAAAATGTTCAGTCAAGCAGATTAACAACGTTTTTGGAAAGTGTAAAAGCCTCTGGTTACTCACTGTACAAATCTTCTGCAAGCATTTTGTGGAAAACACTGAATCATGTTATAACCATGTGTTATTGAACTAATAGTATCACTAGTGAATTGCATTTACTCTCATGCATCTTCTCATGCTCTCATTCATTGTGAAACATGAATTTTTGTCCGAAATAGAGTCTAAGTGTCCTGGGTTGAACTACAACACAGTGTGCAACAGCTTTACAGTGGTAAAGTTTTATTGTGATATTTTCAGCTCAAGGGCCAGGCTGAAATTTTTCTGCATGAGAAGAATTACCTTCTAACACTGTTATTGAACACTAAGTAGCTTTGGAAATTAGCTTTTGCTGCAGACTTGATAAAGTTTCTTAATTTCAAACTAAGATTACAACATAAAATAGTGCTAATTTTGCAAATTTACAATTACAAAGAAAATTGTGTCTTCTGTGAAAAATACCAAGAACTGGTATTTGAATCACAAGTAACCTCAAGTTGCTTTGTGTACTTGCCATGTTGTCAAAAGTTAAAACGAAAAGAGAGGTCTTCATTCTCATACAGATTTACATTAGATATATTTTTCTAAGCGCAAACTACAGTTCCAGGAATTTTTTTTTTCTTCAGAGCAAATGTCAAGGAAATTTCATGTTTTAAAATCTGTTTAACATGGAAATTGAGATAACTTCTAACCAAATCTTCAGTTAGAAGTAATTATATCAAAGTAATGGTACACTAAAAGTTACATATCAAAAGAAGGATCTATTATAATTCTATAAATGTCTTCAAAGTAATGAATATGCGCAATTAAAATCATATGTGTGGATTGATATCAGTATTTGTAGTATCTGTATATGTAAAAAGATGTCTTTAATATGAGAGATATACAATTTCATTAAAGATCGCCATTAATAGATGAAAATCAACCTGTAATTGATTTTGATTAAAGGAAACACTGAGTAAACCACCTTTAAGCAAAATATCATCCCCCAGACAGAATCCCATTCTTCTAATTAGTAGATCTGCATTAAAAATTGTATTCATTTATTAACATGTTTTGAATTTCATCAGTACAAATTGTTATTTTCTCTCTTTTTATGTGTCCCTGCCCGTATATTATTCTCAATTTTGCTTCATAGTCCACAAAGCCTGAAATATTTTAGCCCTTTACAGAAAAAGCGTGATGACTTCTCTTTTAATCTACCTTGATCTTCTATAAAATTTAATAATATTTTAATTGTTACCTTTATAATATTTTCATATTTCTCTCTTCTATAAATAAATGTATAAATATTTACTGAACCATACACATAACATAGCTAAAAAGAACCTTCTTAGGTACGCTAAGGTACATAGAAGACAAATTCACTTTCTTTTTACCTATATAAAAGAGATTTTCTAGTAGGGGCTAAATCTCAGTTTTATTTATAAATATCCAGACACCAGAGGCAAACATTTCTTTTTTGGCCTGAATTATTTTCATGCTTTCTATTTACAAATGGGTTGATATAAACAACTTTCTACATTATAAAATGATTACTTAGAAAACCAATCAATCTAATATTTTATGTATGTGGTTTTTCATTTGTTTGTTTGTTTTTTATGTCTGCTTGTTATTTTGGTAAAATATTTCTAGATCTTACCCTTCTGGGATTCTGGTTGAATCCCAATCCCTGACCCTTCATCAGCCTGGGTCCCTGAGTAACAATGATAGGGGAATGACTTGAAATGGGCATATAGACTGAGTAAGAAATAAGCCTTTATTTTATTAAGTTATTAAGTTTTGGGGGGACATTCTTTTATTACTATAGAATATCTTAGGCTATCCAGACTAGTATACCTGATAGTTGTGAATTTTCTGAAGCATTTTAGCATTTAAACAAATCATCAATCATAATCAACCGCCACAGTTACTTTGTCTCTTAAAGGTTAAATTAATATCAAGCTTGAGTAAATAAACTAATATACTTCCCCATTTATTCACTTAAGTGGGAGGGCAAAGCAACCAGAGTAGGAATGAAGAGTCTCCTGAGATTTCTCCGCTTGCTGTGTCCTGTTTCTAATCACTCTTAGAAACTGAGATGGTCATATCTAAAGGAACTCATAAAGCATCTGAAGCTGGGACAGCAGACAAATACATTTGAGCTAATTAAGTAGTTTTTTCTTAGTTCAGTTGAAGAACATATTTTAGAAGGAAAAATAAAAGGCCCTGGAAGGATAATTAATGCAAAAAATAATCTGGTTTGAAATATGCTCTTATGGTCAAATGTTTTGATGGTGGAATTTGGCCTAAGATATATTGTAGCACTCAAGAATGGGCAAGGTAAGGTTTTTCAGTAACTGAAGTTTATTAAAATTTAAACTGATCATGTTGGAGGTGGAACTTTTCCAAGAGAAAAGTTTAAAGAAAATGACAAAACTTAAAACTAATTAAAAAAATAATAGCCACTATTTGCCAGCTAGATATGATCTTGTATAATTAGCTTAGTTTACGATCCCAACAGCCCTGTGTGCTTATTATTACTATTATCATCATTTTTATTCCTTCCATTATATAAGGAAAGCAGTTCTAATTAATTTTCTTCAGTGTTACAAAGCTAATACATTATGTAACTGAGATTCATGTCATTCAGTTAACACATTTATTGTGCACCTGTGGATTAGATTTGAGGTGTCAGAAAACAAGAGGAGTCAAGTATGATTTCAACATTTTTTGCTTGACTAACTGAAAGAATGGAGTCACCATTAACTGAGAAGCTGGACTTTAACGGAAATCATGGTGCCCCATGTGTATTGCCTCCTTCAAAAACCATCAGTTCTACAGTGTTAAATACCAGTTAGAGGAACTGTAATTCTTTTTGTTTCCCATGGCTGTCCTCCATTAATAGAGTACATCGAGGTCTGAGGATATACCTACTAAATATATTTTCAATTATTTAAAACAAAGGAAGCAATTAAACATGTATTTTCATTTGATCCATCCAGGCTTTATGATGGCTCAAACAGTGAACAGAATGGAGGAGGGGGTGCCCATTTTTAAATTCTACCTGTTCCTCTTTCACTACTGCTGCTACTTTAGAATTATACCTTATATCATGAATAGTATAGTAACCTAACCATCCTTGACATTTTGAGTTCAAGGATCACTAGATTCCCTCACATTAAGCCTTCTGACACATCTGCTTGTCAGCAATGGTGCCAGAGTTTCTCATTTTGCATTGAGGGGAGAGCTGAAATTTATTATATAATTAGGTTTATTATTCTATGATCCCCTACAATTTATCTATATTCTTATGGACAAATACATTCATTTCTTGAATATCTTTGAAGGATACTGAAGGCTTTTTAAGAGCCAGATTGGAGATGTATCCAAATATTTACAGATGGGTAAATCATATCTTGAAAAACATGGTAAGTTTAACCCATTTTTTAAAAGAAGTTACAGAAAAAGCAATTGTCAAAATGTCATACAGGTTAAAAAATCCAGTCACTAATCAGTAGGATTGAATTCTTCTCTGCTCTTGTATCCTTTAGCATGTCACAGGGAAGAGCTAATTCCTTTGCTTTCCATTTCAACTTGAAACTTAGAATCTAAAATAAAGCCAGAGCAGTTGTGCTTGTGTTGAAAAAGGACTCAAAATTAGCTTCTCAGGAGCAGTGACAGTGGAAGTTTTACAAAAATATTTAATTATTTGATGCCAGTTTTATGATAGTCACTATAGGCTAATTGGTTCAGGGAAAAGAGGGAGAACCCAACTGGCATTTGGTCAATATTTTCTACACTGAGATCGACAGAGAAAAAGATCTTCATAGAACACAATCAGCTCTTGGTTCACTCTACAGAACACAGATGTCGTCTCTGACTTTACATTGCTCCTGTCACTTCCAGTTTGAAAACAAACTTCAAGAGTTCCATGTTGCTTATTGAGTCACATACATGCACTTTAACATAATAAATGCATTCTCCCTTTTGCACTCTGGTGCACAGCTAGATTGCATTTCCAACTTTCCTTTTAATTAGGTGGACCATATGCCTTAGTTCTGACTGATAGAATTGAGTGGGAGTGACAAGGCTGAGTATTGATGGAGTCATAAATCATTGAATAACCACATGAAGAACAACCTTATTCATCTGAGTCACACTTGTTTGAACTGTATGAGTAAAAAATAGACATCTGTTGTATTGAAATATTAAAGATTGGATCTAATTTTTTAGCAGCAGAGCTGTAAGTCCACATAGCATTCAAAACTGCTTACAACATGTAAGATTAGCGTCCTCTCTCATGGCATTTTGCTTTGCAGCGTATTTTTCCTAACCATATTAGTCTGTTCTTTATTCTTAATTCTCCAAAGTGAGTTAATCCTCCCTTGTTCATATTGTTGTGGCTTCTTGTGGAATTACTGTATGAAATTAAGAAATGAATATAAAGTTCTTTTGAAAAAAAAAAAACTTGGCACATAATAATAGCTTATTTAGTGAGAGCTACTATTATTTTATTGAATGTCCTGAACAATCATTTTCTCTATATTCACCATCTCACATATAAATATTCCCTATCTAAATACCTTACAGTTTTGTTTCTAGAAGTTTGCTCTTTCTGAAATACTTTGGTAGTTTGCAAGTTGCTGAGCTGTGCTGAAGTAAGCAGTACCTATTTCAAGTTCATTTTTCATGCACTACTGAAGGAAAGTGGAAACATCAATGATGGAAAGATTTTGATACAGCTCTGGGTTGTTGATTTTCAATTAAAAATGGAATAGAATGGAGCACTGTCCTGGGGATAAGATCCTAAAATTGAACATCTGAAAACTCTATGGTGTATCTTCCCTCTGGATACTTGTAACTATTTGAGAATTGTTACAAAGATTCTATAACTTGAACAAATCTACAGTGCATTTTCTGAGTCACCTTGGAATTCCCTGCAGCTGCAAACCTCATGCACTTTAGAATTTACTTTCATCATGGAGTTAGTTTCTAAGTAACTTTTTGGTCAATTTTTTGCTCCGTTTTCTTGCTCCTTTTCCCTTCTAATTCCACGTTTCAGATACCTCATTTCTGTGTTCTAGAAGTATGCATTTTTAGATGAATTTTATCCAACAAGTTAAGGTATACAATAAATCAAATCATCCCTACAGAGGCCCCTTATACAAGAGAGAGCCTTTAATTTTGCATTTCCTTTACTCTGTCGTGTCTGCTTCTCGTTTTTCCATTTAATTATTTCTTTATCATTCTGTTTTCCTATGTATTTCTATTTAGTTTCTATGTTTTCTTTGTTATAATGTCACATTCCTTTATTCTTCCATTCTGTTTCTTTTTAATCATGCATCATCATTTAGCATCTTCAGTATTCCTTTCTCTGTATTTTCCTTTACAATTTATTTTCACCCTCTGTCTAATTTTTAGTTCCATATGAATTAGCCTCATGGACAGAGGAAAAAATAATTCATGTTTTTAGAATCTTTTATACACCACTCCTTACACTGAGCTTTTTTTTTTTTGGTAGTAGATTGTATCATTTCCATTTTTCAAATGAGGAGACTCAAGAGAAGTTATGGAGCATGTCCTGCAGCTAGATAATGATGGAGGAGTTTCACCTGGATAAATGGAGCATCCAGAACTAAAGAGTAATAGCAGTAGTAGAACATTCTCTTAATAGGATATTGTTCTTCTCTCTGGTTTTCTGGGAACATTTCTAGTGTCATTAGTTTCATATGCAATGACAAGGTTTGACAGCAGCTAGGAGAGATGGCACTAAGAAGGACTGTGTCAGAGACCACAGGGACTTGCTAATGGGAAGAACCCTTGAGTACTTTAGTGATTCTAAGCGATCGTCTGCCTTGGTCCTGAACTCTTTAGGCATGCAGACTCACTCATACCACAAAACCCCATATATATAGCCTCCAAAGTCATGCCGAAACCCCACTTCTATTCCTCCCCACTCAGTTCTTCAATTTCTTGACTTGTGACCTTCTTGGCTTTTCTTACCATTTATTGTCTTATCCTTCAGGCTTTATACTCAACCCTCATTCTCTAGCTTAGTCTTTCATTTCCTACCTCAGCAATGATCAAACATTGTAATTTAGCTGCCAGTGGTAACTACTTCATTTAGTCCAGCGTAGGCTCATAAACCTTACATTTCAGTGCAAGTCCTTGTGAGCAGTTGTTCAGAATGTGTTGGCACTGCATTCATGAGCGTTTCTCAGACTCGGGGAAGAAATCTGTTTGCTATGGAACTTTTTCAGTCACCGTAAGCAAGCTGGAGAACTACTAGTTGTTGCTGCTCTTGCCTGTTAATTAAACCAGTTTCTACAACATTGCATTAATAGTTCATTAGAATAAGGAGTGTTGAAAAGTTCAAGAAGGAGCATTTTTCTCACTTTCATTGGATGGGTAAGTAAGTTAAAGTAAGTTAAAGTCTTGTATATGAGTGTGTCCCAGGAGTACCACTTACTCGGGGATTACTTAGCAGTTGGAGAATAGTGAGACATGTCATTTGAGTCCTTTACAGCTTGGTTGCCTTAAAACCCATTTTGTTAGAAGGTCAGACTTCAAATTATCCAATATATAATGTTTTGTTCTTTGGGGATCCAAAATTGTAGTCTTAACTTATTATTCTGCCCAAGTGGAGTTGACTTCAAAGGCATGAGGTAAAGGTATCATTCCACTAGATTTCTGAGCAAGTTCGCTGGCAAGGGTGTGTGTGCATATGTCTTGGCTGAAAGATGCTTGTAAGAAAATATTTCAGTGTATTTGGGAAAACTGGCATCTATAGTTTATCAAAGCAGCCATTTTAAAAATGAATAAAACATAGCCACACTACTTTTGAACTCCTTAAAGCTCCTTAAAATAAAGTTACTTATTTTGAAAAGATACAAGTTGCAGTTGTATGTAATTTTATAGCTTTTGTAAATATGTTTCTGTCTTCAAATTTAAACTAATTTCTTTAGTGAGACATGTAACAATAAATATATTAAAAAGTAAAAAAAAAAATTTTTTGGCCAGTACCCCCCAAATCCAAAACACAGCAGTTTAAAATATGTTTACTTATACTAATAAGCATCTCCATTGCAGACATTGAAGGATGCACTGTGAATTAGTATAGGATATGTTTTGTATTATAGCCACTAAAGAAAACTCTTTAAAAACAATTTATAGAACTAATTATAACACAGCCAAAGAGATTAAGGAAGTGTAAAAGAGAGGATAATAAAAATGAAAGAAGAAAACCCAACAGTAGAGATGTTACAGAAAGACACAACGGAAACTTAGGTTAAAGAATGATTATAGATCAATAGAGAAGTTTACCTGACAACAAAATTTATTTTTTCTAATATTACATTTAATTAGAATTTATTTTTGACCAAAATGCTTAAAGAGGGGATTGTGGTATAGTTAATAGAACACGCAGAAGTAGATGTTGGGAAGCATATCCCTAAATATCCAGTTATTGTGTACAAAGAAAGTTAACTATTGTGTACAATTATGTACAAAGAAAGTTGTACAAAGTTGTACAAAAAAAATTGTGTACAAAGAAAGTTAACTATTGTTAACCCATTTTTCATTTCTGTAATGAGGGAGCTGGTTCCTTACAGGTCATTGGCCCCACTATTCTCGAATAACTTATGTACATATGGAACCTGATGCCTGAGAGCTCCAGTCAACTGATAGAAGTAGCAAATTAAGAAAGAAAAAGGGGCATGGAGTCAGAGATATGTTAAACTATAAAACTAGCTTTCTTTTTGTGCAGAAAAAAATCCCACCAGGTAACTCAAAAGAAAGAGCAGTCTATACCCTCTATTGTAGAAAAATGTTTCAGGAATAAAAGAGATTTTGACTTAGAGTCCAATTCTGTAAAATTTCACTGAAGCCTATCATTACTCCTTGGAAGTTGACCATTACTCAGAGACGCTTTTAGAATTTCTGTGGATTTAGGAGGTTATTGACCCTAGTATTAATTCAGTGTCTTATGGGTAAGCCCTAGTTTGCAGATCTACTGATCTCTTTGACACAGCCCTCTTGTCAGGAATGCTGAGCAAATAATCTTTCTTAAAAATCCCTTAACAATAAATTTAATTTCAGACAATTAATATAATCTATCTTCAGATCTTCTTATAGAAGATATTTATTTACAACTTTGAGTTGAGAAAAGAGACAAGCAGAGTATAAAATGTCAAAAACTTAATTGAGAGAACACAACATTTTGTACTTTCTGGGACTGACAGCGCAGACTTATCATAAAAAAGGACATGGGGTTTTCCTTTGTTATGTAAGCAAGTTGCCTCCTCCATTTACAGAATGCGCTCTATCACCCGTAGCAGAAATTCATTTTACTACAGACTTTGTGTTGCTAAGGATATAATATTACAGCCTGGGATGGTGCTACTAATTGATTATTTAATGAAGGCTATTGTTGATACTATCATGGAAACTCAGAGTTAGGGAGAATCTCCAAATTTGTTCTAGCCCCTCCCACTACCCTACTTATTGCAAAAAAGTAGATGGGATTTTCTATGTGGAGTCAGACAGTTCAAACCCAGCTGTCACTTGGGCATATCACTTAGTTCTTTGGTTCATAGTTTATTCATCTGAAAGATGTTAAAATAATGTATATATAATTCTCAGAACTGCTGAAAGTTTTTTAAAAGGTACACATCTACATAGTGGTCAGCAACATTGGACTCCACTCCCCTCAACAGTTCATAAAAGTTGTGTTGGTCAATTGCTTATTTATTCTCAGATTTATCATCACCCATGACCTGCTCCTGCTAACTGGTACCAGTGTTAAATTATCTCTGTATGAATGATGGCTTCTATTTTCCCAGATGGATGATGTCTAGTTCAATCATTTAATCTTCTCGTGAAGCATTATTAGCACAAACTTTTATTTTTACTTGGTTTTACTTTCTGAGTTAATCATGGCTATCCTGAGTTATTCACATTTCCCTGGTTAGTATAGATTTATAAGAATTGTAATGAACAAAGTGATTAGACACTTTAATTTTTTTGTCTGCACGTTAGGAAAAGTTTCATAAATCTAATTTTACTATTCTTTAGCTGTGCCACATCTCCCTCTAATTTGTATTTACAAGTAATTGCACATAGTGAATAAATACTTGGACTGTTTCAAATTATGCCCATGGAAATCACATTCTCATTTCATTCTAATTTTTTAAAAAATTATATTTTAATAGCTTCAATGCCCTCAAAAGCCATAACAGTTTAATTATTTTGAATATATTGTGATGTGTGCCTGTTTTCTATTCATGATCCATCTGTGTTATTGAAAACCTTGCAATTAACGCTTAGGAGTTAATGAATTACTAGGGGGAAAAATCCTCTGATGTTGGCCATTGAAGGACTGAATTATTTGCCACTCATGAAAAGATAGAGTATAGGTATTTACATAGATGATTATTTAGTTTCATCTTATCCCAGAGTATAATGGCTGGGTTATAATCACTCTTAACTTGGAGACAGTTTTGTCCAACTTTGTGCAGCTGTTGAATGGGAAAGTTACATGTTCAGCATTGAGGGTAAGGAAGAGGGATTATAGCGAGGCTGTTTTTTTTCGTCAGAAGAAGTAATGTTAACTGCTGCAACACACTCTTGAGATCTCAGTGGCTTAGCACACACACAAGTTGTTTTTTAATGGTTCATGTGTGGCCTAATGCATGCTAGTGAAGTGTCTTCTCCATTCTGAGACACACGGATACAGGCTCCATCAAACTTGTAATCCAGCCATCTCAGCATGTAGACTTCCAGATCATCCTGGCAAGTGAAAAGAGAGCTGGAGTTTCACATAGGCTGTTTTCAAGGAGCAGAACCGGAAGTAGCTTACATCACCTCTGCCAGATTTACTGATCAGCACCTGATATCATTGACTTAATCTAATTGCAACACAAGCTCAGAGAGCACATTCACATATTAGGTGGATGCTTACTATGTCTGCTATGTCTATAGCACGTGGGAATGGGCATCGGGAGACAAAACTGCACATCAAGCTTTTTCTTCCTGGAATACCTGGACTTCTTGCTTTTCTGAGGAGTTCTTCTGTAGCTCTTTTCCTAAGAGATAGAGATTTGGAAGCTACTTTCTTCTTGAAGCCTATCCAAATATACTTTCAGTCAAATGTAATTGCTCCTTTCCCTATATTTTAAACATTTATTTTATATTTTATATTATGAATACCAATGATAAGAGCTTCTGTTTATTGAACACTTACTTCATGGCATTCTAGAACTATATATATATATATATATATATACACATATATATATATAGAATTATTATATATATATATAATTCTATATATATGCACATTTAATTCATTTAATTCCACCCAGAATTCTACAAGATAAATATTATCACTCTTTTGTAAATGAGGACATGGAGAATTGAAGAATTAAGTAAATAACTCACTCTTGCAACACAGAAGTAGTAAGTTTCAGAACAAAGATTGGAGCCAAGGTCTGTGTGATTCCAAACAAAAGCTCTTTCCCATAGTGTGTATCTGCCTCCACCATCTATCTTGTATCTTTTCATATAGCAATTAATAAAATGCATTACAACTTTGCAGTTGGTCTTTCTGAGCTAATCTTTAAAACACCAGAGCCTAGCATGTTTAAAGGCTTTCAAATATAAATACTAATAAATGATGGACCACTAATTAATGCATATGAGAGCTTAAAACAGCTATCCCTTCTTCCTCATGTCAACAGGTTGCAGTACAGCCAAGTTTAACTAGAAAGTACAAGCAATTATTTTGTTTAGGGCCTGATAACACCCTTCTGACAAGAGCTTGGGGCAGTTCACATGGCTGACTTAGTTTGCATAAGCAATCTAAGGAGACATGCCATTGTTTCCTCCACTTGTTTCCCTGCTGTTACTGCTACTTGCATTAGTTTCTTAAGGTCACTGTGCAAAGTGCCACAAACTCGTTGGCTTAAAACAACAGACAGGGGCTTCCCTGGTGGCACAGTGGTTGGGAGTCCACCTGCCAATGCAGAGGACACGGGTTCGGGCCTTGGTCCAGGAAGATCCCACATGCCACGGAGCAACTAAGCCCGTGTGCCACAACTACTGAGCCTGCACTCTAGAGCCCACGAGCCACAACTGCTGAGCCCACGTGCCACAACTACTGAAGCCCGTGCACCTAGAGCCAGTGCTCTGCAACAAGAGAAGCCACCGCAATGAGAAGCCCACACACCACAATGAAGAGTAGCCCCCGCTCGCCCGCAGCAAAGACCCGACACAGCCAAAAATAAATTAAAAAAAATAAAACCCAGACATTTATTTTTTCAGTTCTAGAAGTTAAAAGCCCAATATCATAGTATCAACAGGGCCATGCTCTCTCTGAAACCTGTAGAGGACAATCCTTCCTTCCATTTTCCTAGCTCCTAGGGGTGTCTGTCCATCCTGGGTGTTTCTCAGCCTGCAGCTGCATCACTCCAGTGTATGCCTCTGTCACTGTATGCCTTTTCCCTGTGTGTTAGTCTTCACATGGTGTTTCTCTCTTCTTATAAGGACACCAGTCAACTTGGATGAGGGCCACCTTAATGATTTTTCTTAATTTGATTATACCTGCAAACATCCTATTTCCAAATCAGGTCACGTTTTCTGGTATTGGAAATTAGGACTTCAATATATACGTTTCAGGGGTGCAATTCAATCCATAACACTATGCTAGTTATGCTAACTTCCCTGCTTAAACCCTTTTTCCTGTCAATGCAACTGTGTTCATTCACATTCAGCTCATTTACCCTCACTTTCTGTGGCTTTTATAAATTACTTCACTTCATCCTTTATCTTGGTTCTGGTTTCTTCTCCTTTCCCACTCTGCTCCCTAATCCAGGCCCCTTTAGCTCCAGGAGCCAGGAATCCTGTAGGTTTCTGGTACCTGAAGAGATCCCTGTTTGCCCAGAGAATCATAATCTCCATTCACCTTCTGGATCTGTGCTTTCTACATGATAGTTACAGGAACTACATAACCAAAAGCATATTCCTTCCATCCCTCCTGCAAAGTGGAGCCCCAGTGGATTTATAACATACTCCTTTTGGAGGATGCTTGAAGAGGCAAATGAGATCTTACCATTCAATGTATTAGATGAAGTCTAAGTCATTCATTCATGCATTTACTCTGGTACTCACTGAGCAATTATTAGACACCTATGGTATGGTAGGAACTACTAGAAATTGAAGAATAAAAAATATTTTTTTGGAGATTTCATCCTAGTAGAGCAGCCTGGCATAACATATGATATAAATATATCAGGCAAAAAAAAGAGTTGTATAGAAAGGGGGGTCAAAGTGCCCCCAAAGCATTTATTGGCTTTAGCAGTCTAGAGCAAGATACTCATGGCAACCCTTTGATGGATGGAACCATTTTAGAAGGTTTACTTTTTTTTTTTTTTGAATAGTTTTGAATATAGTCAATATAGAGTCCTACTTTACACAAGGCATTTCACAGGAACAATGTGAAGGTCGGAGCCCCAGCTGTGATTTACTTACATATGGGTGAGCCTGCTCTAGACTTGACTGGGCCCTGGAAAGAAGCCAGAGTGCTACCCAGTCTAGGCTAGCCCCCAAAACACTTCAGGTTATAAATCCACAACTTGTAGATTTTCTAGCTCCTGGAGGATAGGGGTTATCTTCTACTTTTTTTTTTTTTAAATTTATAATGCCCAACAAAGTTCCTGGTTCAAAGTAGATACTCAACCAAAGTTTGTTAAATATTACATGTATGCTGGTAACTATAGGTGCAATTGGAAACACCGTATGCCTCTTAGCTCTGACCAACGACTCTTTCTTTCATCTCTGCCTCTGTAGTGCTTAATAAGGGCTCTAGAATACAGTAAGGTTGACTTTAGTTTGATTAGCAAGTTAGTTACTTGTACCTATCAGTATTGCCCAATTTTAAAATGTGCTGAAATCTGTTCTCCTTGTCAAGCTGCCACATTTGCTGCATTTAGTTAAGAACTTACCTCAAGAAAAAATACTCAGACCTCTAGATCCACTGAGTTGCTTTTTATTCTTGGGAGAAGCCAGTTGATTAACTCTCTACTCTGGTGGTTTATTTTTGGTACTTTTGCTCATTTTGTTTAAGGCAACGTAATTACAAGTTAGGATTGGCAGCATGTGAACTCAATGTAATGTATGATTATTTTCTTCATTAATTATATCCAAAGCTCACTGTCTCCTTCATACAGGTTTCTTGAAGTTTAATTTGTTTTTTGAAGTAATTAAAGACATCAGTCAAGAGAATGTATTTTTTGGGCTTCCCTGGTGGCACAGTGGTTGAGAGTCCGCCTGCTGATGCTGTGGACGTGGGTTCGTAACCTGGTCTGGGAAGATCCCACATGCCGCGGAGCGGCTGGGCCCGTGAGCTATGGCCGCTGAGCCTGCGCGTCCGGAGCCTGTGCTCCGCAACGGGAGAGGCCACAGCAGTGAGAGGCCCACGTAACGCAAAAAAAAAAAAAAAGAGAATGTATTTTTTTTATGAAAGACATAATTTGGTTAAAATCACAGTAATTTGTTTCTAAGTGGGTTTAAAAATATTTCTATATAGATTTCCTTTCTGTCTTGCTTTATGAGAAATATTGATCACCAGATTGCTTCTTTGAAAAGGGGGGTCAAGTCACCCAATTCTTTGTGAGAAATAAATAAAAATTATTCTATTATTGACTTCACTTGCTTTATTCATAGTCAATACTTCACTTTATTCATAAATATTCATTATAAAGTAAGGTCAGTATTGAATAATTTCAATATATATAACTCTTTGGAGAATCACTGAATTCATTTAGAAATTTTTTATAGATTTTATGTTTGAGGACTCTTCTTTTATTAAAACTTATTGTATAGTCGCATAATAAAATATGTGTGTCCAATATTTTAAGAGTAGGATCTTTAAAAATAATAAAAACAACTCTAGGATTTTCTATTTAAATATAGCCTGATATAAACAATATTAATTGGCAATAAAATAGATTTTTATTTTAAAAATAAAAATTTTTATCTTAAAAATAAAATTTACCATATTTTTTTGCAGAAAAAATTGATTTTTCAGTGTAGAAGTTTATACTTGATATTACAAAAAAATCTGTGGATAGAAATATTTCAAGGCAAAGATTTCAAGTATTAAAGGCATTAGACACTCAATTCTAGTAACCTCATTTACTTAGTGTTCCTCATCCAGTCCGAGTTTGCTTGCCCATGTACTTTAAGGCAGTTTCTTTCATCTACTTGGGATATTCTGCTCTCTATGTCCCCAAGTCTGTCAAGAACTCTTTAAGGCTTAGTTCAACTATTTCCTCCGTACAAGCATTCCACATTCATTTCCCAGCATTTTTGGAAGTGATCTGGCCCATATGGTGTTTTCCTTTCTTATTCTCCCTTTTGTTTGTATTTGTGTAACTACATGGATTCCTTTGGGCAACCATGAGCTACTTGAGGAGAGATAGGGCAATTGATATATTTCCATCTCCTAAGTAATTTGTTTTGGCAGAATGGAAAACAAGCTTCTATACCTCCACGCAGAAACAAAGACACACAAACCAGCCAGAGTCAGCTTCAGAAAACACAACAGATTATACTTCTACCCTTTGACCTCCCCCCAGCATCCATGCTATATTATAATACATTATGAACAAGTTGTCTTATTAAATGATAAAAACACCTAGTGATAAAATCATTAAACCGTGCCACCATATTCTGTCATGCAGAGTGTGTTATGGCTATGCATACTAGATGTTTCCGGAGACTTCCCTAAGGAGAATTACAATTTTCTTCAGAAATAAAATAATCTACCTCTTGCTGCTTCAATGCGTAGTAATAGGATGTGTGTGACATGAGCAAATGAGATTCTACTGAGCCTGCTGCTTTTTCTCCTAGTGTATTTGGTGGTGTTTTTATATTTTTTAGATTTTCTCTTTATCATTCTAATTCCATGTCATTTTGCTTATGCCTGAAATATCTTTAACCTTATCAACATTCTTTTAAATCCCTCTGAGTGTCATTCTAACACCAAAATAAAATCCAAGTGTGAAAACTGTTCATAACTACAGAAGATTTGGAATTTGTTCTGATCTATTATCTGTTTTGTCTGCAAGTTTATTATTTTAAGGTACTCTACAGCAACTTTTAATCAAATGATTTATTTATTTATATATTCATTTAATTAACTAAGCACATAGATCCTCTAAAGCAGTGTTTCTCAATTTTTATTTAAATTATGCACCATCAGTCAAGCTTTCTCTGAATTCTTCATTCTGTCATTTGCACAATGAGAATCACAATAATTTTTCCAGATATAAAGTGATATTGTAGTATTGCATATGATCTTTAAAGTTACATGTATGTCACTCTACCCTACTCCACTTCCGAATTTCCATTATCCTACTTTTCTCTCCTCTCCCTCCGTCTTTTAGAATCCTTATTCTAACACCAGTACTCCTGTTAACAGTCACATTGTTCCCCAAAACTCCTTTCCCACCTCCCTCAACTCTGCCCTCATACACCTGCTCTCCATGTGATGAATCTTTTTTTTTTTTTTTTGCTGTACGAGGGCCTCTCCTGCCGCGGAGCACAGGCTCCGGACGCGCAGGCTCAGCGGCCATGGCTCACGGGCCCAGCCGCTCCGCGGCATGTGGGATCCTCCCGGGCCTGGGCATGAACCTGCGTCCCCTGCATCGGCAGGTGGACTGTCAACCCCTGCGCCACCAGGGAAGCCTGTGATGAATCTTTTTAAAGTCCTCCAGTATTTAAAAATTTTGCTCATAAAAATAGAGCTTATATTTCCATAACTTCATTCTGTCCTCTGATAAGTAGCCTTGAAAAAAGTTATCTTATTCATTAGAAGTACTGGGGTGAGGGGGCAAGGAAAGACAACAAAGCTCAAGAATTAAAACGCTATCCAATTTGCTCTTCTTTCTCCAAGAAAATTAGTAATTAGGTTTATTCACTGAGGTTCTATTGAACCTCAATCACATCTGTTTTCAGGAAGCTGCAGAGAAAAAAAAAGCAAGCAAGCAAGAAAAGAAAACTCATTTCCTCTGTCTGCCTTTGCAGAAAATAGCTTTTCTAAACCTCAGTTTTGCAAGCACTATTCTGTACAAATAAACATTAGTGACTGTGGCTTTGTGCTTAAGAGATTCCATCGGTGTTCAGTGAACGTGGGCTCATGGATGCCAGGAGGATCGTCTGCAAAGCAACTCTAGGGCTTGGTCCCTGATATTAGTCTCATAGCTGAGATGCATGAAAAACACCCAGAATGAGGTGAAACAACATGCTTCTGTCAGGAGAGAAGAAAAAGGTTAACAGGTAACTAAGAAGTCAATATATGAGATGCGGGAGCCATTGTGGGAAATTCTGACACAGGGAAGAAGACAGAGTGAGGTGGCTGAGAGAAAAGGCCTTAGCATGGGTTTGGAAGTGACAGGTATGCTTGGGGAAACATCTCATGAAGGGGGATGTGGCTGTTGTGATGGATAGAGAGAAGAGGCAAATATTCCTGTCCCCCTGGAGAGCATCTGCTTCTCCATTGCTATGTGAGATTTCAGAATTCACTGGAGGTGGCCACATGATAAAAGCACAGTTTTGCAGTCATATAATTCTGAGTTTAGTCCCAGCTCCAGTCACTTACTGCTTGAGTCAGTTCTGTATCCTCTTCTCTAAACTTCTAGTGTGTGTGTGTGTGTGTGTGTGTGTGTGTGTGTGTGTGTGTGTGAGAGAGAGAGAGAGAGAGAGAGGGAAATGGGACTTATAAAACCTATTTCATAGGATTAATGAGATAAATTAATTTAAATGATGTATTAACATGCCTTACTAGCATGTGGGAATTAATCATTCAGTTCTAGGTTTTTTATCATTCAATGAAGATGTTGTCTAGAAAAGGTGATCATAGGAAAACTGTCAGAAGATGAGCAGGGCGTAAAGCCCTTAGGTACTGCCACCTGAGAAAATAGAGAATAAACCCAAAGAAAGAACATTATCCTCTTCACTCTTTATATGACAGTGCAGAGATGCTCGCATGGTAAGAAATTTGTCATTAAAAATAATATTTTTGAGCACCTTCTTTATGTCAGGCACTGTTCTGAGATTTCAGCTATTGACATATTTAATCCTACCCAAAGGGACATATTCAATTAATATTCTTATTTTATGGATGATAAATCTGGTGAATAAAGAGATAAAGCTCAAGGTCACTAAGGAAAGCAGAGCAAAATGTGGAAAGAAGGAAACCACATTAGAGAGTGTATACCTTAATCAGCTTGAAATCCTGCCTCTCACTGTGTTGATATGGAGATAAATGTATTTCATAGTTTTACACTCAAACCATTGAATTAATGTTGTTTTAAGTTAGCTAAATATATGAATTCATGATGTAGCTAATGTATCCATATTTCAGTTATCCTACAAAATGCTGGGAGGTAGCATAGTGAATATGGCCACAATGCAGTATCCTAAATCTGCTTCTCACTCAGTCTTCTGTATCTCAGCAGACTGCATCACTGTCCATGTAGTTGTTAAGTCCTAAATCTGGGTGTCATCCTTAATCCCTCACTTTGTCTCGCCCTTCCCGTTCCAGTCTATTAATCCTAATGATTCTACCTGGAAACGCATCCCAAATCATTTTTGTTTAATCTCCAATATGACCACCTTAGACCCAGGCACAGTCATCTTTCATGCTCACAAATGTAACATCTTCCCAACTGGTCTCCTTGTCAAAATTCATTCTCCTTAGATTGTCCCTAGTGATTTAGCCCTGCCTACCTCGGCACCATTTCCTATCACTCTTCCTGTTCCCCTCTATATTTTATCCACACTAGCTTTTTTAAGGTTCTTGAAACACAGCTCATATCTACTTTCAAGCCTGAACTTTGCATTACTAGTGCCTTTCTTGTCATCAAGTTTTCAGGTTAAATGTCACCGTCTCTAGTAAGAACTCTCATGACCACCCAGTTGGAAGTAAAGTGCAAAAAGTTAATACTCATTACATTCATTCTCATTTTCATTAAAATTTTAATAATCATTAAACTGTTACTCAGAGAATTGTTGTAAGAATGTACCAATACAAGTATTTCAATAGTAAGGGGTTCTTAATTGCTCAGGTGAGTGACAAACCTTAGACAAAAAAAGGACTTAACGTAGGATCAAGCAGGTGCTGGATTAGTTGACAATAAAAAGTTGTCCAGCAGTCTGTGTGTCTGAAGCGTACTCTACTTGAAGTTTAAATCTATTTAGAAGTGAGAGATTTATTCAGGATTAGTCCTGGGCATGGACACATTGCTTGATTTTGTTTCTGCAGTGACAGGTAGTCGTTGTCATAAGCCCTGATTTAGAAAGGTGCTTTAGTGCTCTGAAAAAGAGAACAAAAATTGCTTCTTTAAAAATAGATGCTTCTCTTTGGTCAGCTGCCTCCAAAACCCTCTACAGGGGTTAATTAGACTAAAAAAATAATTAGGTTTTAGGAAGGGAAAATACAAATAAAATACATGGAAGACAAGGAACGCTGTGTTCTCTCTCCTTTCTCTCTTTTCTTCTTTTGTTCTTTCTTTCGGTGTGGCCTTGAGAGAGAGAAAGTACAGGGGAGTCGTGGAATTCTGTTCATGTGTTAGTTATTAATGAATTGAGAATTGCTGAAGGAGATTATTTAACAACTCGAACTGTCTTTTTATCTTCTCATTTCCTTTACTTTGGAGGTAATAGGAACAGACATAAGACTGGATTATCCTGCTTGGGGGAAGGATATAGAAGCATCTCATGCTCTCCGAGGAGCGGTAATTAATAGCAGTAACAATGCCTACAATTTATTGAGCACTCTCTCTACGCCAGAACTGTGCCGTGCCAAGCTCTTTACATAACATGTTGGATATGTTGGATTTAATTTAATGCTCACAATTCTATGGAGCTGATACAGTCATTTTTATTTTATTTTATAAGAACAAAAACTGAGACTTAGAAACCTTTTATAATTTACCCCAGAGCACTCAGCTAATAAGAGATGGGATTGCACACAGAATCAGTTTTACCTGTTTTTAAGGCCCTTGGTTTAGCCATTTTGCTATATTGCTTATATCTTTGTCAACCAAAGTGGATTAATTAAAGTCTCCAAAGTTTATTTTTCCAGATCTCAAGCATTTTTGTGTCAGAGGTAGGAGTCAATAATTCTTTCCTTCTACCTACCTCCCAAAATAGAGCTTATTCCTAGGAATCCACATGTCCTTCTTAAAGGCAGGAGTGGTTCTCTTTTGCCTGCTTAGTATTCATGGCCAATACTTGTTTCCCTTCTTTACAGATGTTAGCAACCATTTTACATATCTCTTCCAGTTCTCTTGAGTTTTCAGTTTTTGCATCCTATTGTTTGGGGAAGTAGATATTGGATATTTGCATGCACTACTTCCATAAAGAAACATCTGTTTTCCAAGACAAATACAATATTCAATGGCATTTAAAAATATTTTAGTATTAAATATATACTAGTAAGAAGGAAATCGAACAACCCTAGTCAGTATTCCTTGTTGTAGGCTTGGGCCAGGTTGGTAACAGTGGAGGAACCAAGTGGTAAGATTCTGAATAGATTTTTAATGAATTCAACAGAATTTCCTATAGAATTTCATGAATGGTATGGACAATAGAGAAAAATAAGGGATGGCTTCAAAGTTTTGGCCCAAATAATTTTTCAGAAATGTTGCCATCAACTGAATGACAACTGTGAAAGTGTGTACGCATTTTGATGGAAGATGAGGAGTTCAGCATCAGTAATAGATGTTAAATATCAAAGGGGAGAGATTGAGTAGCAAGTTAGGTGTATAAATTTAGAGTTTGGAAGAGGTTTTTGGATCCGAATGTGTCTGGAGTAGAGTAAGCATGGAAGAGACTGATAGGAGATAAAAGTCAGAGAGATAATTGTGGGTCAAATCATATACTGCCTTGTAAGCTGTCACAAAGATTGCAGATTTATACTGAATGAAATAGATATTGCAGTGTTTTGAGAAAGTTGTGGCATAATCAACTCACATTCTAAGGGTCATTTTGGGCTGTGTGCTGACTATGGCCTGTAGGATGGCAAGGGTACAAGAGGAAGAGAAATTAGGAAACTAATACAACAATCCAAGAAAGAGGTGATGGTGTCTTGCACGGACAGTGGAGGGTAGCAGTCAAGGGCAACGAAGTATTGAGACTCTAGATGTATTTTTAAAGCTAGAATGTACTCATATAAATAGAAGTGAGATATTCATGTTTGCTCAGCACAAAGGAATTCAGGAGAACTTTATATTTCTAAGTTTTATTTTCTCAATAAATATTAGCTGAGAATCTATAAAGTTCCAGGCATTGTCTTAAGATGATCAAGAGAGATAAAAAGAGATCTAGGTCTCCAGTTAGGCAGGGGAGAAAAGATACCAAAGCATGCAATTCAAGAAATGTGGGAATATGAGTGATCAGGGAATTTCTTAAAACAAATTGAAGAGCCTTTATTGGAATTAGGATAAGAGGGTATGTGCTCAAGCTGGGCACTTGTAGAAGGCTTTATGTCTACCAATTAAAATTTTACCCATATCAAGACTTTTCTTAAGAGTCCTGAAAGATTGAGTAAGGTTTTAAATAGGTGGATATGGGATTCTGCCTCATTATTCTTTAAGGGCAAGACATAGACGAGTAATGAAAGAAATTAAAAGCCAAAAATCAAGGTCTTCAGAGTATGCAGAACTGCATTCTTTCTTTGCTAGTTTGCAGCCCTACCTCCTAACCAACAGCTACTTCTCATATTCAAGCTTCAGCAATACTAATACCATCTGGCCAGTTTCCTTCACTACTTCATAAGCATTCCCTCACCAGCCTCCACCACCTGTACTCCCCTACCATAAACTTCTTTTAAATACTTCCGCATGTGTATTCACTCATTAAACACTTATTGAGCATAATTTGTGTGCCATGCTCTGCGTAGGAAGCTATGCATAGAAGAAGAATTAAAACTGGAAATTTCTCCTTCTTTCATTAAAATTTCTCCATTCTCAGAGCAGTTGCTTTACATTAGACTCTCATTATAATTCTCCTGTGCAATAGCTTTTTATTAATCTTCTTGTCCCCAATCTCTCCACTGCAATCTAATCTCTATTCTGGCATCAGAGTGACAGTGAACCGTACATAAAATATACACCTGATCACGTTACACCCTTGATTTATTTTAGTACTTTTTAGTTGCAGATAATACAAATAATTCAAATTGGCTTAACCGAAAATCCTAATTGTTTGATATACACGACTGAAGAGTCCAGGCATATTTTGGGCTTTAAGAAAGACAAAGCAAATCTTCAAGTCTTACCCAAGTCTTCAAATGAAAAAGCAACGCTCAGTCTCTCTCCATTATTAGCTTTGCTCTGCAAGATGTTGGCTTCATTTCTAGGCAGGCTCTATCACATCGCATGATGTCTGAACATTTTTTATTTCAGTGACTTTTATTGAATTAATAAATCTGAAATACAGGAATGATGTAACTTTCAACTTTATCTTAACAGATTGTAATGATAAGACTCATTTTCAATTTTTCTTTTTCTTTTTTTGATAGGTGAGTCTGATGTGTGTGGAGAAATAAAACTACCCTGGATACTACTAACAATAAATCTCATTCACGGTTCCCTAAGTTGGTACCTGTTATTTCCCAGCGTTTAGATACAACATATTTTCCTGTTGTTGTGACAGAGTTGTGAAAAGTTTAAAAGGGCCTTTGTTGAAATAGCTTAAACAAATAGAAATAGATTCTCCTAAAGGCCTTTAAGGTTGTTAGGAAAATATAGAGTGCTATTTGACCAGATAGCAATTGTGATCCAACTCCTCACTGACCCCAAAAGCTATTAAAGGATGTCTAAAGACAAACAATTATTACAAGTTTCTTTCACAGAGGGCCAATCCCTGGCCATGTAGTAAAAGAGACTGCTATTTTTGTCCTCCCTTGAAGGAATGGGGGAAGATGAGGGTTGGAGGAAAGAAGAGAAGGGAGAGGGAAGCGCCTGTGTAGTGGGTTGTGAGAAGAGGAACTACTAGGTTGATGTAAAAAAACAGAAAATTTTTTTCTTTTTAATCTAGGTTAAAGGCTGTTAAAATTGAATAGGATATTAGATATCACCTATTACATTATTCTGATTTTAGGAACCTGGAGCTCATAGGCCTTAAGCAGTTACTGAGACAGGCTGGGACCTGGGACCTGGGACTCTTGGCTGCAGTGCTTGTACCTGGACAACAGATACAAAGAAACTATAAGGGACTAAACGTACCTGCATGCATGCGCAGTTGGGGCAATTATGAGCAAAAAAGACAAAAAACCCAGCTGCCACTTTGGGAACAAAAGCAGGGTCCTGTGCATGATCCCTGCACACGCCACCACCAAGGGATTGGGCAGACCACCTAAGTCACCCCTGTGGCCCAACCCATGGGTCCCCCCCTACCCTCACCCCATTTAAGGGACCTGCTCACTTTGCCCCCCTCGCCCACCCCCTGCTTCCCCAGAGAGTGAGCAAGGGAACCTGTTACTTGTTTTCATTCCCTCCTGCTGCAGCACAAGTCCCAGTAGAATCTTGCCTGAATTTCTCATCTGACCTCTTCTCAATTTCTATTGATTAAAGAGTCCAAAAACCCAGGTCGATAACACACCCCAATGTCACACAGCAAGTGACAGGCAAAGTTTTGATATGTGTCTTTTTGACTCCTGACCCTATAGTCTTGCTATTGCTCTTCTTGAATGTTCATTCATAAATTATGTTGTGCCTACTTCCTAAAGGTTATGACATTCAATAAGGCATCCATGAACAAAGTAATTATCAAAATAGAAATAGAGGAACTTCATATGAGGAACTACATGGTATAAAATGTTTTGGCCATTTATTCTTTATTCCTCTATGATCCTGACTTAGTATTCCTAAGGGTATCTCAGACTGCTAGGAAGGGGTTACAGGGCTCATATTCCCAAAGATTGAGTAGCTTTGAGAAAACAGGAGGTATTTGAGGTCAATGCAAACGACACAGACCTATCCTCGCAATTGTTGCCTGCAACATCATAATAACTAACCATTATATATTGTTTATCTATTTATTGATTCAACAAATATTTGTTGAGTATTTACCGTGTCCCAAGCACTATATTAGGCACTGAGATAGAGATATGGATTAATCTAACAAAAAATAAGTGTCTTTGTGTCTTTCTTTATCATGAAACAAGAGCCCTTGTGGGCTGACACCAAGTCAACCTCCTGTCTTAGCATGAAAACTTCTCTGAATATCTCAAGTCAGTTAAAGCACCAGGTGTTGAATTGTACCTTGTTAAGTTGAGGACAACATCAGTTAGAAAGGGGGGAGGACTTTAAGGGAGAAAAAAATAGCTTTCATTGTTTTAAGGTCGTCCCATACATAATCCATACAACAACTCTATACAGAAAGCAATAATAGTATTTTCTCCATTTTGTTGATGAAGAAGGTAAAGCACATAGAGGTTAAAATGACTTGCTCAAGGTCAAAAAACTAGTAAGTTGCATAGACAGTATTTGAGCCTAGAAGTCAATACTCTTATCTATAGCCTATCTAAATTGTAGATGACAGGGTTAGGACGACACTTTTTTTTTTTTCATCTTTATTGGAGTATAATTGGCTTACAATGGTGTGTTAGTTTCTGCTTTATAACAAACTGAATCAGTTATACATATACATATGTCCCCATATCTCTTCCCTCTTGTGTCTCCCTCCCTCCCACCCTCCCTATCCCACCCCTCTAGGTGGTCACAAAGCACCGAACTGATTTCCCTGTGCTATGTGGCTGCTTCCCACTAGCTATCTATTTTACATTTGGTAGTGTATATATGTCCATGCCACTCTCTCGCTTTGTCACAGCTTACCCTTCCCCCTCCCCATTTCCTTAAGTCCATTCTCTAGTAGGTCTGTGTCTTTATTCCTGTCTTACCCCTAGTTTCTTCATGACATTTTTAATTTTTTTCTTAAATTCCATATATATGTGTTAGCATACAGTATTTGTCTTTCTCTTTCTGACTTACTTTACTCTTGTTAGCATACGGTATTTGTCTTTCTCTTTCTGACTTACTTTACTCTGTATGACAGACTCTAGGTCCATCCACCTCATTACAAATAGCTCAATTTCATTTCTTTTTATGGCTGAGTAATATTCCATTGTATATATGTGCCACATCTTCTTTATCCATTCATCCGATGATGGACACTTAGGTTGTTTCCAAATGGAGCTGGAGGAATCAGGCTCCCTGACTTCAGACTATACTACAAAGCTACAGTAATCAAGACAGTATGGTACTGGCACAAAAACAGAAAGATAGATCAATGGAACAGGATAGAAAGCCCAGAGATAAACCCACGCACATATGGTCATCTTATCTTTGATAAAGGAGGCAGGAACGTACAGTGGAGAAAGGACAGCCTCTTCAATAAGTGGTGCTGGCAAAACTGGACAGGTACATGTAAAAGTGTGAGATTAGATCACTCCCTAACACCATACACAAAAATCAGCTCAAAATGGATTAAAGACCTAAATGTAAGGCCAGAAACTATCAAACTCGTTGAGGAAAACATAGGCAGAACACTCTATGACAGAAATCACATCAAGATCCTTTTTGACCCACCTCCTAGAGAAATGGAAATAAAAACAAAAATAAACAAATGGGACCTAATGAAACTTCAAAGCTTTTGCATAGCAAAGGAAACCATAAACAAGACCAAAAGACAACCCTCAGAATGGGAGAAAATATTTACAAATGAAGCAACTGACAAAGGATTAATCTCCAAAATTTATAAGCAGCTCATGCAGCTCAATAACAAAAAGACAAACAACCCAATCCAAAAATGGCCAGAAGACCTAAATAGACATTTCTCCAAAGAAGATATACAGACTGCCAACAATCACATGAAAGAATGCTCAACATCATTAATCATTAGAGAAATGCAAATTAAAATTACAATGAGGTATCACCTCACACCAGTCAGAATGGCCATCATCAAAAAATCTGCAAACAGTGCTGGAGAGGGTGTGAAGAAAAGGGAACACTCTTGCACTGCTGGTGGGAATGTGAATTGGTACAGCCACTATGGAGAACAGTATGGAGGTTCCTTAAAAAACTACAAATAGAACTACCATATGACCCAGCAATCCCACTACTGGGCATATACCCTGTGAAAACCATAATTCAAAAAGAGTCATGTACCAAAATGTTCATTGCAGCTCTATCTACAATAGCCCAGCGATGGAAACAACCTAAGTGTCCATCATCGGATGAATGGATAAAGAAGATGTGGCACATATATACAATGGAATATTACTCAGCCATAAAAAGAAACGAAATTGAGCTATTTGTAATGAGGTGGATGGACCTAGAGTCTGTCATACAGAGTGAAGTAAGTCAGAAAGAGAAAAACAAAGACTGTATGCTAACACATATATATGGAATTTAAGAAAAAAAATGTCATGAAGAACCTAGGGGTAAGACAGGAATAAAGACACAGACTTACTAGAGAATGGACTTGAGGAAATGGGGAGGGGGAAGGGTAAGCTGTGACAAAGCGAGAGTGGCGTGGACATATATACACTACCAAACGTAAAATAGATAGCTAGTGGGAAGCAGGCGCATAGCACAGGGAAATCAGTTCGGTGCTTTGTGACCACCTAGAGGGGTGGGATAGGGAGGGTGTGAGGGAGGGAGACACAAGAGGGAGGAGATATGGGAACATATGTATATGTATAACTGATTCACTTTGTTATAAAGCAGAAACTAACATACCATTGTAAAGCAATTATACTCCAATAAAGATGTAAAAAAAAAACTGATAAAATATTTTAAAAAAGATAAAAATTTTTTCTTTTTTAAGTTATTCTTTGGGGTATACTTGATTTACAATGTTGTATTAGTTTCAGGTGTACAGGAAAATTAATCAGTTATACATATATCCACTCTTTTTTAAGATTCTTTTCCCATATAGGCCATTATAGTGTTGAGTAGAGTTCCCTGTGCTATACAGTAGGTCCTTATTAGTTATCTATTTTATGTATAGCAGTGTGTGTATGTCAATCCGAATCTTCCAGTTTATCCCTCCGTCACTTGTCCCCTGGTAACCGTAAGTTTATTTTTTACATCTGTAACTATTTTTGTTTTGTAGATAAGTTCATTTGTAGCCTTTTTTTAGATTCCACATATAAGTGATATCATATGATGTTTGTCTTTCTCTGTCTGACTTACTTCTCTCAGTTTGAGAATCTCCAGGTCCATCCATGTTGCTGCAAATGGCATTATTTTGTTCTTTTTAATTGCTGAGTAATATTCCATTGTATATATGTACCACATCTTCTTTATCCATTCCATAGGTTGCTTCTATGTCTTGGCTATTGTAAATAGTGCTGCAGTGAACATTGGGGTGCATGTATCTTTTTGAATTATGGGCATATATCCAGGGAAAACCATAATTTGAAAAAAAAACAACCCATAATTCAGAAACACGTCTTTGGAAGGGAATGTTTGGATCTCTCACTGGAAAGAGTACTGACTTTTCTCATAACGGGCTGGGGCAGATAAAATGGGCTCCGTTCCCCCAAGGGCCCGGATTTGAGGTGGAAGATGCAAACAGCTGAAGTGTCTGTCCTTGGGCCCCACAGGAGACCTACGGTAGGACCAACCTACCGGCAGCGTCCTTTGGCTCAGGTCATTCATGGTCTTGGACTCACCTGGTGCTGAGGATCAGCGCTGAGGACCAGCGCCGGCAGAAGGCAGCAAGTAGTGCGCTGGGCTGAATTTCATGCTTGTTGCCTGCTGGGGTCCTCCTTCCCTCCTTGCCTCACTCTCTCTCCTCCTCTGGATCCTGTCACTTCTTGGTGCCGGGTTTTGTCCCTGGCTGGCCATGAGCGCCTCCAGCAGCGGACAGATAGAGATGGACAAACGGAAGGATGCCTTGCAAGGGCAGGCTCTGGGAGCTGTCAGTGAGCTCCAGAAGTGACGCCACCCGCGAGGTGAGCCTGTCAGAGATTGCTGGGCGCCTCCGCTCCGGAGGAGCCCAGGGGGCTTGTTGTCACTGGTGCTGGAGGTGGAGATGGAGTGGATGCCCAGCGATGACCCCGTGCGCTCTGGTAAACTGGCCGCGGTCTGATGACCCTGCTTTACAGCAGCCAGAAGCTGATCATTTTTTTCCTCCCTTTGCCAAAGGAAGGGGAAGGGCAGGGTAGGGGCAAGGAGTGACATCTAACCTGCCAGTAATTGAATCTGCTTGTTTACTCAGCAGGAGGTGAGACCGAATTCACTGGGAAAGATGCTTAGAGTCACAGGCAGGTGCCTCTAACCTGGTTAAACAGTGTTTCGAAGAATGGTGGGATTGGCAAAAGGAGGATTTTATTTTTCGTTGTGTTTTCCAAATTGCTCATGAGAATGGAGAACTCAATTGTTATTTGAAAAATAACTTAGACAAATGAAATGACAAATCTCTCCTACACAATAATGTTTTGCATATGCAATTCTCAAAAACAGAACCACCTTTACCTACTGAAATAAGTCAAAATTAACAAATTCTGGGGATCTAAAGTATAACAATGGTGATTATAGCTAATAGTACTTTATTATATGCTTGAATGTTGCTAAGAGAGTAGATCTTAAGTGTTCTAAAAAATAAAGGTAATTAAGTGATGAGATGGAGGTGTAACAGTATATAAATGTGTCAAGTCCACACGTTGTACACTGTACACTTACACAACGTTGTGTGTCTATTATATCTCCATATAGCTGGGAAAATGTGCAAACCAATATTCTTTAAGGTATGGTATGTTTTTGAGATTCTGGCAAACTATCCTGGTTAAATTAATGCTTATAAAACACCCCGTTACACAGTAGTTCATTTGTTCCTCACAAAAATTAGCCTAGTGAATAAGAAATGATATCACCTGTTGTAGAGACAAGGAAACTGAGCCCTGTCACATTTCTGGCTATCCTAAATCATAAACAAGCCCTCCTGCCACTGGACACTCTTGTTCCAGTGCTTGGCACAAAATTGTGGTTCAGTAAAATTTGAGGTGAATAAAAGAACCCAAAGGTCAAAGACAGACTGGTCTCTGGAAATTTCTTTCTAGAAAGTTCAGCTCATATTCCTCTTCTTAAAGTCAAGAAATTTACAAAGCAATTTTTAGTGCCGAGTTCCTTGTAGTCCAATTTTTAAAAAAATATTATTTGTAGGAAAATACATCTTTTGTGAACTTTATTAAAAAGAGGATACAAGTTTAAACATCAGTCCTTTAAGTTTCTATTTTGAATGGGATTGATATTTGAAATATTCATACAGGAAATACTGCCTTAACATTCCCTCCTTCTAAAATAAATGCACAGGAACATATGCAAACTGGATATCAGCCCCTTGAGCAACAGTAAAATTCACACCAAATATAACTAGATACATACAAATCAACTCACTTAGGAAGAATATGTCATTTGGGGCAAAAATGATACCATGCTTTAAAACAGAACTCTTACTCCAGTGGGGGGTAGGGGTGGAGGTTTCTAACAATTGCTATCTTGCTTAGTTTGGAAGACTGTGATTTAAGCTGCATATAGAACAGGAACACATGGCTACTTGGTTATAAGCAAAAGAGCTTACTAGGAAATTACATTAATAATTTGTAGAATGCATTTTTATTTGCATAACAAATTGCATTCATTATCTCATATCCCCATCAAGAAACCAAGTGTGCTAGTCATTTTTACTATTCTCTTGTTTTAAAGTGGAGGAATTGGGCTCAGAGAGGCCTAGTAACTTGCTCAACGTTGCTTAGTAACTGATATAGTGGAGATGGCATTCATATTCAGTCTCTATCATTCCAAAACTTATGCGTTCTTGAGGAAAGCTGTGCAAAGAAAGATCCTTTTCTATGTAAGAAAAGACTTTTTCTTTCTTTAAAAAATACCTGTATACCAACTAAATTTTTTATTACTCCTCTTAGATGTACTAGAATAAAATAACAATCAGACTACCATAGTTTTTCACCCAAGGAAATGAATCATCAGAATAAACTTTGCTTAGGCTGCTTTAACAATTCAGTTGTACTGGAGTATCAAGTTCCCATAAATAACCCCATTGATGATTGGCCTTTTTCTGCAAGCAGAAAAAGGTGTCTAACTTTCTGAGTGCATCAGAGAACCACTTCTTGGAAAATGAAACTAAGTGAGATTTTGGAAACCACTACCAATTTAGAGAAGTGAAGTGTTACATCCTTAATTATAGTACAGATCTGCCTCTCAGGAGTTTTCTTGTGAAGTTATAGGACCTTAAGCCTTCATTGCCCATGATATTCTGTCTTCACAGTCACAAGGCAACTCAAATACTGAATTGATTTTATGGCTTTAGAGTGTTGGTACATAAATTGTAACACTCAAGCAGTATAGACAGCAGCCTCGCTTAGGGGACAGTACTGAGTCCCATTTTTGAGCTGAGGGAGAAATGTTTGTAGCACCCATATCCCCACCTGGATAAAGAATATCAGAAAAACATTCATTTCCCCTGAGTCCATCTTCCATAAAATGCTGTGATTCAGAGCAATAGAGACTAGTGGGAATAAGCAGGCATTTACTGAAAATAATCTACACTGTGAACTTTGACTTAAGTCATAGCTGAATCCACATTATAATTGAGATTGGCTCTAGTTATTATTGTCCTAAATCTATACTTTTGAGTATGTCTAATTTCTACAGAATATTCATTTATGTAATAATTATTAAGTTTATATTACATACCAAGCATTGTACTAAGTACTGGATTCAAGGAAGGTCTAATTCATCCTTAATGCTGAGGTTTTTAAAATAAAAACATGGTTTATATCCCCTCAAAAAAAAAAAACTCAGTCACATTTTAGCTTCCAGGGATACAAAAGGAAAATCAGACTTGGAAAATCAGTTACACAAGGTGATAATTGTTGTACTGTTGTTTCTCTCTCAATGTAATGCTCTGGTCTACTTTCAGGATTTTCTTTCTCTCTTCATCTAGTACTCTGGTATCCCCTGGGACTTGATCCTTGGCTTATCTTTGAATATTCTACATTTTTCTTTCTCCAGGTGAGTTTATGGTTTTTATGGTTTTGACTGTCACCAATTAGACTCAATACAAATGAACTCATTTTCTTCCTAAAGCATAAGAAAATTTACTAAAAATTGTTTATGATATAATTTTAGATTTGAGTATTTATACTAAAAAGAGGAAAGGGTAAAGCTTCATGAGTTAAGCTTCCAACTTAAGATGTAAGAATAACTAAACTCAGTACATTTAGAAAAAAGAAAATAATAAAGATAGATGCATTAAAATTAATAACAAACATGGATTTATCTAGGAAATGTAAAGGTAATTGACAATTAAAAAAACCCAATCCTCCAGATTAAGTAAGAAAATACATGCTGTTTTTTTCAGTAAACTTAGAGAAGTAATCTGATAACATTCAACACAGGATATCCATTTCTGTGTAGAACAAAACTGGTTGTGGTAGACCATATATCTGGTGGAGAACAACTAGAAAGCCAGGATAAATTAAAAAATAGTTTGTTTAATGTTGATGTGAAGAATACAAGAGAGGCTAAGTTTCCAGAGAAGAGAACCTTGAGCTGTTAACCATCCTTATGAGGTTGCTTCTTTCTAGGGGCATTTATTGATTCTGGGCTGGGGCAAGAGTCTGAGAATCCAAGCTTTATGGAAGCAGAAGTCTGGTAAAGGGCAAGAAAAGTAACAGAACTTTTAGCAGTTTTGCTGGGTGGGAGTAACAAAATTGGAGGCTTACATGGACTTAAATACACAGCCAATTATGCCTTAAAGACATTTTCTGCATTCTCAACCTGCTTTGGGTGGAAGACTGCAGTGCAAATTTGGAAAAACCCCGGAAAAGAGAACTTCAGTGCATTGTAGAGACAGATACTTGAGTTCAGGACTTCAGGGGAGGCGTCCTGGTGGATGGACGAGTCCCTTTGCTAAAAGTCCCAGAAGGCTGTACTCTAAGAAGAGGGACAAACCACAGGTAGAATCCCACACAGAAGCCCACTCATGTTGGACTCATTTCCTGATTGGATTAAGGTGGTCTCCACTCAGTGGAGAAAGATGAATATACTTAAAGAGAAATTACTGAAATCTAAAGACAGAATATCTAAATGGATTAGAGATATAAATGTGTCCCTCCTCCCCACCAAAATAACAACAACAACACAAAACTCTGTAAGAATAAAGAATTTTTATTATTTCATGATGAAGATAAATTTCTTTAAAAAAGGCATGAATAAAGGAAACAACCTAGGAAAGCACTACTGAATTTTACTATGTTAAAATTGACTTATTTCTTCATATATCACTTATATGTGGAATCTAAAACAATGGTGCAAATGAACCTATTTACAAAACAGAAACTGAGTCACAGATGTAGAAAACAAACTTATGGTTACCAGGAGGGAAAGGTGGGGGGGGTTAAATTGGGAGATTGGGGTTGACATATACACACTACTATATATAAAAGATAACTAATAAGAACCTACTGTATAGCACAGGGAACTCTATTCAGTGCTGTGTAATGACCAATACGGGAATGGAGTCTAGAAGACAGTGGATTGTACTTATATGTATAACTGATTCACTTTGTTGTACAGCAGAAAGTAACACAACATTGTACATCAACTAAAAAGTCATTTCTGCTTTTAAGGTTCAAGAAATGAGGAAGACAAATATGGGAGTCTGGGACCCACCAAGGATGGCCAGAATGTTTAGCTAGAAATAGACCTGCCCTCACATGCAGGAAAGCCCAGCTTGTAAAGACCTCAATTTCTTTTTATTTTTTTTTAAAATATAGCTGATTTACAATGTTGTGTTATTCTCAGGTATACAGCAAAATGTTTCAGTTATCCATACGTATATTTTTTTTCAGATTCTTGTTCCTTATAGCTTATTACTAAATATGAAGTATAGTTCCCTGTGCTGTACAGTAGGTCCTTTTCAGTTACCTATTTTATATATAGTAGTCTGTATATGTTAATCCCAATCTCCTAATTTATTTCTCCTCCCCTTCTTTCCCCTTTGATAACCAAAAGTTTGTTTTCTATGTCTGTGGCTCTATTTCTGTTTTGTATATAAGTTCATTTGCATTATTTTTTCTAGATTCCACATATAAGCTATATCATATGATATTTGTCTTTCTCTGTCTGGCTTACCTCACTCAGTGTGAGAATCTCTGGGTCCATCCATGTTGCTGCAAATGGCATTATTTCATTCTTTTTTTACGGCTGAGTAATATTCCATTGTATACATATACAACATCTTCTTTATCCATTCATCTGTTGATAGACATTTAGGTTTAGACATCTGTTTAGACATTTAGGTTGCTTTCATGTCTTGGCTATTGTAAATAGTGCTGTGATGAACATTGAGGTGTGTGTACCTTTTTGAGTTATGGTTTTTCCCAGATATATGTCCAACAGTGGGATTGCAAGATCATATAGTACCTGTATTTTTAGTGTTTTAAGGAGCCTCCATACTGTTCTCCGTAGAGGCTATACAATTTACATTCCCACCAACAGTGTAGGAGGGTTCCTTTTTCTTCACACCCTCTCCAGCATTTATTTGTAGTGTTGATTATGGCCATTCTGACCAGAGTGACATGATACCTCACGGCAGTTTTGATTTCTAAATACTGTATGATCTCTTTTATATGGTGAAACTTTATATAAGCTTTTAGTTTAAAAGCTTTTTATTTTCACTTTTGAACAGCAAATGCAGTCAAATGTCCTGAAATAAATGTACTTAAAGGATAAGATTCCCTGAAGCTCTTATTTAGAAGAAAACACTGCTCCCCCCCACCCCGCATATTGATTCCCTTCATAAATAGAACAGTCTTCAGTACAAGAGTGGATCAATCACTGAAATCTTTCAACTGTCTAATTTTGTGTTGTTAAAAAAATGTACCGTATTCAGACGGTTCAGTTAGAATGGATCTCTCTCAACTCTGGACCTATATTGTAGTTCTATTTTGTATTTGTGTTTTTATGTAAAAATGTAGCTTCCAAATGAGAATGTGAGAGAGTGGACTCCTTGATGGAAAGCACTTTTTATTATCATTTTTCAAATCTCCCATAGGTAATATGGTCCTAAAGAATAGTAGAAAAGTAAGGTTATATATGATAATTATATACACATATTTATGTATGTGTATAACTTAAATGATTTTTAATATTAAAAAGAAAGTAGTTTGGAGTAGAGATTTCACATGACTATTTTGTCTTATTTCTGACTGTATCACAAATGTCTTCCTTAGTACGTGTATTTATTTAATAAATTAAAACAGAAACTGCCATTTCTTTGTGCATTTATGACATTCCGGGTAAGCACTGAGAGGCTGATATACATTACGTTATTTTATTCTTACTACACTGCTATAAAATAGATCTCATTATCTTCTGTTTGTAGTGGAGGAAATAGAAGCTCAGGGAGGTTCTGAAATTCATATAGCTAATAAGAATTACTGCTGGGATTCAAACCTATTCTTTATGATTAAAAATTTTAGCCAACATGCCTAAAAAAGTCTATGTAGGGCTTCCCTGGTGGCGCAGTGGTTGGGAGTCCGCCTGCCGATGCAGGGGACGCGGGTTCGTGCCCCGGTCCGGGGGGATCCCACGTGCCGCGGAGCGGCTGGGCCCATGGGCCATGGCCGCTGTGCCTGCGCATCCAGAGCCTGTGCTCCGCAGTGGGAGAGGCCACAGCAGTGAGAGGCCCACGTACCGCAAAAAAAAAAAAAAAATGTTAAAAAGTCTGTGTAGTGTAATTGTATTTATTTTATCTATGCCATTTTTTTTGTTTGTTTGTTTTGTTTTGTTTGCAGTACGTGGGCCTCTCATTGTCGTGGCCTCTCCCATTGCGGAGCACAGGCTCCGGACGCGTAGGCTCAGCGGCCATGGCTCACGGGCCCAGCCGCTCGGCGTCACGTGGGATCTTCCCGGACCGGGGCACAAACCCGTGTCCCCTGCATCAGCAGGCGGACTCTCAACCACTGCGCCACCAGGGAAGCCCTATCTATGCCATTTTAAAGTAGTTTCAATTCTGAGAAGGCCAATATTAGCTTCCCAGATTGTGAACCATTGTACATTTGCCATATAATTATAGCAAGCTTAATGAGTTGCTGTTTTCTAGACTTTTAAAGCATGTTTTCTTGCTACATCCAAGGCTATTATATCAACCACAAACATCTCAGGCAAAGATAAAACTGTTCTACGTCCTCAAATTAATCAAGCCCTCTGTCCCTAGAACTGCCTGCTCTTACTAAGTTAATTCCCGGAATCATTAGCAATCAGTTGCTGTGAAATTAAGATGGAAGTCTAATTATGAAATATGGAAGTGTGCATGCATTTACCAATTACATATTCAACACAGGGTATAAATATTTTGCTCCATAAAAAGTAATCTGTTTAGATTTTTTATGGATAAACATCCTAATAAAGTTTCAGATTGTTCTGGCATATCATGAATAATAAGTATTACAATTTCATTCTTATTGATTGGAAGACCAGAATAATGCTAGTATTTTTTAAAGGGGCAAATATGGCAACTGTTTCATTAATAAATAGTAATATTAAAGGATTATTTACTCTATAAAGATTAAGTATAAATGAACTATTTAGCTAAAATTTATATATAGGCATGTGTCCGCATACATATATACACACACATAGTTTTATTTATATATACATATATATGTACCCACACACGTAGTTTAACAAGACTGTAGTGTGTGTGGAGGGATTTGGAAGTTAATACCTTCTCACTTTTTTTTTTTAAAGATATGACTCGTTTTTGGAACTAATAGATATAAACTTACAATTACAATGGTGATAAATCTATCCTCTAAGACAACTTTTTCTTTTGGAAACATTTTGTTTTGGATTTTCCAATCTTTTTTTTTTTTTTTTTACATCTTTATTGGAGTATAATTGCTTTAAAATGGTGTGTTAGTTTCTGCTTTATAACAAAGTGAATCAGTTATACATATACATATGTTCCCATATCTCCTCCCTCTTGCGTCTCCCTCCCTCACACCCTCCCTATCCCACCCATCCAGGTGGTCACAAAGCACTGAGCTGATCTCCCTGTGCTATGCGGCTGCTTCCCACAAGCTATCTATTTTATGTTTGGCAGTGTATATGTGTCCATGCCACTCTCTTACTTTGTCACAGCTTACCCTTCCCCCTCCCCATATCCTTAAGTCCATCCTCTAGTAGGTCTGTGTCTTTATTCCATCTTACCCCTAGGTTCTTCATGACATTTTTTTTCTTATATTCCATATATATGTGTTAGCATACGGTATTTGTCTTTCTCTTTCTGACTTCACTCTGTATGACATACTCTAGGTCCATCTACCTCACTACAAATAACTCAATTTCATTTTTTTATGGCAGAGTAATATTCCATTGTATATATGTGCCACATCTTCTTTATCCATTCATCTGATGATGGACACTTAGGTTGGTGCCATCTCCGGGCTATTGTAAATAGAGCTGCAATGAACATTTTGGTACATGACTCTTTTTGAATGATGGTTTTCTCAGGGTACATGCCCAGTAGTGGGATTGCTGGGTCATATGGTAGTTCTATTTGTAGTTTTTTAAGGAAGCTCCATACTGTTCTCCATAGTGGTTGTACCAATACACATTCCCACCAGCAGTGCAAGTGTTCCCTTTTCTCCACACCCTCTCCAGCATTTATTGTTTCTAGATTTTTTGATGATGGCCATTCTGACTGGTGTGAGGTGACATCTCATTGTAGTTTTGATTTGCATTTCTCTAATGATTAATGATGTTGAGCATTCTTTCATGCGTTTGTTGGCAGTCTGTATATCTTCTTTGGAGAAATGTCTATTTAGGTCTTCTGGCCATTTTTGGATTGGGTTGTTTGTTTTTTTGTTATTGAGCTGCATGAGCTGCTTATAAATTTTGGAGATTAATCCTTTGTCAGTTGCTTCATTTGCAAATATTTTCTCCCATTCTGAGGGTTGTCTTTTGGTCTTGTTTATGGTTTCCTTTGCTGTGCAAAAGCTTTGACGTTTCATTAGGTCCCATTTGTTTATTTTTGTTTTTATTTCCATTTCTCTAGGAAGTGGGTCAAAAAGGATCTTGCTGTGATTTCTGTCATAGAGTGTTCTGCCTATGTTTTCCTCAAAGAGTTTGATAGTTTCGGGGTTTATATTTAGGTCTTTAATCTTGTGTATGGTGTTAGGAAGTGTTCTAATCTCATACTTTTACATGTAGCTGTCCAGTTTTGCCAGCACCACTTATTGAAGAGGCTGTCCTTTCTCCACTGTACATTCCTGCCTTCTTTATCAAAGATAAGTTGACCATATGTGAGTGGGTTTATCTCTGGGCTTTCTATCCTGTTCCATTGATCTATCTTTCTGTTTTTGTGCTAGTATCATACTGTCTTGATCACTGTAGCTTTGTAGTATAGTCTGAAGTCAGGGAGCCTGATTCCTCCAGCTCCGTTTTTCCTTCTCAGCATTGCTTTGGGTATTTGGGGTCTTTTGTGTTTCCATACAAATTGTGAAATTTTTTGTTCTAGTTCTGTGAAAAATGCCAGTGGTAATTTGATAGGGAATGCATTGAATCTGTAGATTGCTTTGGGTAGTATAGTCATTTTCACAACGTTGATTCTTCCAGTCCAAGAACATGGTATATCTCTCCATCTACTTGTATCATCTTTAATTTCTTTCATCAGTGTCTTATAATTTTCTGCATACAGGTCTTTTGTCTCCTTAGGTAGGTTTATTCCTAGATATTTTATTCTTTCTGTTGCAATGGTAAATGGGAATGTTTTCTTGATTTCGCTTTCAGATTTTTCATCATTAGTGTATAGGAATGCCAGAGATTTCTTGTGCATTAATTTTGTATCCTGCCACTTTACCAAATTCATTGATTAGCTCTAGTAGATTTCTGGTAGCATCTTTAGTGTTCTCTATGTATAGTATCATGTCATCTGCAAACAGTTTCAGCTTTACTTCTTCTTTTCTGATTTGGATTCCTTTTATTTCCTTTTCTTCTCTGATTGCTGTGGCTAAACCTTCCAAAACTATGTTGAATAAGAGTGCTGAGAGTGGGCAACCTTGTCTTGTTCCTGATCTTAGTGGAAATGCTTTCAGTTTTTCACCATTGAGGACGATGTTGGCTGTGGGTTTGTCATATATGGCCTTTATTTTGTTGAGGAAAGTTCCCTCTATGCCTACTTTCTGCAGGGTTTTTATCATAAATGGATGTTGAATTTTGTCGAAAGCTTTCTGTGCATCTATTGAGATGATCATATGGTTTTTCTCCTTCAGTTTGTTAATATGATGTATCATGTTGATTGATTTGCGTCTATTGAAGAATCCTTGCATTCCTGGAATAAACCCCACTTGTTCATGGAGTATGATCCTTTGAATGTGCTGTTGGATTCTGTTTGCTAGTATTTTGTTGAGGATTTTTTGCATCTATGTTCATCAGTGATATTGGCCTATAGTTTTCTTTCTTTGTGACATCCTTGTCTGGTTTTGGCATCAGGGTGATGGTGGCCTTGTAGAATGAGTTTGGGAGTGTTCCTCCCTCTGCTATATTTTGGAAGAGTTTGAGAAGGATAGGTGTTAGGTCTTCTCTAAATGTTTGATAGAATTCGCCTGTGAAGCCATCTGGTCCTGGACTTTTGTTTGTTGGAAGATTTTTAATCACAGTTTCAATTTCAGTGCTTGTGATTGGTCTGTTCGTATTTTCTATTTCTTCCTATTCAGTCTTGGCAGGTTGTGCTTTTCTAAGAATTTGTCCATTTCTTCCAGGTTGTCCATTTTATTGGCATAGAGTTGCTTGTAGTAATCTCTCATGATCTTTTGTATTTCTGCAGTGTCAGTTGTTACTTCTCCTTTTTCATTTCTAATTCTATTGATTTGAGTCTTCTCCCTTTTTTTCTTGATGAGTCTGGCTAATGTTTTATCAATTTCGTTTATCTTCTTAAAGAACCAGCTTTTAGTTTTATTGATCTTTGCTTTAGTTTCCTTCATTTCTTTTTCATTTATTTCTGATCTGATCTTTATGATTTCTTTCCTTCTGCTACCTTTGGGTTTTTTTTTTTTTCCTTCTTTCTCTAATTACTTTAGGTGCAAGGTTAGATTGTTTATTCGAGATGTTTCCTGTTTCTTAAGGTAGGATTGTATTGCTATAAACTTTCCTCTTAGAACTGCTTTTGCTGCTGCATCCCATAGGTTTTGGGTCATCATGTCTCCATTGTCATTTGTTTCTAGGTATTTTTTTATTTCCTCTTTGATTTCTTCAGTGATCACTTTGTTATTAAGTAGTGTATTGTTTAGCCTCCATGTGTTTGTATTTTTTACAGATCTTTTACTGTAATTGATATCTAGTCTCATAGCGTTGTGGTCAGAAAAGATACTTGATACAATTTCAATTTTCTTAAATTTACCAAGGCTTGATTTGTGACCCAAGATACAATCTATCCTGGAGAATGTTCCATGAGCACTTGAGAAAAATGTGTATTCTGTTGTTTTTGGATGGAATGACCTATAAATATCAATTAAGTCCATCTTGTTTAATGTATCATTTAAAGCTTGTCTTTCCTTATATATTTTCATTTTGGATGATCTGTCCATTGGTGAAAGTGGGGTGTTAAAGTCCCCTACTATGAATGTATTACTGTCGATTTCCCCTTTTATGGCTGTTAGTATTTGCCTTATGTATTGAGGTGCTCCTATGTTGGGTGCATAAATATTTACAATTGTTATATCTTCTTCTTGCTTTGATCGCTTGATGATTATGTAGTGTCCTTCTTTGTCTCTTCTAATAGTCTTTATTTTAAAGTCTATTTTGTCTGATATGAGAATTGCTACTTCAGCTTTCTTTTGGTTTCCATTTGCATGGAATATCTTTTTCCATCACCTTACTTTCAGTCTGTATGTGTCTCTAGGTCTGAAGTGGGTCTCTTGTAGACAGCATATATATGGGTCTTGTTTTTGTATCCATTCAGCCAGTCTGTGTCTTTTGGTGGGAGCATTTAATCCATTTACATTTAAGGTAATGATGGATATGTATGTTCCATTTCCCATTTTCTTAATTGTTTTGGGTTTGTTATTGTAGGTCTTTTCCTTCTTTTGTGTTTCTTTTTTTGTTTTTTTTTTTTATGGTACACGGGCCTCTCACTGTTTTGGCCTCTCTCGTTGTGGAGCACAGGCTCCAGACACACAGGCTTGGCGGCCATGGCTCACAGGCCCAGCCGCTCCACAGCCTGTGGGATCTTCCCGGACCGGGGCACAAACCTGTGTCCCCTGCATCGGCAGGTGGACTCTCAACCACTGCGCCACCAGGGAAGCCCTCTCTTGTGCTTCTTGCCTAGAGAAGTTCCTTTAGCATTTGTTGTAAAGCTGGTTTGGTGGTGCTGAATTCTCTCAGCTTTTGCTTGTCTGTAAAGGTTTTAATTTCTCCATCAAATCTGAATGAGATCCTTGCTGGGTAGAGTAATCTTGGTTGTAGGTTTTTCTCCTTCATCACTTTAAGTATGTCCTACCTGTCCCTTCTGGCTTGCAGAGTTTCTGCTGAAACATCAGCTGTTAACCTTATGGAGATTCCCTTGTGTGTTATTTGTTGTTTTTCCCTTGCTGCTTTTAATATGTTTTCTTTGTATTTAATTTTTGACAGTTTGATTAGTATGTGTCTTGGCGTGTTTCTCCTTGGATTTATCCTGTATGGGACTCTCTGTGCTTCCTGGACTTGATTAACTATTTCCTTTCCCATATTAGGGAAGTTTTCAACTATCATCTCTTCAAATATTTTCTCAGTCCCTTTCTTTTTCTCTTCTTCTTCTGGAACCCCTATAGTTCGAATGTTGGTGTGTTTAATGTTGTCCCAGAGGTCTCTGAGACTGTCCTCAGTTCTTTTCATTCTTTTTTCTTTATTCTGCTCTGCTGTAGTTATTTCTACTATTTTATCTTCCAGGTCACTTATCCATTCTTCTGCCTCAGTTATTCTGCTATTGATCCCATCTAGAGTATTTTTAATTGCATTTATTGTGTTGTTCATCATTGGTTGTTTCATCTTTAGTTCTTCTAGGTCCTTGTTAAATGTTTCTTGCATTTTGTCTATTCTATTTCCAAGATTTTGGATCATCTTTACTATCATTATTCTGAATTCTTTTTCAGGTAGACTGCCTATTTCCTCTTCATTTGTTAGGTCTGGTGGGTTTTTATCTTGCTCCTTCATCTGCTGTGTGTTTTTCTGTCTTCTCATTTTGCTTATCTTACTGTGTTTGGGGTCTCCTTTTTGCAGGCTGCAGTTTGTAGTTCCCGTTGTTTTTGGTGTCTGTCCCCAGTGGCTAAAGTTGGTTCAGTGGGTTGTGTAGGCTTCTTGGTAGAGGGGACTAGTGCCTGTGTTCTGGTGGATGAGGCTGGATCTTGTCTTTCTGGTGGGCAGGTCCACGTCTTGTGGTGTGTTTTGGGGTGTATGTGGACTTACTATGATTTTAGGCAGCCTCTCTGCTAATGGGTGGTGTTGTGTTCCTGTCTTGCTAGTTGTTTGTCATAGGCTGTCCAGCACTGTAGCTTGCTGGTCGTTGAGCGAAGCTGGGTGCTGGTGTTGAGATGGAGATCTCTGCCAGATTTTTGCTGTTTGATATTATGTGGAGCTGGGAGGTCTCTTGTGGGCCAGTGTCCTGAAGTTGGCTCTCCCACCTCAGAGGCACAGCACTGATTCCTTGCTGCATCACCACGAGCCTTTCATCCACACATCTCAGAATAAAAGGGAGAAAAAGTAGAAAGAAAGAAACAAAGAAAGAAAGAAACGAAGAAAGAAAGAAAGAGAAAGGAAGAAAATAAAGTAAGATAAAATAAAGTTATTAAAATAAAACATCAAGGAAAAAATTTTTTTAAAGAAAAAAACAAAAGTGGACGGAAAGAACCCTAGGACAAATGGTGAAAGCAAAGCTATACAGACAAAAGCTCACACAGAAACATACACATACAGACTCACAAAAAGAGGAAAAGGGGAAAAAATCATAAATCTTGCTCTCAAAGTCCACCTCCTGAATTTGGGATGATTCGTTGTCTATTCATGTATTCCACCGATGCAGGGTACATCAAGTTGATTGTGGAGCTTTAATCCGCTGTTCCTGAGGCTGCTGGGAGAGATTTCCTTTTGTCTTCTTTGTTCACACAGCTCCCGGGGTTCAGCTTTGGATTTGGCCCCACCTCTGTGTGTAGGTCGCCAGAGGGCGTCTGTTCTTCACTCAGACAGGACGGGGTTAAAGGAGCCGCTGATTCGGGGGCTCTGGCTCACTCAGGCCAGGGGGAGGGACGGGTACGGAGTGTGGGGCGAGCCTGCGGCAGCAGAGGCCACCATGACTTTGCACCAGCCTGAGGTGCACTGTGCGTTCTCCCGGGGAAGTTGTCCCTGGATCCCGGGACCCTGGCAGTGGCAGGCTGCACAGGCTCCCCGGAAGGTGGGTGTGGATAGTGACCTGTGCTTGCACACAGGCTTCTTGGTGGCAGCAGTAGCAGCCTTAGCGTCTCATGCCCGTCTCTGGGGTCCGTGCTGTTAGCCGCAGCTCGCGCCTGTCTCTGGAGCTCCTTTAAGCAGCGTTCTTAATCCCCTCTCCTCGGCGCACCAGGAAACACAGAGGGAAGAAAATGTCTCTTGCCTCTTCGGCAGGTCCAGACTTTTTCCCGGACTCCCTCCCAACTAGCCGTGGTGCACCAACCCCCTGCAGGCTGTGTTCACGCCGCCAACCCCAGTCCTCTCCCTGTGCTCCAAGCCTCAGCTCCCAGCCCCGCCCGCCCCGGCGGGTGAGCAGAGAAGCCTCTCGGGCTGGTGAGTGCCGGTCGGCACCGATCCTCTGTGTGGGGATCTCTCCGCTTTGCCCTCCGCACCCCTGTTGCCGCGCTCTCCTCCGCAGCTCTGAAGCTTACCCCATGTACCACCCGCAGTCTGCGCCCGTGAAGGGGCTTCTAGTGTGTGGAAACCATTCCTCCACAGCTCCCTCCCACTGGTGCAGGTCCCGTCCCTATTCTTTTGTCTCTGTTTATTCTTTTTTCTTTTGCCCTACCCAGGTACGTGGGGAGTTTCTTGCCTTTTGGGAGGTCTGAGGTCTTCTGCCAGCGTTCAGTAGGTGTTCTGTAGGAGTTGTTCCACGTGTAGATGTATTTCTGGTGTATGTGCTAGTGTTGGAGGCTCTCCTGCAGAGGCGGGGGGCACCTGTGGCTCACCAAGGAACAAGGACACTGGCAGCAGATGTTCTGGGAAATACTCCTTGGCGTGAGCCCTACCGGAGTCCGCCATTAGCCACACCAAAGAGCCTGGATTGTCCAATCTTTTTTTTTTGGATTGTCCAATCTTTAATCAATGTCCAAAAATATAATAGGACACTTGTAAAAAATAGATGGAACCCATAATCTACAAGTGTTTCCAGATGTGTTTCTAATGCAGTCATTTATTTAATCATCCTGTGCTTCTCCAGAAGTATCCATTTCTAACTGAAAATAAAATTTTATTGCTATTTCTTAAATTTTTTTTCACACAGCACTTAGGAAGAAAATATCCTTTCAAATCTAATTTAAATATTATGTCCTGTTACATTGCACTAGTTTCCAGTCGTTACGATTTTAAAATTTTGTCATTAAAAGTGAGATTATTTGTTATGGAAATGTTTCTATTTTAATAAAATTTAAAGATACAGTATATTGAAAACCTTACAAAATGGTGCCTGTATACTTTTAAAAAGCAGGCTCCTAAAAGCATCTCTTTTTCCATTGATGAAGGTTTCTTGGATATATTGTCTCCTGTGATACTCACCAAAATGCTTTAAGGAAGGCAATATTTCACTTCAGAGATAAGAAAATAAAAGTTCATTTATGAAATTTTTTGCTGATAATGCTACATAGTGGCGGAAATGAAACTGCTTTCAATTTAAGTAATCAATGTAGTCACCTGATAAAAATCAGGGCATGTCTGCACATTCCTAATATGTGATAAGCGTACCCACCTTACTCTCTTGTATTTTGTAGCAATCTAATAGTAGATAGGACTGATTCTGCCTGTATATCCGGGTACTGGGCCCTGATGAGCCTATCCAATTAGCAAGGTCCCTTCTGCCTTGCCCGTGCTAGTGTTTCAGGGAAACCTTAACAACCTAGGCTTATGTAAATCAGTGCCTGGCATTCACCAGCCACAATGATGGAGGCTCAGGAATGGCCACTTGAGTCTACCAATCAGGTTGTCAGGGAGGGGGGTAAATTGCCCCCCTGCCTCTCTTGAGTTCTTGTGGCTGGACTAATCATAAAAGTAGCACAAAACAGATGAATGGGAGGCAAAGAAACATATCTTAATTTGTGAACACAGAGGTCTCATAGAAATGGGGGCTAAGAAGTGGCCAAAGAAGTCAGCTTTTACATATTTTCAGAAAAAGAAACAATGTATTTGAGAGGAATTGACAGGACAAAGAAACTTAAGTTTGGGTGGTTAATTAGTAAGGAATTGAAGCAGAGTTTGAGCTTGGATAATAAATTAGTAAAGAAGTAGCAAAATTTGTTTACATAGGCTTCTTGGCTCTGAATTCCCTGTCTCTGGAGATAAGAATGTCCTTGTACCTCCTGGTACAGAGAGGGCACCTTTCACAGGAAGATTTATTTCTTGCTTTAAGGGAGGGAGAGAGGAGGGTTAAAGTGTCCTTCTTGCATCCTCCATTTCTTAAGTAACTTTAATTCAAAATAATCAATATGCCATTGAGGTACTGGGGCCCAACAAGGTAAAGCCAGAGATTTCTGTTCAATGGATATAGAAGGGAATCTTGCAGTCTCTTGGGATATGGACAATGAAGTGTGTTGTTTCAGAAGCTAAAGGTAATCATCATGGAACCTAAAGAGCAAAGCTTAGTGTGATTTGACACCGATGAATACAGAGCAGAAAGAAACAAACTGGGTCCTTGCTGATGTAAGATGCATGTTGAATCTAACTAAATCTAAAGTCTGTCTGATCTGTGCACTTGCAAATTTCTATTCTGTTACTTGCTACTGATAATGGTATGTTATTATTTCTTGACTTAGGGAAAAAAGTAGTTATTCTTGTTTACAAAGGCATCTTAAAGTACTGTCTAATTCACAGTCACAGAGTTTTCATCATATGAAGATGATGGATGTTATTTTAAGAGTGTATCTTTTATTGATTTTTTTCCTTTTGATTCTTTGTAGTGGTACACTTGATAAGTAGCAGCTTTTTTTTTTTTTTTCAAATTAGTTGTTGAAGGTGGTGATAAAATTCCCAACTGCTCTTTCTGCCCTGATTTTAAGGAGCAGAGTTATACAGGAGCCCTACTTCCTGCCAGTCATTCTCACTAAACTCAGGAGAAAGCAGCCTCCTCTCAAGATATTTGCCAGCCTGCAAATTACAACCCAAAGCTCAGTTTGGTTGTTTAAAATGACAAAATGATCGATTGAGGCCAGTCAAATGCATACTTCCTCCTATTTAGAAGAAAAGCCAAGAATGAGCCATGCTGTACTGGACAAAATGATCAAGTGAAGTAGACAGTTAAGGCCATAAGCCACCTTTAAAAAGGTTAAAAGGAGCCAACGTAAAAGAATGGCTGATTTTCCCTTAAAGATATCAACACCTACAGGGGGCAGGGGGCATGGAAGGAAGGGAGACATGACAATTTCAAAATATCAGATTCATCACATCAGTTTCAAAATATTAAGATTGTGAAAATTCAGCTGCATCAGGCTTTCAAGAATCCAGTCAACAAAGAGATGTAAAATCTAGTAGTGATACACAGAATATATATATATGTATATATATATAGTGTGTGTGTGTGTGTGTATATATATGTATGAATTTGCAAATCACATTGTGCCACACTAAGTCGTTTTTGAGGGGACCTCAGCCTCACACCAACCATTATGTTTCTTTGGGCTGACTTTTGATATGAGCTCTTCTATTCCCAGTATTTGATCCTCATGCCACGCTCACTCTTCTTCTCTCTTCCTTCCTCCCTCTCTCTCTCATGCCCTCTTTTTGCCTAATTTCCCTATCTGAATTAGGTATTTCTTTTCACCCATTTAGTTGTGGCAACACAGGATCGGACACGGAGGGGTAAGGCAACGAAGTGAATGAAGGGGGGCATCATGCATTCAGGGTAACCTGCTAGTTTACAGTTTTTAAAGAATTTCCTCTCTGAAAACACACTCTGAACATTCCTTGGGGTGTGTGTGTGTGTGCACGCGCGTGCACGTGTGTGCGCTTGTTTGCCTCTCTAAAAATTATTGACCAGAGATTCTGATACATCTTGAAATGCAAATGTGCCTGATACATCTTGAAATGCAAATGCAAATGTTAGAAATGTAAATTTCTAACAATTAAGTTTAATTACACCTAAGTGTATAGAGCACACTGATGAAATTCTTTTGGAGCCCCTTCTGTCCCAAAGTTATCCCAAAGGAGATAAAGCCTTTAGGTCTAAACTTTGATGGGAGATAAAAGTCAGGAGACCACATCTGTGCTGTTTTGTTCTACTCATGAAGGTTCAATGGCTTCTTATTGTGACCAGACAGAGCCCATGTCCCTCTGTCCATCCCATACAGTATACAGTAGTATCCCTCCAGACACTGATAAGGCAATCCTCAAAAATTAGTTGGTGAGGGCTTCCCTGGTGGCGCAGTGGTTGAGAGTCCACCTGCCGATGCAGGGGACACGGGTTTGTGCCCCGGTCCGGGAAGATCCCGCATGCCGGCTGGGCCTGTGAGCCATGGCCGCTGAGCCTGTGTGTCCGGAGCCTGTGCTCCACAACGGGAGAGCCCACAACAGTGAGAGGCCCGCATACTGCAAAAAAAAAAAAAAAAAAAATTGGTGATGTTGGTATTGAAACAATATTTTGTGTTTATTGATAACTAAATCCCCATGTGTTTTTTAAAATTACAATCAATATTTTTTCTTCAAAATTCTATAGAATAACTCTCAACTTATAAGATGGAATGTTGCCATTTCACTTCTTGACATTTTTCTTAGAGTTACTACAGTTATATGGTTCCAATTTCTATTATCCCACCACCTTTTCTATTCTATCCTTTTGTTCCCATTCATCATTAATGTAGCCCAGAAATTCCATAATCCAGACTTTCAAAACATCTCTCTCAAACTTCCTCTTATACTAAGAAACACTTGGGGAGAGAGAATTTTCCCCCTCTACTCCTCCTGAGTTCTTGGGGCTGGACTAATAATAAAATTGACACAAGATAGATGAACAGGAGAAAAAGAAACAGATTTTAATTCATGCACATGGCATCTCATAGAAATGGGATGTTAGAAGTGATCTAAGTTTTAGACAAAGAAACAATAAATTTTAGAGGAATTGGAAGGAAGGACAAAGAAACTTAGTTGCCCAGTTAGTGAATAATCTAAACAGTTTGTGCTGAGGATAATATTGGTTTGTTTATATAGTTGTCAACTTAAAGAAGAGTTGTGAGTTTAAATGTATACTTTATTGAAGACTATGGTTTAGGAGACAGCCTCTCTTTAGCTCTGAGGAACTGCTCTGAAGATGTAGGAGAGAAGCCAGCTTATATATGATTTTTGGCTAGGAAATATGTGCAGTCAAACATACACCTTGGTAAAAGATTACTGCTAGTCACAAAGAACAGGTATCTCAAGTTAATGATTTTAGTGCTTTTCTAGGTATGGTAAGATGCAAGAATCTGGGTTCATTTTCATTAAAATTCTTCCCGAGAGAAGCAACCTAAGTGTCCATCGACAGATGAATGTATAAAGAAGATGTGGCACATATATACAATGGAATATTACTCAGCCATAAAAAGTAACAAAATTGAGTTATTTGTAGTAAGGTGGATGGACCTAGAGTCTGTCATACAGAGTGAAGCAAGTCAGAAAGAGAAAAACAAACACCATGTGCTGACACATATATATGGAATCTTATAAAAAAAAAAGTGGCTGTGAAGAACCTAGGAGCAGGACAGGAATAAAGACGCAGACGTAAAGAATGGACTTGAGAACATGGGGAGGTGGAAGGGTAAGCTGGGACAAAGTGAGAGAGTGGCATGGACATATATACCAAACGTAAGGTAGATAGCTAGTGGGAAGCAGCCGCATAGCACAGGGAGATCAGCTCAGGGAGATCAGCTCGGTGCTTTGTGACCACCTAGAGGGTGGGAGGGAGGGAGACGAAAGAGGGAAGAGATATGGGGATATATGTATATGTATAGCTGATTCACTTTGTTATAAAGCAGAAACTAACACACCATTGTAAAGCAATTATACTCCAATAAAGATGTTTAAAAAAAAAATTCTTCTTGAGATATACATCTAACTATCTATGGGGACTGTTTTTCCAAAGCAGGGAGTGCCTCATCTTGTTTTTCATCCTGAATTTCCTCAGGGTGCTCTGTCAGTCAGCAAACCCAGTGGCTAAAGACTTAATCCTTGTAGAACTGAGTGGTGAGCAACACTTTTTGTTTTTCTTTGTTTACTTAGCCTTCTTGGCCAAATTCCCCATCTTTGCAATAAGGGTCTCCTTTTACCTCCAGATGTAGGGAGTGCATCTTTCACATGAGAGATTTATTTCCTGCTTTCAGGGAGACAGAAAGGAGGGTTAGAGGACCCCTCTGGCCTTGGCCATTTGTTAAGTATCACAGTAACTCAAAATAGTCAATATATCACTGAGGCACGTTTTGGGGTGACCTACTCTGGGCCCCAACACTTGCAACTATTTTATTAGTTTACATCTTAGTTTGGGGATTAAGATATAGAGATCTGCTTATGCTGTGTGGGGAGCAAAATTTGCCCTCCTAAAATGAGTCTCTTTGCCATGCAGATTACTTTGAGCTGAAAACAATCAAGGCCTAAAAGATTCAGGAAGGATTTTTGACTTCCCCCTTACTGCCTAAAAGAATTTACATACAGGGCCTGTTCCTGGAATAGAGCTGTCACCAGAGGTATCTGCAGAAAATCTGGGCTAGGTGTGGTAGGGCAATCTCCTCAGGGCCTAGAGATCAGGGTCTACTCTGTGTCCCATCCTCTCTGCATGGCCTAGCAAACATTTGCTTACCAAATGTGTGCTTTTCCATCTCCATGTGAATTGCCTTCCTGCCCTTTGAAGTCCCAAACCACTAACCTCAACATTCTCTTTGTCTTTAGCTGAAGATGATGTTTAAGGTAAGGGCTCCAGCCATTTTGGCAAGTTACTCAGTTTTCCTGGGTCTTTGCCTTGTATATATGTTATTAAGCTTGTTTGATTTCCTGTTAATCTGTCTCATGTAGATTTAATTCTTAGACCAACCAGAAGAACCTAGAGGGTAGAGGAAAATGTCTTCCTTCTCCACAGTTGCTTCAAGCAAGGAGCAACTTGCTTCTGCAACAGTTGCACAGAGAGCTTTCATTCAGTAAAACGTGGTTCATTTTACAATAAATACATCAAATGGGGTCTATCATAAAGAATTCAGCTGGCAGCTCACACCACATTTGATCTGTACTCAGATTGATTCTACTTTGGTCACTGCCACCTGGCTCTTATGATGTTAGTAACTCTTGTGTTAGATGTCTAAACATTGTCATTGAGCATTGCATAGGGAAGGATTTATTATAAGCCAGGGCTATAATGAGAATGAGTCTCACATTCTGTAAAACAGAAACTAGGCTGCATGTCTGATGAACTTATAGCTCTAGTATGTAAATTGGAAATCAGAGTATAGGATTTGGTATTAGTTGCAAATGGTGAAGTACTACAAGAAAATGATGAACTCGGGAAAGGATTAACTTGCGACAAGCAGAAATAAAAGGAAAAGAGAAATGCTAGGAATCTGTGGGCTTGCAATGTGGCAAAAGGCATTTACCTGGCGATTTTGCCCCTCAGGAGACTTTTGGCAATGTCTGAAGACATTTTCGGTAAGCAATGTGTTGGTGGGTGTGTTGTTATTAACATGTAGTTGATAGAGGAGCATGGTGAAAACAAAAAAATGTTGCCCGCCATTCCAGTTCTACAAGGATCAAGTCGTTAGCCACCGCAGTCACTGACCTACAGTGTGCCCTGAAAGGAATTCAGGACAAAGAACGGGATAAGGCACTCTGCGCAAAACCAGCCCTTAGATAGTTCGATATATTTCAGGAAAACTTTCAATGAATCCAGATTCTCGCATCATCCCATTCATAGAAAGGATTAAAATCATTAGCTGAGATATCTGATCCTCATGACCAGCAGTAGCCTTTTACTGAGATGTATGCTTGAATGCACGGCTTCCCTAGCCCAAACCACATATATACTGGCCTCTCCACCTACCTCTTTGGAGTAGTTCCTCAGAGCTATCTGAGAGGCTGTCTTCCAGGCTGTAGTCCTGAGTAAAACACTAAATAAAACTCAACCCACAACTCTTACACTGAGCATTTTTTTTTCTAGTTGACAATAGGGAGAATGTCTTAAGGTTACCAGCTGTTTCTACTGCCTTTACCATTCAGTTGTATTTTGGAATTCAACAACATTAGGCTGACAGACTCTATCTTGATCTGCCACAAAAGGGTGTCCTTAAAATTTGATAAATCTGACAAAATTAGCACATTGGGAGGTAATCCAAGGCTTTTCCTCTAGAGAGTTGTTTTCAAACTGAGGGTCATGACCTATCATGGATCATGAAATCAATTTATATGCATATAGGTAAAGATTAATATTTATATAAAGATACACATACACATATACATGGACACATATATATGAAACTGGGTCATGATATAAAATTATATCCTACTGTGGGCCATGGTCACTGGGTCATTTGAAAGGTAATGTGAAGTCCACTCCAAAATAGAACGTAGCATTATCATGCCATTGCCTGTTTTAAGAAGGAACCAGTGAACAGAAGCGGAGTGGGCTTCTTAGAAAAATAGAGCGTGGAGAAGAAATTTTGTCAATAAGTCTGGTTAGTACTGCAAAAGGGAGAATACACTGGGGGAAAAAACAAGATAACAAAACAAAATCCAAGAACATTCTCTAGAGTATTGTTGTCTGTGAAAGTCTAGGAGGAGTTGACCAGTGCTTTTGGAACTTAGGGAAATATTACCTATAATCCATTCTGATTCTGGATTTACCAAGTAATCTTCTGAAGAAAATTCTGCTTATCTAGATAGTTTCCTTCTGGAAAGGGGTATCCTGGTTCAGGGACTAAGACATGCCCGTTGTTAGAGAGGCATCTTTCGCATTACAAATATAAAACTGTGGAGTCCAGGTTTATCTGTTTCTCACTTCTGAGAGTTTGTGCACGTCAGCTATTAGGAGATAGAAGATCTCTGGAGGAATAAGAACCTTCTAGCCTCTGGGCGGGAGAGACTCTTTAGGGTTTTATTTCACTGTGATCAGCAGATTCCGTGTTCAATTCTGACATTTCCTCTTCCTCAGCTGAGGTCAGGAGCTGAATGCTGAGTTGTAAGGACCCAGAACAAAATGCTACAAGACAGGCTCCGTAACACAAGTTTAGACCTGCTCCTTAGGAAGAAGATAATAGGATCAGGAAAAAAGCTGCTTTCATACAGACATGTATTTCAGTAAAAATCACCAGCTAACAAGTGATAGATCTAGTAATAGCATGACAGCTACCTCACAGCCCTCGGATATCTAGCAGCCTCCTGCCAGGCAGAAAAAAAAAAAAGTCACCTAATCCTGACAGATGCTCCTAGGTCAGTAAACTACAGATGGTGTTTAACGACAAAGTCCCTGGCTGAATACACTGCTTCCTATCTATATATACACTTCTCTGTGAGAAGTATGTGACATCCATACAAAAATCATGCTGAATAAAGGCCCAGGATCCTGGCTCTGAATGGATGGTTTGGGGAAAGTATCACTTGACCCTCTAACCCTCAATTTCTGCATCTACAAAACACAAAGGTGGGAGGAGGAGAGGAATAAAAATATTTTAAAAACGTACAGAATTGTAGGGATCCAATAAGATGATAGATACAGTGCACTTCGGACCATGCCTGACACGTAATAAGTCTCAGTATGATTTCAGTCTATATTTAATTCAATAAGAACTGAACCATGGCCATAAACTCATGACTCCTGAACTCATTCATTCATTTGTTTTATGGAACACTTCTCAGATGCCAGTCAGGGCCTTTCTACCTTCCAGAAGTTCACTTTCTATCGAAAGACATGCAAGTCAATAACTATAATCAGTATGATGGCACTCTAATTGTCCTTGTATAAACTGATATGGGAGTACAGACAGAAGGCTTGGAGAAAAGCTCCAGAAAATGAGGTTTCATGGTCTACTTCCAGTAGCACTCTTGGTACAAGGTACTTATGTAAAGCCCTAGAAGAGCAGAAGAAAAGACACACAGTTCCATCTTTCTACTCTTTCCCATCTAGAGATTCCTCGTCCTTTGTGAACATCTGCCTAGTATTTCTGGGAAAGGAAGGAGGGACATAAAGAAACTAATATCTGTTCAGCATCTTAGTATGCTAGTTACTTTATATGTAATTTAATTTTGGGGGTATAGAATTATATGACTTCAAATTAAAAAAAAATTAACCACATGGTAGCTATTGTGTTTACCTACTTGGCCAATTCCCTCTATTCCCATCCTTCTGGAGACGGGTTCCCCCTCTCTGAAAGTAGAGGTATACCCTTTGGCTCCCAGTAATTGATTGATTGGATAGAAAAGAATGGAGTATTTGGAATCATTTCCCTGGATATTTTTGTTGGAGAATAAGGAATGGCTCACATTTACCTTTTGGCCATGAATTCCAAGGCTCAGAACCACTGGTTTCCTCTGTCCCTTCCATGTTGTGGGATGCAAGATAAAGAGAGGCAAAAGAATAAAAGATGGAGAGAAACGACCATTCCAATAGTATCAAATCCCCTATTTCAGTCCCTGAGACTCCTGAGTCAGACCTAGTATCTTTGTCTCCTACTTTCTGTGAAGCATCAGTATCTTTCCATTCAATTTTTTTTATTAAAAAGTTGATTTTCTAACAACTGCCACTGAAATAGTCCTGAATAATGCAGATTCTACAACTGCTAAGAATGAAGCTTAAATTTGAACTCAGGCCTGCTTAACTGCACAGCCTGTGCTCATGTCCCTATACTGGAATATTCTACAGGTGTGTGACTCTTTGAATTTCTCACCATGGTTTGCCCCTTGAGGAGCAATTCGTTCAGTTCTTTTACTCAAAGCCCGTATACTTGTCTAGATGGTACTGAAGTGAGTGATGGGAACATTTATTCTCAACCCCAGGGAGAAATAGAAATACTTTGAATCAATCAAAGGAAGACAATATAGAGCATTGTCTATGTGAGCTCTGATCCTCTTCTGCCTCAGTTCAAATTCTGGCTCATTAGCTCTGTAGCCTTTCTCAAATTTTCCTCATCTATAAAATGGGGATAATAGAACCCACCTCATACAATTGTTGTGAAGATGAAATTAATTAGTGCCTTTAAAACACTCCAATAATACCTTGTACATGAAAGTTGCTCAATAAACATCAGTTATTATTATGATTACTGTCATCATATTATTATTGTGAACATAATATTTTGTTTCTCTGGGATGAATGCCCCATAATACAATTGTTGTAATATGGTAATTGTATGTTTCTTTTGTAATAAACTGCTATCCAGTTTTCCAGAGTAGTTGTTTGATTTCTAAATTCCCACCAGCAATGTATGATGATAGAGCTTCTCCACATCCTTGCCAATATTTGTCATCATTTTTTACTTTCAGCCATTCTGGTCAGTGAATAGCGATATCTCATTGTGCTTTTAATTTACATTTCCCCAGTGGCAAATTATATTGACTGTCTTTCATGTGCTTATTTGCCATCTGTATGTCTTCTTTGATGAAATGCCTATTCATGTTTTTTGTCCATTAATATTTCTTTTACTGTTGAATTTTAAGGGTTCTTTATATATTCTAGATATTACTCCAATTTTACCTCTTCTTTTCTAACTTGGATGACTTTTGTCTCTTTTTTCACTTAATTGGTCTGGCTAGAATTCCCAGTACAATGTTGAATAAAAGTGATGAGAGTGGGCATCTTGTTTTGCTCCTAATCTTAGAAGAAAAGCTTTCAGCTTTTCACTACTGAGTATGTTATCCGTGGCTGAGACAATTCTATATCTTACTTACAATGCTGTATGCCTTTTATATTTTTCTTCTGCCTTATTATAGTGGCTGGAGCTCCCAGTATTATATTGAATAAGAGTAATGGAAATAGACACTCTTGTTTTATTCTAATTACTAGGCAAAGACCATTGAGTCTTTCACCATTTCACCCCTCTCTTTATAAGGACAATTGTTAGATTAAGCTCTCATGGGTAATATGCAATAATCTCTCTATGTCACATCTTAGATCTTTAATCACATCTGTAAACTCACTTTTACTATGTTAAGTGACATATTCACAGGTTCTGGGATTGGGACATGGATATTTTGGGGAGCAGTTGTTCAAGTACCACAATATCTATCAGTTTTTGTCTTGTGTATTTTGAGGCTCTGCTCTTTACTGTGTATATATTTAGAACCATTATGTCTTTCTGATAGATTATTCTATCATTATTTAAACTCTCTCTTTATATCTAATAACTTTCTTTGCTCTGACGTCCTCTTTATATGCTATTAATACAGCCAATTTTTAAAATTTTAATTCATCTTTGCATGGTCTTTTTCCATTCTTCTATTTCTTTTTTTTGTTTGTTTTGTTTTGTTTTTCTGTCCTTTTATTTCAACTTACCTGCGTTGTATTTCAAGTGAGTTTCTTGTGAGTAGCACGTAGTAGGGTTGTGTGTATGTGTGTGTGTGTGTGTGTGTGTGTCTGTGTGTGATTTATCCACTCTGCAATTTTTGTCTTTTGATTGATGTACTTAAATCATTTGCATTTAAGGTAGCTATTGATATACCATGATAGTTATTAATTCTACCATTTAATTGTTTTGTTTTGTTTTGTTTCTTCTAGCTCTTCTTACTCTGTTTCCTTTCTTGTATTTCTGCAGGCTACTTGAAAGTTTATTCAGATTCCATCTTTATTTAGTTATAATGTTTTTGAGTATATCTCTTTGTATACATTTCACAGTGGTTGCTCTGGCTATTACAATATGTATTTGTGACTTATAACAGTGTACTGGTGCTAACATTTTATCACTTAAGTGAAATGTGAAAACTTCACTTTCATTTAGAGCTTTTTATCTTCCCCCACTTTTAAATGCCATTGTCTTGAGTATTAAATTTTGTTTCAACTATGAAATATGATTTATAAAACTCATAAAGGGAAAGCATAGTGTATTGTTTCTACTCCTATGTTTGCTCTATTGTTTCTTCCTCTCTCTTGATGCTTCAGGATTCTTTTTTTAAATCATTTCTTTTCTACTTAAAATTCATTCTATCAGTCCTTTAGAGTAGGTTTGTTAGTGAAAAATTCTTTAGCTTTTCTTTGCTTTGACCAATTCCCTCAGCTTGATTCTACCCTTCACTCTTGTAGCTCTTGGTGGTGTGGGGATTCTCAGCCCCAGTACAGATGAACACTTGCCCTGCTTTCTTTTTATTAGTGATTTCCCTTTTTTGTTTTGGGGGAGCAATGAACCTACTTGAGTTTCCTTTTGCTGCTAGGTTGGGGATCAGGAAACACTGATGTGGGTCTTCTGTTGTATAGAGAGCTATAAGGTGCCCTGCCACTGAGTTGTTCAATCCTGGATTTTCATCCAGTTCAACTTCTCCTTATCCCTTTCAGATTCCTCCTTTGGTTCTCGCTTATTATTTGCATGTTTTATAGTTATAAAGAGGAAAAGCTGGGAGATATGGGTCTGCACCATCTTCAGAGGACCAGAAGTCATAAATTGAATTTTGACTCAAGGTCCTTACAAGTTTAATGATGACCAATACTAAAACAAACAAACATACAGCTGGAAATGTCTTGGATTCAGACTCATGCGGAGTCCTTAAACTCCTGTGGTTGATATACAAACTTAATGGAAAACAGGAGGGTTCTCAAGAGTCTAAAAGACACTGACAGTAGGGTAATGTTGTCTTCACCAAAATTTTTTATATAAGTTTACAGGTGCCTTAACCTTATTCCCACATAAAAATTGCAAAGTTTATCTTCATTGACCATTCTGATCTTTATTTTTTCTTCTGGGTGATGTTCTTTTCTTTGTGCATGAAGTCTTTCTGCTATAGCAAGCAACATACATGAGTATAAGCTTCTTAGGCAAATTCTCGTCAGTGATGTATGTTTCAGATAGTGATGTTCCCTTTGCTTTTCTCCTTAGAATGCTTGTATTCCATATTGTCTCCATTAATTGTGTGGTTGACTGTAACCCATTTGATTAATTTAAGCAAAGATATTAGCTTAAATTATGCTTACCTTTAAGCTAAGGTATTAGTTCAAATTAGCTTTAATTATGCACACATTATGCTTCCTAGAAAATATTTGCATATAAAAACCCTTTTTAGTGTCTCAACCACAAAGATAGTTAATGTAGATATTTAATACTTTGTGACTGGATGGTGGGCAAAATGTTTTGGGCTTCTGTTTTCTTATTTATAGAGAAAAGAGTTGAACTAATTGACATATAGAGTTATTCCAACATTATGATTCTAATGGAATAGGTGTGAATGTACATAATTAATCATGTCATTCTCCCCATTTCTGCAATGAAAGAAAAACCCATTATCTCCTCCAGATTAAATTATTAATGATTAAGGAAATGTTTAACCATGTTGCATCTGGCAAGGATTTGTCAAATATATGCATCTGAGATATATTGTGGACTCAGCTGCTATATTCATCTGGTTGGAATAAATAGATATATGGGGAGACAAATGATCCTCTGTGATTTAAGAATATTTTATGTCTTTTATTTTGCTTCCTATCTGCGTACATAACTACATTACACAGTTAGAATATGCTTTGCCACAGAAAGAACATGTTGCAACATATATCCTATGTCTCATGCCATTGGTACTTATTGTTTGCTAATAAAATATTAAGGAGTTGCTAAGTTTTTGGCTTTGTCCACTAAATCTCAGGGATGCAGGAGATTTATTTACTAGTATTGGGTCTCATAGTAATTAAAGATTAATCAGTAGTCTTATTCTATTAATTTAATTGATTTTATATACTCTTATCTTCGCATTTTTTAGTTAAAGGTGATAAAAAAGAAGGAAGAGGAAGCGAGAGGGAGAGAAACATAATTAGGAAAGAGATAGACAATTCTGTCTACTCAGAGCAAAACCAACCTTGACAAGTTAAACAACTGAGCACAATTTTCTACCTATGAAGTGCAAGAAAAATGAGGTAGAAATTCAAGACTCCAGTGAATGCTCAATAATTATTTCCATTCTCTTTTGCGATGGGGTTAAATTTGACATAAATGGGAAATAGAGAGAACAATATTTATCTTCCTTTGTATTCCTCATCTAATTTGGGGCTTTAGGCTATGTGATCTAGACTATAGATCTGCCTCTATCCGTGACCTACTTTCTTTCAGCAATGCAGAATTTCTCGGTTTATATGACTCGATTTTGTGCAACCACAGGGATTACAAATGATTAAGACATAGTCACTAGCACCATGATGATAAGCTGTTTCTTCAGCAACTGCAGAAACAGCAAGGGGGAGAAAATGATTGAGTATAACTAGATATTTAGAGAGGATTTTGAGCTTTTATTGAGTTCTCAGTTTCTCTCTTCATGCAGTTGTACAAATATTTAATTGCATTTTCCCCTTCTCTGAATTTTAATATTTTTATTTCCCAGAGCTAGAGTGATTTCTGAACATCACATTCCACTTTTGCACAGATAAAAGCTGTTTCACAAAGTTCTGTGGAAAGATTATTGCTTAATATTCTCTCAGTTTTTATAGAATGCTGGGACAGAGTGGATAAAAGTAGCTAAGATTGTTTTTCATATCTTTAGCTAATATTTTATGGTGTACTTTGTTTTGCTGTCATACTGTTGGCTGCATGACATTATAAGCAAATCCTTTTTTTTTAAGTCAAATTTTTGTAGATCTTATCATTCCAAGATATTTACTTTATTAACAAGACTATGTTTTGCATACTGGTCTCCAATTAAGGCACTCTGAATATTTATTTAATTGTAAACTGTTACCAAGAAGATAATGACACCAACATAGAAATAACCTGAAGTGTGCCACTTTTTGACAGTAGTGTATAGTCTTTCTTTCTCTCTTTATACATGCTTTTAATTGACATACTAGTTTTTAAGATTTGTACAATGAAGTAGTTTAATTTATTATTAAGAAGACATATTATAGATATATAGAGACAAGAAGCAGATTACATTTTCCATCCAACTAAAATTATTTTTATTGTCACATATGAACTTCTGTTTACTATCCACGTGCATACACATTTTATAGAATTGTAGTCACTATGCACAAGGCTTTTCTGCTTTTGAAATAATATAATAAACATATCTCCTCTTGAGAGAGTCTATAATCATGAATTCCAACCTTATTCTCTCCTGCTATTCCATAATTTACTAAGCCATCCCCTCTTTTAATTTGATATTTTCCTCTGCTGTAAATTTTCACTTCTGGAAATTTGTGTTGTTTCCTATCCATCTGCTATCTATGATCTTTATATTTTTATAGTAAAGAATATCTTATTATATGATCTTGCACATGTATATATGTGTGTGTGCATGTGTGTGTGTGTGTGTGTGTGCACTTGAGTGTTTGTATTTTCTGTTCAGTTATTTCTCTATGATGAATTTGTCATAGTAGAGTTACAGGGCCAACAACTATAAATCCGTATGTCACTATTACTGTGCTATTTTAGCAATTTTTCCTTAAAATATGTATACATATTTTAAAATGTTTGTTAAAATTGTATGATTTTGGATGTGTCTACAGTATATAAAAAATATTATTATTTGCAGATGTAATGTGAGAGTCTGGCTCAATGTCAGTATATGTGAAAGTTCCTAAATTTTTTTTTGACTTAGAATATCCATCTCCCAATTTTTATTTTCTTTATTAAATATGTACTTCATCATTAACTAAAGAATCAAAAAAATCAAGTTTTAGACGTTTTTGAAGAAGTTTTTCAGATTCTTGTTTCTACTTGTTTTATATGTGAAGAGATTCACAAGCTTAGGAAGAAAAAAAATATGCTTTTAGCAAAGTGTGCTTCAACCCTTTATCCTGTTCTGAATATTCTTTATCCTATCAACAGTTTTGCTATAAATAATCTTTCAGAAAGGCATTTTTATAGGAGGCTGGCTAACTGAATGTATACCTGTAAGATCAGTCGAGGCATTTTTATTGCTAGGCAGTAAAGGCTTTGTTGTTGCTGTTCTTTATCCACATTGTAGTGATTCAAGAGTGTCTAGAATTATATTTTACCATTTGTGGAAATTTTGAAGATTATAAAAATGAGCCTATCCACAACATGTAATTAAATTTTGGCCTCATTAATAGTTTACTAGCCTTTATATGCACTGAGGAAGGCAAATAGATTTTATCTTACGAACCAAGTCAGCTCAATTAGTTGTGTGGTTGAGAAGGACAGAGAAGACCCATCTTGTTCAGCAGGAAAAAAAGGCTGACATGCTGAGATTGAATGATTTGCCTCATATGTCACTGGAATGCGGTGGGTATATACTTGCCATGTTCCAGGACTTGGATGTTTTTATACTAATCCTTCCTATTGGTCGATGTAGATCAGCTGGTGCAGAAATATGAAGAAAGGTGTATGAGCTACTTATAGTTTGTAATTCTCTGGATAAATTATTACTTAGTAAAAAAAAAAAAAATTAAGCCTACCAGGCTATGCAGCAGAACCTTGCTGTCCAAATATTCTCATTTATAGGGCTATGAACCAAATGCTGCTAGATCTAGATCTCACAAGCCTATAGGTCCAAGTGAAGTCAGACCTACCTCCATTTAAATTGTGCCAGTTCTCACCACTCACTTGTCTGACTATGGAAGTGTAGAACAATGGAAGAAATATCATCACCTAGGAGACATTTAGGAGATGTGTAAAAGGCTATCTGGTTCACACAAGGATTCGTAGGTGTCACCCAATTAGGTAGGTAGGGATTAGAAATTCTAGAAGACTGAAATGCAAAGGGTAGTTCTGTGTAACAAAGAAATCTCGCATGTCTACAGAAATCTCCAGTGCCCACAATGAAAACATCCTAAGAACTGGACAGGAAGAGTCCTGCTCATATATCACAAGCACAAAAAACAAATGTAAGAATTTAGGGGTGCCTCTTTGACTCTGTATCCACATAGCTTTTATAACCCTAAATGTCTCCTTTGATCAGGCACCAGGAAAACACTTGTCTAATGTCTTCAAAACAAAGGATGATTATATGTGAATGTTGTGAAGATTTCTGGGAAGTGTCACTGCTAGAAGGAGTGCAGGGAGTATTTGAGAGACATTAATGCTTACACAGAGAAAAGAAAAATTAACTTGTCAAATTTGCTCTTTCCGGTGGCATGAATGCAATCAATTCCTGCATAATTAAAAACTATTTGCAAGAAGTGCTGAGTACTTCTTGTTTCTCTCCATCCTCCAGTTTGTGTCCAGAGTTATTCACAAATTTATGTTATGTTCTGAACACTTGCACTTGACTATATAGGAAACAATTTTCAATGTTAATTAATTCATATTACTCTTAAATCTGTTTATTTGAAGGGTTAGATGAAATATACAAGAAACAAGATATAAATTTTTTACATTGGCCACAAAATAAACATTGAATGCTAAACGTTGAGAATAGTTTTATTTTATAAACTTACTGACAGTTAAGCTAATTAAGTAAATTTTCTACTTTACTTACATATATGTGATTTGAAGTTAAATATTAATTATATAAATATGTAGTTTACCTTTTAATTTAATAATACATTACATAAAACTTCTTTGGAAAACATAAATTTTAAAAATTCCAGTAACTTAAAAGGAGGTCAGGGCTTCCCTGGTGGCACAGTGGTTGAGAGTCCGCCTGCCGATGCAGGGGACACCGGTTCGTGCCCCGGTCTGGGAAGATCCCACATGCCGCGGAGCGGCTAGGCCCGTGAGCCATGGCCGCTGAGCCTGCGCATCTGGAGCCTGTGCTCCGCAATGGAAGAGGCCACAACAGTGAGAGTCCCGCGTACAGCAAAAAAAAAAAAAAAAAAAAAAAGAGGTCATTGTTGAGAAGGGGACTTAAATATTAATAAAGGCTTTGTCCTTAAATCATTGAATAATGAATGTATCACTCACCCATATTTAGTTGTAATTGCATAGCTTAGTAGTGCAAAAACTAGAAAAGAAATGAAATTTGATTGTGAGATTTGAGACAACTTTTAATAGGTTTTGAATCAAATAATGCTAAATTGTCTGAAATACATGAAACACCAACTTTCATTAGTAAATATTATTTTAATATTTTATATTTTCATCATATATTTTCATATTATTTACAGGAAATGATGAAAAATCTATGCTGTGAAAATTATATCAAGTTTATATATTTGTTTGTAGGTTACTTGTTATTCTCATTCTTACTTCGACACTATCTCTAGAGGTCTACCACACAGAACTTCTATGAGTCTTTAATTACTATTTAGTTTTCTAATTCATTCTCCAAATCCAGTAATGTCCTGAAAGAGATAGTCTCCAATGATTTGTAAATACTAAAGAGTGAATATACACCTCAGCATATGGAGGGATAGAAAGCAATTATGTTTTTTGTCATAGTTTCTCATAGGGAATTATTTTGACACGGGTATAAATATGACCTGGTTTATATGCAGTGATATCACATTTCCTCAGTTTTTTCTACTTCAGAACGGCCTGGCTCACATAGTATGCCTACTTTAATTAAAGTTATTGCCATTTTATCTTGAGCAAGTGTTAGGATGGAGTTGCTGTTTATGAAGATAGAACTGTAGGAAGAATTTGTATTGATGTGGAGAAAAATAATAGTACAGATTTTAGACATGTTAAGATTGAGATGTCTATTAGGCATTTGATTTGCACAGATCTAGAGCCCCATCTCATATACTCTTGGCCTTCCTTTTACTTCAAGCATTGATATGACAACCAGCTTCATGTAGGGATTACCTGGTAGGCTCTCACCTCAGATATACCATGAATTCTTACTTCCGGGGTTCTCTGATGCTGGATATGGGACATCTGACTCCTGCCCAATTGTGAGGAACCTGAAATTGTGAGGAACCTCATGCTGCAACAATTGACAAATTAAGGATGGGAATCAGTGGACATATGGACTCCTCATATTCAGATGGATAATTTTGAGGCATGATTTTAATTGCATAATTTTAAGACCTATAGAAATTCTTGGCAGAATTAAAGGCTAGTTGACTTTAAACCTTTTTGGAGGCAAAAACAAACCTTAAATGACATATAGCTACTTATAATCCTTATTTGTCCACTTAGTATTCTTTTTAATACTCTTAAATTATATTTTTTTAAGGTTATATTTAAGTTAAAAAGAGTTTTCACCAGTGGAAAGAAACATTGCTAACATTGTTCTTCACATTAAACTATCAAATATCCTATGGTTATATAATAATAGTTTTTTACCCACTGTTATATGAATTATAATTACATTGTGTACCTTTTCATTAGCCTATATGAATCTTTGTATTAGCCTATATGAATCTTTGTATTTAACCGGGTTTTAAATGTGTCTTGTGTGTAACTGGATTTGTTGCATGGATCTTGTATATACTTTTATTTGCTGGACTTTTGTGATAAAATAAATGTTGAATCTTTAATATAAAAAAAAGGAGGGTTCCTATAGACATCATCGAGTTGAGCCTTGATTTTTTTTGTATCCAGTTTGTCAAGCTCTGACTTAGTTGGACTGGGCAGACCACTTATATTTAATGTGGTTATTGATAAGTTTGGGTTGAAACACAATGTTTCTCAAATAGACCTTTGATTACAACATCTACCAATAGTTTGAATTGTTGTGTTAATACTAAATAGTTATGAAATCTGTTGATTCAGTTGGAAAAAATGTTAGCTAAAATATTTTAGAGTTCTAGCAAAGAAATTATTTTCCTCACATTTCAGCCAATTCTAACATTTTATACTCAGAGATTACAACATACTACAGTAAGAAAATAGTTCTTTTAGAGATCTGTGTTGCAATTTTACCACCATCTGTTTTCCTAAATGTTTGAGAAGCAGAGTGCTGTTTTCTTATTGCATACACCTGTGGTTTTCTTCTGGCGTTGGTCTGTATTTACATAATATCCACCTGAAAATGCAGGCTCTGTAATATCTATCTAAACTTAAGCATTATGGGGATAGTATAGAAAACCATTCAACTACTAGATTGCATTTTCTCCTTTCCCAAGAAGATGGGTTTTGTTGTTGTTGTGTGGGCAGCTTTGTTGATTATCTTCTCCCCTTGGGTTTCTGTGCCACAGTAATTCTTAAAAAAATACCTCTGACTTACACAGAACTATGAATTGCAAAAGACTGAAACTTAAGAAGATATGCATACTTCCTATCCATAAAAAGTTCTCTAACTAGATAGCTGAACATTGCATGTAATATTGGCATGCTAATAAAATAGACATTAAGGACAGAAAAAGCTGAAATCTGATTACGCATTCCAGTTGGCTTCTCCCTATGTAAAACTGAGAAAGTTTTAGGAGAGCAAGATATGTTCAGTATTTCCATTTCACCTTCATAAAATAATGTTCTTCTACTAGAAAAGCTATTAAAAATGACCAAATAGAAAACTTTCAATGGGATATTAAAATTTTGACTTTTTATGTATTAGCTTTTCCTGTCCCAAAGATTAGTGCTTTTCATCTACTAGTTTTGCTATGTACAATAGTTCATCATTTTTAGTCATGTGTGAGTAGGCCTTTCAAAGCTCATTTTTCCAAACAGATATATTAACATTTAATAAAAAGATTAATTCTTTCTGGTTTGGGCGTTCTATTTTGGCAAGGAATTTTGACCTTGTAAGATTGTTTTCTTCCTCATTTTTTTCTGGCTATTCTTGCTATGTTTGTCTTCTATTCTTTATATGTTGCTTTTAACCTCAAAGCTAATGTAATATTGATTTTCTCCTGAAGTTATGTTTTGTTAGAAATTAGAAACATTTTTCAGATCAAATGATGTACTCATTTTTACCTGTGAGACATTGAATGAGATGAATTGTTAACATGATAGAATATCTAGGAAAATTTATGATCCCTGTCATTATACTGTAGTAACAGAAAAATGGGTAGGAAGGGCAATTCAGCTGTCAAAATTTTACATCAACACTTGAAATCAGTCAGGTAACTTGAAATTCAGTGCCAATTGTGTTTTATGCAGTTTCTTTACCCTTAATCATAAATGGTTCAAAAAATGATGGAATTAGAATAGAGACTGTACAGGCTGAAGTGAATTCCTAAGTTACCACTTTTAGATGCACTGCCAGGTATTGGTATCATAATTGCCTAATGTTTCTTTGTATATAATTCTTGGATCCCATTCTGAATCTTTAGGATTCCTCTGCATTTCATCAATTCTATAAACATCTATTGTGCAGCTACAATTCATAAAGACCTGCAAAATAAAAAACAAGTAAAATGCAGTTGAGGGGAAATACTTCTGCCTTTCACCTCATGAACACTACAATCATATGCTCTGCCATTTTGGGCCACACATTTTTCATCCCTTCAAAAAAAAATAGTAGAACATAAGGCATAAGAATGTGCATTTTTTGGAATTAGATAGACAGTTCTACTCCTTATATTTATAGGGTTCTAGATAAGTAGTACCAACGGCGGTACTAATAAGCTATGTCTAGATGTTTAAAAGTTATAAAATTTAAAACTGTAAAGAGTTATAAATTATTAAATACAATATTTCTTTTGCTTCTATTTTGAAAAATGTGCCTTCTTGATTACCTGGAAGCTCAGGTTTTTATTTTAAATATTCAATCAGAGTAGAGTTCTGAATAAAAATAGGACATCCCAGGGCTTCCCTGGTGTCGCAGTGGTTGAGAGTCCTCCTGCCGATGCAGCGGACATGGGTTCGTGCCCTGGTCCAGGAAGATCCCACATGCCGCAGAGCGGCTGGGCCCGTGAGCCATGGCCGCTGAGCCTGCGCGTCCGGAGCCCGTGCTCCGCAACGGGAGAAGCCACAACAGTGAGAGGCCTACGTACTGCAAAAAATTAAAAAAAAAAAAAAAATAGGGCATCCCAGAGTCTAGGCCACTGGCCTCTAGACCTTGGTCCCCAGGCTGCAGTCCGCTTACCTTTGCTAAGTCTCTTCTCCATCTTGTAGCAAGGGAGTCTGAGTGACTATCTCAGCCTGCGCATCCCTGCAGAGCTGCTCTTGATCACTCTTCAGGTTTAGGGTTGCCCACATTGGAAGTGTGTACATGGTTGAGGGGAGCTGAATTTCTGGGAGTGTTCATCTCTCGGCCTCATGACCTTGTGGCCCATGGAGCAGTGCATGTCAGGAGAAGGCAAAGTTCCTCTGAAGCGCAAGCTCCAGATCAGGAGCCACACTGGCCTAGTTCCCAGCTTGGTATTGTAGGTAGACTTAACCTTTAAATCTTTCTTCTTCTCAGTTATCAGTTGTGTGTTCTTTAGTTTAGAGCCAGAGTGCCTGCACTTGAGTATCCGCTTCATGACTTAACAGTTGTGAAATTGGGAATATTATATAATCTCTCTTTCTCTCAGTTTCCTCATCTGCAAATGTGGGTAATAACGATCTCTAACTAAAAGGATTGCTTTGAGAATTGAGTTGATATTTATGGAGTGCTTAAAAGAGCTCCTGGCACACTGAAAATACTTGATAGCTAATTGTTAAAGAACTAAAATAGTTTTCTTAGCTGTAAAATGGGAATTTTAATAATGTCTTTATCATAAGGAGTTGAAAAAATCAGTAAGATAATGTGCAGAAGTGTTATTCCAATGCTTGACACAAAATAAGGGTAGCAGATTGTTAAATAATGGAGTATAAAGAAGTAAAAAATATATAGCTCTAGAAATATACATCATAAGATTAAAAATTAGAGCCTTTTTGGGCTTCCCTGGTGGCGCAGTGGTTGAGAGTCTGCCTGCCGATGCAGCGGACACGGGTTCGTGCCCTGGTCCCGGAAGAACCCACATGCCGCGGACCGGCTGGGCTCGTGAGCCATGGCCTCTGAGCCTGCGCATCCGGAGCCTGTGCTCCGCAACAGGAGAGGCCACAACAGTGAGAGACCCACGTACCGCAAAAAAAAAAAAAAAAAAATTAGAGCCTTTTTGCATTTTTATTGTTCTTTAGTATGTATTTATTTTTCTTTGACAGTAAGTGATGCTGTGTTTGTCTTGGCATTGTAAGCTTGAACATATAAATATTCCAATATAATAAATTTACATTGTTTTTCATAACCATTAATCCAAGAAACTGGGAAGTATCACTTCATATTTGCCATTATAAATTAATCCATTCTTGTAGTTGATAAATGTTTGTTACATGCCCTAATTGTACAAAAGTACTGAGCACTTAACTTCATAGTTAACACTGGGACTAGTACGATATCATCAGTCAAAAGCATGCATTCACTTTGTTTTTCTCTAAAACAGTCTTCTACCCAGAATGACCAATACATGATGAATTAATTTTATCTTCACAATAAAATGTGTACAGAGGTTAAAATGGTAAATTAACATACACATCCACTGTATTCTTTTTGGAAATTGCTTTCGGTATGAAAATAAGAGATGACAATTTTCTTTTCTCCAATATTTCTTTATTTCTTAAAAAAAAAAAAAGAAAGTTTTTAACACTACTCAAAGCCAAGAAACAGTAGATGTGATCCTTGAATTTAGATAATGGAAGATGGCAATGTCTCCTTAAAGTTTCTATAATTGTTCATTTACACTAAAATGAGTGGAAACATTCACAAAATGGTCTCTAAAGCTGTACATAGTCTTCAAAATATGGTATTCAGATTACTGACACTCTAAGATTAAAATTTATTCATAATTCACTAGAGATAAAATGTTATACAGTCATTTATGGCTATTTTGGGAGGAAAAGCCTAATTTTGAAACAGAATTTACCTTGGATAATGGTTGCTGAATATTTAAATGATTCAACAGTGTAAATTATTAGTAAGGTTGTTGTAACATATTAATTTTACATATATATAAAGATGCGCTTGCCTTTAAACATTAAGTGATTTTAGTTATTCATAGTTTAATGGTCTTCATGCCAACTGTTGTGCCCAAACTAGAAAACATATATAGATTTGCTTTGAATCTCCAACTTCTTTTGAGAGTCATCAGTCAAAAGGTGAACATATAGCATTTAAAGGTATGAAGTATTCTAATTGTGGTAAAGATAAATTTGAGACAGAGAGTTTGTTTCTAGTTTCTATTGACTTGAATCTTAATCTGATACTTTATGAAAAGGCTAACCTTTCAGTTAAATTTATTAAAAGCATGAATGTATGCTTTTAAGTTTAAACATTTTAGCCATCTTGCAATTTTAAAATAACTCAAATTTTAGACATGTTCAGAAATACTATGAATAGAATAGAATTTAGAAAAAATGTGGCATCACATTTTTATCAAGCATAGACAATATGCTAAGTATCACTGTTTTCATTTACACACTTGGAGTAAGAATATTATCACAATGTATATTTTAAGAATTAAATATAATAGTTTCAAGCGCTTAAACCTACTATAGTGCTCAGTAAAATGTTAATACCAAATCCACTCACCATGTAACAGCCTCTTATTTCCAATAAATCTATATCTACTTCTTTTTGGTGTTTTAGGTTTTGTCTGTGTGTCTGTCTCATCTCTCTTTCTCAAAATATTTTGGTTAATTATAGAATTATAATATTTATAACACATGTAATATATTACAATATATTATAATTGTAAAATCACAGCCTTTCGTTATAACCACTGTATCTTCATGTTTTTAATTATTTAAATCTAAACTACAATACATTCATTAAAAAAAAATTATGGGTCTATAGATTGCTTAGAGATGGTTGTCTTCTTCCAATAAAGAGATTCTTATTTTGCTCACAGGAATTTTATGTCCATATTTAAATTTAATATTTTATGTCAACTATTTAATTCACTGAACAGTGAATTGAATACCTGTTAACTGAGAAGGCAACACACCTCTTTCTGAAGTCACATTGCCTGAATTCAAATACCTTTTCTACAATTTAGGAGCAATGTAACCATTTTCCCCTTTAAGTCTCAATTTCTTCATCTGTAAACTAGAAATAACATAATACATACTTATCAGGGATTTAAGGACTAAATTATATTGTCCTCCAGCATTTAGCCCAATGGTTGGTGTCTTAGTTTGGGCTGGTGTAACAAATATAAGTTAGACTGAGTGATTAAACAGCAAACATTTCTTTCTTACAGTTCTAGAGGCTGGGAAGTCCAAGATCAAGGTGTTGACAGAGTCCACTGCCTGGTGTGCAGATGCCTAATTTCTTGCTGTGTCCTCAGATGGCTGAAAGGAGAGAGAGAAAGTAAGCTCTATTTTATCTCTTCTTATAAAGACACTAATCCCATTTATGAGGGCTCCACCCTTGTGACCTAATTACTTCCCAAAGACCTCATCTTTTAATACCATCTCACTGAGGGTTAAGAATTCAACATACAAATTTGGGGAAACACAAACATTCAGTCCATAGCAGTGGACAAATAGTAAGTGTTCTATTAATATAAATCTGTCTTATTCTCATTCTAGCTTCTCGTCATATGTCAGGCATTTTTCTGTATTGAAGATAGATGAGCATAAAGCAGAGTTCATAGCCTCAAGGATTCATCCATCTAGTGGATAAATCAATTTTATTTTATAAAAATAAACCAACAATAACAGTATGATGTGATGAGTGATGGCGTGAAGTGATACAAGTCTGCACCTGTGTTATAAGAATGCAATGGGAATAATCTGAAAGACACTTGAGCTAGTGGTGATATAAGAATTGCATCATAGATTCCCCCTAGCATACCCACTTCTCTGAGGCTTTAATCCTTTCTTCTGTTGATACCATCTGTCATCACAATTCCAGCATTTCTATCTCACATAATATGGACCATCAGAGTCTCCTTCCTTTTAGGCACCATCTTACTAGCATGCTTGCAACCCCTCCCTTGTCTTGCCACAATGGTAAATGGGAGAGTGCTCTCCAAATAGATAGACTTCCCATAGTCAATTTAATATTTCACTCCCCTTGATCTCACACCCTCAGAAGCAAGTCCAATACCTGTATGCTCTCCCTGCTAAGTCATACGACTCTGGTAAGAGTATAGTCCCTTTTTTTTTCCCTGTCAGACCCAGTATGTCCCTGGCTGGGTTATGTTCTGATTTAAGTTTTTGTCCTAATGGGTCAGTAGCAGAGTTGGGATTTAAACTTTCATGAGGAGGAGTAACCTCCACATCATTTTCAAACAAAAGGGGAGAACAAGTCATTTAAGGAATAGGCCATTGCTGCTAGCTCAGAGCTGAAAAAGAAATGAGAATAAACTCTCCTAGTTAATATTTTCCATAGAAATACTACTTTGCTGTAGGTTTTCCACAACACTTTCATTCTTTTGTATTTTTATATGAGTAGAAACATCAGGGAGGATTTTGAATGGCAAACATTTGATATTGATTTGTCCTTTGTCATATAAGGTTTACATTTAAACTTTTAGAAAAAGATCTGAGTATGTCAGGAAGCTGATAATTTGTATTTACCATGATTTGACTTTTAAAAAAGGAACTGATAATTAGAAAGAAGATGAATAACATTTGATTTTGATAAAGAAAAATTCTTTTATGGAGGTTAAAAGAAAATCAACAATTTAAAATGATTTTGCAGCATAAAAATAACTATCATTTCCACTTTTAAATGAAAGATGAAAATGTGTGATGAAGCCTTGAGAGCCTTTCTTGTATGTAGAGGTAACAGAAGCTCCTGTCTTTTTCAGATAGATGTGTTTTTGGCAGCCAAACTTTGGTTTTTCAGACTCCAAGTAACAACAGAAAAGCCACTATAGTAAAAACAAAACATACCTACTACAGATTACTGTTATAGCTTTTCATTTTTCCTTTTTTTTTTTTAAACTAGTTTTGGAGTTATAATAGGTATTTTAAGATTTACTGTAACTCAATTTAACAAATGAAAAGAATCAGAGTTGTGAATGTAGCACACAGAGCTAAAGTATACTTCCTGGTGGTTGTTGGTTGTGGAGTAGGGAAGTGATTTAAAATAATTCTGGGGTCATGCACTGCTCACTCTTATGAACTGGTGGGCAAACCAGCCAAGCTTAATGGTCTGAGAGGAGAAAGGATGCCTAATGGATTTTTTTAAAATTGTTGCTAGCTTCTGAAATAATACACAGTGTTCTCAGATGCAGTGACTTTTTGAAGTAGATGTTCCATAACTACTTCAAACAACAAAAACAAAACGGATATAGAAACAAAATAAATTAAATCCATTTCAGGGTGTCAGAAAAGTACAAGCAGATGAAACCTGATGATAAAAATTTGACATGACATTTAGAGAAATACTTCTCATTAGTTTTAAATTGACAGAATATCTTTGTTCATATGTCCCCTTTCAAATCTCTTTTGGCATCTGAAGAATATAGTGACCAATATTAATAAGTTGGCACATGCATACATTCTTTTCTATTGTTGTAATATTTCCCCTGCAGACTTTCACTTGTATGGGTACTGTTATTTGTATTTTTCATTTGTAACCAACACACCTATTTTGAAAATGTCTGTTGAGCAACCACTATGTAAAATAACACTATCAAAGACAATGGGTTGAATACCATATGAAATGGACACAGATTTTGGTCTCAGGGATTTTACAATGTTTTAGAGTACATAAGTGAATAACTAGTATGTAGAATAGGTTAGGTCAGGCTGAGAGCATTTCTTTATTTCATTTTTATAAATATCTTGCTTCATTTGGAAAATTATTTGAAATGATTTATGGAGATATATATTCTCTAACATAAAGTAAAACAATGAGACATTTTATTTAAAAAATAATAATAATAACTTGACATCCATGTAAGGCCTACATATCAGACACATGCCAGAAGGTGTGCTGCTTTTTACTTACGACTTTAGTATAAGGTTAGATTAGAAATTTTCCTGGTGTGAAGGTCCAAAGAAAATTTTTCTTAGGATGTCTTATAAAGGGGCATCATCTACTGTAGTGGAATATATCCTCAATAAAGATTTCAGTGAATGTTCTACAGTAATTTCTTTTGAGGGGATAGTTCAGCTAGTTCAGTTAAAGCAATTTTATTAAAATCTGAAGCAACACATTTGTACTGTAACTTTCCGAGGGTCAGACTGTTCCACAGATAAACTTTAGACTATCCAAATGCTGTGCTTTTCAACCTGTGTTCAAAACATACTCAAAGATGCATGGCAATGTGCAGGGGTACTCAAAGCCACAGGACACCATTTGCACCATGGTGCAAATTTCAATCAGTGCTATGTTATATAAAATTTTATTTTTTATAAAAAGTAAATATTGTGAAGTAGTTTTAAAAAATTGGTATGAGAGGGAGACAGGTGAGAGAGTGATGAGTAGGAGAGAGAAGGAAGAAGGAGAAGAAAGAGAGGGAGAAGGAGGAAGACAAAGAACTTCAAAGAAATTTATCATCCATTAGAGCCTGTGAATTTCAGCTCTTGAAAAATGTGTTGAAGTTAAATATATGAATTTAATCTGTTTAGAATGTATTCCATGGGGCTCAGACTTCAAGCTATGTCCCCAACCTCCAGTTATCTGCCATAGCCCATCATTTACCCAACTCACATTAATACTGGCGGAGCTTCCATTGACATGACAAACAAAGAAGCTAGAGAGCAGGAAGACTGGTCTAGAAGAAGAGAAATTTGCCTAGAGTTGTGGTTAGGAATATGAATTTTGGAGTCAGAAAAAAAAGCTGGGGTAGAACTCTAACATTATCACTTATTAGCTCTGACACCTTGCTAAAGGTAACCTCACTCACCTCACTTAATAGTCTCATCTTTAAATAGGTATAATCATAGCACCAATCTCATAGGTTATTTTAGGGATTGTGTTATATATATAATTAACTTTTTGATAATAGATGACTATTAAGTATTCAAATGTATATTAGCTTCTGCTTTTTCTTCTTCTGACATGTCTTGTTATTTAAAAGAGTGATAGTGAGTTCCAAGCATGGATGGTAAATTGACTTGGAAGACAATTTCATGAGAACTTTAAATATGTTTCAGGAATCTGAGAAGCTGGTCAAGGTCATGGCTATGAAGATTAAGACTCATTTGGCATATTTATTACTAAAAAAGCCTACTTTAGATTCATATTATGCTTTATAGTTTATAATTATTTCTCATCCAATTTCATTTGCTGTTACATTAATTCTGAAATTGACACTGTTGTAACAGCTGAAACTTATGTAACAAGGATGAGGCAGATTTTATTATGGCCATTTTTCAGGTAAGGAAGCTGAAGATCACAGAGTCTTTGACATATTGAAGAGCAGGCAGTAGAGACAGAACTTGGACACTTCTCAGGGCTTCTGTAATCCTTTTGCTGCGCTGTGCTGCCTGAAAAATCTCAATTCAGCCTCCACACTTAAAAAAAATTAACTTTAGGTATTAATCGTTTACTGTGAAACAGACTCTATGTAAATGAAATATGGAATTAATGAATTAATTCTTTTGTCCTCATAATATCCCTAGAGGATTGTGCTATTATCATTCTCATTTTATGGATGAGGGAAGCAACTGAATAAGTGGGACACAATATTTATTGACTCTGAACTTTGATCCCTTCCCAAAGACTTTGGCTGAAATAGAATCTGCTGCTTAGAACCCCAGAATTGATCTTATTTGGAAATAGGGTCTTTGCAGATGTAATTAATTAAAGAATTTGGAATAAAATCATCCCAGATTTCAGTTGGTCCCTAAATCCAGTGACTGTCATCTGTGTAAGACAAGAAGACATGAAGTGAGACACATAGGGAAGAAGGCCATGTGAAGATGGAGGTTCAAAGTACAAGTTCTGTAATCAGCTGGCCAGGGTTCAAAACCTGGTTTACCGTTTCCTAGGTGATGGGGCTGAAGCAAGTTACCTAATTTATTCAAGCCTTTATTTTCTCATTTGTAAAATATAAATTGATAGAATGTGAGGAAAGGCAGCAAAACAGACATATTCCTATTTCATGCAGCCACTAAGTATGCCAACATTTCAACAAGAATTTTCTCAAGGGCACTGTGCAAGTCTTACCAATAAAGCCTTCTGAAATTTGTGATTTTATAAAATAAAAAAAATCATTCAAATTTGTGTGTTAAAAATGGGAGAAACGAAGGAGTAACATAATACTAAATAGATAGATGATAGATAGATATTAATATATAGATATATCTCACCTTGACTCAATACTGTCCTTGTCTCCACTCTGGGTGTGAGTAATGCAGTTTTTTCTGTGGTAAGATTTACTGATGAGTATGAATTATGTTTGATACTTAAAAGTCTAAGTGCTCATAAACCTAGGAATATAAAAACAAGAGAATGAATATATTTAATATTCAAAAACCCATAAGATATATTGTACTTATTTTACTTGTGTTTCACCTCATTGAATTACTGTCTGTGTTTTAGGCTGATGGGCTATCAGCACTCTCTCCATATAACCCCTGACACTCTCTTCCCCAGTAAAGACCTACCTTGTGAATTGTATTTGTTTCTGGACCCTTTTATGGATCCATTCAATGAGAAGATATTTTAGATAGATTTTCGTATTAGAAGAATATCTCAAAACATGTAGTTGTCTTTAATGACTAACAACTACAAATGAGTTTACCAGATGAAACTATTGAGCAATTATCAACATAGAGGAAGAAGTACCTAAGTACACCTCAGATAGTGAAATCAGGAGGGTTGAGGGAAAAGAATCATCAAGGAGGTATATTAGATCTGCTCTTGAAGGAAGTACTTGCCAATTTGACAGGGTGGATTGGAGTTTGGGGACATGGAAAAGAACAGTGAATACCACTCACGAAGGCAAATGCATCTGGTAGAACACCACCATGAAAACAGAATACTGTGTTGGAGAAATTGTCTGTACTTAAGTATGTTTCAAGTTCACATTCTAATAGAAGTGACAGTGTTGAAAAAAGGTGGCATTAGGTAGGAAATCAGGGTTTGATCAGGAAGTAGGCCTGCTTTTAAATGGGACCCAGGGAAAAGTACACACAGAGGCCCATATATCATGTGGTTAAAGTTTTAGAAATTCTAAGTCAAACTAAGTGTTAAATGAAACATGTATCTTCTGACATGATATATATAATTTCATACTGACCTGGCAGATCAGGCTGTAATCTAGAAATACTGGATTTAGTGGATTTCAACAGAATGACCCAACAAAAAGAGAGCTGGTCCACAGTTTACCCTTCTTTTCTTTCGGCATCTGGTTTCACCTTGCACCAGAAGGGGCCTGTTGCTCATGTGTGTGGAGACCCCAGTCCACAGCTCTGCCACGTCCCCACAAACTGGAACATCTTGGACATTCATTAAGACTAGAGATATACTCATCAGTGACAGAGTTCACTCTGGAAAGAAGCAAGATTGGGAAAAGGCCATTGTAGTTCTTGGAAGAAGGTTCAGGGTCATCTGGCCAGAAAATTAGATGAACCCAGGGATTCTGGGATGATCTAGAAGGGTGCAAGGTGGCCCCCTCCCCTTGACCACACAATCTCCTCTTTCCTTGGGTAATGGTGTGCCCATAGTAGAGACATTATGAAAACTTCTAAAGTGTAAAAACTAGGGCCTTATATGCTAATTTTACTGTTTGGGTACCTTCGTGCTGACTAAAGAGAGCTATCAAAGACTTTTAAATAGTAGATTTTTATATGCAGTTTTACTTTTTACATAGCTATAAATTTGGGGAAGAAATAGATAGGAATACTTTTCCTTTCAAGGAGAAGCAATATTGCATAAAGAGGCCTCTTTAAAAGGCCTCATGTATTAAAGTGCCTCATGATAGATAATAAATAGAATTGACAAGCTACTAAAAATATGTCCATGACCATTTTTCATGGGTAATGCTCTACTTATTTCAAGTACCCCAAATAATGCTTCCAAGCTGCAGATTTAGTCATTCTGATGAGACACCCTGACAGTGAGAGTAATAGGTGTACTTTGAAAGAGATTTGCATATTTCTATGGTAAGTTTCATACTCTTGCTCAGTGACATTCTCTGTTTACTTTGACACAAAGAGGCAGGAGGAAGGAGAGAGGCAGAGAGCTTAATGGACATAGATCTGAAAGTGGAATCTAGGCAACCTGGTTTAAAACAGCATCACCCATTGCTCCTCATCTATCCCTTAAGGATGCAGGTTGAGACTATGCACCAATTCCCAGGCAGTTCACCTTGGAAAAATTATTCACTTACATGGTGACCAATGTACTAAATAAATATAAGAATACTGATGAATGAAATAATAATTCTAATGTAGAAAATTTTAAAAAACATTGTGCCTGTTATCTCTGTCCCTAAGGATTGAATGAAAAACAAAATCTCATTTTTAAAGAGCACACATTACAGGCTAATACCTTCAAGTTTTCTTTAACATTGATCTTCCAGGCAAGGAACAATCTGACCCTGAATTGATCTCTGAAATAAAGGGGAATTCCCTGGCAGTCCAGTGCTTAGGACTCCACTCCAGTTCTTCCACTGCAGGGAGACTGGGTTCAGTCCCTGGTCGGGGAACTAAGATCTCCATGCCGCACAATGCAGCCAAAAAAAACCCTGTCTCTGCTGATACCAGAGGTTTTCCTGTCACTCCTATCATTCCTAGAAAATGTGGATATTGGGCTCCCCTGGTGGCGCAGTGGTTGAGAATCTTCCTGCCAATGCAGGGGACACGGGTTCGAGCCCTGGGCTGGGAAGATCCCACATGCCGCGGAGCAACTGGGCCCGTGAGCCACAACTACTGAACCTGCGCATCTGGAGCCTGTGCTCTGCAACAAGAGACGCCGCGACAGTGAGAGGCCCGAGCGCCGTGATGAAGAGTGGCCCCTGCTCGCCAAAACTAGAGAAAGCCCTCACACAGAAACGAGGACCCAACACAGCCAAATAAATAAATAACTGAAATTTATAAAAAAAAGAAAGTGTGGATGTTGAGTTAGTTGGGTCTACATGGTGCATGGTGGAAAAAGTTATAAGAGTAGCTGGACCCATATTCTGGTGTCCTCATTTATACAGCATGGACTCTAGGAAAACGTGCACTTTTCAACATAATAGAGTTTGAACTTCCCATCCACATGGAAACCCTAAGTTTTAATGAGTTCTTTGGGGTATATATGGACAAGAAGACTTGCCTAACCTGGGAATCCTAAAGAGTAGACTTCTTTGGTCTATTTCCTCCAGGATAGTAATGGTCAACTCTTTGGGTTATCTCTGAGCCATGGAAAAGGTGATGAAGGCCATGAACTCCAGATTCAGAAAAGCACATGTATCTTTACATAGTCAAACTTTTGCAAGTTCAGGGAGGTCATGTCTTGCTCAGAACTTCTTCCTGATACCTCTTAATTCTGTTAATCATGGGATCCATAGTTCCCTAACACTAGATAATCTGCAGATATTAGGCATTCAGGAAGTATAGATAGGATAAATCTTAATTGTTTTTGGAGAAGTGAACTGGGGAGAGGAGGCTGTGGTTAGAATTATAAAATAAAATTCATTTCTTATTTTCCATTAAAAAAATGGAGTCTCTTGAGTAAAGGAGTCCTTAGCCATTCTAGAATTTCAATTTAATGAAGAGTCAGGCATCCATGAAGTGCCCTTCCTTTATACATTGTTATGGAAAGCAGTAGCTTAAGGGTTAAGTACACACTCCCTCATAGACAGATTTACTAAATTTGCTCCTCAACCTTTCTGCATCTCAAATTACCTACAAAACACAGATAGTAATGATGTCTAGCTTGTAAGGTTAGTATGAATGTTAAACAAGATGATGCATGTGAAATATTTAGCAAAGTGTAAACACTCAATAAATATTATCTATAATTTTTATACAAAGAAAGCATATATGTAGAAAGTTTTCTTTCCTTTTTTTTTTTTTTTTAACAGATGTGTATCTAAGAGAAAGTGACCATCAGAAAAGTCATGTAATGCCAAGTACTGACATTTACATTTGGCTTCGGAAGTGAATTGTTAATGGGATATTTTAGTAATATGTACAGACCTCTTTTCTTTGAGGTTAGTCAAGTCACAGTGAGTGGAGTGAGGTAGAAGATCAAAATAGTATACCAGTGTTTAAAGCACATAAGTGTATTAAATGGGCCTGAAAAACACTCCTATCTTGGAAGTTTTAGCTTTCAAGGAAACGTTTTAGAATGTTTAATAAGACAAACACAAGGTTATTTCCTTTTGAGATGGAACACATTTTCCAATCTAGATTTCATAGACTTAAATGTAATGCATGAAGAAAGGAAATGAATCTTACTAGTGAAGTCCTAGATGACATGATGAAATTTGAATGCTAGAATTTTGGAGTGTTTGGAGAACAAAGCTTATATTAGCATTAACTCTGCTATTTGTTTTCCAAAAATCTTCTTATATTCTCTTGTTTTCTATTGTAAAATTACTCTTTGAGGGACAATTATCACTACATATTTGAAATGCTAACTATTATTCCTGTTTCAATACAATTGCACTGAATATGCAAATCATTAAACCTCTTATTCCCTGGTTCAAACATCTGGCTCCCCATTTCCTTTGGGCTAAAATGAAAATAACTCAGATATAATATTATAGCAGAGCAAGTCATAGAAACCTGGGTTTGAATCCCAGCTCTTTGACTCAGTACTATTTTGTGATCTTGGACAAGTTATTTAAACTTTATAAAAGCAGTTTCATCATCTACAAAATTGCCTGTCTCTGAGGAAGTATTAGTAAGGTTAACTGAGATAATGCATGTATAATACCTGGGATACAGTTGGGCAAAAATGTATATTTCTTCTACTCCTGTAGTTTTAATTTCAAGCCTTCCACTGTCTTTCTGACTATTTTTTAATATTTAGTAAGTATTTCTCCAACAACCGCCATGCACTAGATATTGTTTAACTTCTATGGGGGATGTAAGAAAAAAGTAACAATCTCCCTGCCCTCAAAACAATGTAGTTATAAAAACTACAAAGATAGGGTTACTAAATCTCAGGGAATGAACGTGAGAGTTACAAGGTTGAGGCTCATGGGGAGGTGAGGGCTAGATGGAAAAGGGATTTTAATTTTTGTTTTTCAAGAGAAATAGAAGGCTATTGATGGGATTTTGGCAACAGGTTCAAATGGGTTTTTAAAGAGCATAACCCATACTGTGAAAATGAATTAGAGGGAGCAGAGACTGAGCAGGAAGGGATCTTGAGATGCGTTCCTAGAGATAACTGTTTTGAGTAAGATAGGTGACAGCCAACCTGGACAGAAGTGGATTGATTAGAGAAATATTTTGCAGGAAGACTCAACAAGATTTGGTCAGTGATTGAATGGGCCTCAGGACACACAAAAGAGAGGACAATGCCAAAGATGACTTCAAGGTTATTAGATGGTGGCTCTTATTTTACGCTTCCATATTTTTTCCTTTTCTCTGTGTGAATACCCTTTCCACAGATGGACTGGAAATTCCTTATGAAGACAGGCTATAGCATATACTTATATATCTCCCAAATGCTTCTCTTATAACAGGTAATCAGTAAACGCTGGATCAATGAGTAACTGCTTGGAAAAAGAAAAAAAAAAAACATTCAGTTTTCGTGTGATTGTCCAGGGACCAGGTGGCCTCTGTGTTATTATCTAATTATTTCAATCTCACTGAAAAATACCAAGTTGTAATTACTCACAGTCATGGTGATAAGCATGACTTTAAGAAACCTCCAAAGAATCTTACATCTTCATTATACTCAACTTTAACTCCTTTTTCTAGAATTGTTAGCAAGCTGAAAATAAGGAGTAAGTAGGATCTACTTTTTTTTCCCTTTTAATAGTGACATTAGTGAAAAAAATGTGCTGTTGTTGGAAGAAGCAAGAAAAGATAATGCCGATTTATCTACTAAAAGTGCAGTCACCTGTAAATTATTTGAATTCTAAAATTATATGGTAAATACATATATTGGAAGTAAATGTTATTTTTTAAAACTAAGATATCTTGATAATTTGCTTTTAAAAATATATATGTCTGAGTATGTGTATGTGTGTTGTCTTTAAATGATTGGCACCTTGACCTTGGAGGACGTTGTTAAAATTAAAAAAATAAGATAAAGATAGAAAGAAGTATTTATAGGATAATAGTAAACTTGAGGAGCCAAAGGACTGGAAATACAATAAGTACTTGAGTAGAAATCACAAAAGGTCATTTTCAAAAAAATTACGGTTAAGTGAATAGTGTTCCTTTGAGGTAGAAGGCTAGTTTGAGTGAAATAGTGGAGAGGGTGTGAGTTGTAGTCAAGTCATCACATATAGAGATACTTGATTTTACCTTTGGAAAGAACAGCAATCTACCCACATTACCACTTGATTTCTTGCCTTTCAGTCATTCATCAAACGGCCATTAAGTAATTCTACTGTGTTGGCTATTGATGGTACAAAGATAAATAAAATATAATCCCTCTCCTGAAATTGTATATATCCATAAGGATGACAGGCATATAAACAGATCATTATAATGTAACACAATAATGCTGACTCCTGGGCAAGGCTGACCTAAGTCCAGCCCTGTCGCTGGCCCACAGCAGACATCACCATCCTATCTGGGCACTCATTACTAAAAAGTGTGACCATGACTTCACTGTTCTTCACAGCACTGTACTCCAAATACTTGCTATCAATTATTTGATGTTGGCATGTGAGGTGAAGTCTATTTACCATTGGTGGAACGTTCTTATTACAGGTGTTTTGGAAAGAGTGTTGGGGAAGCAGAGAGCTTCTTTCTAAAATTATTGAGGCAAGGAATTCTGTAACAAAGTATTTTGACTCTTGATTTTGCTGTTTTTCAAGTTGTTTGCTAGCTGAGTAAATAATAGATGGAACCCTCAGACAGATACAACAGCATAAATACCACCCCTGTGAGACTAGTTCTTTATAAAGAGTCCACTTGTTAATGATTTTACTAGGCCAGTTGAGACACAGATGACTGAATAATCAAGTACTTATTTTATTTACTGAGTTATCTGTTATGTTACATTTAACCTCATCCCTTAGACTAAAATGTTTCCCTCTCAGAAGTTACACTGCTCTTGGCAAATGTTCTCCATTTCATTTAGCATTTCTGAGTTCTTCGTGTGCTTCTGAATTTTCCTCATGAATATTCTTAACTGAACCAATCTAGAAATGATTTTCACAGATATATTTAGGTGAGCTAGATGCAGTACTGAGCCAGGGATGAGAATAGCTACTGTCTTCGTGTTGCCTTCTGCTGCGTGGTCCAGAAGGAGAGGTAGTGTGTGGTAATTCGGGCAGGGCCCAAGCCATCTGTCATGCTTAGAGATGTCCCAGGAGAGGCAAGGCTCCAGCTTGTGAGTAGGTTGTCCTCCTCACTCACATTTGTTATATCATTGAAAATAAAATTTTGGAGTTGAAGGAATCATTTGAAGTATTCTGTTTTTTTATGAACTGAACACACAAGAACTTTGGACGTTCTTGGAGTATGAGAAAGAATTTGAAAAGCAATTAATCTAGGATGTCAGGGAGTTGAAGGGAAAGTGCCTGGGACCTATTATATACTTGAGTGAATGAATAAAAATGTAATTGCAGTCTGAATTCAAATAAAGAGTTCGTTTTGGCCGAGGGCTAGAATCCAATTGCCTTTTTGGTCAGTAGGAAGTCAGATGGGAGCAAGAAACCTGATTTTCTGTGTTAATTTTTAGCAATACAGAATGTGTAACTAATAAAAACCTATCTAGTCCAGTTGTGCTGAAATGTTGTTTACAGACCAAATAGATCAGAATCACACAGGGAAATTTTTAACAATCCATATTCATGTATTACGCTCACTACACATTTGAATTTATTAAGTGTAAGTTGGGCCAAGTTATGTGAATTTCTTAAAGTTCACTAGGTGAGCCTAATGTGTTGCAAGATTGGGAATCATTGCTGTAGCTCAATCTGTCAACTCATTCATCACTATGGTGTTCTGGCAACATCACTTGCCACTGCTGGCTGGGATGGCTTTTATGGCAGGGGACTCACTATATATAATATTATATATACACAGACATATATGAAAGATATAGAGAAAGGAAGGAAGGAAGGGTGGGAGGGAGGGAGGCAGGGAAGGAAGGAAGGAAAGAAGGAAGGAAGGGAGGGAGGGAGGGAGGAAGGAAGGGAGGAAGGGAAGAAGAAAGATACATTTAATTAAGGAATCCTGGATAATCACTTTGAAAGCAATTTTACAAAGAGTAAGAACACTTAGGTGTTAAATCTAACATGTTATACAAAGTAAACTTATTTGAAACATCACTTTAAATAAGATTAAAGAGAATATAGACCCAGCTGAGCAACAGGTATTCTTTCAATTTATTTTGTTTCCTTTTATGGAACACTTATATGTGCCAAGCCCCAAGCTGAGACCTTTCCATTTATCTCATTTATTTTTTAAACTTACCTCTCATATGTCTAATTATCCCATTTTAATGGCAAAGAAACTAAGTCTCAGAGAAATTAAATAACTTTCCCAACATTATACAGTTAAGTAAATGGAGAAACCAGGATTTAAAACCAGGCTTCTCTGACTAAATATTTCTTTTAATTAACCATTATTTTATCTTCTTTTATTATAAGAAATAATGATGAAAAAACTAACATTACATATTAGCATGAAAATGGATTATGGAACAAGTAAGAGTTACCGAATGGTCAGCAAATCTATGCCTACTCAAGTACAGAAATACTAACTCAGGAATTAGTTAATAATATTTTTAAAGGTTTTGAATTAGAAAAGGAATCATATTTAGTTTAGGGTTATAATTGATCAGTAATTTTCACAGGTCAAGTTATTTCTTTTTGTCTTATATTTCCTACGAGTCAGGTCTTATTTATCTATACTTCAGTGTGGTGACAAGAAGTTTTCTCTTCGGAAGGTTATGGGTACAACAGATAGAAAAATACTAAGGCATCTAAAAGCAAAGGGCCACATTTACTACATCAATACTTATTTTCATAGTGACATCAGAAAAATCATTTAAATTTTTATTTCTGTGAATAGAAAATTAGCTCTGTATTTCTTTAAACAAAATTCCATTTCATTATATTACTTTGTGTTTCTTGAGAATAATTACAATGTATATTTCCTGGAATTAACTCAAATTCCTGCTCTAATATTTTGTAACCTCAATCTTCATAGGTAAGATAGAAAAGTAGGGTAAGGGAAGAAGTTTTGTTTCAATTAATAACTTATTGAAGTTGGCAAGTCAAAAGTGTGGGCTTGGAGTACATTTTCTTTCATTTTAAAAGTGTATAACCTGATGAACAAAGATATTTAAAGAAGATAATATATTTAGTAAATAAATAAAATTTAAATCAGAGAAATTCACTGATTTCCTTACACCTATGATGGTATTTCTTATGTTGAGGCTATACAAAATGAACCCTAGACACCTGGGTATTGTAGTGTATAAAGAGAATGCATGTAGATTATGCATTTGCTCTGCTTAGATCAAACACTTTTTTTTTAAGACTTAAAGGAAATATTTTTTAAATTGCCATTTCCTTATGTGAAGTAAAATTAATTTTAGATGTTCACCTCCATACCACCAATATTTCAAATTTTCTGTGTCATTCCCCTGATCTGTTCACTATTAAATTAGTTTCATTAACTGTCAGAGCTTATTTGAATCCAGAGGAAAATCTATCAAAGTCCTTCTAAGCAAAATGGTTTTATTTTTGAAGTTATAGAGGTGACTATATTTTACTTTTGCAATTCCAGACCTTTTTTCAAGAAGATGAAGGGAAAAGAGAATAAATCAGACTTATTAAGTCAGAATTTAAATGAACTATTTCATAGAGAGAAAATGATCTAATGAATTAGATTTCCATAAATCATGAAATAAAGTACGTTATACTATAAAAGTTTGTTCTCTTTTTTTGAGATTAAAAGTAAACCATGGTAATCTCTTTAACTGCAGGTAAATAACACCAGCTCCTTTCAAAAACAACAACAACAGTTGCTATGCCAAACAATATTCTTTTAAAATAATGCTTGAAATCTGTACATTATCTGTTAGGACAGTTAAAGGTCTATTTTTATTTTAGAATATCCATAAAGAAGAAATGATTCACTTCAGAGGTCTGCATAGGTCACACCCTAGTAAATAAAACTGTCCTATTTGAATATAGGAGACAAAATGGGTTCCTTTTTCTTTTATTCACATGTTGATTTTACTACAAATGTCTTTCTCAAAGGCAGGCTCAAAAATCAATTAAGTGCTTAGTTACTTTAATGTGGTAACTAAGTTGAGATTTTCAGCTGGGTATTTAATGGATCTCTATCCTCCCCTTTGAAAACATCCTTTATCATATTGATTGGGAAATTGTCTAGAATTAATTGACAACAGGGAATTTGAGATTGGGAAGAGAAAAAGGATGAGAATGTAAAAAACACAAGTGTATATATTTGCAAGGAAGCCTGAAGAGAGCTAATGTGAGTTCAAGCAAAGTACATTTGCCACCATAAGAAAAAAGAGCCAGGCATTATATGTAAGGAGCTGATACAGAGTCTAAAATGGATTGGCTGGACACACGTGCTTCCATGAAGTCATCGTAGTTGGAGTTATTTTTTCTTTTTTAATTCCCTCAAGTAGGAAGTGAGGTGAGGTTGAGGCTCACCTTTGGGTGTCAAAGTGGAATCTTTCTCAGTTAAAATGCCCACTAAGTGTAAGAAAAATATGTATTTCCATCTCTTGAAATTGCATCCTATTTTTGGGTGCATAGTGATAAGATTCGCAAAGTGGAAGCTCACCAGGAAAAAAAAAAATCTATTCTACACATCGCTTGTCACCTTAACAGTCAGGATTTAGTCAAGAAAATGGAAACCACTCTAGAATGTTCAAGTAAGAAGAGATTTAGCACAGGAACAGCTTTAAAGGGCTGGTGGAATAGTCAGAATGAGCACCAGTAGCTGTTAGTCTCAGTGATAGGATCTAAATGTTGCTGCTGCCAAACAAGTAATGAAAGAGTATTTCAGAGTGTCCTCCAGATCTGAAGAAGATGAGATTCACGGGGAGGACCCGGAAGCTAATGCAAAATGCCAGGTCTGGTAAAATCTATGGCAGTCCTGCCATTTCTATAGCAAGAAAGCACCTGCTTTCCTGTCAGCTTTCCAGATCTTCTGAGAGGGCCTGTTATTGGTGAATTCTAAACTGGAGTCATGCATCAGTGAATTCTGGAAAATCTAGCTCCAGGGTTTCTAGACCCTTTACACAAAGGACAACTCTAAAAGGATAATAATGATCAAGAGTGCAGAAAAGATGACAGAGCTCCCTTCCTTGGTATTAAGGACAAGGATTTTTTAGGTACCTTTGCTACAAACTTCTCTTTTCTAGAATTCTTTCAATAATAAGTATTTACTGACTCATTTTCTGTGAAACTAGATATGTTCAAGACTCAGTCACACTGTCTATTGAATTCTATTCTATGAAAATGTTTATGCTACAAAGTTTAAAAGGGAAGTGATTTGAGAGAAAATAATTAAACATGTGGAAACTGTGAACTTTAGAGACCTGGGTGTGATAGTTTCCTAGGGGTGCTGTAACAAAGTATTACAGACTGGGAGGCTTAAGCAACAGAAATTTATTTTTTCACAGTTCTGGAGGTTAGAAGACCAAGATCAAGATGTTGGCAGGATTAGTTTCCTCTAAAGCTCATAGGGGGAACCTGTTCTATGTGTCTCTCCTGGCTTCTGGTGGTTTGCTAGAAATCGTTGGCATCCTTTGGCATGTAGGCACATTAACCCAATGTCTGCTTTCATGTTTACATGGCATTCTGTATCCCTTCACATCATCTTTTCTGCATGCACGTTTCTTCGGTCTCTGTGTCCACATCTCTTCTTTGTATAAGGATAATAGTCATATTGATTTAGGGACCCACTTTGCTCCAGTATAACATCACCTTGACTAATTACATCTGCAATGACCCTATTTCCAAATAAAGTTCTATTCTTTAGCTTATGAATTTTAGAGGGCATGCAATGTAACCCATAACACTCAGTTTGAATTCCAGCTCCATTATTTACTAATATGCATTAACGCTTAACATTTTTTCCTTCAGGTTTTTCCTACATGAAAAAAATAATGATTTATACCTCATTTCAAAGGCTTGCATGAGAATAAATTTTTTTCATTTAAAAAAATTTTTTTAATTATAATGTTTTTTCACATTTTCTGACAGAGCAGGTACCAACTAAATATGATGGTTCTCCCCTTTTCATGGCAATTCACTTTTGTCTTTTAACCTTCTTACTAGCTTTATAAGTGGTTGATTTACTGCCTTTACTGTATATTTGCCTTTACCAATGAGATTTTTCCTTTTGCAATTTTCATATTTCTAGTTCTGGCCTTTTCGCTTAGAGAAGTCCCTTTAACATTTCATGTAAAGCTGGTTTGGTAGTGCTGAACTCTTTTAGCTTTTGCTTGTCTATAAAACTTTTGATCTCTCCTTCAAATCTGAGTGAAAGTCTTGCTAGATAGAGTATTCTTGGTTGTAGATTTTTTCTTTTCATCACTTTAAATATATCTGGCCACTGCCTCCTGGCCTGCAGAATTTCTTCTGAAAAGTTAGCTGATAGTCTTACAGGAGTTCCTTTGCACATAACTTGTTGCTTCTTCCTTCCTGCTTTAAATATTTTCTCTTTATCTTTAATTTTCACCATTTTAATTACAGTGTTTCTCTGTGTGTTCCTCTTTGCGTTGATCCTATTTGAGAGTCTCTGTGATTCTAGACCTGGATGTCTGTGTCCTTTCTTAGGTTGGGAGGTTTTCAGCTATTATGTTGTCACATTTTTTCTCTGCACCTTTCTCCCTCTTTCTTCTCCTTCTGGGACCCCCATAGTGTGAATACTAGTATGCTTGATATTGTTTCAGTGGTATCTTAAACTGTCCTAATTTTTAAATTCTTTTTTCTCTTCTGCATGTGTGATTTTCACTACTCTGTCATCTAGTTCACTGATCATGAGGATTAAATGAGATGATTCCTATAAAGCACTTGACATAGTCTTTGATACATAGTAAGAGCTTAGTAAATATTTGTAGAATTAATTAATTATAATGTTTTCTAAATGGCCTATTCTATTTGTATCCTAAAGAAATTCATCTTTTTTAAAATTTCCATAATTTCTAAATTTAAAATTTTTTGTTTTTGCATTAAAAAATAAAAAAATATATTTACATATTTGCATTTTTATATTGAAGTTAATACTTGGTTTTAGCTGTCTGAATCAGGCAGCTGATTTTTTTTTTTCCTGCGGATCATCAGCAATGTTAACTTCATTTTCTCCCCCATAATCATTTACAATACAGGCATGACATACAATTTTATAAAGACAGACTTGGTGGTCATTTGAGTATGGTTCACTTAAACTTCAAAGTAGCCAAAAAAGAAAAAAACAACTGGAACAAACTTTTCCCCAACATTCCATATACTGGTGGTATATACTGGTTCATGACCAGAGAGTATTTCAGAAAGGCTTTGAATGGGCACAGATCAGAGTAGAAAATTCTTCCATGTGGAGGGATGTTTGAATGAGAAACAAAGGAATTGATGTTAAAAATTTGGGAAATGATGCTTATGCTATTTAGCAATAACGCTCAGGGTGCTGCTGAGTGCTTGGGGTTCTGGGCAGGAAGATAGGCTGGAGCCAGACTATCAAGATCATAGAATGCTATGCTAAGTACTTTGAACTTATAGTCACACAATCATCTAGAAACTTTTGCAAGTCTCAGGCCTGAAGCAAGCAATGTTGTGAGAAGATATAAAACGAGCAGGTGATATTCAGAAAGAAAGAAGAGGAACTTCTCCCTCCTAGATGCTGTACCTTCATTCCACTGCTTATTTTCTCCTGCTTCTCTTTCAGGTCTGTGCTACCCTAAGTGAACAATTCTAGTTCTGTGACTGATTTGTCTCCATTGTTCTGGACTTAATTGTCTAACTGTTGTCATTCACATTAAAAGCTTCCTTGATTTCATCACAGTTGGAGATCTGTGTTTTCCCCAAAGGAAGCTGTACTTTGTTATAGAAGGGACAAATGAGCTTGTTCCTGGAAGAATTACATGAGGGCTATTGATGCTCTGGGACAAATGCATATGCTATCTCTCTAATGTGCTCTGTTTCTCTACTTTAAAGGAGAAAATCTTTATCAGATGAAGAAAGTTTTAAAAGATTGTCAAATAGAGAACTGGAGTGTTTGGGGTTTTTATTTATTTATTGAATGTATATTCATTTCACATGTATTTGTAGAGATTATCTGGGGATCAGGGTAGGATAGGGAGGGTGGGAGGGAGGGAGACACAAGAGGGAAGAGATATGGGGATATATGTATAGCTGATTCATTTTGTTATAAAGCAGAAACTAACACACCATTGTAAAGCAATTATACTTCAATAAAGATGTTAAAAAGAAAAGAAGAGGGCTTCCCTGGTGGCGCAGTGGTTGAGAGTCCGCCTGCCGATGCAGGGGACATGGGTTCATGCCCTGGTCCGGGAAGATCCCATGTGCCGCAGAGCGGCTGGGCCCGTGAGCCATGGCCACTGGGCCTGCGCATCCGGAGCCTGTGCTCCGCAATGGGAGAGGTCACAACAGTGAGAGGCCCATGTACCGCAAAAAAAAAAAAAAGAAGAAACTGAGAAAAATCAGTTTCAACATTCAACATCCCAACTGAGAGTATTAACATGAATGGATCAAAAAAATGATAGCGTAATTCAAAATCATATCTTTCTTGAATATTTTATTCAGTGGCATGCTCTTTGAACTTGTCAGTGGCACAAACAGTCCAAAGGTTCAAAGTCGATCAGATAGTAGAAAACTAAGTTTCAAGGGGCCTGGGATTATTTATGCTAAAGATGAAAAAAAGATGAGGAAGTGTTTTTGAAAATGTCAACAGCAGAGACTAGAGATCATGAACATTTTATCTCTAACACTGTTTCTAACCATAAAAGTCAGTGACAACTTTGATGTGCTATGATTTATTCTCCCCATAAGATATACTTAGGGAACAAAGATGAATGTGGCACAGACTCTGCTCTTGAAAAACTCAAATTTAGAACATTTTTTTTTTTTTTTTTTTCCAGTACGTGGGCCTCTCACTGTTGTGGCCTCTCCCGTTGCGGAGCACAGGCTCCGGACACACAGGCTCACTGGCCATGGCTCACGGGCCCAGCCGCTCTGCGGCATGTGGGATCCTCCCGGACCGGGGCACGAACCCGTGTCCTCTGCATTGGCAGGCGGACTCTCAACCACTGTGCCACCAGGGAAGTCCTAGAACATTTTATATAAAAAGTTATATATAATAAATATAAATTATGGTCTTGAATATTTTTAATATGTTTGGAATTGGTTTCAGATAAAATATTTTAAGTATAGTACTTTCAGTACTTTGGTTTTATGGAAACATCACATATACGTTATTATTTGTTGCAGTCTGATTAGAAAAGGAAGACACTCTTGGAAAGTCTAAAGTGAAAATTCTCAGTGGTTTAATGGAATTTCTAGAGTGTGTCTATTCCTATGCTCATCAGAAAAATGACTAAATCTTTATATTGTATGCTTTGGGGAGAAAACACTTCAAATTTTTCTCAATATCTTTTACAGGCACTGTCAGGCACAGGGTTGGGAAATTAACAGAAACTTCATACATTATGTAATCCTCACAGCAAACCCAAGAGGTAGGTCTCATCATTCCTGTTTTGTAAGTGAGGAAAAGACGGGATATAGAACATCTGATTGTGGTCCTGAGTGTGAGTGCAGCATTAGTTATAAGGAAGGTCTGCTGCAAGGACAATGGAGCAAATAAGGAAACACCCTCCTTGTCTTCTGACACATAGGTTGTAGTTTGACATCATTAGGAATGGATCTGAACACTTTCATCTATCAACCGCTTCTTTAAAATTGTCAAATATTGTTTTATACTAATCGTAGCTCCTATTTTTAACTCCATAACAAAAGTGTTCAAAATACTAAAAACAGGTAAAATCTTTGCCATGATCATTGCTAGAGATATTCATGAGTTGAGAGGTAAGTTTAATTTCTTAAAAATCTAATTCCTTGAAATCTGGCCTCTCAGAAAAGGGATTGGTCTTCTGCAGTGCTCCATAGTAACAGACCACAGATCAATGCCCAAGGTGATCAATCCTGGCCAACCACAGGGCTTGAACCCTGTTTCTTTCTCATACCAGTGGAGGCTCTGGTGCTACACTCAACTCCGACTCTTAATCTTGCAGAGTGGGACTAAAGTCAATATTCTGCCCTGACTCACTGCCAGTTTATCCTGGAGGATCACTAAGAATATCTTATGATACTGATCATCTATAGATAAGATGGTCCCTTTAGTAACTGTTGGTTACAATTCTAATATGAAAGACTTTCATACCTGGCTGCCCTTCTGACCCAGTAACTGCATGTTCATAGCTTATTTTTAATGCAGAGCTGGAATTAAATCAATATTCACAATCTGTCATTAGTATGGGTGCAGACTCTGAAATGTGCATGCCACATTTTGTCAGATCATTTATTCTTGTGTTGGTTATGGCTTTTCTGAAACATCAAGTCATTGGATGAATGAGTCCAAGTGAAGTGCTACAATATGTGTTTATGAAGAGGCAATAATAACATTTGTACATGTGTCCTCTTTTATCAATACTTTTAAGAGGTTTTATGGCTTAAGCAGGGGGTGATGTAATCTGCTTCCATTCTTCGTCACCTTACCCTCACTCATCTAACTCCATCCTCCTTTTATTACTTGAAATTAGGGACTTAACTATGTATTCTAATGTGTTCAGGTAGGTGTTTCCTCCATGGATTGCTTCTATGTTCTATTTGTGCTTGCCTTCATATTGGCAGGATTCTAGTCCAAAATGAGTGGCAGCTGTATTTAATGAGTCTTTTCCTATTCATTCTTTTTCTTTCTATGATAAAACCCTATGATATATTATAAGCATGAGCATTTCATCACTACCTATCTGTGCATTCTCTTTTATGTTTTATGATTATAATTTTTGTATAAAATATTTAGGGATTTTTATAATTTTTTGTGAAACTAAAGACTTTATCCAGAGAAATGCAGACATTGCTAGAAAAAGGGCCTTATCTCTATTAGGGATTACAATAATTCAAGCTTTGTAAATCAATTAACTCCTGTTGACAGTTAAACAAATTGTTTGCTTTAAGTAGCAAAAGTAATAAAGGTGGAATAGAGATTACATTTACAGTGTAGAAATAAATAATTTAAAAGCACATGATAAAGAGAGAATAAATTACTTCTGGTTTATTTTAAAATAAGTAATGAAATAAGATTGCATCTCTCCAAAAAAGACAAGATTTTTGAATTTTGTTAGCAACTGAGCTTTCAATCAACACTCCTCCTTTGGGAATAGCTTGAAGATATGTGAGTTATACAGAAGAGTTGAAAATCTCTGATTTACTTTAAAAAAATTTGTTCTCACTCAGAAAATAATGTCAATAACACATAGTTATTTTGAAACAACTTGAGAAATGGAGATTTTACTTGGATTAGATCTTAAAAATGAATGAATTAAAAATAGATTGGAAAAATGTGAAAATCCAATTGAAGCATTATGTTAACACTTCTCCTAAGCACTATTCTAGGTACTCTCTATAATACAAAAACATAATAGACTGTGTGAATGCATCCAGAAGTTATCTAATTGAGAATAACCAATATATAAACATTATAATTTAACTAGCAAGGTTTTGAAACTGCAAGCTACAAGGTAAGACATGACATTTTTAATTGTTAACAAAAATGAACAGACAATAGGACTATGAATTCAGAGGAAGAAAAATCTCCATGAGAAATATCATGCAACTTAATCCATCTATCTTGACTGTCTACTGTCTATACTGCCTTTGGTAAGAAACAAGATCAAATCATATTATTTTAGAAACCAAATTACTGTTGAATGAGCTCCGCCCCAGGAAAAATATGTTAGGTTGATTACTCTAAGAAAAAATTTAAAAATCACAAAATTATTTAAATTAGACTTGATGATTAAAAGAACCCTATTAAGAAAGAGAAGAAAAAACAGAAAGATGAAATACTCTTAAAAACACCATTAACCGGGCTTCCCTGGTGGCTCAGTGGTTGAGAGTCCGCCTGCCGATGCAGGGGACGCGGGTTCGTGCCCTGGTCCGGGAAGATCCCACATGCCGCGGAGCGGCTGGGCCCATGAGCCATGGCCGCTGAGCCTGCGCGTCTGGAGCCTGTGCTCCGCAACGGGAGAGGCCAGAACGGTGAGAGGCCCGCGTAGCGAGAAAAAAAAAAAAAAAAATTAAATTAAAAACACCATTAACCATATCCTACACAATCAGAGTCTCCAATAACAAAATTTTGTTCATTAGTATTGATGGGATGAATGTGATGGAGTAGAGAATACTCCACAAGTAGGAGAAAGAAGAAATCATTGGATGATAAACTTGAATTAGAAATTTATCCAAAGCAAACAAAAATAATCTCCCAGGTTATATCTTGAGCTGAACACACTTTTGAGTCCTATATCTTGGTACTTTCTATTGGAAATAATACTCAAGAGCTGTTATGACTCAGAAGTTTAAAAGAAGAAATCCTGATGAAGTGTTCAATGCTAAGTAACAATTACACAGTGCTTATACTATGTGAGATCCTCTGTTCAGATTGGCATATATAAATTAATATAGTCTTTTCAATAGACCTGTGTGTGTGTGAGAGAGGTAATATCAGGGTTCTCCACCCTTTATTATATTATACAAGTGAGAAAACAAGTACAAAGTGAAAATATCTGTATCTTTTTCTTTGTTCATTGTTTGCTTCTTCATGGATTTCCTATATATTTGTTATAAGTAGATATTATTATTGATCATGAAGTAAACAAGAGGAGAAAGCAGTGATAGAAATAATTATGAGTCTATTCAATCCAAATCTATGCTGGAAAGAAATCTGATGGCTTAACAGTTTTGCACAGTTCTTTGCAAGGCTAAATTAATTTCTCATTTGTCACTAAAGTGAGGTTATTCAATGTTTTACTTTGAATTCTAGTAGCAATTTCCCAGGACTTGCTAAATCATCTCTACCACTTAAAAATAGCTAAGACTCTTACTTCTTATACTTAGATGAAGCCATGCATCATTGAAATGACAAATTCATATTCTTTTTTTTAATTTTTAAATTTTATTTCATTTATTTTTTTATGCAGCAGGTTCTTATTAGTCATCAGTTTTATACACATCACTGTATACATCTCAATCCCAATCGCCCAATTCAGCACACCACCATCCCCACCCCGGCACGGCTATCACCCCTTGGTGTCCATACATTTGTTCTTTACATCTGTGTCTCAACTTCTGCCCTGCAAACCAGTTCATCTGTACCATTTTTCTAGGTTCCACATACATGAGTTAATATACGATACTTGTTTTTCTCTTTCTGACTTACTTCACCCTGTATGACAGTCTCTAGATCCATCCATGTCTCAACAAATGACCCAATTTCATTCCTGGCTGAGTAATGGCTGAGTAATTTTTTTATGGCTGAGTAATATTCCATTGTATATATGTACTACAACTTCTTTATCCATTTGTCTGTTGATGGGCATTTAGGTTGCTTCCATGACCTGGGTATTGTAAAGAGTGCTGCAATGAACATTGGGGTGCATGTGTCTTTTTGAATTATGGTTTTCTGTGGGTATATGCCCAGTAGTGGGATTGCTGGATTATCTGGTAATTCTGTTTCTAGTTTTTTAAGGAACTTCCATACTGTTCTCCGTAGTGGCTGTATCAATTTACATTCCCACCAACAGTACAAGAGGGTTCCCTTTTCACCACATCCTCTCCAGCATTTGTTGTTTGGAGATTTTCTGATGATGCCCGTTCTAACTGGTGTGAGGTGATAACCTAATTGTAGTTCTGACTTGCATTTCCCTAATAATTAGTGATGTTGAGCAGCTTTTCATGTGCTTCTTGGTCATCTGTATGTCTTCTTTGGAGAAATGTCTATTTAGGTCTTCAGCCCATTTTTGGATTGGGTTGTTTGTTTCTTTAATATTGAGCTGCATGAGCTGCTTGTATATTTTGGAGATTAATCCTTTGTCCGTTGATTCGTTTGCAAACATTTTCTCCCATTCTGAGTGTTGTCTTTTCGACTTGTTTATGGTTTCCTTTGCTATACAAAAGCTTTTAAGTTTCATTAGATCCCATTTGTTTATTTTTGTTTTTATTTCTATTACTCTAGGAGGTGGATCAAAAAAGATCTTGCTGTGATTTATCTCAAAGAATGTTCTTCCTATGTTTCCCTCTAAGAGTTTTATAGTATCCGGCTTTACATTTAGGTCTCTAATCCATTTTGAGTTTCTTTTTATGTATGGTGTTAGGGAATGTTCTAATTTCATTCTTTTACATGTGGCTGTCCAATTTTCCTAGCACCACTTATTGAAGAGACCATCTTTTCTCTGTTCTATATCCTTGCCTCCTTTGTCATAGATTACTTGACCATAGGTGTGTGGGGTTATCTCTGGACTTTCTATCTTGTTACATTGATCTATGTTTCTGTTTTGTGTGCCAGTACCATACTGTCTTTATTACTGTAGCTTTGTAGTATAGTCTGAAGTCAGGGAGCCTGATTCCTCCTGCTCTATGTTTTTTTCCCTCAAGACTACTTTGGCTATTTGGGGTCTTTTATGTCTCCATACAAATTTTAAGATTTTTTGTTCTAGTTCCATAAAAAATGCCATTGGTAATTTGATAGGGATTGCATTGAATCTGTAGATTGCTTTGGGTTGTATAGTCATTTTCACAATATTGATTCTTCCAATCCAAGAACATGGTATATCTCTCCATCTGTTTGTATCATCTTTAATTTCTTTCATCAGTGTCTTATAGTTTTCTGCATACAGGTCTTTTGTCTCCCTAGGTAGGTTTATTCCTAGGTATTTTATTCTTTTTGTTGCAATGGTAAATGGGAGTGTTTCCTTAATTTCTCTTTCAGAATTTCATCATTAGTGTATAGGAATGTAAGAGATTTCTGTGCATTAATTTTGTATCCTGCAACTTTACCAAATTCATTGATTAGCTCTAACAGTTTTCTGGTGGCATTTTTAGGATTCTCTATGTAGAGTATCATGTCATCTGCAGTGACAGTTTTACTTCTTCTTTTCCAATTTGTGTCCCTTTTATTTCTTTTTCTTCTCTGATTGCCGTGGCTAGGACTTCCAAAACTGTGTTGAATAATAGTGGTGAGTGTGGACATCCTTGTCTTGTTCCTGGTCTTAGAGGAAATGCTTTCAGTTTTTCACCATTGAAAATGTTGTTTGCTGTGGGTTTGTCGTGTATGGCCTTTATTATGTTGAGGTAGGTTCCCTCTGTGCCCACTTTCTGGAGAGTTTTTATCATAAATGGGTGTTGAATTTTGTCAAAAGCTTTTTCTGCATCTATTGAGATGGTCATACGGTTTTTCTTCTTCAGTTTGTTAGTATGGTGTATCACATTGATTGATTTGCATATATTGAAGAATCCTTGCATCCCTGGGATAAATCCCATTTGATCATGGTGTATGATCCTTTTAATGTGTTGTTGGATTCTGTCTGCTAGTATTTTGTTGAGGATTTTTGCATCTATATTCATCAGTGATATTGGTCTGTAATTTTATTTTTTTGTAGTATCTTTATCTGGTTTTGCTATCAGGGTGATGGTGGCCTCATAGAATGAGTTTGGGAGTGTTCCTTTGCAATTTTTGGGGAGAGTTTGAGAAGGATGGGTGTTAGCTCTTCTCTAAATGTTTGATAGAATTCACCTGTGAAACCATCTGGTCCTGGACTTTTGTTTGTTGGAAGATTGTTAATCACAGTTTCAATTTCATTATTGTGATTGGTCTGTTCATATTTTCTATTTCTTCCTGGTTCAGTCTTGGAAGGTTATACCTTCCTAAGAATTTGTCCATGTCTTCCAGGTTCTCCATTTTATTGGCATAGGGTTGCTTGTAGTAGTCTCTTAGGATGCTTGTATTTCTGCGGTGTCTGTTGTAACTTCTCCTTTTTCATTTCTAATTTTATTGATTTGAGTCCTCTCCCTCTTTTTCTTGATGATTCTGGCTAATGGTTTATCAATTTTGTTTATCTTCTCAAAGAAACAGCTTTTAGTTTTATTGATCTTTGCTGTTGTTTTCTTTGTTTCTATTTCATTTATTTCTGCTCTGATCTTCATGATTTCTTTCCTTCTGCTAACTTTGGGTTTTGTTTGTTCTTCTTTCTCTAGTTCCTTTAGGTGTAAGGTTAGACTGTTTATTTGAGATTTTTCTTGTTTCTTGAGGTCGACTTGTATAGCTATAAACTTCCCTCTTAGAACTGCTTTTGCTGTATCCCATAGGTTTTGGATCGTTGTGTTTTCATTGTCATTTGTCTCTAGGTATTTTTTGATTTCCTCTTTGATTTCTTCAGTGATCTCTTGGCTATTTAGTAACGTATTGTTTAGCCTCCATGTGTTTGTGTTTTTTTTCGTGTTTTTCCCTGTTATTCATTTCTAATCTCATAGCTTTCTAGTCAGAAAAGATGCTTGATATGATTTCAGTTTTCTTAAATTTACTGAGGCTTGATTTGTGACCCAAGGTGTGATCTATCCTGGAGAATGTTCCGTGCACACTTGAGAAGAAAGTGTAATCTGCTGTTTTTTGGATGGAATGTCCTATAAATGTCAATTAAATCTATCTGGTCTATTGTGTCATTTAAAACTTCTGTTTCTTTATTTATTTTCATTTTGGATGATCTGTCCATTGGTGTAAGTGAGGTGTTAAAGTCCCCCACTATTATTGTGTTACTGTCAGTTTCCTCTTTTATAGCTCTTAGCAGTTGCCTTATGTATTGAGATGCTCCTATGTTGGGTGTATATATATTTATAATTGTTATATCTTCTTCTTGGATTGATCCCTTGATCATTATGTAGTGTCCTTCCTTGTCTCTTGTAACATTCTTTATTTTAAAATCTATTTTATCTGATATGAGTATTGCTACTCCAGCTTTCTTTTGATTTCCATTTGCATGGAATATCTTTTTCCATCCCCTCACTTTCAGTCTGTATGTGTCCCTATGTCTGAAGTGGGGCTCTTGTAGACAGCATATATATGGGTCTTGTTTTTGTATCCATTCAGCAAGCCTGTGTCTTTTTTTTTTTTTTTAATTATTTATTTATTTATTTATGACTGTGTTGGGTCTTTGTTTCTGTGCGAGGGCTTCCTCTAGTTGTGGCAAATGGGGGCCACTCTTCATCGCAGTGCGCAGGCCTCTCATTATTGCGGCCTCTCTTGTTGTGGAGCATGGGCTCCAGATGCGCAGGCTCAGTAGTTGTGGCTCACGGGCCTAGTTGCTCCGCGGCATGTGGGATCTTCCCAGACCAGGGTTCGAACCCGTGTCCCCTGCATTGGCAGGCAGATTCTCAACCACTGCGCCACCAGGGAAGCCCCAAGCCTGTGTCTTTTGGTTGGAGCATTTAATCCATCACGTTTAAGGTAATTATCAATATGTATGTTCCTATGACCATTTTCTTAATTGTTTTGGGTTTGTTTTGGTAGGTCCTTTTCTTCTCTTGTGTTTCCCACTTAGAGACATTCCTTTAGCATTTGTTGTAGAACTGGTTTGGTGGTGCTGAATTCTCTTAGCTTTTGCTTGTCTGTAAAGCTTTTGATATCTCCATTGAATCTGAATGAGATCCTTGCCAGGTAGAATAATCTTGGTTGTAGGTTCTTCCCTTTCATCACTTTAAGTATATCATGCCACTCCCTTCTGGCTTGTAGAGTTTCTGCTGTGAAATCAGCTGTTAACCTTATGGGAGTTCCTTTGTATATTATTTGTCATTTTCCCCTTGCTGCTTTCAATAATTTTTCTTTGACTTTAATTTTTGCCAATTTGATTACTATGTGTCTCAGCATGTTTCTCCCTGGGTTTATCCTGTATGGGACTTGCTGCACTTCCTGGACTTGGGTGGCTATTTCCTTTCCCATGTTAGGAAAGTTTTTGACTATAATCTCGTCACATATTTTCTTTGATCCTTTCTCTCTCTCTTCTCCTTCTGGGACCCCTATAATGCGAATGTTGTTGTGTATAATGTTGTCCCAGAGGTCTCTTAGGCTGTCTTCATTTCTTTTCATTCTTTTTTCTTTATTCTGTTCCGCAGCAGTGAATTCCACCACTCTGTCTTCCAGGTCACTTATCCGTTCTTCTGCCTCAGTTATTCTGCTGTGGATTCCTTCTAGTTTAGTTTTCATTTCAGTTATTGTATTGTTCATCTGTGTTTGTTTGTTCTTTAATTCTTCTAGATCTTTGTTAAACATTTCTTGCATCTTCTTGATCTTTGCCTCGATCCTTTTTCCGAGGTATTGTATCATCTTCACTATCATTATTCTGAATTCTTTTTCTGGAAGGTTGCCTATGTCCACATCCTTTCATTGTTTTTTCTGGTGTTTTATCTTGTTCCTTCATCTGATACATAGCCCTCTGCGTTTTCATCTTGTCTGTCTTTCTGTGAATGTAGTTTTTGTTCCACAGGCTGCGGGTTTGTCGTTCTTCTTGCTTCTGCTGTCTGTCCTCTCCATATTCTTTTGCTATCCAGAAACCAGTAGAGTTCATCCATTTTTGCTTAATTTTAGTTCATTATAACAGGTAACACATTGCTCTGCTTTCCAGAATTGCAACTGTTTGTCAGCTTCTGCACTCCACTTGTCACATCTACAGATGTTGCTTCTTTGATGTGTAGTTTTTTAATAAAAGAATGTTAAAATAACGGGCTTAGAGATATTTAAAATTAAATGCCTGTTCTCCATTTATAGGAATACTTAAATCAGCTACTTACTCTTATATTTTAATAATTTATAATGAGTAGAAATGCAGATTGAATATTTCAAACACCTAAAAGGTAATTTAACACTTTAATAAATATTTAGGCAATTTCAAGCAAGTTGACTAAATAAACAATTTACTTAAAAATCAGATATTACACACAATTGCTTACAGTTTCTTCCACCACTTACTTTTCTTCTATATCCTTATTTGTACTTCATGGATGACCAGCCAGCATGGCTTCTGCTCCCAGAACAGCCTCCGCTTCCAGCACAGTGTAACATAATCCTCTTCCTTTGTTCCTCTGGCTGCAGTGGTTACAGCAGCCTCCTGCAATTGTCAGACTCTGAGTTGTCTCTGAATTCCTTCTTTCAGTTTTCCCAGTATGTTTGTAACTAGTACTCTCTATTTATCTAAAGGAACTTCTCTTTTTCTGACTTGCCCTTTTTAAAAATTTTTGATAATGCAAGTGATATTTAACTTTAAAAATAGTAAATGATTTTTTTTGGAGGGGGTGCGCTGATTCCTGGCTCCAGCATCAATTTATTGAATATATGATGTTGGGAAAATTACTCAACTTCCTAAGCTTTCGTTTCCTCATTTATAACATGAATAATGCAGAACACAATTCTTTGCACACAAAGAACTGTTCCTTTATTCTACATATTCCGTTATTCAAGAAATATTTATGGAGCACCAAATGTGTGCTAGGAATGTTTTTTCCCTATAATAATAAACATTATATCTCAATGTTTATTGAGATATAATTGACATATAACATTGTGTAAGTTTAAGGTATACAATGTGATTATTTGTTACACTTACATATTGCAAAATGTATATATTGAAAAACCCAACTAACAATAGGGTTAGTTAACATCTCCATCATCACCTCACATAATTACCATTTCATTTTTGTGGTGAGAACATTTAGACCTACTTTCTTAGCAAATTTCAAGTATATAATATACTGTTATTAACTGTAATCCCCATACTGCATATTAAATTCTGAAATGTATTCATCTTAGAACTGGAAGTTTGTACCTTTTGACCAACATCTTCCATTTGGTGAACTCCCATGTTCATTGCAGCATTACCCCTTAGTCAAGATATGGAAACATCCTAAGTGTCCATCTATAGATGAATGGACAAAAAAGAGACAGTATATATAAACATACATATATGTTATATAATCCATGTATAAATAATGATTTTGATTTAAAAATAACCTATAAAAGAGATGTAAAATATGAAAATCAATAAATATAAAAATAATAGGTGAAAAAGATAGATGTCAGTCTTGTCAGTTATTCAGACATCTTGTAAAATTGCAAGAATTCTTTGGTATGTACAGTTTACCTTCATAAAGGTAAATTAATCATAAAGATATCTCAGAAAATTTTCTATTTCCCTGTAAAACATTTAATAGCAAAAGTAGAAACTACAGAAAAATGATCTTAGATTTGGGAGAAGAGTCCATATTTTCTTATTTGCTAACAATATAATTGATGGAATTTTGGATTTAAAATACAAGTTTTCAGTTCAGACCCATGCCCCATCACTAACCATGTTGTCTTTCCTACTATATTCACTTCTCTCAAGCTCTAGTTTTCTAACCTATAAAACTGGCAGAACAATATCAACCTACTATAATTATGAGAATAGATTGATATAAAGTCATGAAACTACTCTGTAAATTTCAAAGTAATATAGAAATATTAGCTAATAGTATTCATTTCTTTTACAATCAGCCCTAATAATCCCTTAGATCTTCATCTGGTTCTATTCAATACTAAAAAGCCCAAGTATTTAGTCTACGTTTTTTTCCTCTCTTTTTGTATAAAATTAGATTCATTCTCTGATCATTTGTTAGCCTTCTATTCACCATTCCAATCTCAACTGCATCTTTCTTAAATTGCAATGATACAATTACAGATACTTTTCAAACACAGAGAAACCAAGTCTTTATTGAAAGAGAAAATCATGCTGTCTGTTTCTTTCCTAATATATTTTTTTTGTGTTCACTGGTTAGGTAATGCATTTTTGCAAGTTGTTTGAAAAATACTACTAAAGCTTCTTTCAAGAAAGGTATAAATAGGAGAGGAGGAAGCAAAAACATACATAGATTTCAGAAAGCAATGTATAAACATGTGAACATTAACATAATTTCAGAATTGCTTTTTTATTTTGCATTTTAATTACTTCATTTACATGCATCTGGAGTTATGTTATTTTTAACATATTCTTGATTAGATTAGTTGATGAATATGTTACCTATTTTATATTTAGAGTTGAGGATTTTGGAGTATGTTTGTCTTGAATAAAGTATAGTTAACCTCAAAAAATAAAAAAAAAAATTCTGAATTAGCATATCTTGTGAGTTACCCATTTGCTCTGGAAAAACATGGCAAACATAGTTGAAACCTGATTTGGCAAAATACTGAAGCTATAGTATTATATTCCAAAAATAACAATTAAATAAAGATGTTGTAAAACTGAGAAAAAAAATTCAGTGTAACAGCACCTCATCTATCCATGAGGAAAGTGGCTCGTATTTTTTCAATAACAGATGGCCATGTTTTTGAAAAAGCAAAATAGTCCTTAGGGCATTGCCAGGAAGGGGATATATATATATATATATATATATATATATATATATATATATATATATGTCTCATATCTATCTATCTATCTATCTATCTACACACACATACATATATATACACATATATATATGTATATACATGTATATAAAATACTTTAAATAATATCTTGAAAGTTAACAGTGGAGAGGGTTGAATGGCATGCCCTTAACTTTGATAAACTTTCTGACTTCTTGACTTTTAACACTAATCACCAGACAGGTAAAAATAATAACAAATTTCCTCAAATGGTTCACCTACTTAAAACCCTCCTCATGGTTTGCCCGTATTCTTAGAATAAGATCCAATCTCCCTTATCATTGCTTATAGTGTTTAACATGGTCTATTGCCTGCTTCTGTCTCCATCCCCTTCACCTTCTACATTCTAACTACACTTCTTTTTTGTTCCTGACCAGACCAGGTCCATTCCATCTAAGGGTCTTTGTACCTGCTGTTCCTTCTGCTTGGAACCTTCCTCCTTGACTTTTCAGATGTTTGGCTTTTCCTCATTACTTAGGTTTCAACTAAACTGTCACCTCTTCAGAAAGACTTTTCCTGGCCAATTAATATGAAGGGGTCCACCCCCATAATACATGACCTTGTTTTAAGTCCTTCACGGAGCTCATGCTGCTGTTAAATGATCTGGCTTATTTATTTATTAATTATTTATTTACTTTTTCTTTGTATTGATGACACTGTGTGTGTGTGTGTGTGTGTGTGTGTTAGGAACACTTAACATGAGATCTACCCCCATACATTTTTAGGTGTACAGTGCAGTATAGGCACAATGTTGTAAAACAGAACTCTAGAGCTTAATCATCATGCATTTCTGAAACTTTATACCTATTTAATTGCTACCCACCCCCTATTTCCTCTTGCCCCGGTCCCTGGAAACCACCATTCAACTCTCTGCTTCAGTGTATCTGACTATTTTATATACCTGCTATATTTGTCCCTCTTTGACTGGCTTATTTCACTTAGCAAATGTCCTCAAGATTCATCCATATGTCTGCATATGGCAGGATTATTTATTTATTCCTTGTCTTGTCCAACTAGAACACATGTTCTAAGAGAGCAGTGGTTTATTTATTTATTTATTTACTTACTTACTTATTTGCGGTTTGCGGGCCTCTCACTGCTGTGGCCTCTCCCACTGCGGATCACAGGCTCCGGACGCTCAGGCTCAGCGGCCATGGCTCACGGGCCTAGCTGCTTCGCGGCATGTAGGATCTTCCCGGACCGGGGCACGAACCCGTGTCCTCTGCATCAGCAGGCGGACTCTCAACCACTGCTCCACCAGGGAAGCCCGAGAGCAGTGATTTTTGACTGCCTTTAGTTTGCCACTGTTTCTCTGCCACTCAGAAAAGTGCCTGGCATAATGTAAGCACTCAAAACATTTTGTTGGATAAGTGAAAGATATCATATTTGATGCTTTTCTTGAAAGGAAACTAAGAAGAAACTTTGAAAAATGAGTAGTGTAACAGATAGGAGCATGGGCTTGGGAGCCCAGATTTGTGGATTTGAAACCTGGTCCTGCTATTAACTATGTGTGACTTTGCACAAATTCCTCAAACTCTCTGTTCCTCAGTTTCCTCACTTGTATAACGGGGATAATGGTGATAATAATAGTACCTTCCTCAGAGGGTTGTTATTTATATTTACAAACATAATTTAGAATTGTATCAGACACAGAACAAGCAATACATATATATATATGTATATATATATATGTTATATAAATAAACCACAGTCTAAGTTATATTTCAAAAGCTTCAGGTTTTTTTCTTTATTTTCAATTGTTTCGGATCACTGACTTCATTCTTCAAGCAGTAAGAACTACAGAATTGGGTCAAACAATTGAATCAATCTATTTTCTATCAAAGTTCCTGTGTTTGGTGATACGTGCACAGCTGCCATTAATTCATGCAGTTGTGGAGAGCATGTGATGTACCGAGTGGGAGTGGGGTACAGCGGTGCATCCTGTCATCACTTCAGTGAAGAAGTAGGTTGATTGACCTAACAACATTTGTTAGATAATTGGCATCCACATGTAATTTTGCTTGGGTAGACGTTTATGTTATAAAACTGGGAGTAGGATTCTTTTTAGAATTACATTGCACATTTTTATTCTCTGAAGAAGGTTTTAAAACCTTTCTCTGTGCGTGACACTTTTCTAAGGCATCTTGCACTAGAGGAATTCAAGTTTGGCAATATCACAGACATGCTTGTCCAAAACTCTGTCATCACATTTCAAGACCATGGAAATGTATGTTCAAAAACAGATCAAACATTTGACAAGAACTGGGCATCTCCGACTGAGTCAAAGCACCTTCTTCCCAATTCTCCCTTGGTTATGCTATTCTATTGTGTTTTGAAAAGTGAGCCCAGGATGACTCCAGGCAAAAATGTCAACTTTAACTGCTCAGGCTGTCATTCAAAGACATCCATATTTTGTCCCCTTCGTATCTTTTCATTCGTATTCTGAATAGACTCTTCTTTGCATCTTGTTTTTCAGTCTTACTGACTTGCAAGCAGTCCTCCAAACTCCATTGTCATTTCTTTCCTGCAGACCTTTGTCCAAACTCTTCCATTACATAGAATATTCCCTTGCTCCCTCCCATATAAGCATAAAAAAATGGGTTTTACAAATTTCATTTAAATTCTTCATTAAAATATTAATGTCTGTGTTATTTAGGCTCCCTTAGTCCTTTATTTCTCCATTCTTTCCTCTGACGTGTTTTAATTATTTTAAGCATTACTTTAAAGATAGCAGTCAGATGAAGGGAAATGAAAAAAAATATATAGACTAGTGTTTGTGACACAGAGTCTCAGAAAATGATTATCAACAGTGTTTTCCCTCCCTGTATGTACTGGTTGTTCCTACATATTCAAAGAGTGAATTTATTTTCCTTTTCCTTAAATCTGGACTGGCTTTGTAACTTGCTTTGACTAATAGAATATGGTGGGAGTGGACAGATCAGAAGATGACTGGTCTGAATGATGACTGGTCTCAGACCTCCTGAGTCCAGGTCTGAAGATGACTGGCAGCTTTCGCTTCCTTCCTCTTAAAGCCAGCCAGTCACTATGTAAGAAAATGAATGACTGGCCACCATGTTGTAAAGATGCCTAGCCTCTAATGTAGAGAGATCACATGCATGAACATGGGCAGTGATACCCTCTTAGAATTTCCAGGCCACTCCTGCCATGAGTGAGTACTTCCAGGAAGTGACATGTGAAGCCAAAGAACCTCTTGGCAAAGCTCAACCAGCACACAGAGTTCTGAAAAATATTAAATTGTAGTTGTTTTAACCCACTACATTTAGAGATGTTTTATTATTCAGCCCTAGGTAACTGAAACAGTTTCTTAACTGCTTTATTATATGATTAAGGGGAAAAAGTTTTTGCCCTGAGAAGATTGGAAGTAGCAAGCAAACAAGTTAGAGATAACCTGTGAATATATTTTTTAAGTATTATATTTTACTTTTACTATTAGTGATCATTTCTCAAATTCACTAATAGGTAGGTTGAAAATCAGGTCAACCCTACTCATTAAGCTAAGTGACTATGGTCAATTTACTTTACCTCTGTGCCTCTGTTCAATCATCATTAAATGGCAATAATAATATTACCTACCTCATAGATCAGTCGTGAGGGTTAAATAAGTTAGTAACATTCTTAACACAGGACCTGATTATAGTAAGGCCCTATTAAATGTTTGCAATTATGATTATTATTACTATACTCAAGGGATAAGCTAATCTCAAAAATGCCTGACAAAAAGAAAGTTTCTAAAAATCATTACTCCAGGTGAAGCTCAAGATTAAACATTCCTTTTACCTCTAAGTGCTGGAACATAACCTTGTTTGCTTTCTCTAAAGACCCTATATGGTTTCTCCCATGTTTTTTATTTTGATTGGCAATTAAGAAATTTCATACTTAAATTTATATTTAGCTATTGCAAATGTGCAGAATCTTAAGCCCTTATCTTTATCTTAAGCCCTTAGCTTATCTTTGTTACTTTGGAAGGAGTTTGACTCTCATAATGAATGAAAGATATGAATGGCTGGATTTTAAATAGATTTTGGGTTTGAATCTGTCCAAATTGTTTCTTTTGCAAACAGTATGCAAATATGAGTTGAAGTTAAAGTATGTTTACAGAATATATGCAAATGAAACTTTTTGGTTTACTCAATGTAAATTTGTAAGATATTTTATGCAGTTTTCTCATTAAAATCATATTGCTAATTATGTCCTTAAAGATATCTTTCTAATGTGTCATTACCAGGTTAAATATGTTCTTTAAATATATTTGATGTGCATTTTAATTAAGTAATAAATGAAAGCTGTAATATTATTTCTAACAAGGTATCTTTGTTCCTTAATTTCCATGAGAAATATATTCAATCTCATGGAATTTGACATTTCATTACATATTATATTGTATCATGCTCAAATTCTTCTATGCATTGAGCTGGAATTCCCAAGATTGTAACTGGTGCCCAATACATGATACACTGACTATTTGTATTGCCCTAGGGAGTATTTACCTAGAATCCTCTCAAGGGATTTTAATAGCTGCAAAAAAAGCAACAATTATCTAATGGAGATCTCAATTCTTAATGTTAAAAAAGACAAATATCTGTATTTAGCATGTGCCAGGAGGAGTTAGATAATTTTATTTGCACAGATTAGTTCATGTTAACTACAACTGCTTAAGGAATTATCCACATTTAATTGATGAACAAATAAAACCTCAAAATCAACAAGCATCTTGTCCAAGATCACGTAAGAAGTGGCAGGACAAGAAAACCCGCTCAGTTTACCCTCTTCCAAACGGTGTGTTCTTTCTACTGTGGGATACCACTTGAGTAATGTTCTCATCCAGAGTTGAAGGTTCTAATACAGCTAGGCTCCTAACTCTGTCACATTAGCTAAGTCACTATCTCTAACTTTCTGTTTTCTAAAATATTTTATTTGTTTCCTGTGTTTGCATTATTTATTCTACATTCCTATTTTCCATTCCATGCAAAATGGGAGTGGGGAGGGCTAGACTGCTCTCTTCAGTCCTGTATCAACACATGGCCTCTCCTGGGTCATGAGTCCTCATTGTTAGCCCCAAAACATCTGTGAGGTTGCTAATGATGAAGTTTTCTCTTTTAAGATCTCTGTATTTGTGTGTTTCAGCAAAGAAAAGGAAATGAGGAGAGGCCTTTTGTGGTCATTTTGCCTTTTAATATCCAGATTCTGTTTTACCTCTGGAGTGCTGCACTAACATTTCCTCCTTTTGTTTTCATTTCCTATCTTAATTATTGATCTGTGAGTTAGTTGCTCTTGGAACTGATGCACTCAGCAGTTCCTGGGTGGTGGAGGGAGATGGTTGCTAGGCAACCTCACCTGTTTTAGATGGGTATTGGGCCTCATTTTTGAGAACCTTATTTGTGGAGAATCTGAGGGAAAAATTACTTCTTGCATCTTAAGGCTTCATAAAATACAGAGATTTGGAACAAATATATAAGGTTTTAAATAGGATCATCAGAAGGAGAAAAGGACATTCATTAAATCCTTATTAAATTATTGAATGAATAAGGATGAGCACAGCAGAGTATAGGTCTGAAGACGCCAGGTTTGACTGATCTGAAACCCATAAATTCTGGGATGATATTTGAGGTCTCCAATTTTCACCTTGGCAAGTCTTGGGCTTCCTGGGCCCCCTGGACAATTAATTATGATAATGAGAGTTGAGCATTTAAGAAGTCAACTAATAATTCCTACTAACAACTTATGAAAAAAAAGTAAAGAGGGCAAAAACTTAGTGCCCAAATTTAAATAGGGAAGTTGAAGGCAGAGCCAGAGTCATTGGAGCTTTCTAAATTCCACTCTCTCAATTCCCATGCACCCCATGCTCTAGACATTATGGATCATAAGAAACTCCAGGGAGCCACTTGCACTTTAACAATTTCATGCACCTGCACTCATTATTCGTTCAGTTTGAGATGCCTTTCCACCTCTGTCCTCCAGCTCTGGACTTGATGGTAAATATTGAAATGCTCTCCTTTGTTACCTCATTTCCAATAATATGAGCTTTATGGTAGAATAACATACTAAGCCGTTTGCTGTTGTATGTCCAATATCTGTGATAGTATCTGGGATATAGGAAATGTCCCAAAATGTTTATGAAATGAATGAATAGGTGAAAAAAACTGAAAAATTATACTTTTTCACTTCTAAGAAATGTTTTAGCTTATTGAAAAGGGCCATTAAGATTATTAAACTATCATGTTAAACCTAAAAATTATTCATGCCTATAAAAAATGAGATAATAAGTTTGGGATAGCTGTTTGTTTTAAAGATTGAGTTTCCCTCATTACCCCTGAAAGTTTTACTAGGAAGTTCTGAATGTGATCAAATGAACAGAAATGATAATAATACATTCAATATTTTTAAAAATAACTTTTGAAAACCAATTTCAAGAGCTATAAAAATACTTTTTCCAGTACATTCATTCATTCAGTTATATCAAGAATCAGTTATTAATGAAAATAGGATGTATAGAATTGGATAAAATATAATCTTTGCTTCAGAACCATGGTTATCTTCAAATTATGCAGTGATCCATTCTTAGGGACTTATCTTAAGGAATTAGTCAGATAAAGGTGGAAAGCATATAGTAGAGGGTATTTATTATAGTTCTATTTATCAAATAAATTTATGCACAAAACTTTCAAGAGAATGTTCCAGTAAATTACTATATAATCATGTTGAAGATGCATTATTCAGCCATTAAATATATGTGTCACTCATAAAATATTTAAGTGTAACATTTATATATAGAAATAAAATAAATATAAAATTAACTTTTATGAGATTATATCTTTGTAAAATATGTTTGTGTTTGTGATAGAAGACTGTAAAATGGTAAGTTAGAATATAAACCAGTGCTCTTATGTTAGTATATTAGAAGTTGGGACTAATATGAAAGATTTTGCATCTGTTAAAATATTTATGACTTAGTAAAATATTTTGAGTAATAAAATTCAATGATAGATACATATTAATGACTCAAAGAGTTAGCATTATCCAGTTTTACAGAAATTGATCTAAGGCTAGTAATATTGACATGGTTAATTAAAATATTGAGATTTCAGTCCATCATTTAATTTTCCAGTGAGATATTTTCTCTCTATCAAAAAATTATTTGCAAAACAAATTTAGATATAAAACTTTTGAGCCATTTGGGGAGATAGTATTAGCTCAGATATGGTTGTTTTGGTAACCAGAAAAATGGTTCCCCAAATATGTCCACCTCCTAATCCTTGAAATTTGTGAATATGTTATTTTACATAACAAAAGAAATTCTGCAGTCATGATTAATGTAAAGATCTTGAGATGGAGAGTTTATCGTTAATTATTCAAGTGGGAACAAAAGTAATTATAAGCCAAAAAAGACAAGGGAATGGATTCTCACCTTGAACTTCCAGAAGAAATGCAGATCTGCTGACACTTTAATTGTAGCCCAAGTGAAAGCCATTTTAGAGTTATGATTTCCAGAATTTTAAAGTAATAACTTTGTAGTTTTTGAGCCACTAAGTTTGTAGTAATATATTACAGCTGGGATAGGAAACTAAGGTAGTTATAAATAACTGAATGTGTTTAGGTCCTGGAAAATATTAAGTTATAAAGTTCAATTATTGATAAAAATAAGTCTTATAAATGTGGTAGCCAATATTGCCATTTATCATATATTTCCAACTCTCAGCATACAGGGTACACACAGGCATTGCCTATGCTTTTTTACCTTTGAAGTTAGGCAGGGCCATGTTATTCACCTAGGTCAATGAATGTGGAAATACTGGCATAATTGATGTGTGTCAGTTCTACATCGAACCTTTAGGAGTTGTATCATGATTTGCTGCATTCTTTCCTCCTTTCCTTAGTGATTGTTGAAGCACAGATTAAGATGGACTTCTATCAGCCTACATTTGGCCAACCCACCTGTAGCATGAGCAAGGAGTAAACTTTTAGCAGGACTCCCAAAACGGCAGAGTGATAAGTGCCATAAATCCACTTTCCCATAAAAAAATGGAAGTATTGGCAAAATTGATAGGATAAACCATTTCAGAATTCTGGATGTTAACCAAAGGCTTATAAAGTCTAAGGAAAATTTCCTCAGGAAAAAAATGAGTGAATCTTAGTATAAAGAGTAGGATTGGTGGTGTTTTAACTTGGACTAATCCCATTACTCTCTCTCCAGCTCCGCAATAGCCATGAAAACCAGCAGCCTCATAGTAGAGAAAAAAACAACAGCCTTTTAGCCACTGAAGGAGGCAGACTGAGTTTGGGGCTCTTGAAAAAGTTCTATTCCAAGAACAGGGTTACTATTTGACCTGTCTTGCAACTCCCAGAAAAAGCCCTATTCACAGAGTATTGTTATTTAGCCTGATTTAAAATTCCTTCCCCAGGAAAATCTTTGTCCCCACACTGCAATCAGCCAAAGTTGTTTAAGAGCACAGTTGCTTAAGGCTGAAATATCAGTTGGGCCAAACAATACCCCAGACAAAATATTAAAAGGAAGATCTAGAATAGGAGATGCCCATAGGGGGTTTTGAAAAGCTCTGACATATTCCTGAGGATCCAAGGAATATTTGGGAGTGCCCTAATCTTTGTCTTTGCCTGATCTTTATATTCTGTGCAGGGAGAAACTGAAGGCTAAGATAGAATAACTGCCTAAGTGTTGAAGGCTTTTGCCAACATACACACAGACTCCCTCAGCAATGGGTGGAAAACTTACTAGTTCAAATTTAAGAAAATCTCTGACCAATCATTGGCTGACCACTAAAATGACTGAGTAGACACCTTAGTGGCCACATACCATAGGGAATACAGATTTTTCAGAGTTTGTTCTGTAAAGTTTTTAAAGAAACAGACAGAACACACACACACACACACACACACACACACACACACACACACACACAAACAACAACAAATCATGGGGATCTGATTTTTAGAGCTGCCACATTACATTATCTAAAGTGTCCAATTTTCAAAATCAAACAAACAGGAAAACGTGACACACAAAGAAATAGGACACTATGGCCTATACACAGGAGAAAAACAACAACAACAACAACAGTGAACAGAAACTCTCCCTTAGAGGGCATAGATATTGGAATTATACATACACTTTAAATCTGCTATTATCAGTATATTCAAAGAACTAAAGGAAACTGCCTAAAGAATTAAAGAAAAATATGAAAGTAATGTCCACCAAAGACAGCATATCAATAAAGAGAAAGAAACTATTTTTTATAAAAAGAATCAAATAGAAATTTTGGAGTTGAAAAGTAACATAAATGAAAAATTCACTAGTGAGGTTTAACAGCAGATGCAAACTGGCAGAAGAATCAGCAAACTTGCAGATAGGTGAATTGAGATATGCAGTCTGAGGAACACAACTTATAGAGAATAAATATTAATGATTAGTGACTCAGAGAAATGTGCAACACCAACAAGAATTTCAACAATAATGGGAGTCCCAGAAGGAGAAGAGTGAAATGTACCCCCCCACACCAAAAAAGACATATATATGAATAAATGATGAATAAAGAATGGCTGAAAACTTCTCAAGTTAGATGAAAAACATCATTCTTCACATAGAATAAGCTCAATGAATTTCAAGTTTGTTAAACTCAAATAGATCCACATGTAAAGACATCATAGTCTAACTTTCAAAAGACAAAGATAAAGAAAAAATCTTGCATATAGTAAGAGAGAGGTAACTCAATACATACAAAGGATCCTTCTTTAAAATAATAACCAACTTCCCATCAGAAATCATGGCCAGGAGCCAGTGGGATGGAATTTTCAAAGTCATGAAAGAAAAAAAGACAGCCAATCAAGAATTTTATATGCAGCAGAAGGATCTTTAAATAAGTAGAAGAAATTAAGACATTTTCAGATAACATCTGAGGACATTTGTCACTAGAATACCTTCCCTACAAAAGATACTAAATGGTGAAATGGAAGGACAGTAGATGGTAACTTAAATCCACACAAAGAAATAAAGAGCACTGGTTAAAGGTAACCACACAGGCAAATGTAAAAACAGTGTAAGTATACTTTTGCTTGAAACTATTTTCTTCTTTGATTTAAAAGACAACTGCATAAATCAATAATTATGAAACATTGTGAATGGGTTTATGATGTCTAAACATGCAGTTTCTATCTCAACAATAGCACAAAGGATTGGGGAGGAATTGGAGCTATCTTTGAGAATTGTCAGTATGCTATTAAGATTAAGTTAGTATTAATTCAGTCTAGATAGTTTTAAGAAGTAAACTGTAATCCTAGGGCAACCATAAAGAAAATAATGTTAAAAATATAGCCAAAAAAAAAAAAACCTAAGGAAATTAAAATGGTGAAAAAGGAAATATCTGTTTAACACAAAATAAGGCAGCAATGAAGAAATAAAGAAATAAAAAAGATATGACAGTAGAAAAGAAATAGCAAAATGACAGAAGAAAACCCTACCTTATCAGTAACTCTACTGTATGTAAGTGGATTACACACTGAAATCAAAGGTAGAGATTGGGAGAATGGGGGTGGGGGAATCCAACTTTCAGATCTGTATATAAGAAATACATTTTAGTTAAAAAACACAAATAAGCTGAAAGTTAACTGTAGAAAAAAAATATTTATCATGTAAACCATTCCCCAAATGAAATGGGTGTGACTATATTAATATTAGACAAAATGACTTTAAGACGTAAACTTTGGTTATGTTAGCCTCTGTGACTTCAGTGTTGTTTGCTATTTAAGCATAGACTCTCATAGTAGATACAATACATTATGGCCACATTGACAAAAATACAGTACTGGTTTCATAATATGGAAAAGTAGCCCCATGGTTGTTTCTAAAAAGTGAATAACAAATGAAAATCAACATTTTCACTTTTTGAAATGGTTTTGCAGTAATCACTATCACCTTGAGTATATTATAGAAAAGAAATGTGACTGGAACCTAGGGAGTACATAAAATGGATCCTATAAAGTGCTTATAGCAATATCTTGATCCTAGCAGACATTCAATAAATGTTAGTTTATGGACTTTATATTTATTTTTAATGCCATCAGTATGTCAAATCTTTTTAGTTGTTATTCTGATCTCGTAGTTTTGCAACTAAGGTTGTTATATAAAGCAATTAAATATGTAAAACAGGAATTAAGCTTTTAAAAACAAAGTCGGTCAGATATATTGAAAATAAAAATTGAGTTTGTATGCAGGAGTAGCCAATTGTGAAGCAAAACAAAACTATGGACTAATAATCATAAATATGGCCATAACAAATATATTTTCAATAATTATTATTTGCTTTATCACAGAGTCCATTAATGGAAAATATTTGTAGTTAAGTATGAAATTAATACACTATTTCAACCATGAAAGTTAAAATTTAATCAGAAGCATGGTTGAGTAGACAAAAGCTCATGTTCAATATGCAGAGAATTGAACATCACTGAAGAAATTAGGGGCAACAAATTGCACTAAAGTGGGAAAAGGTTCTTAGGTGATACAGGAAAGAATAAAACATGCTTCTGATTCTTACAAAAGATATTAACTCATTGAAAGTCTCAATAACTGAAAAAATTCTCAGGGGAGATCACTTTATATGGGGCAGAATTCATGTGTTTTGTGCTTCACATGATCTGTTTGTCCACTTAAAAAAAAAAAGAAAAATACTTAATATTCTTCCTGGACTCTAGGAATATCCTAGCATAACCCCTTCTTTTTTATTAAGTGGATGATTCCAGGAAAAGTAGGGCCTACATTTTATTCTTGCCACAAAGTAAGAACCAGATTTGGACAACCCCCACCATCAAAAATAAAAAAGATCAACATGATATGATATGATTTTTCATTTACCTAACTTTTATTACATTTATTTGTTCTTATTAATGTCTGCTTTGTTTATGTCTATTCTACCTTCACCCCCACTTTCTCCCAGTCCCTCCAGGTTTCAGACACACACACACAAAACACACACAAACACATGCATGCACATACACATTAAACATATGCTAGGTATATTCAAGGCACTGTGCCTTTTGTTTAATTTAGTCTAATAAACACTGGAGGAGTATCATTATTAAATTTCCAATTGAGAAGAGTGAGATTTAAGGAGGTTAGGTGACTCTCAAGCTCAGTCTCACAACTGGGGACTGTGATGCTGGAATTTAAAGTAAGAATAATTTGACAATAATCCAAGTTCTTAAATATAAATTAGAGCAAAATTACAAAATATTTATCCTCAGAGAAGAAAATATATTGCATTAATGAAAATAAACAGATAAGTCAAATTTCCATAATGGAAAAGAAAACCTGCGGAAATTAAATAAATACATGAATGAAAACTCCAATAGAAGTGTTGTAAAATCAGATTGAGGAAATTTCCCAGAAAATAGAACAAAAAGGTCAAAGAAAGAAAACAGAAGCAAAAGAAAAATTGAATGACCAAGCCACAAGGTCCCTGCAGGTCAAAGTACCACCCTCATCTCTGCCACCTTCCTGGTTCCCCTTTTGGCCTGGTTCCCATTGACATTACCAAGAACGGATCCATGGCAGCTTCTCTTATCTTTAACCCTGGCCTGCAGAGGACAGCCACCACTGAGCTTCTCAAAAAGTAGAGAGATACCATAGTACATGGAGAAGAGTTAAGAAAACTGTACATATTCAGCTAGGCTGAGACTGCCTCCCTTGGAATTGGAAGGAGATACTTTGCCCCAGATTGACGACATTAAAACCTCAGTTACAATTTTTCAGGACAATTAGAGAGTGGATTGAAATGCAGTATTGAGTGGGAGTAAACTTTAAGGTATATTCCAAACTTATTTTTCTTCAATTTAAAATTTCTTCTAAACAGGTGCTTTTTAAACTTTGTTTTTTATCTACCACCATATTCAGTAAGTTTCCTTATTTTGTCAATTCTCTATCATCTGTCTATCTATCTATCTATAATCATGTAATTATCATAGGGAATAATTTCTGTTTAATATCACAGATTATAATATCTTTTCTAATGTCAATTTTTCTTATGAATATTGAAATTTTATTTTTTTCTGCCACTCTGGCTTTACAAAGCTCCGTTCCTCTTCAGTTTGGCTTTTCATGTCTCACATTTCACAGTCAGTTTTTGATTACTTGTTCTGATTGAGTTGATTTCAAAAAACCCTCAGTGCTAATTTCCATAGTAAGTGAAATGTGTGTTAAAGAAGGATGCTTATCCTGGTGTCTACTGTACCTGAAATGTTACCCGCAGTGGTTAAATTTTTTCTCTTTATTTGAGAATGCGCTCAAATGTTTCTTCCTTAGGAAGAATTCCCTCTTGCATGTGACTAAAGAATGCAATGTAATTATTGATACTGTTTTTTTTAATCCACTCCAGTTTTGATGTGACATCTGAAATATCCATTTTCATTTTTGCAACAGTTGAGCTGAGCATTAAGCTTTCAGACTGATTTTTAACAAAATTGGCGTAATAAAGTCAAATGCCTTACTCTTTTTAATAGTTCTTTAGAAAATCATACTTCATAGTTAATCATGTCTCTTCAATTGACTATCCACAAAAAGTCAAGTGCCTCTTAAAGTCCTCAACTTAGATGATATTGCTTTGATGGTAAATGTAGTTTTACAACCATTTGAAGCCTATTTAAAGACAAAAATGATACTACATTTTTTATGGTCTTTTAGTATAACTCATTAAGGGCCGAAAATATTAGTTTCTTTGTAATTGAGTTTTTACAACTTCTTATGGAAAGAAGAGTTTAATAAAATACGTTTTAGCTACATCAGTGAAACAGCTACATATTTTAAAATATGAATACTTAAGAGAAATATCTGCTTTAACCTCTGAATTTGAATCTACATAGACCATCACAGAGTTTTTCCAGAAATATGTCCTAGTAGATCAATGCTGAAAACATTAAAATATTCAGTCAATATTTATTAAAAATATTTATTCCACCTTTAATGGAAATTTAAAATGTTACTAGAAGTTTAATAAAGTAGAAAATTTTGAACAAGGGATAAAAAATGGATCACAGCAGTAGTAGAATTTCTGTGATTTGAGCCTAAAATTGGTTTCTGAGTTTTCTAACCTGTATTTTTTGATTGGAAAGGAGAAACAATACTAGTACCTTAGAGGATCATTATCCTTAGTATTGAATTATTCTCAAAATGAAAGCTACATGTAGTAATATCATCTTGCTCATTCTTTCCTCCCAAATATAACAAAACATAATCATAATTAAATCCTATAATGTATTGTGATAGCTAATTTTATATTTCAATTTGACAGGGCAAAGGGATGTCCAGGTAGCTGGTAAAACATTATTGCTGGTGTGTCTATGAGGTTATCTCTGGAAGAGTATAGCATTTGAAAAAGTAGCCTGAAAGAAGATCATCCTCACCAACGCAGGTGGGCATCGTCCAGTCTGCTGAGGGCCTGAATAGAACAACAAGGCAGAGGAAGTGCAAATTCTCTCTCTCTGCTTCAACTGAGACAGCCATACTTTCCTGCGTTTGGACATTGGTGCTCCTGGATCTCTTGTTTTCTCACTTAGTATAGGACATACGCCATCAGCCCCCAATTTTCAGGCCTTTGGACTCAGGTTGAATTATACCACCAGATTTCCTGGTTCTCCAACTTGCAGATGGCAGATCGTAGACTTCTAGGCCCCCATAACCACACGAGCTAATTTCTATAAATAAATCTCCTCATACATAGATATATGTGTATGTATGAGGAGATTTGTTATATAAACACAATATACATATATGTTTATGGTTTATTTTCATAATACCCCAAATCACAACATCTCTTTAAATTCCCATGTAATTAATATGCATTTCATAGAAGCAAGTAAAAACAGGTACATTTTCTAACTTTCTAATATCTTCATTTAAAGAACATTGTTGATATTCCTCCATCAAGTGGTGGAATCCATCTCCCTCTCCTTGAGTCTTGACAGGCCTTTAACTACAGTGGATGGGATATTCTGTGATTGTTGAGGCTGTCATAAAAGGTGATTCAGCCTTTACCAGGTTTGGAACACTAGCCTTTGGAGCACAGTACCTATGCTGGGAGGAAGCCAAATATCCTTATCAAAGCTGCATGACCATCAGTAACTGAAGTCATTGTTGGTCCCGTTAAGAAGATGCCATTATCTATTCCTGTCACGCAAGAGGCTTTATTGTATCTATAAAAAGCAGGATGGAAGAGGCAGTATTTTTTATACGAAAAAAAGGGATGGTTAAAAGACATAAAATTTTTTTTCACAATAGACAGTGTTTTCTAAAATATATTTGGAAATTGGGAGAAAAAAGGCTTAAGATTTTGTAGTCTCTTGTAAAGATGTGTAGGCAATGACATGATTTAAAAAGCAGGGTGGCCTCTACTCCTCACTCCACATGCAGGGCAGACATTTTTAATAATTATATATCTTTGCCCTTTTTTTAAAAAAAATTTATTTTTGACTGCGCGCGGGCTTTCTCTAGTTATGGCGAGCAGGGGCGACTCTTTGTTGCGGTGCGCGGGCTTCTCATTGCGGTGGCTTCTCTTGTTGCGGAGCACAGGCTCTAGGCACGCGGGCTTCAGTAGTTGAAGCACGTGGGCTCAGTAGTTGCAGCACATGGATCATAGAGCTTGTGTGTGCGGGCTCAGTAGTTGTGGCTTGTGGGCTCTAGAGTGCAGGCTCAGTAGTTGTGGCACATGGGCTTAGTTGATCTGCAGCATGTGGGATCCTCCTGGACCAGGGATCGAACCCGTGTCCCCTGCATTGGCAGGCAGATTCTTAACCACTGCGCCACCAGGTAAGGCCTCTTTGCCCTTCTGAGTGCACAGGTTCAGACTGTCAGAGTTGGCCTGTGGGATCACAATTTTTATCCATTCCTCTTAAGTTTACTACACTTTCCTGCATAGACGAGAAAATGTCAGAGAAAATGCATTTTAGTTCTCAGTCTCTGAAATTTTTTGAATCTAGAGTATAGCACTTTGCAACAATCCCTTGAGCTGACTTTTAATTTGTTCCTAATAATTTCTGGGGGCTATAATTTGGGCTACTTCCTAGTGTCCTGTCAATCTATCCTAGCTGACTGAGGTTAAGGTTGAATTTCAAGTAAATCTTTTGCTCTCATCATTTCTCAGCTAAATGGAAGGAATATAGTCTTATTGTCTGTACATATAAAATGTTTATCATTATCAAATGTTTTACATCTGTAATAACATTTGATACTCATTGTATTGAGGACACTGCTCATATGTTATTTCTTCAGAGGACCTTTTTGGATCACCCCAGGATCCATTCTCTTGCCTGATTTACTTTTCACTGTATTATCTGATATTTTAGGTATTTGTTTTATTTTTTTATTCACTTATTTTCTTTCTTTTCCACAAGGAACATGTGCATTTCACAAGGGAAAAAAATTTTATCTTATTCACCACTCTATACCCAGTACCTGGAATTGTATCTGGTACATATTCAGTGCTCAAAATATATTATAATTTGAAACAGTCCTGCAAGAAAGATACGGTACCTTTGGTCATGAGGAAGCAAATTTAGTAGGGCTTCTCGATTTGCTTCAGGTACAGAGCCAATAAGCAACACAATCTATTTGCCTTTACTGGCTTCTATCTGGACACCTCTAGAGATTAATTTTGAACCCAAGTTCAATTATGCTTGATATTTGGAAAATACAATTTAATATGCAGAGGAGTCTGAAAACAATTTAGAGTCATTAACCTGTGAAAGGATACTAACATGTTTATGGCCAGGCATAACATGAGCAAGGTAGACAAACAACCTTTGGGCATGCCCTAGATGCTTGAAACCTGTTCAAGTTTAGAAAGGTCAGTAGCTCAGGATTCTCTACAGCACATCTTTTGGAGGTTTTTAAGGAAAGCCTCTTGCTAAGCGTCTGTCAGACATATCTCCCAAACCATTTCAGTTTATGGTTTACTTTCATAACACTGAAAGTCACAGAATTCCATTACATTTCCATTGTCATTAATGTGCCTTTCATAGAGGCAAATAAAAATATATACATTTTCTAGCTAATATCTTCAATTGTCCTTCCAAATTTATTAGAAGTTTTCCCTCTTTATGATAATTATGTCTTCTGTTTCAGAAAGAGCTTTCAAAAGTCAGTATTAAGTTTGCTGCTTTCTATGTGGCTGTAGATTTTTAGAAGGATGCTTGAAGATATATTAGAATCCACACAGAATGGTATACATGTATTTCTATGATGATGTAGTACTTCTGAGAATGTTACCTGACTTTCTACTTCACTAAACATAAAATGTAAATATGTGGATAATGTGCTTGGATGATTTTAAAAACATACGTCACTATCAGAACCTCAAGGATTTGCTCAAAAGCAGTCAGTATCTTACCCGCTTTTCAAAGCAGCGACCTTGAGATAAACTGAAGGGGAACTTTGAAAGGTTCATCAGCAGAGACCACACTTAATTGTTTGCATCTACCCCTTCTAAAACTGCACAAAACACAATGCTAACACAATACAGTTGGTCCTTCATATCTGCAGGTTCTGCATGGATTTGGATCCAGGGTTGCCTGAATCCGTGGATGCAGAACCCATGGATACTGAAGGTCGACTCTAACACGTCCCTTTTTATAAGGGACTTGACCATCCATGGGGGTTGGGGGAGGTGTTCTTAGAACTAATCCCCTGTGGACATCAAGGGACGATCATATGACTTTAAGCTCTTTGTAATGACACCAAGGTATGCTTTTCACCCAGCACTCTCAATTTCACTTACTTCTCTTAGGCCTGGAAGAGGGGGGCAAATTGCCACAAGACTAAAAAATATCTCGGATGCATAAGTTCCCATCCTCTTTCAAACACTCAGAAAGGGGCATATCTTGTAGTGAATTGTTTCCTTACTTGCCCCTATAGACCACTTTTCAGACTGAACTGTGATACATGCCCTATCTGCAGTGCATGCCAACACCAAAAGATTCAGAATAGGATACTTCTGGAGGGAACCAGAGTATCATTGTTCATCTGCAAGGATTTCAGCAGAGCCCCCATACAAAATTCATCCTAATTTCCCTTTCCATTTTTCACTCCTCTTTAAGGGATTGGCTTGTGCCTCTTTTTGGAGCGATGGTATAGTGTCTTGGTTTAGACCATGAACATTTATGCTCAAGCTGCCTGGAATTAAAATCTGGATGACTCCTTCCTAGACATGTGACTTTGAACAGTTTGCTTAATCTCTCTGTACCTTAGTTTCCTCCCCTTTCAAATGGAGATTATAATAGAAGCCTAGGGTGATTGATTTGCTTAAATTATTAAATAAATGAAAAGTGCTTTGAACAGAACCTAGCACAGAGTATTTACCTGCTATTGCAGATATTTGCTACCACTGTAGTCCCTGTACACACACACACTCACACACACACACTTCCATTAACATGAATTCGTGGCTTCTTTGCTTCCTTTTATAAAAAATTTCTCTCATTAATCATTAATTTGATGTGCTAGATAACCTAATGCATGACAAGAGATTCTCTGGTGAAGGCTGCGTGTAAATGTGACCCAGTTCACACTGATTAGCCTAGTGCTTAGAGTATTCAGTGAAATCTTTCCATGTCATTCCTGTGCTCAAATAGTGACTCTACTATCTAACAAAAGCAGACTCCCTTTTCCCTGAAGCTCCTCTGCACTTTAGTCACATTTTGTTCTTACTATGTCCTCTATTATCAATATCTATCTAAATCTTTCCCTTTAGTGACCAACTCAAAATTTACTTTTATTATGAAACTTTTCTCTAATTCTCTAGTCAAAATTACTTTCTTCCTGCCTCAGTTACTTTTTGGTTTGATTTCATATCTCTTTCTTTAAAAGAATACTTTTTGAGGTATAATTTACCTACAGAGAAATGCTTAAGTTTACAGTTCAAAGAGTTTTGACAAATGCATTATACCTATGAAACACACTTCCTACAGATATAGAACATTTCCTTTACTCCAAAAAGTTGTCTTGAGCTCCTTTTCAGTAAATCCTCACCATTTTTTTCAGGTAAAATCTTTTCTGCTGTTACCATAGCCTAGACTTGACTGTTTTAGAACATCTTGTTGAAACCAGGTGGTGAATGTTCTTTTATATATGTCTGTTATGAATGAAAGAACTTCAGATAAAGTCATGGTAGAGGGTAGTCTAGGGTGACAGATAGCAATTGTCTCTATTACACAGTGTCTGTCTTAAGTCTCTCCTAAGGAACCTGCTGTATTAGCACAGTGCCTGGCACAGAGCAGGCAGTATATAAATATTTGAGTTGAGTTACATATTAACTGTAGGATTTTAGAGACAATGACTTCACCTAATGTTGAAAATTCAATCAGACAGGAGAGACCAATACAAGCAGGCACTTCTCATCCCCCTCACACGATGTGCATTTTCTCCCTATTTTTTAGAGTTTACCCTTCATTGCAGTCGTGCCTATATCTGTTCAGTGAAGCGTGCAAAACAAACCCTTGATGTTGAGAAGAAACAGGCTGGACCTAGAGAATGCTTAATCTGGTATTCTATTCAAAGTCTGCCTAGAGCACCTCAAGGAAGTTTCACATACAATGATACTCTTACAGTCTTTACAGAAAGCGTAATGAAATTCCGAGTTGAATAACTTAGCACATATTATACCTTATCTTGCTGTCACTGAATTGGTAATATCTGTTTAATATGTATAAGTAATTCAGCCTTCCCCAAAGTACATCATCTTGTCAAAATAAAGAAATTTTCAAATCCCTCTTGGCTATATGCTTAGTGTGCTGCTGAAGGAGAACTTTCCTGAATTTGGAAAGAAGGAAATCTAAACTATTCAACACTGGCCACTAGGGACTCTAAATCTATGGAGATCACACAAATTCAGATCATGTGTGGAAACCTCTTAATTAAATTTTTAATCAAGAGTATATAACAACAGCCACATGAGTTGTGCCTATATCCAAGTCGTCTGCCTTGGAAGGTTATACACTTATTTCTTGTTTCAGGACTCTCTGAGATTGGTTTAAGCACCAGGTTATAGAAAACCAGGAAAATTATTTTCCTCACTGTATTTTACATTCATTTTTAATGCATTACCTATCCTAATTACCCAATCCTAATATCACATCTACACCCAAATGACAACGATGTGCCACAGTTGAGGAAAGTCTTAAGGATGTGCTTGAACTCCAAAACAAACCCAAAGGAAAGATTCTTAAAATATGAGCAATAACAACATAATTTGTAAGAACATAGCTTGTGAAAGACACATTACACCTAGGGAGTATAAGTTCAGGTATATTGATACACACAGAAACTCACGTTAAGTAGAGTTAAATGTGTATAAAGAACACATTTTACAATTGCTGCTTTAGCAATATCATCCCTCTGGAGAATCCAGCCAAAAGGAACTGCTTATTTATTCTTCCTGTGCCAGGCACAGAGTCTAAATTACCAAATAAGACGGACAATTTTCCTGCTCCCACAGGACAGACACATTAAAGAAATATTTAGAAAATAATCAATGAATTTATTTAGCATGTGTGTGAAAACTCTGACAAATACATGCCTTTTGCAGGTAGGCTTTCACCCAGAACTTTAATCTTATGCAGTGAGTATCGTTATGTAGTATCCTGGTCTATAGAAGTTCAAAAATTGAAGCTAGAAAGAATATGGCTAGAAGAGATCTATTGGAGTCAGGCATCTGACAATAAAGTAAATGACAGCAGACTACTCATAACAATGTAGGAAAGAGACAAAACTGTAGCTTAGCTCAATAATTCCATACTTTTTCAACTTTTATTCGTATGTCTGTGACTTACTATTTGTTTAAAATCTTACCTGGAAGTGCAAACAAATGAAACACGTAAATGCAGGGCGGCTCTTATGGTGATTAGAAGGTAGAGAACTTTGTAGTAAAGAAATAAGAGATGGCACTTTTTGTCATTCATGACCACTTCAAACACCAAGCCTGATACACCTCAAAGAAGCTTCCTCAGAAACCTTAGGATTCTTTAATTTTCCTTAAAAACACTACAATAGGGCTTCCCTGGTGGCGCAGTGGTTGAGGGTCCACCTGCCGATGCCGGGGACGTGGGTTCGTGTCCCGGTCCGGGAGGATCCCACATGCCGCGGAGTGGCTGGGCCCGTGAGCCATGGCCGCTGAGCCTGTGCATCCGGAGCCTGTGCTCCGCAACGGGAGAGGCCACAACAGTTGAGAGGCCCGCATACCACAAAAAAAAAAAAAAAAAAAAAAAAAAAAAGCCCTTTCTATAACTAAATACTCTTGCCATTTGGTCTTTCTGGGGTATTAGTCAAAGATTGTCCAGCCATACACTCAGCTTTTTTTTTTTTTTTCCTCTAGAGCAGGTTTTCCTAACAGTATGTTTCTTAATTATATCATCTTTGGCAATATGAATAGGCTGAGAATTTTCCAAATCTTCAAGTCCTTGTTCTTTTTTTGCTTTGCAGTTCTTTCCTCAATCTTTCACTTTCCTCTTGCTTTTTGTTATAAGCAGAAAGAAGAAACCAGGTTATATCTTCAAAACTTGGCTTGGAAATCTCAGCTAATATCCAAGTTCTTCATTTACAAATTCTGTTTTCCACATAACTGCAGGAGCCAGGTCAGGTTAGCTTTTTGCCACTGTATACATGGATCCCTTTTCTCCAGTTTTTAATAACATGTTTCTCCTTTCCATCTGAGTAATACCAGCAACACCTTTAGTGTACATCTTCTTATTGACAGTCTCTTCATGACAATTTAGGTATTCTCTAAGATGATATATGTTTTCTCCATCATGCTACTCATTTCTTCCTGAGACCTCACTAGCAGAGTCATTCATCTCTGTATTCCTATTTACAGTCTAGTTAAGGCATTGTAGGATTTTTCTATTATGCTCCTCAGAATTCTTCCAGCCTCTGCCTATTGTGCATTTCCAAAACCACTTCTACATTTCTAAATATCTGTTACAGAAGCATGCCATTCCAGATAACAAAACTTGTATTTATTTTCTATTTATACTACAACAAATTATCACAAATTTAGTGTCTTAAAGCATATACATTTATTATCTTACAATTCTGAAGTATCACACTGGGCTAAAATTAAGCTCTTGGCAGGACAGTGTCTTTTGGAAGCTCTAGAAGGAGCCTTGCATTTTTCAACTTCTAGAGGTCACTATTTTCTTTGTATCATGAGCCCCTTCCTCCATCTTCAAACTCAGAAATGTTGGGCCAACTCCTGCTCTTGCTGGATCTCTCTGGCTCTGTCTTCTGATTACCTCTTCCATTTTTAAGGACTCTTGTGGTTACATGGGACACACCTGGATAATCTGGGATAATTTCCCTATTTTAAGACTAACTGATTAGCAACCTTACTTCATTGTGCAATTTTTAATCCCCTTTGCCATGTAACCTAACATATTCACAGATTCTATATCACGTCACACAGACATCTTTGGGAATAAATATTCTGCTTACCACAATGCTATATTTTTCTCTTCTCTAAAAGAGATTTTACTGATATGTTTTTAACAGGTTGGTTTTAAGGCATAATGAATTTTAAATGTCACATTGTATGTGGAAGCTTTCTGCACACTGTAAAGTTTAAGTTATAGGTTTAAGTTATTTTGATTTTCATAACTTCATTTGTTTTGTGAATTACATTAGAAAGATGTCTGTAAGACATGTATAAAATTTTTAAAAATGGTGTGCCTTTAAAATGATTCCATTTGCCAGTTAGGATGAGAAAACTGGTAAGAATGGTTAGTAATAATAACAGCTTTCACTATTCATTGAGTAGATAAACTAGGCACAGTATTGGGTTCATTTCACACATTAGTTCCAATCCTCACAACAGTCATGCAAATTAAGATTTACAACCTGCATTTTAGATGTTGAAACTGATACCAAGAATAGTCAAATCATGCAACCTAACAAAGTCACAGTTATTAAGCTACAGAGGCAGAATTTGAGCTTCAAGTTCCATAGTCTTTTCACCACGATACTTTTTTTATCTTGTAACATGAGAAAGACTACAATTTTTATTTTTAACCTACTGAAATTCATCTTGTTTCTGTAGTATAACTTAGTTTATTCTGACAAATAAATTTTCTAAATTAAAAAATGTTACTTTGAATATAATTATGTTTAATTTTTGGATATATTAGTATATAGTAGTACAAATATTTATTTTATATATAAAAAGTGAATAATACCAACATAGTATAAAGGAGGAGGTGGTAATATGCAGGTGAAGGGTCCAGTTAAGAACAATTTCAAAAAAGAGGTAATTTTGAGGAGGCTTTTAAAGGATGGGATAGTATTAAACCTAAACAAACTGGTAGCAGGAAAAGAGATGTGGAAAAATAAATTGGAATTTCAGGAAGAGGGGCCACCAAAAACAAATGCAAAAAAAAAAATGTGAGACACTTTAGATATCTTTAGGAACATTTTGACTGACACACAGATTGCATGGAAGGGAGATGTGTGAAATAAGTCTCGGGAGGCAGGGTAGGGACAGATTGTTCAGCAATTTCACTATTGAGGTTAGGTGTTTACACTTAATTTAGTAGACATCTGGGAGCCTTGGAATTAGAGAAATTAGAATTAATTCCTTTGAATTAGAGGAAATAGTGTAAAATGTAATTTGTATGAATGATTCTGGAGTGTTTTATGTCAAAAATCTTTTCTGAGGCTCTAACTTATTGAAAAATTATAATTTAACAAGTGAGAATTTTGAAAGACTGATTCAAGTGTTTGTTTTTTGCCTTTTCATTGGTTTCCTGAAAAGACAAAAATGCTTTTCTTTCAATTCTGTAGAATGATATGATTATGAAAATACTATACCATCTCTTTATTAGGACAAGGAGGTTTTCCTGGATTGTATTCCCTATGAAGGAAAATTTTGAAGACAGCATTGAGGAGAAATTCCTACATGCTCTACTGGAGGGTGGAGGAAATGGCAGAACTCTTTTACTTAGGTTTATGAATTGCAGGGGGGAGGCAGACAAGGCCAAGGAGATGGGGATACAAAAGAGTGGAGGTGGATCTCATCTGTTGCTTTCACTATCTGTGTGGCCCTAGGTGTTGAACTTTGGATCTCTCAATTTTCTTCTTTGTAAAATAGGAACTAGAAGACATTCTTTTCAAGGTTTTCTTATTTGTTTGTTTTTGAGTTGTTTTGTTAATTGAGTTGTTTTGTTTGTGAAGGTTTTCTTATTTGCTTGTTTTTGAGTTGTTTTATTAATTAGGGGTGAAGATAATATGTGAAAATGATTGGTACAGATTATAGCTACTCAGTAAATAGGAGTTATTAGCATAGGACCATTAGATACTGTTTAATAAAAACAGTAAAATAAATCAAGTATATTTGAATGCTTTTGTATTATTGTAATGATTAATGTAGAGCTGCAATGACTTTCAATTTTATGACAAACGTTAATATCCTATATATTACCATACTTGTTGCTCTGTTTTCCAGAGCACATATAGAAATATTCTCACTGCTACTCACATCATGAAATTTTTCCATATGAGAAGGAACTTGATCAAAATTATGGCATACAATATAGATTTTCTTCTATATTAGAGTGGAGCTTAAGAAATTTGAAAATAAATTCCTAGTTTGAATAAATTAGTGAAACCTGAACAATGAACATTAATTCTTCTTCTTTAGTATTCTATGAATTTACACTGCATTGTATTTGCCTGTCATAGATTTTTCTTTCTTTCTTTTCTTTTTAATATCTGGATTTTAAAACTTCCTCCATAAATAAAGATTTTCACTTGGAAATACGACCTTACCATTGGTCTAAGTTTATATTTTCAGTTCCCCTTGATGTCAGGATTTTAGATTATTGGGAAACATTTTACCCTATAATATTTTACTGTAATCTAATAGATTTTGAATCATACTTTAAAAAAGTTTTTGTTTCTTAATCCATTGAGATTTGAAACTGTTGGCCTGTTTCTTCCAATTATTGGGCTGAGAGTGCTGTCTCTGGACGTTATCTCACCTGCTGATGCTAGAACTCACCACTTGCAATCATCAGTTCTCAGTCCAGACAGTGACCTTAGTTTTAGCTCCTAAGGGTAATGACAGCCTTTCTCTTTGGGTGGCCAACGCTTGACTTTTTTCTTTTGCTTTTGAGAGGGCATGCCCCTGTCCCAATTGCAGAGGCTCTAAAATTTACCTTTTAATTTGTTTTCTCATATGAAACTAAAATTTTTTTCTATCCATGATGATGTTTAGTCAGGTAAAATATTTATGCATATTCATAGAAAAAAATTAAGAGCAATTTTCCATATTTAATAAATATAGCCCTTTCATTTGGGAAAAATTGAATGTGTATATATATATATATATATATATATTTTTTTTTTTTTTTTTTTTTTTTTTTTTTTTGCGGTATGTGGGCCTCTCACTGTTGTGGCCTCTCCCGTTGCGGAGCACAGGCTCCGGACGCGCAGGCTCAGCGGCCATGGCTCACGGGCCTAGCCGCTCTGCGGCATGTGGGATCTTCCCAGACGAACCCGTGTCCCCTGCATCGGCAGGCAGACTCTCAACCACTGCGCCACCAGAGAAGCTCGAATGTATATTTTTGAAACCAACTCATTAAACTCTGTAAAATGATGTGGCATATACATACAAACACAGACACATAACCATATTCAGTATCCCATTGGAGTACCTCTAAAATTTTAAATATCCATTTCCCATCCCCAGATGTGTATTTTGTGTCAAATCATCTCAAATCCTAAATGAATTTTAATGATTTTGAAGATATTCAGCCAACCATTTCCAGGGCGATAAGGTATCAATCAACATAAAGATGGAAAATGTAACTTTATTATAGAAAACATACAGATCTGGAAAACATAGGTAGGTACCAACTTGATAGTCTAGAAAAGTTACTTTCAGCTTTAAACTTTCAGCTTTAAAACTCATTATTAATAATGTCTTGGAAATCTTTAGGATTGTTGTTAATTTTGTGAAAACTTCCATCAAGTTTCTTTCAAATATGTACCATAAAACATAAAAAGCTTATCAAAACCCTAAAGTTCTAGCCCTATATATTTCAAACCCTGTCTCTGTCACCCACATGCCACATACTGTAGGACATATTTATACTGTGGGAAAATTTTGGCCCTTCATCTTGATGTGATTTTTGCCAGGTTTTTTAGCACAGTGAGCAGAAGTCCAAGGAGTCATCTTTATATCGGACAGCTAAAGTAATTATGCATACATATGACTATGTACACAATATCTCACTAAACCCAAACTAAATGTATCTCTAGATCAACCTTCCCTTAGCTGGATCTCATAACTGTGCATAACAACTGTAAGTGGTGTAGTATGAGAAGCTGCAGTGGAAATAGAAAGCAGTTGTAATCTAATTGTGGTTAAAATATTTTATGTTTTGTAAATCTGACAAAATCATATGACCTTGTAAACACATTTTCTTTAGAGCACCTTTTGGGGCCTTAGGAAAGGTCTATGCAAGTGCGGGTCTTCGGAACTTTCCTCAGTTAGTTTCATGGTATGAAGAGGAAAAATATTTTATACCATGTCATTTCTCAAATGTCAGCACTCTATGTTTTAGTAATCTTATTGTTCATGTATATTTTATGGTATGTCACTACAAATCCCTTTAGAGAGCAAGTGGTAAATAAATTATGAGCTAATACACAAGTAGGACGGGGAGTCAGAGACCTCATATCTCAGCGTTGCCACTTGCTGGTTTTGTGACATTAATACTCAATGTCTCTGTGCTCTAAGTTCCTGAACTCTGAGGTGTAAGACCTGAAATTAAAGGTGGATATTACTCTATTTGGTAAGGCCAGAAAGACCTCAAATATCCTAACCACAAGTTTCCCTCCCCATTCTGCTCCCACATGTAAGATCCCCTACCCAAACAACCTTACTCATCAAAGGGGCCAGGTACAGTCCTTGCTTATCTGTGAGTAGTGGGTTTCAGTTCCTGCCAGCCTGCAGGATTTCTAAAGAAGCCAAGCCCGCCCTCACCTCGAAACCAGAGGTTACAGCATCCTCTTGGTACTGCAGAGCCTGCCTCCACAGCTCCTGTTATCATTCTGTTCCTAAGGGCAACCACTAGGTGGCCCGGCATGCTGGCAGTGTCCTCATCCCCTGGGCTATGGATATATGGGACTAATAAAACACCGTTCGTCTCTTCTGTCTGGTGTCAGGTGTCATGTGTTTGGACACCTTCATAACCCTAGGATGGGAATCCCGCCCTCACTAATGGGGTGGGCGTTTCATTATCAAAACAATATCCCATTCAACTTTGTCATGCTATATAAAGATGCATGGCTACCTTCTGTAGAGAGAGAAACCATTTCTCACTGACCTCCCTGTGACTCCCAACTTCTATTTCTCAGTCTATTCCCCGCACCAGCTCCAAGCAGGAACAAATCTAGTACAGATGTTCTTCTAGTTCACAGCCCTTTGTACACGAAACCTGTGAAATTTATTGTTCTTTACTCTCAATTATATGAAGACAGGTCACAATTGCCTCCCTAGCCAAAAGGCCATCTATATTTTCATAGAAATCTTAAAGGCCTTTAGGGAATTCTCATCTGTCACAAAGCTATTCAAATACAAACCTTCTTTTTCTCTTTTGGTAACCTTGTTGCAAAAACAGGAAAATATGCTGTCTTTAATCATTGGAAAATAAAATAGAACAATGCCTATAACATGATGTGTGTTTCAAAACCATTAGCGATTATTATTGATTGCTACTATTAGTGTTTTATCCTATAATTATGGATACTCTATCATATGATGAATATCTAAGTAAAAGGCTTAATGTTAGTTTTCTTTATTTTCTCAGTTTCTAATACCTGAATACTTCAGTTTCTGCACTTCTAAAGGTCATGACCATGGCAGTTATCCTATAGGCACCTTCTCGAAGCAACATCCTTGTTTAATGATTTAAAAAAATGATTATTTAATGATCAGTTCTCATGTGGTCATTACAGTAGTATGCAATGCCCATATATGATTTAATTGAATCCTCATATCAACCCTATGCATTAGGTATAATAACTGCTATTTTACAAATAAAGGAACTGAGATTAGAGAGTATAAAAGCATAAATGAGCTAAAACACGCAACCAGTAACTGAACAGAGCTGTGCTTGAACTCCCAGCAAAAACTGCTGTTTAATCACTTCATGTAACTAACTCCAGTGTATTCTGAAATCCCAGGGCTCATGAAGCAGTGTGAGCAGACCTACTTTTCTTAGAGGAAGCAGTAAGATTTACTTTTTTATCTGTCAGTGCCCACTTTCAGTCCTGCTACCTCAAGAAGTGTTTCCCCACACAAGTGGACTGTCACTTCCAGACTTCTGCTGAGGCCTTTTCTTTCTGGTTCACTTACCTTTTTCACTGTGGCAGAATTTCCCATAATGCCACCTATACCTCACAAGTTGCCTTCTTATTGCCCTTTCCTTCTCTGCCAAATGAGCATATGACTTTACCCCATTCCAGGTCTTTCTCACACATTTCAGCCATGAGATGGACATCTCAGACCCTCCTTCATCCTGTTTTATGGATGTTCATCCCAGCATTCTTAAACCAACATTCCACGGGATTATTTGTTATTTGCATAGAATAGTGCGTATTTTACAGAGGCATCTATTTCTCAAAAAGACAAACAGGGAAGGGGTTTCTGAAAAAGCAAACAAAGGGATTTTCCTCTGCAGGTCTTAATGTTGATTGTTAGTTTTTTGTAGCCTGTGAGGTGTACTGGAGTCTGTTTAGAATTAACCAGCCTCAGCAAGAATGTTGCCAATTTCCTTGGCAAAAGAATAACAAAGAAGATGGGGTTTGAAAACTTGAATTTTGTCATTCTTGTTTTTATTTTTTATTTTTATTTCCCCTTTAACAGTTAAAGTAACACCTTTATCCATCAAAGGACAGAATGAAATTGTAGCAACATATGTTTTCTTTTACATTGGTAAGATGCTCAAATACTGGATGACTCTTAAAAGCCCATATCACGATGAGCAGGCGTAATGGGCAGGGTTGAAAGGAAGCAGGGAGAGGAAGGTGATGTGAGAGAAGAGACAGGGGAGCAACAAGGCTGTTAGAAGAATTGCCCAGATATTTCGACAGGGATCTAAAGTAGAGGCGAGGAGGATAAAAGAAAGTATGACAGGATGATAGGATTTCTCAGGCGGGGATATGCATGGATTTGAAAAATTATGTCTAATGTTTTAACATTATTTTATGTGTGAGAAACATTAAAAAACAGCCTTGCTCAGAGAAATTTGAGTGAAAAATCAGCCTCCACAAAAATCCCTGTAGTACAGGATTTGGGAAGCTTCTGGGTTGGTGAGCACATCTTCATGCCAGGAGGGTGGTAGTGCATGAAGGATTAGAGCATTGCTTTAGAGAATCTGTGAACTTAAAAATACTAAATAAATCCTTTGATTCATATCTACCATAATTGATTACATTTGTCTCCTCTCAATTTTCTAGTAAAATAGGACAATTTATTATATATCATTTAAAATATCACAGCAACTAATAAGGACCTACTGCATAGCACAGGGAACTGTACTCAATAGTCTATAATGGCCTTTATGGGAAAAGAATCTAAAAAACAGTGGATATATGCATATGTATAACAGATTCACTTTGCTGTACACCTGAAACTAACACAACATGGTAAATCAACTATACCCCAATAGAAATTTAAAAAAAAAATCACAGCATTGGTCAACAATGAACTTGTGACATATGCAGCTAGATGTAATCAGGATTTTCCTGTAAGAGAAAGGCATAAATAAAGAAAAGCCATGAGGCTTTAAAATCCTTGTATATTAAATTAGCACCTTTTGCACCTTGCAATTAGCAAAGTGAATATTGATTATATTAACAGATTCAATTGCACAGATAAGAAAGGCAATTGTGTGAGACGTCTGGAATATGTCTTTTTGGAGAGCATGATGTTTAACAATGGATTACATCTGTATATATTGGAATAATTTCCTGCTATTATCGACAAAGCTGAAAACTTACTCTTTTTTTTTTTCCCCTATTTTAATACCAGGAGTACTGTATAGCATAGGATTAAGACTTTTGCTCTGGAGTGAGACTGCCTGGGTATGAATCCTATTTCCCTAATTCGCTTTCTATATGATCTTGGTGAAGTCACTCAGTTTTCCAGGTCTCAGTTTCCTCATATGTAAATTTTAGATATTCTAAGAATGCTTTAGTCCAGCTTGTAAAGCAATAAAGTTCTCAATAAATGTTAAATGTTTCATAATCTTTTGCATATATCTTGTCTTTGCCAAGGACACAGAGAACATGTTTCATCTTGCCCTGTAGAGGAAGCAACCTTCCTCTAGAATGTGCAATCCACTTTGAATGAGAATGTCCAGGTTTTGAGTTCAGGATTCCCTATTTACTGCTGGATAAGTTTGGGAAAGTCATTCAGCTTCTCTGAGTTTCAGATTTCTTGATTGTAAAATAAAAATTATAATAATATTTTGAGAAGATTTTTGTAAAACTTAAATGATTCATGAATCACTTGTCACAAAGTGACAATTATGTCCCCTTTCTTTTTTTTTTTTTAGAAGATGTTGGGGGTAGGAGTTTATTATTTATTTTTGCTGTGTTGGGTTTTTGTTTCTGTGCGAGGGCTTTCTCTAGTTGTGACAAGCGGGGGCCACTCTTCATCGCGGTGCGTGGGCCTCTCACTATCGTGGCCTCTCTTGTTGTGGAGCACAGGCTCAGTAATTGTGGCTCAGGGGCCCAGTCGCTCCGCAGCATGCGGGATCCTCCCAGACCAGGGCTCGAACCCGTGTCCCCTGCATTAGCAGGCAGATTCTCAACCACTGCGCCACCAGGGAAACCCATGTCCCCTTTCTTTTCCTTAAATTTTCCTAAATTTTTTGTAGAGATATACTATTAATAGTTTTTAGCAAGTATCATATTAAAATAGAATTAGAATATGCATTCAAAATACATCAATCTGCCTAACTTTCCTTATTTAATACTTGGTAAGTTTGTAAGGCACAGTACCTCTGAATGTCCTGTTACGTACAAATATATATATATAATATATGTACATATATAATATATACTTATATATACATATATATTTATTCCTTTTCCAATAATTATTAGATTATATTACTTTTATCAAAGAGACCTTTCTCTAAAGCTCAAACTAATGTATATCATGCTTTCTGGATATTAGACTATGTATGGGAAAGAGGAAGAATTTATACTTCCCTAACCAAGTTTATAATATTTAGATTTTTAAAGTTTGACATAGAATTCCAAAATGTTTAGTAAAATCCAGATAATTCCAAAGGGGTGATGAATGTCAAATGATGCGAGGGGCTTACAAAGAGAAGGCTGTAGGAGAGCCCCCAGCAGGCCTGCCCAAACATTTATAAACTCCTTGGAGGAGGTGGTATTTGAGAGGAGATTGAAGCCTAGGCAGGGTGTGTAATGTTGGTCTGGAATGGAGAACAACTAAAACAAAGTTAGGATTTAGTGCTTTTACTATTGGTGTGTTCACAGCATAGTGGCATGAAACAACCATCTCACTGTGCTCACAGGCTCTGTGTGACAGGAATTTAGAAAGGGACTTGTCTTTGCTCCACGACTTCTGGGACCTTAGCTGGGAAGACTCAAACGTGGAGGTGATATGATGGCTGGGGCCAGGAATCATCAGGAAGTTTCTTTGCTCAGCTATTTGGCACATGGCTAGAGTGATTAGAAGGCTGGGTTCACCTGGAGCTGTGAATTGGAACTCTTACACATTGTCTCATAACGTGACCTGAGCTTCTTAAACATGGTGGCTGGATTTTGAAAGAAATTGCCAAAGAGCAAGTGGCCCAAGAGAACAAGGTGGAATTGCATTGCCTTTCCCTTCTGGCCTCAGAAGACACACAGTGTCACTTCTAAGCATTCTGTTACTTATACGTGAGTCACGAAGGCCAGTCTAAATTCAGGAAAGTGAACATACACGAAGTGCAGGCTTATCTGGAAACTACCACATAGAGAAAAACAGTGACTTACTCTTCTTATTTCTCACAGCAATAAGTACGAGATACTCAACTTATTGTTTGGGATATATGATTTCAGGCATGGATAGCGTTATTGGCAAGATAATGTTTGCAAGGGCTCAGAAGCAACTAGCAATATCCAGATCATTGTGAATTTCCTACTCTTTAACTAGTTCAATTTAAGGTATGGAAGTTGGTTCCGAAGACTGGAACTGAACAGTAAACTGAGCAATCAGAAAGACTGTCTAAAAGACCAGAATATTTGCAATCTCATTAGAGAAAAGTGAGACAGGAAAAACCTCAAATATCAGATGGATGAATAATTTTTTCGATTTAAACATTTTGTGATCAAAGGTGAATTTTGCCAATAGTTTTATTTATTTTTTTTTTGAGGCATATGGCACCATTACAACAGGGCCTTTCTATGGCTCTTTCTGTATAAATCACCGTGATCTTCATTAAAAATAAAATCCTCTGGATATTCCACAACATTTTCAATGTGTTGAAAGACAAGGGTCTTTAAATTAAAATTAAATTAAATTTGCCAACTTGACCTTGGCAGTGGGAACTTGACCCTGCCATTACTTAGTTATAATTCTGGAAATGGATCATAGAAACATAGAATCTTAGAACTTCAAAGGACACGGGGAATCATCCATCCAGTGCCTGTAGCTTATACTATAAGGGTACTGAAAATCAAAGTTAAATGCCTCACTCAAGATCATAGAGGGAATTAACAGCACAGCTTCTAATTTTAGAACTTTTTTCAATAAGTGCTTGTGAAATACCTCTTCTCCCTGTCTTTCTTATGTCTCATTCTCCCCAGTTCTGAAACTTTTCTGTCATTAAAAAAGAAACCACTTTTGTCAGATTGGAAACATTCTTTCTCATCAAATTGTAAAGAGCACAGTGTTAATAACCACATTCCAACACAGCTTAAGGAACTGATTACTGTGACCTTGTCCCAAATTTTTACATGGAGGCTGGTTATTATTTGACACTTGATGGAAAGTTGCGTGATTTTGACAGATTTAGATGGCAAGCAGATCCTCAATATTTTATTGCTGTTAAATTTGCAAATGATGGAGGTAACGGCAGTTATTTCACATTTGTTCATAATGTAGCGTGCTTAAGCAGAGATTGCCTTAGTTTTAAAAAAGTTTTACCACACGTTTGTGATGATTGTCAAATCACATACATTATTTTAATTTGAAATAAATTTAACTAAAACTTTGCTTTCAGCAACAAGGATTAAATTATAAATAAAACTTATCATTCTCATTTGTTAATTGATTGGTTGATTGATTAATTCAACCAATGGCAGGATTGAGTTCCAGTTATTTACTAGAAACTGTGTTAGGGATTGGGAACATTGAGTGCCCTTAAGGACCTCAGGGTATGTTCAAAAACTACTCATATGGCTTTTCCTCCACGGGAGTGGAGAGGAGGAAACGACATCTAACTTGAGTCATCAGGAACATGAATTGGTGCCTGGGAAAACCAGAAAAGGGACAAAGGAGATCATATGTTATGCACCTTTCTCCCCTGAATCCTGCCTAGATCAAGGTCTCTTCCTATGGAAAATTACTGCTAATCATTCTGGTTCTCAATGACATTTTTCTCTTCGTGCTTGGAATATTTTCTGGTCTGTGCCTTTCACTGAGGCTTATCTAAATCGACTTTAATGGATATCTCAATAACTGCATACATACGTATATGTGTGTGTATATATATATATATATATATATATATATATAAAATCTCTAAAAACACTGAAATTTCTTTGGAAAGAGGGAGAATTTGTTAATAAGGAAGCTTCTCAAATTATCTGGGAAAGTCTTTTGGGATTGTAGATTACAAAAATTATTTGTTGAATAATTTAACTTTCACCAATTTAAGGTCCATACATTTCTTCTTTCAGTTTAAATTCCATAGTACATCTTTTTAATTGCCACTTGGCAACCATTGTCAAATCTTTACCTCTTACTTTTCTCTAACCCTCAACTCAAATTTATCAGTGAGCTGTTGCCACAAGAATACTCATAACAAGCCATCCCAAAAGAAATTAAAAGAGCAATAATTTATTCTTATTATTGCATTTGTGAATCAGTTAGAATTGGGTGGATATAGGCTGAGTGGATCTCGATCTGGCTCTAAGTTATAGATTCTGCCCAGTTCCGCTCTATGCATCCCTAGTCCTCTTGAACCAGCAGTTAACCAAGTTGTGCTCTTCCCATGGGGAAAGGCGGGAGAGCAAAAGAGCAACAGTAATCATGAAAACACAATTTAAGTCTCTGATAATGTCAGCTTTTATCCAATTGGACAAAGTAAGTCACATGACCAAGCCCAAAGTCTCAAAGGGTGAATAAATACATTCTGCTTACAATGATAGTAAAAATGAGTGTAGATTTATAGTTCTGTGATATGAGTGTGAAAAGAAGATAGCAATAATCCAGTCCGCTGTCCTTGTTAAACCCAATTATCCCTCTACACCAGTGTTGCACTGGGAAACTAAACTCCCAAACTTGCAGACTGGTCTCACTTTACATTCATGACCACTGATCTCAGATAGGCATTCAATACCACCCAACAATCTCACATGATAGTCCAGAAAGTTCATTCTCCCACTCTCTTTTTATTTATTTATTTATTCTTGACTGCATTGGGTCTTCATTGCTGCGTGCGGGCTTTCTCTAGTTGCAGCAAGTAGAAGCAGGGGCTACTCTTCGTTGTGGTGCACGGTCTTCTCATTGCGGTGGCTTCTCTTGTTGCAGAGCATGGGCTCTAAGCACGTGGACCTCAGTAGTTGTGGCACGAGGGCTCAGTAGTTGTGGCTCGCAGGCTTAGTTGCTCCGTGGCATGTGGGATCTTCCTAGACCAGGGCTCAAACCCGTGTCCCCAGCATTGGCAGGTGGATTCTTAACCACTGCGCCACCAGAGAAGTCCGTCCCACTCTCTTTAAATCAATTGTTTCACCCACTTCCCTCTCTCTTCAAATGTGGTTACATTTTATCTGTCTACACTAGAATATGATCTAATGAGAGCAGAAATCTTTGAATGTTTTGATCACTGATGCATCTGGAGATCTCTGAACAGTATCTAAATAGTATGCAAAAAAAAAACCCCACACACTCTACATATTTTAAATTAATATAGATTATCCTCATTTTGAGTAAATAGTTTAGTATATCATGTCCTTCCTTATAAGTTACATTAAAATTATATTAAAATAAGAACCTTTCTTTTAACTAATACAAACACAGAAATAGTCATGCTTAGGGAAAACAACATACAAAAGATCTGAATTTTTTAATGAAGCATTTATCACTTTCCTTCTGATTTATGCCCTAGCTTCAAAACCTTGGAACTATTATTATTGTTGTTGTTGTTATTATTACTTACTGAGTATCACGACAACCAATCTGATGACGGTACATTAAGAGATAATTTAACTCTATGTTTATTGGCTGCCTACTCTCTGCCCTATGCAAGTCTGAGCACTGTGGATATAACAGTGAATAAATGTGGCTCTTTCCTTAAAATAATTCTTGTCTAAGGCAGGAAGACAAATATGAACATTAAGTCACACTTCGGTATGATAAGTCTGATGATAGGGGCTTAAGATAGCACTGAGGAAGAAATTAAATTTCTGTGAGACAGTCACTGGGATCCTAACATTAGACTATGACTTTGAACTGGCTCATGTATGGTGTGTTTAAAGTTACAAGGTATATAAAAGTCTAACTGCATTACAATCACAGAATATATCACAGCTAGAAGGAAGAATAATCCAGCTTCTTCATTTTAATTATCATAAAACTGAAGGCCAGAGAAGGGATGGGATTTAGCCAATGTCATGCAGAGATTTTGAAGTTAAGTTTGGACTAAAACTCACAACTCCTAGTTAATCTTCTTTCTATTATATAACAGCACTTCCCTGCAAATGAAGAAAGGATGCCGCTGGTTTTTATTACTTGTAGCAGACTCTAGGTGCTGTGCAAAATTTTGGCATATACTTGTTTTCTTACAAAGCCTGTATTTTGTTTGTGTCACACCTCTCTTATGAAACTCAGGGAAATACTGATTAGTTCAAGCAAATAGGACAATCTTCTTTTTTTTCTGTGATGTGGCAGAAAGTCTGCTAGAAGAGACTTTGGGGAAATGTTTTCTCACCAATTAAAGAGAAACAATGAAAGACAATTTTCTTTTACCGAGAGAAGTTGTGTTGGCCTGTGATACCCTGAATTTAATAAAAACCTTATGATCAACAGGAGGACCAAGTGACATACTGAAGATGGGAGAGGAGAAAGATGAAAAAGTCCTGGGTCCTTGATGACACTAATGGGCCATTGACTTAAGCAACACTGGAGCTGTCTTTTCTAGGGACTTTATAAGTGACATGATTATTCTACCTTGTGGTTTAAACCAAATGAATCAAAATTCAGTGTTGCTCCAACTAGCTCAACTTGTTTCTAAGATACTCATCACTCTAAATCATGGGTAATAATTCAAAAATGCATTAAAACAGAAACACTTTTTAAAATTGTCAAATATTTGTTTTAATTGCTCTATTGAATTAAATCATTTTTATTAATTTTGAGATAATTTCACATTTATATGAATTTGTAGGAAACAATGCAGCTATATTACTTGTACTCTTTACCCATTTTTCCCTATTTTGCAGAACTATAGAATGCTATCACAGCCAGGCTATCGATTTTGATACGAAACATTTTTTATCACCCTATGTTCCCCCCCTTTATAACAACACCTACAACTATCCTTTCACTTCTAGCCATTGGTAATCTAGTCTCCATTTCTATCGTCCAGAAATTGATTATACAGCATGTAACGTTTTGGGATTGGCAGTTTTCATTTGGCTTGATTTGTTGGAGATTGATGCAAGTAGCGTGTATCAGTAGTTTGTTCCTTGTTTTGCTGAATAGTATTCCATGACAAGGGTATTCTCCCACTTGTTTAGCCACTCACCTATTGAGGGACATCTAAGTTGTTTCTATTTAGTACTGTCACGAATAAAACTACTGTGAACCTTCTTATACATGTTTTGTGTGGACATATGTTTTTATTTCCTTGGGTAAATGTCTAAGAGTTTGATTTCTGGGTTATATGGTAGTTGCATGTTTATTAAAAAAAAAAAAATCACAAAAAATGCCAAACTGTTTTCCAACAAGGCTCTACTGTTTTACATTTCTACTAGCAATGTATGAATAATGAATATTCTCACCAGCATTTGGTGTTGTCATTATTTTATATTTTAGCCCTTCTGACAGGATTGTAGTGATATCTCCTTATAGTTTTAATTTGCATTTTCATAATTGCTAAGTGGTGAATTATGTTGAACAACTTTTCTTGTGTTCATTTGTCATCTATGTATCTTCTTTGATGAAATGTCTGTTCAAATCTTTTCTTATCCATTTTAATTGAACTGTTTGTTTTTTACTGTTGAGTTATGAGAGTTCTTTATATATTCTAGATACTAGTTTCTTTGTTGGAAAGACAGTTTCGAATATTGTAAGTAGCTTGCCTTTTCATAATCCTCACGTGGGCCTTCTCAGAACAAATGTTTTTAGTTTGATAGGTTATAATTTGTCAGTTTTTTCATATATTGATTGTGCTTTTGGTGTCAATTCTAAGAACTTTTGGCCTTACCACAGATCCAAAAAATCTGCTCTAACTTTTTTCTAAAATATTTATTATTCATAATTTACTTTTAAGTCCATAATTCATGTTTTAGCCAATTATTGTATAGGTATTAGGTTTAGGTAGTCCTGGTCTCTGTTTTCCCCAAAGATACCCAAGTGTTCCAGCAGCATTTGATGGAAAAACATCCTTTAATTGAATTACTTTTGCACCTTTGTCAAAATCATATTTTTATGGGTGTAATTCCAACAGAAAGACATAACCCCTAAAATAGCTAAAACAATTTAAAAAAATAAAAGAATCATTATACAATTTGAAGACTTATTTGATAACTACAGTAATCAAGACAGTTGCAGTACTTGCAGAGAGATAAACACATGTGTTAATAGAACAGAACAGAGAACACACAGAAAACATTCTTAAAGGTATTTTTTTCTTTGTCTTGACCTAGATTCATTTGGGTTTATCCTATTTGTGGTTGCTTAGGGATTTTTTTTTTTTTTTTGTGGTATGCGGGCCTCTCACTGTTGTGGCCTCCCCTGCTGCGGAGCACAGGCTCCGGTTGCACAGACTCAGTGGCCATGGCTCACGCTCACGGGCCTAGCGCTCCGCGTCTTGTGGGATCCTCCCAGACCAGGGCACGAACCCGTGTCCCCTGCATCGGCAGGCGGACTCTCAACCACCGCACCACCAGGGAAGCCCCGGTTGCTTAGTTTTTTAATCTGTGAGTTTATGCCTTTCACCGAATTTGGGATTTGATTCAGCTTGGTATTGTCAGGGAGACTTTTGTCCAGTCCCAGGGAGGACTGAATGTACCTGAGTGGTCTTTTAATGCTAGTTTTGGGATCAATAAACACTGGATCTGGATCATCTTTTTCTTTAATATTGGGAGTTGTAAGTTGCCATGTTGCTATGTTGCTTCTCTATTCTGGAGTATTCAACAAATTTGCATTACTCTTTTTACCTCTCACAATTGCCTTTTGTTGACTTCTTTCTTTATTTCTCTGGTTTATAGTTATATTTTGTGAGAAGGAATAGGGAGAGATAAATTTATATCATCTTATCTAGACTGGAAGTTTCTGTGTTTAGTTTCAACTCCAAATTTTAGTATCAGCCATACCAGAGCATGGAGTGTGGCTTCTGGCTGGTTTAAATTTTTTTATCCAACATTCTGGTTTCAAATAGTTTACTCTGAGAATAGAATATCAGTGTCCTCTGCAGCAAGTTGTTTGATTAATGAGTAATAATTTTAGTTGCAATTAGCATACTATACTATTTAATTAGCTAAGTCTAATGGTTCTCCTATCAACTTGTGGGCTAATTGTTAAGTTAAAGGTTAAAGGAAGAAAGATAGAAAGGCTATTATTCAAAAGTGAAAGAGGAAAAGGTGGATGTTGGCCCCCTAGGAATTAATCCACACAGGCCTGTGGTTAGGATAAATGACAATGCACATAAACTGCATAGTAGGCATTTAATACACTGTAAGTGTTATTTTTTTCATTATTGTCACAACCATGTTTAGAATCAAACCGATTCAATTTGAGTAGCAGGGCATTTAGCAAGAGTCCTAGGAGCATCAAAAGCCCTTTACAAGTCCCAAATCTCCTCATGGGCTGCTGTATTACTACTAATTACTAATGTTAGCATACTCAGAAAGCCCCAAGATGCAGTTACTGGGATTTGTATGAAGAAATCTCCAGTGTCTGAAAAATGAGCTTATCACTGCCCATAATAGGCTAAGTGATTGAGCTCTCAGGTTCCCTGCAGGCCTAAAGTTCTTGCTTTCACATTTTTCCCCTAGTTGGATTTAAAAAGGAGAACAGCAATTCTGAAAGATGGAAAAGATTAAAGATGGAGTCGAGAAATCTATAAATTTTCTTTGAGAAGCTGTTGGCCAGAAAGACCCTATATGTGGAAAGTCAAGGGCTCACTCCTCTGTAGTGTAAACATCCCCTCAACACATGCACACAGGCACAGGGACATCACAGGCAAAGCGTTATGATTGAAATGACATAATCTGGAACAATCATTGGAAATCTTGCCACAGAATGACAATTATTTTGTTTTTAGTTTCACTTATGCCATATATTACAGGATTCACATTCTCAGAAAATAAATATAATACTGACCCATGTTTCACAGTTTGTGTATATAGCTAATCTCATAGATTTAATGTTGATGCCGGGCACAGGGGATGGCATTATTTTGTCCTAATAGTTAAATAAATGTTTTACCCTCTGAGGACACAAATAGGTATGTAATAAGTTATGTGTTCTAAATTAATTTATATTGTTTATTACATGAAAATACATGTGAGAAGAATTAAATAAGTAGTGGCAAAGTATAATACAAATAGGAAGGATTTTTGTAGACAGATGGACTAGAAGCTGAGATCTGGATAAACTGTTTATTACTTGCACTCATTTGATGAAATTATTTGACTTTTCTGAACCTGTCTTCTCTCTATAATAAATGCAATGGTGCCCAGTTCTGAAGGCCGTGAGGCTGAAATAAAAGAATATGAATAGAGCTCCTAAGATAGGGCTTGGTACATAAATAAGGATTTTCTTCCCCCTCTCATTAATTAATAATATTTCATTTCAAAGACTGTACATATATATGTATATATGTACATATATACACACATATACATATATACACACAGACACACAAGTAGATAATTTTATATATGTGTTATACTTTAGAGATTAGACAGTTTGAGATTAGGGGATGGTTACTTAATAAATTTCCAAATATCTTGAATTCCAAAAGTTTGGAAAGGGTAATAGAAAGTATATTACCTTGAAACATATAAAATTGCTGGTTTGGAGTTATTAAGGTTGCCTACCAGATCTATTAGGTCTCATAGTCTATACTGCTTGTGTTTGGCAAAGTCTATAAAGTGAATTAAGAACAAGCACTAGGTCTTGAAGGATGGACAAGATCTAAATAGACAGGATTGGAGAAGCTCATGTAGGGAACACATTCATGCTGTGGAGACAAGTTGAACAAGCCAATTCTGGCAAAACTGTTTTTCCCAGTGACAGAGGCAAAAATTTGCCCTTCCTGTTCAGCTAATGTATTCAAATTCTAAAGAAGAAAGTGACTTCATACTTATCAGGAACTGCTTTAATTACTTTTATTCATTCTAATCCAATTGTAATCAGCTCTCTGAGTACTTGATAGGATAGTGTAAAGTCACTGAGCTCTTGTTCTTCATGAATAATCTTTCTATTCCCAGGGAAGTAATTTTATATAGTGAGAACCATTACAGTCCTTCATCTCATTTCCAATCAAATTGTCCATTACAATTTCTAGGGTATAAGGTGTGCTCAAGCATCAAAGGAGGGATATGCACTGACCCTCTTATGTCGCCAGTACAATCACATACAGAGAATTATTTGGTGCATCACATGAATTCCCCAACATATTAAGCGCAGATGATGAAAAACCTTAGAGACCAGTGCTGACACTTGTAGCTAATGAGGGAATTTGCCAGAAAAGGGAAGAATCCCATGCTGAGAATCAAATGTGTTACAGTGGGTATGACAAAAGATTTGGCCTCAGGAACTCCAGTGTCCGAAATGTTTCTGTCATTTGCAGGTTTCAGACCTTGGACAATTTACTTTAATGCATCTATGCTTTAATCTCTTTATCTATAGAGCAGATCTGCTCTACGTGATGAATGTGTTCATTGTGAGCCACAAATTTGATAACATGCACAAAATACTTTATAAATGGTAAAGTGAGGTCCAAAAGCTTGTTTTGTTATAAGAAGTCACTATGTATCAGACATTTTCAGATATATTAGATATAGGTATACCGAAGAATCAAAAGAAATTTTAAGAAATTAAAAGAAAGACAATAAATAACTTCATGTAATACAAAAGTTGAACGAAAAAGAAAATATAATCAGAGTTCTCTATGTGGCTCAGCTGTGAAAAATAGTTACATGGTTACAGTAATGGGAATATGAAATAATGATTTGACAAAAAATTGTAAAATTGTTATATTGAAAAAATAGAGGAAGAAAGTTTAAGAGGGTTGGAATAGACATTAAGAAGGTTGTACAAGAGAACTAAATTCTCATTCAGCATTCTTAGAAGTCAGTGCATAGTGTCAAATACTTAATGATGGTATAAATATTATTTAGAAATATGGAAGCAAATAGCAAGAAAAAAGAACTAAATTACTTGAAAGTGGCTGTTCCTGGGTTTTGGAAACTGGGGTTGAAGAGGATGGATAATATATTTAGGATTCTTAATCATATTGCAGAATCATATGGTAAACTTTTTTCTTAAGTCTTTAATTCATTTTAAGTTAATTTTTGTGTATGGTGTAATATAGGGGTCCAGTTTTATTCTTTTGCATGTGGCTATCCATTTTTCCCAGCACCATTTACTTATTTATTTTTATTTTTTGACCACACTGCTTGGCATGCAGGATCTTAGTTCCCTGACCAGGGATCGAACCCACACCCCCTGCAGTGGAAGCACAGAGTCTTAACAACTGGACTGCCAGGGAACTCCCATTTTTCTTAACTTTTTGAGGGACCTCCATACTGTTTTCCATAGTGGCTGCACCTTTTTTCATTCATACTGAGTGATCAAGTGTTCCAATTTCTTCATATCCTCACCGACACCTGACATATTTTAATATACCCATTGGCCATATGTATGTCTTCTTGGAAAAATTTCTATTCAAGTCCTAGTCCTTTTTTTTTTTTTTTTTTTTTGTGGTACACGGGCCTCTCACTGTTGTGGCCTCTCCCGTTGTGGAGCGCAGGCTCAGCGGCCATGGCTCACGGGTCCAGCCGCTCTGCAGCATGTGGGATCCTCCTGGACCGGGGCACGAACCCATGCCCCCTGCATCGGCAGGCGGACTCAACCACTGCGCCACCAGGGAAGTCCCCTAGCCCATTTTTTAATTGGGTAGTTACCTTTTTGTTATTGAGTTGTAGGAATTTATTATATATTTTGGATATTAACCCATTATCCAATATATGGTTTATAATTATTTTCTCCATTCTGTAGGTTGGCTTTCACTCTATTGTTTGTTTCCTTTGAAGTGCAGAAGCTTTTTAGATTGATGCAGTCCCACCTTGTCTATTTGTGCTCTGGATACATGTGCTTATCTGTGAAATCCTTGCCAAAATTAATGTCACAAAATTTTTCTTCTGTTTTCTTCTAGGAGTTTTACAACTTCAGGGTATAGGATTGGATGGAAATATTAGAGGACAGACCAAGTGGGACTATGCATGTGGAGTAAGAAATGGAGAAACATATGACAAAAGGCAAGAAGATCAGATGAGAAACTCACAATAGCCAAGGTAAGAGAATGGTGGATGCCTAGAGTAAAGCAGAAGCCATGAATTTAAAAGGACAAGGAGTGAATAGAAAGAGTGGAGAGGATTTGGGGATGTATTGAAGATGATAAATAACGCCTAGAATGAATTCTAGATTTATAATCTGAGCAGCTAGATGTATATTAGAGTCACAAGCCGGGACATAAGGGAGAGAGGTGCTTTCACAGATTCAGTGTTCTTACGCTTTTGAGGATTTCATGTGCATCTTTAAGAGATGCTTGTACCTAGTGAATACTTAAGAAATCATTACCTAGTCATTGGAGACTTCTTTGAGAGAAGGATACAACTGTCTTTGGGCAATCATAACATATATGTCTCCTTTTCCCAGGTAACAGATAATTTTCCCTTTTACCCAACCCGTGTAAATATTCAGGAAAAATCCAATATCATGGGTTTCCTCTTTAGATTCTGGACTAGGGGATGAAGCAACTTGCTCTGAATATATCTACATTTGTGTGTGTGTGTGAGAGAGAGACATGCAAATTGCTTTGCAGACATAATCTCACAGATAGTCACATCAGCTCCATGAAATGGGCCATAGAACAATTTATCCCTCTTTTCAAAAGGTAAAGAAAGGTTATGTGACTCACTGGATTGGTCAAAACAGATGTTCAGCTCCAAAGTCAGCTTTTGCTTGTAAGAGCAAACATCAAATGGCTGCATGACAGGCTGTAACTTGAAGTTTATTGATACATGATACAGCTTGAGTTCTTAGAGTCTTAGTTTACCTATGAACAATGAGCTTAGAAGAGAAAAGGGGAACAGAAGTGGTATTTCTTCAAGGTAGGCAGTTTATTCCTATTTCTTTGTAAGATTATCTTCTGACCTGTGCTTTTCTGTAAACAAGAATCTCAAGGTGACGTTCAGTATCAAAGAAATATCCACAATATGTTTGGCAGAAATGTTTCCTCTATAAAAGGGCTTTTACGTTATACATTATCCAATGTTCTATCTGTCCTCATATAATTTTACATTTTATCATTTTTTGTCTAGGCCATCTCATCTAGTCTCTGCTGATGAATATATATGTCAAACCTAGCTCTCTTCCCTGAATTCCAGACCCACATATGGAACTGCTTATACAATTCTTAGATGACTAATAAATCTCTCAAAATTAGTAGACTCACATTGAGCTACTTATATTCTTTCTATTGCAATTCTGTTCCTCCTATAGTCTTCTACAAGTAGCTAATTGAAACTCTGTTCTTCCTGTGGCTCAGGTCAAAATCTTGGAGTCATCCTTAATGCCTTGCCCTTACTCAGGCCCCAGATTGGGTCTTTGACTGAATTCTGCCAGCTACATTTTACAGTCTATTTGTATTTCATCTATTCTCATCATCTCCACTGCCTCATCGGTCCAAACAACTGCAACTCTTGCCTGAAAAATTGTAACAGCCTTCTAACTTGTCATCCTGATTCTATTTTGCCTCCATAATCGATTGCCAACATAGTAGCCAAAGTCATTCTGTTAAAATGTGACAGTATCTTACACCTTCGCATAAACCCTTCAGTGCCTTTGCTTCTCACTTAAAAGTTGGAGTCATTACTATGTGCAAAAGACCCTATTTGATGTGGCCCTACCACTGCACATGGGAATTTTCTTTCCTACATTCCCTCTAGTCCATTCCTTTCTGTCCACACTTGACTACTTCATATGTGAGGCAAACCCCTGCCTCAGGGCCTTTCCATTTATGGTTCAGTCTGCCTGGAGTGATATCTTATAGACATTTACATGACTTCATCTCTCCCATCCTTCAGGTCCTCAATTTTGTTTGGGGCCTTCCCAAACTACCTGCTTTAAAATTGGAACCATTATTCCTGTACACTTCATCCCCCTTCCCTGCCTTGTTTTTCCCCTTAGCTCTTATTACTACTTATAATAGTTAATATATATTTTATTTATTTTTCTTATTTATTTTCTTGCACACTAGAATTTAAGCACCATGGGGACAAGGATGTTGTCTGTTTTGTCAATGGTCTGGCACATGGTTATCTGTCAATAACGAATGAATAAAAGGCTATGCATTTTATGCTTAATAGAATGACCTAGAATTTTGTAGAATGTATTCATGGAATTTAAAAAACCTTTTCACAGAAGAATGATTGTTCTCATGCCATGGACCTATGAGAAGATTTGTGTGTATTTCATGTATTAGGCTTGAGCATATATAATTGCCAATATTCAATATTGATTCTTTTTTGAATTTTATTTTTTAATACAGCAGGTTCTTATTAGTTATCTATTTTATACATATTAGTGTGTATATATATATATATATATATATATATATATATATATGTCAATCCCAATCTCCCAATTCATCCCACCACCACCCCGCCCCTGCTTTCCCCCCTTGGTGTCCGTATGTTTGTTCTCTACATCTGTGTCTCTGTTTCTGCCTTGCAAACTGGTTCATCTATACCATTTTTCTAGAATCCATATATATGCATTAATATACGATATTTGTTTTTCTCTTTCTGACTTCACTCTGTGTGACAGTGTCTAGGTCCATCCACGTCTCTACATATGACCCAATTTCTTTCCTTTTTATGACTGAGTAATATTCCATTGTATATATGTACCACATCTTCTTTATCCATTTGTCTGTTGATAGGCATTTAGGTTGCTTCCATGACCTGGCTTTTGTAAATAGTGCTGCAGTGAATATTGGGGTGCATGTGTCTTTTTGAATTATGGTTTTCTCAGGGTATTTGCCCAGTAGTGAGATTGCTGGGTTATATGGTAGTTCTATTTTTAGTTTTAAATATTGATTCTTACCAATTTTAAAAATAAAATTGGTCACTTTTTACTACGTGCTGATTGATTTTCTCCTATGACTTCTTGACAGTTTATAAATATAATTCCCAAATTCTGAAGTCTAAAGAGGTAAATATATTCTAGTTACCTTAATTAAAGAATAAAAGGCTGTCAGTTACTCAGAGCTTAACTGCCTTGTGATCAGCTGCACCTCTGCAGTCGTATACAGGTTAAATGCGGACACTCATATCTTGGTAGAGAAAAACTCTGGACTCCACTCTGTTGTTGCAGTATCATGAAATGATGATCATGAGATCACCATTATTTTCCTTAACTTAAAAAAAGTGAATATCATCTATTGAGGATTTTGAAATATTGGGTTAAGTTCTTGTTTTTCCCTATCATTGTAATTAATTTTTAATTAGGTTCCTCCTGAGGGTGGACAACTATTTTACCATGAACAAAACTCTGGAGCTTGTCTCCTTCCACAGAAAAATTTTAAAAATAAAAGAAAGAATGAGTTATATAACTTTTCTTCTTGCATAAACAATAATTAGTAGTGAGTTTGACACTTTGAAATAAATTTTCTAATAAGTTAATGAGTACACACAAGTTGTTTCTATTATTTATTTTCCCCCTACTTTAAAAATTGGCTGGGTTGATCTTATTTAATCTATTTCTATGCCTTGAGCATATCTGAGAGTCCTTCCATTCAGCCAATGAGGTATGGGCAAGAAGGAAAAGATAGCCTTAGAATCTAGGTAGGTAGGTTCAGGTCAAATGCTTTGATAAGAATGGGGTGCTGAAACAGTAACTCATGATGTGGTCAAAATTGTTCTAGTCCTTTTTCATAATGACACTCCTGCAGGGTAAGGATTTCCTATTCCCATTTTACAGATAAATAACCTAAGCTGCTTGTCCAAGAAAATATCTATATTTTTATTTTATAAGTACATACACACATGCATAGATACATATGCATACAATACCCATGTATGCATGTATATAAAATCTTCCTTTATGGGAAATACGATTTAGGTTAGCTTTAAGGTCTTTAGGATAGTAAGCAATAGGGCTGAAATATCAACACAGTTTCATGTGGTAATAAACACTGTGCTTCATCTTTTAAATCATGCTTAATACTTTAGGTATATTAAAGGATGTGAATGACCCAGTAATTTTTATTTAGGATTTGTCCTTCCTCTATCCAAAGGATTTAAGTAAGTAGATTTTAAACCGTGACCACATCACCTAAAACATACATTATTTTTCTTCCTAACAGAAATAAAATAACTCTAAAAAGCTCTTCTTATCTCTATGTTAAGCCATAATATTTTCAAGACAACGCAGTAAGTCCTGGAAAACTTTTGACTTCATAGAGAAATTTGTCTCCTTAATATTTTATCCCTGAGGTGATATATTTTCCACTCTTGTAGTTCTTTCAACTGTCATCTCTGTAGTTTACAAAACACTGGACTTTTTTTCCCCCCATTAATTTTATGGTGGGATTGTCTATCTTTACATTGTTCTTCCTCCTCAAAGGAAGCAGCAAACTCAATCTGAAAAAAGTCACGTTGTTTTAAGTTTTAGTTACCTGAGTCCAAAGTTTTCAAGCTTTTTGAACAATGCACTCTATTAACATGTTTTGATGCATAGACTGGTAAGGGAGGGGGAGGAAGGGAAAGAAAAAAACAGGAGGGAAAGGAGGGGAGGGAAGAAAGAAAAAAAGAAAGGAAACTGCTTATGCTTTCTATAAATTAAAGGAACTACATTAATGTGTTCCTTTCGATGTGGGCTTCCATGAGCACAGTTTTCAAATAAAATATTATAGCTATACACATTAAGGTCCCCTTAATGTCTAATATAATATTAAATCATAACGTGCCAAGTATATACTTTTGTATTAAAGTTATTTCATGTATTGGCTATATATCAGCTATTACCAAAAAATAGAATCTCCACTAAAACATATATGTGTAACTTTTAAAATTTTATTTTATTTTTAAACTTAAAGTTGGCAACTGAGATGTGTGGCAATGGGTGCTCATCAAAGCAGTGCTGAGGAATGAAAATCTTCAACTTCCTATGGATTTCTAGCAATTACAGAAACTAACTTACATGTTAATACCATTAAATTTCAAGCCAATGCAAGTAGACCGACTCTTAAAATGCTGATTATACAGTAATTCTAAAAAAGGATTTCAGATAAACCACGGTTTGTAGAGGGTAAATTTTGCATTGTAAATCTTATCACTTGCATAGAAGAATTTAATATTAGAATTGAAAATCTGAAATTAAGTTTGAATTTTCACACTACCAATTTGAAGAATATCTGTTCTTGAAAAAAAAATTTTCTTCATATCAGTTTTATCAAGACATAAAACCATATACCAGTTATGGTTATGGTAAGTATTAAAATTTGCCAGCATTCAAAATCAAGCAGATTGCACATCCAATCAGAAGCATATTATGATACATGGTAATATGTAAGTGACCATGCAGCAGATATGAACTAAACATTTATTTGGAATTTACTTCCTTTATATTTAAAAAAATTGAGATAATTGAGCTCAAAGATATGTCAACAGTACCAAAATAATCATCAGCTTTCTTCCGAGGGCAACGTAACTGACTCGAAATTGAAAATGATGATAAATAATCAAAGTACATTATAAAATTAAAGGTCTATAAACAGGCATCAATGTTTTTATTACAGTTATTACGATCATAACTTCTGTTTCATGATTCTTCCAGCAAATGTGATAATGCAGGACCCAGGTTCTTAAATAATCTCCCCTTAACGTATTTCTGGAATGATTTAGGTGTCATATGATGACTGCACTTTTATATCTCTTCTCACTTCAGCTTCTTTCTGTAGAGTAGTCACTAAGCTCATACAGAGGACATCTCAAGGGCCCACAACCAAAGGAAGCCCTAATAATGAAGTGTCTGAACCACCTCTCTCTTTTTTTGTCATGTGTTCCTTCTCAGAGATATTAAAGCAGTGGTGTTTTTTTCCCCAGTGTATTGAATAAAGTTTTAAAGAAAATGGATATTTTCATTTCTTACTTGCTGTTTTCCTTACCAAGGCTTCTCTTGTCCTCTAAATAAGTCATACATGATCCCATAGAGGATTGTACAGGAAGCCACTCTCAGTGAGAAATCCACTCAGTGTTCTAAATCAGCAGTCCCCAGCCTTTTTGGCACCAGGGACTGGTTTCGTGGAAGACATTTTTTCCACGGACGGGGTGGCGGGTGGGGGGGGGATAGTTTCGGAATGATTCAAGCGCATTACATTTATTGTGCACTTTATTTCTATTATTCTTACATTGTGATATATAATGAAATAATTCTACAGCTCACCATAATGCTGACAGGAGGCGGAGCTCAGGCGGTAATGCGAGCGATGTTTGGGGAGCTGCTGTAAATACAGATGAAGCTTCGTTTGCTCACCTGCCGCTCACCTCCTGCTGTGTGGCGCAGAGGTTGGGGACCCCTGTTCTAAATGATCCCTCTGAACAAGCAACTAAGGCTCTTTAGTAGTTAGCGCTTGCCTGGGAAGATTCCTGTTTCCTTTAGGATGAGTTCCTTTTCAGAAGCTTCCTCATACATAAAGATTTCTGATTGACATAGTCTACCAGTTTTCCTAAGATAGCTGACCTCCAGCATTGGAAACATCTTAGGCTTAATCTTTCCTAACCACATGTAGTGCTAATAACAAAATCAGGAAAATAATCTAGGGATATAGTATAGAATATATTTTATCATATTGACCAGTTGCAAGTTAAGGATATGTAGTTTTCCTTTCATTGCAGTCTCTCCTTCGCATTGTGAAATTTTTATAAACCATGTTAAACCATGCTAAAAGTAATAAACTTATGCCTGGAGCTCACCAGCAGGATATAACTCCAACCAAAATAGGCCAAAGCATTACCTGAATGATTGTGAGATGGCAAGAAGATTTTATGGGCAAGCACCAGAGCTAAAGCCAGAAGGTCAGAATATGAAATCTGACTAAATCTGGGCTCTGACTCTACATCATTCTATGCCTCTTAGAGTATGCCAACCTTTCAAGCCTCTGTTTACTCACCGACAAATAGAAAGAGTGTCGAATGCTTAATCAATCCGCAGATTCCATCTGGATGGAAAACAGAGTGACCAGTTTTCTTTTGACTTGTGGTAGAATTTTCATAACACTAACATAAGACAAATGTATTGGTCTTAGTATACCAATATGTTAACTAATATTAAAATACCAGTTATTAAATAATGCTTAGTATAGCTTGTTTTTAAAATAACAAAATATATACGATAATATTTTTAATCTGTATTATAAGATATATACTGCTGTGAATAAACAGCTTTGGAATTATATTTCTATGCCTCAAACTCTGGTCTCAGAAAACAGAGCCACTATAGTAAAGGCTAGTAGGAGAATAGATAGGATTAAGAAGGTATCAACAATGTTATATATAACTAGAAACTCCTATCACATGTTCTGAACTCTTACTGTCCTAAACTATTGGCAGATATACTAATCTCCAGGGTCGACATTGCTGCACTTTTAGATATCACCAATAAAGACCTAATTTTCCTTATTTGTAATACTCAGTAAATGGATTATACTGGTGATTCCCAAAATGTGTTAAGAGGAACACTAGTCCTATAAGATGTATCAGCCAAAATGGTTTAAAAATTTAAATAAACTATTCTCATCTTGACATTCACATTCATATCCTAAAATAATCTAAGAAGTCATGAAGTCAAGAAGCCAATTTATGTTTGATTAACCCAGTTTTTCTCCACAATTTTTGACCATGTAATTCTCTTCTAGAAGTCACATGGATTAACACAGTGTAGTTGACGCTGCAGGTGTCCCAAACATATCCTATCACCTTTGCAATCTTAGTATAAGCTTCTCCAGGGACGAGCACTTGCATCGCTTTTTCTGAGGATGTTTTCTCCTCCCCCTACAAGCTCCCCCAAGAGAGGGCTTTACCTGCCTACCTTGCAAGAAAGAAGTACTGGGAATTAATACCCTCAACCCTCAAACAGTGTCTGACAAGAGCTGGTGCACAAATACTCCAGGTCTCTCACATTTATTGTCATGTGTAAAACTTCCAAAGTTTCCCATGAGACGTTAACCTCCATTCACCCCAATAGTAGCTGGCTTGAAGTAATCTTTATTGGCTGCCTTTTCTCCTAGTCTCACTTCTCCACTGCTGGTATTTCTTTCACATGTTACACTAGCTATTTGCCCTTGAATCCTTGCCTTAGGGTATATCTCCGGGGATGTCAAACTGAGACACACATTTTGAAAACTAGGTGCTTCCTGCTCTACTTTTCAATGACCCAAATATCTGAACGATTACTTCTTAAATCTGACAGCCTCTGAACACAACCTCCAGGTTTCTGTGTCCCAGGCTCTTTCCATTGTGTCACTCTCTTCTTCCTATATTTTAAAAAGTTAAATTTTGCTGACATTCCATCCTAGATGTTAGGTTCCTGGGTCCTTTTAAAGTCTTTTAAAGCAAAAATTGCACTGGATAATTTAACAGGTGGGGAAGATGTTATTCAAGACTATTACAATAGGGAGAAAGAATGAATGCAAGTCTGCTGAAACAGAAGTTGGGATTGTTCTTAAGTGCTGGAGTGAGCTAGTGGAAAGTACTGGATGATGTTAGGGGAAGATTAGTCAACAGGATGTGAAGAGTGCACTGAGTTATTCCTGAGTTTGCATTTTTTTTTTTTTTGGCTATGATTAGGCATGTATATTTGCTAATTGGTGCCCATCCAGGTTAGATTCCTACCTTCCACAGAGATTGGGAGATAGGAGCACTATTTCTTTTAATGTTTACATTTCAAAAAAATGTTTCTGAAGCCCTTGTCAAGACATTTCCTTGATTGTAAAACTGATAAGAGGCTGGGAGAAGATTTTTATACATTTCAAAAGTGTAGAGAAAGGATATACAATTGCAAGTTTTCTAAAGTAAATGCTCTAAGAAGAAAAAGGTCAGGGTCTATCATCAGGATAGAAGCTGTCTAAAGTTCAGTCAAACTGAGGGGAATACTGTGGTCATTTTGGTCAATTCCTATTAATGAACATCCAAGTCCCCTCTTTCCTGGTCCCTCTTATGCAGTGGTGGATGGTAAGTATAAGAATTGTCCAGATTTGTTCCTCATTAATTGTGTGATCCTGGAATCCTTAATGTCTAAGCCTCATTATAAATAAACTGGCAGTAATTACACCTTCTTCAGTGTCTTTGTAAATATCAAAATAGGTAAGGCATCTAAATTCTTGACCTAATGTATTAGTCTGCTAAGGCTGCCAGAACAAAATACCAGACTAGATGGCTTAAACAATAGAAATTTATTTTCTCATAGTTCTTGGGGCTGGAAGTCCAAGATCCAAGTGCTGGCAGGGTTGGATTCTGATGAGACCTCTCTTCCTATCCTGCAGATGGCTGTCTTCTCATTGTGTCCTCATGTGGACTTTCTCTGTACATAGGCATCTCTGGTGTCTCTTCCTCTTCTTTTAAGGACACGGGTCCTATTGAATTAAGGTCCCAAGCCTTATGATATCTTTTACCTTAACTACTTCCTAAAGGCTCTATCTCCAAGTACACGCACACTGACGGTTAGAGCTTCACCTTGTGAATTTTGAGGGCACAAAATTCAATCTATAACATGTAGTTTCTAGATCATAATGAGAAACCAATAACTAGTAATTATAATTATTGATAAGCACACACAACTGGAAGCTCTGAATAAAAGATGGCTTTTGGAGTTTGTCCAGAAAGTTGGAAAAGCACAGAGCACGAGCTCTTTGGAGGTAGGCAGTTCTATTCCTAAAGTAGAGATATAACTAATTCACTTATCAGCCATGATTAAGAAAACTTATTTCTAAAAATTCTCTGGCCAGTGGCTCTTTGATTTGATTAGTTTTACATTGCTTTAGCCGGCTGATATTTTCTTATGCTACATAATTTTTCAGGAGAAATAGGTTTATAAAGAAAAGTCCTTCTAGCAAATTTGTATTTTAGAGTTAGGCTAAAAAAAAGACCTAACTTCACAAACTAGCCTGAAACAAAGAAGAACCTCAGTAGATCCACTCATCCCTTTTACTGTAGATCATATTGGTTGTGGGAGCAAATACATACAGAATAGATAATTGGATTTAGGTTATATATTTGAGAGTAAAATTCTAACCACAAAATAGATTTAACCAAAAAATGCTTTGATAGAACAGATTTTTAAAGAAAGGGTGGTGGTAGATAGGAAAAGCAAAGTTGAAAACAATAAATTTTCTGATGTAAAATGTTTAGAGAAATCAATGTATTTTTTGTTAATCTCATATTTTGGGAAATTCTAAGTACCATTAGAGTAATTTACAAAATTTTCAAAACTTTTTAAAAGTAAAGTAGCACAGTATTTTCAGGCACTGCTCAGTCTTGCATCTGGATCAAGGAATTCCAGATGTCTGAGAATACGATCATAAAAGCCAGCTATAGGCTAACATTCTCAGAGTCATTGATGAGTTGAATAGAAAATGCTAAGGTTGCCCCTTCTCCGTTCATGCCGATATGATGAATCCAGTAACCCCTGCCTGAACATGTTGTCCTGGGTTTGAGCCATTCAGCAGTTTTTGATGGTCATATAATGTCACAGATGTGATTGGCTTCATAATCTTTGTCAAATTGATAGTGTGAACCAAACATTGCAAAATAATACAATGTGACAAAGTCAAGGATTCTTCTACGTTGTATAAGGCAGGAAGATGCCCCAAATCTCCTTTACAATAATATCCCAACAAACCCTTGGCAGGAAATCTGCAGCGTGGGGAGAATCTTTCAGGGTTATTACCTTCAGGCCTTCAAGTGTGTTTATGGAGAGGGGGTGGGGAGGAGACTTGGCTCGTTCACTGCTTTCCGGATTCCGACTCTGATAAACCTCTTCTTCCTTATGATAAAAGGAAAATTAAAAAGAGTCTGGGGGAATAAGAAATGGGAAGTAAGAACAAAAGGGAAAAAAAGAGGTTTTAGTGTTCTGGAGAAAAATCAAGGGCGCCAATAATCTGGACACCTGACCCACCTTACTTCTTATGCCCTCGGGCATTGTTTAACCCATTAGCTAAATTAATTAAGCAAGCACTTAAATGAAAAGTTTCCTTGGCTGCTAATCAATCAAGAAGATTTTCAGAGGGCCTAAATTAATCTCTAAGGAAACATCAAATTTGATTAATGCTTCTTGTGACATTCACACACATGCACAGACACACGTGAACACTAATCACTAAAGTATTATTTTATTATCTGAAGGTTAAATTTCATTCTCAGTCATTGTGTGAAGCATTTTCACAATCCTTTTATTTAAAATTTACGACATCTTTGTAAGATAGGTATTGTTATTTGCTCCATGTTATGGGAAAAAAAAGAACTGAGATTTAGTATGTCTGTTACTTGACCATAATCCCCAAACTAATGAATGATAGATCTAATACTTTAAGCCACTTCTGTCTGATTCTAGAACCACTACAGTGAGACAAGAGAGTTTAGTTATTAAGAGATACATTCTTGAGTCAGATGGCATATCTTGAACTCTGAATGCACTAATTACTTGATTACTATCTATGGAAACTTTTGCATGTTACTTCCCTACTTTGTTTCTCAGTTTCCCTTTCTGTGATATGGAGATAATATATTTTGTACTTCTTGTGAATGTGGTGATGATTAACTGAGTTAATGTATATAAATTACTTGGAACAGTGCCTGAAATGTAGCACAGGTCCATTAAATTAGTCATGATGGTGATGATGGTGATGATGATAAGGACTCATTGCCTCTGGTGACAAAACAGCTTCCTCTGCTATGGGTGAAATTTCTACCCCTTGGTAGAAACACATTTCCCTTAGAGATACTAATATATATATATGATGGGAAGACTTGCCTCAGCCAAAACATGTCTGTTTATTCTACATGTACTTCCTATGCTGCTATTACTGGGTTGACCACTCTTGACCATTCCTATGGGGAAGTGCATTATGACGTCACCTCCAGAAGTTAGAAATGCAGCTTATTTGTCTTCTCTCTAAGCTCTAGGAAACTTCCTCATGGCATGTCTCCTAATGGAATTGGGGAAGGAGAAATGCAACAGGGACAAAATAGATATACCCAGGCTCCCACAGCTCATTAACATGGCTTTCAGAGAAAAGATATAGTCTTTCCATCTGAAGCCTCTAGACTGATTCTCCCTTGTTCACTCTACTTTTATACTCACCTTCAATATGAATGGGAACTTAGGGCTCCCCTGACACCAGCCTCTGGTTGAAAAGATTGTAAGTCCTTCAAAGTAATTAAAGAAACTCTGTCATCGAAGATAAAATCTAGCTAAAAGCCACAATTTTTCAGAAAAAATTTTGAAACACCTTGGTGTTTCAGTGATGATTGGTGCAGTGCCAAGAAAAATATTTTAAAAAAATATTTACGGATTATCATATTTGGGAAATTGCCTCTGTTTTTAGATACGCTTCTTACATTATATTTTACATAATATCTGGTCAGAGACAGGGATTTGTCTTCACAAATAATGATGGCATTAAAAATCTTAAAATTAGTAAATGAAGGAGAAAGTACAATTCAATAGCATGTTGTCAAATTTTACCAAGATCTCCATTAAAGATGTTCTAGCAGATGTCTAAGAAAAGTTAGTCAGTGGAGCTCTTAAACTATATTAGTTTCTTTTGTGGATTTTATGGTATGAGTCTTGAAAGTTTTTTTTTTAATATATTGGCAACATGAAATTAAGAAACTAGGTGTAATTGAGACACTAGATGATCAGAATTGTAATGAGCTACGAATAGACAGGAGCATCTTCACTGTATGGAGTAGGCTTAATGGGAGGAAGATGGGCTTAGGGTTAGTAGCATAAGTACAATGTGCATTAAGACTATTTCATTTCAAAAACTTTTCCTGAATTTGGCTCACTGAAGTTCAGCCAGATTTTACCACAATCAAATATAACCCATCAGGACTAGCCATTACTCTGAATGCAAGTCAAGCTCTCCAGTTAGAGTTAACATAGGTTTCCCTTTACTTTCTCACTTTTTACCTCTTGCTCTTGCTTTAACACTTCTCCCAACCCTTCACACACACACAGACACACACACACACACACACACACACACACACAGGCGCGTGCGTGCTCCCAGAGTTGTGTATTCCAAAACTAATGTATAATTGTAGCTGATGTGACATTTTATAAGTAACCTAAATAACCTTGATCAATTAAAAGAATGAATTGCAAAGGGTTAGAGGAAGGGTATAATATATCATAATGAAGAGATGAAATGTCTCTGAGTAGTAGAGAACACTAAAGTACTACATTTGTTTCAGGTTATTTCAGAAGACAAATGCTAGGTTTTTTAAAAGAAACAATTTTGAAGTTGCTTGGATAGGAGGACTGATGATGCATTCATATTCTTATGAGATATTTGAGTGCTCTGCATTTGTCCATATCTTGCTAACTAAATTCAAGCACAGTAAGTCTAAATTACATAAGAGACTTACTTGTATAGTCAGAGGAGAGGGGTACAAACACACTAAGATACTGAAAGAGCAGCAGTGGGGAGCCCTAGAAAGTGCTCAGGCTTCAGTCTCAGTTCTGATATCTGGTCAGTACCAACAGTTAAGTTTCAGATCTATGCTAAGTCAACATTTTTTCAGACTTTACTTACCTCCCTGATCGGTAAATCACTGAGTAATAAATTCTAACTTATATAGTAGTCATGATATTGAAATGTGATTAAGTTCATGAAAGTGCTCTGTAAGATGGAAAGATTCTACATTTACCTGTAATACAATTATAATAATGATTACTTATTTTATTCATGTTATTTTTATTTTCTATGTTTATGCAGTACATCTCAGCTGGAGTTAAGGAATAATTGGTAATATGTACAGTTGTAAAAGTAAATATTAAGTCACTGATCTTGTAACATATTTTCCCAGGAGAAGAAAGGGGAGAGAGAGAGAGAGAGAGAGAGAGAGAGAGAGAGAGAGAGAGAGAAGACAAATAACTGAAAAAAAAAAAAAGAGAATATTTTTAAAAAATTACTTTGAGGATTGGACACCAGTTTTATATAGCAGAAGATAATTTAAAAAATAGGAAATAACATCACTCTGTTTATAAAAACTTTGTTTTTATTATTAAGATGTGTGTGTGTGTGTGTGTGTGTGTGTGTGTGAAGTTTGGAAACAATATTATATACCATGGTCTGGAAACAATAATTTATAGGCTGTTTTGAATAAATGGGAATATTCTAGAGAGTAATTGGGCTCAGGGTTTGAAGAATTAAATTTTTGTCTGGGTTAATTTGAATAATTTTTAACCTCACACTGCCCAAAATCTTCCATGTCAAAAAAGAGAATTAGCCATGTCAAATGATCTGAAAAAGTCATTCAAACTTTAAAATTCTGGAATATTATGAAACTGCTTCTAAACTAACACAGGGTTCAAATCAATGATATTTTCTTCATCCTATTTTATTAATAAGATTGCACCATATATTTCTATAGCTCAGTGTACTTTGATCTTGATACTTTTGATTTTTGAAAAAAACCTCTCTGAGAGGGGCTTCCCTGGTGGTGCAGTGGTTGAGAGTCCGCCTGCCGATGCAGGGGACACAGGTTCATGCCCCGGTCCGGGAAGATCCCACATGCCATGGAGTGGCTGGGTGCGTGAGCCATGGCCGCTGGGCCTGTGCGTCCGGAGCCTGTGCTCCGCAGTGGGAGAGGCCACAACAGTGAGAGGCCCACATACCGCAAAAAAAACCAAACCAAAACAAAACAAAAAAACCTCTCTGAGAAAGGTAGAACAGAGAATCAAATTCCCATTTTATAGATGAGGTAATTAAGCAAAACTAATCAAACAACATGATGATACTCTTCATTTTTTTAAAAACATGGTCTGTTAAGTTGTCTATCATTCTTTAAAGCACTGTAGTTCTTGCTTCACTACAGAAATGATGTCTATCAAAATATTTGTGAGTATTATCTCAAATGAGTAGAGCACACTTTGAGATTGGAAATCTGAACTTTATTAAAGTTAGTAGTTTCTCCTAATTTCATTTCCATGGGTTCAGTCCCAACCATTCTTAACATACACACTGTGGGCAACACCCTGTTCAACAGAAAGAAGAGCATAATTCTGTGCATATTCACTATCTATTATTGGAAATACTTAAAAAGTGTAATTTGTTGGCTCAGAATCTTTATCTCTATACATGAAGGTCAATTGAAATGCACGCATCTATCCCCATCTTTATGCCTTCTGTTGGGTCTAAGTGTAATAATGCTCTCTTCTCAAACTCTCTGTAAGATAATTAAAGGATCTGGAAAGGCTAACAGAGCCAGGCTCTATTGATAGATTCAAACTTTTATTGACAAACCAATAGAAAACTTCACATATGCTAAGTATTCTTTTCAGGTGGCCACTACTTGACATAAGAATCTTAAGACCAGAATTAAGTAAAATATATATATTTTTTATTACATCTTTATTGGAGTATAATTGCTTTACAATGGTGTTAGTTTCTGCTTTATAACAAAGTGAATCAGTTATACATATATATATATAAAGTAAAATAGAATTTACTTTTCTCTCAAACTGAGTGTTAAAAAAATTGGACTTTCCTATTATTTCTAATAATAGGTGATTAATGGTTCCCTGAGAACAAAAAAGATAAATTATGTAAATGTAATGCATCCATAGCCAGGTTTGAAACAGTTAAACTATCAATGGAGCGGGTGAAACATGTTAAACAGTTGCTGCTATCTATGGGCTGTTTATTGAGGAGTGGGAGAGAGCAAATGGAGACACAGCAGGGAGACTTCTAAGTAATGGGAAATTTCTTCAGGACAGAATACTTAATAAGATTTTTTTTTATTAGCAGATAAAAATTAATACTTAATAAGATTTTTCTTTTTATTAGCAGAGTCAGGAATATCTATAAGCCCTACTCATTACCACCCATCCAGGAGGAGAGGTCATCTACAGACATTTGTAGGGGTCGGGCATAGGCAGAGAGTATAAAGGAAGTGATTAGAAAGCGTTGAGCTCCACAGGGATAGCCATAGTTGTTTAACAACAAATAAGAGAAATGATACTTAAAACAAATAAAGATGTAATTGATAATGTCTCTACAAGGCAGAAAGACTCTATATTGTAAAGGCTATACTTTGAATCTTAGACAGGTTAACTCTCAATAGTTAACAAAGGAACAATAATATAAAAAAGACAAAAGCAAACAATACTTCCCGGTCTGGTGTAGGTCTAACATTAACATGGGAATCAGAAACTTTTGCTGAATCATAGCATCCACCATCGTGGATCGATGGCATCTTGCCATTGTTCCAATCTGCTTTTCAACAGGAAGGAATTGTTGAAGCAGGGTGTTGTGAGGACCAAAGTTGAGGAACTCTAGTGTATCTGAGTGAGTAGCCAATGATAGGAATCTAGAAGGATCTACCACTCAGATTAAAGACTGTGAATCTAGATACTGGATCATCAGTCCAGGAAGGATGGAGCCAATGTTTTGGGGTGAAAAATCTGGGTACAAGAAATTATAAATGCAGGTCATAGAACCTGAGTCTAACAGCAGCCTTCTTTCTCATCCAAGGAACATATTTTACTGAACATTTTTACTGAATAAATCCAAGAGGTGACACATAGATATGTAGATACATGGATATAGGTAAATAGAAATAAGTTGCTTAAAAAGATTAGAAATTAGATAGTGAATGTTAAAGGTGAAGGACAGGAATGAAGACATAAGAAAATGAGGCTGCTGCATAATGGAAATGGAATGGATCTCGAAATCAGGTAGCCTGAGTTTATATCCAGTCTATGATACTGCCTGTGTAACCTTAGGCAAGTTGTTTAACCTCTGTAGTCTTTTTTGTGCTTTTCTGTAAAAGTAGAAGTAAAACAGGGACCATGATATTTACCAGGTGTGACTGTTGTGAAGATTAGAAATAACATACCCCAAATATCTATCAGTGCTTCACATGAAGTATATACAAAGTAAATGGCAGTGGCAGTTGTCATTTTTATACTACTGTTAGCCTCATACAAAGTTGAATGTCCTTGACAAGAGAGGAGAATAGAATGATAGATTCTGATGGCTAAATACACTTTTCTATGCACAGGAGAAGATACAGGATAAGGAAAAAGAGAAAGAATATATCAGAATAGGCAGGTTCCGCTTCGAAGTACTCAAGGAATCAGTGGTTTAAAAAGGAAGGTCTTATCCATTCATGCTTAAAAAAGAGACTAACATGGAAAGTGACATTTGCAACATTAAAGAACCTGCTCACTTCAACTTTGCTGTTTTACGATTTGGAATTTGGATCACAGAGAAAAGAAGTGAACGGTAGTTACATGCTTCCAATTAGTAAATGACTCCTTACATGTTACAACTTTAATTTGGGAAGACTAAAATGATGATTCATAGGTCTTTTATTCCTTTCTAATAATGAAGAATAACTGGTAAGTTTTTTAGTTAAAAGAAAATCAGATATGCAAATAAAAAGTTAAGGATATAAATTAGTTAAAGCAAATTACACCATTTCTTCAAAAAGATACTTTTTGTATAAAAACCTGAGTTTCAGCCAAATGAAACTAGGGGTTACATTAAACCTTTTTGATGGGCAGTGTGGAATCATGAACTTCTGGATGGCACGTCCCTGATTCATCAATCTTCTGTTTATATCTCATTCAGCACCAAGCACAGCAACTGGGCGATTATCGAACATATAGGTATTGAAAAAGAAATTAAAAAGACAAAGCATAAGAATTATGTAATATACTAGGTACTGCCCATATGAGAACTTTAAAAACTGAAGTCAAATACAAGGGAAAAAATAGAAGTTTTTCAGGTTAAAAAAGAGATGAACAATGTACATATCTGTTTGTTCTAAGACCACTTATAAAAGACAATGAAGTATAATAGGTAGAGAGACTATAGTGGAGATTTTGACATTATGCTCTCAATTTAGTAGAACATAGACTATATGTAACTTGCAGACTGTATGTAACTTGCCTCATATCCTGACACATGTAGTTTATATATATATATATATATATATGCCAGTCTCCCGTTAATAGTGTGTGTGTACACGCATGCATATATGTTTGTGTGTAGTCACTTCAGAGTTCAACTCAGAAATCTCCTATGCTCTATTTAAATGTGTGTGAAAGTATGTTGCAACAGGAAATGTAATGTATTCTCTGCCTTAGAATAGATTTATCTAATCCTGAATAATAATTGCCTAATTGACAGTACTATTTGAGCACTTTAATATGGATACGTGATGAGGAAATCAAATATGCTCATATATATATGTAAAACGTAAGTGGTAGAGAGTTGCAACAGTCTGTGAGGGATCAGATAAAGACTTCACTTAAATAGAAGTAACCTATAATTAATTTTAATTATTTTGAGCCTATGATTAATTCTAGAAAAAGCAGGAGAGGAGAACAAGAAGATTTTATTTTCTTAATTAGGTAAGGAATCAAGGAGTGAGATCAGTTATGATCAGAAACACCTAGGTTATCATCTCTGAAAAATAAAATAACAACAGCTGCTTGCCGGGTAGACGAGGCAGTAAAAGAGCAGAAGGTACACGAGGAATCTGGCAGCAGCTGATAGACAAATTGCTTGAGCCAGATACATCATGAGTCGTAGGCTCTCTGTTTCACTCCTTATAGATATATCAAAACATGGATTGCCTTGGCTTACGACTGAACTAAATCTAGTTTGAATAGTGGAGATAGAGGAAAGGGTTATTATCAATGCAGACCTAGTGAAAACTGTAAAAAAATCACATCTACAGAATTTACTAAACTTTTAAATTATTCAATTTTATGTACTCTTTATTTGGATTAATATCATTGAATAAATGCATTTTTGAAAAGTGTGTTTAATTTTCCTTTCTCATTAGGCATGCTTAAGGGGAAACAGTTCTATAAACCATAATGCATACCACCCCAGTCCACCCCCTGATAATTAACCTGAATTCATTCATCCTAATCACTGGAAATGTAGAAGAAAAAGAACCTTTTATCTGTAAATTATGATAAAGGTAGTGGTAATACCTACAGTCAGTTGCATTAGTCATTCATTTAATCTAACTTTAATTTACTGAAGCAAATTTAATCTCTGTCTTGGTTCATTTTAAGTTTTATTCTATGTCAATAATAATCTGAATTTATAGAATGACATTAGTATATTAAGATATGTGCCCTCTTCAAAATAGTCAATAGGATCTATGTTTTATCTTTGATCTTAAAAAAATTAAAATTCAAACTAAAGTTGTCAATTTAGGGACTTGAATAAATGCAGAAACAGCAGAGGTACAATGAAATTGAAAACAGGATAAATTAGTTCAGACATTGAGATTAGTGGTTTACTTGGCCAAATCATAAAAACCATTTCACAAAATTATACATAGAGATGCTTTTCTTCTGGCTATATAGGAAAGTAAAATATATTAATCTCAATTTAAAATTTAAGCAGAGTTAAAATTTAGAGTTTTCCAAATACGGTATTTTGATCTTTTATTAAGCTTAGATTTATAAGTCAAAGATCATAATAAGGGCATCCCTGGTGGCGCAGTGGTTGGGAGTCCGCCTGCCGATGCAGGGGACACGGGTTCGTGCCGCGGTCCAGGAGGATCCCACATGCTGTGGAGCGGCTGGGCCCGTAAGCCATGGCCGCTGAGTCTGCGCCTCTGGAACCTGTGCTCCGCAGCGGGAGAGGCCACAACAGTGAGAGGCCCGCATACCGCAAAAAAAAAAAAAAAAAAAAATCATAATAAGACACATTTTCATTTTATAGCATCATCTTTCACTTTCCACTTAAGTTGCTATCATTTACTAGGTTAGAGTACATAAATATAATGCAGTAATGAAGAAATAAAGCTGTGTAGTATGGAGGTTAGGAGTTTGTTTTAGGAGACAAGCAGTTGTATGTTTGAATTCTGGTTTTCTCATTTAATATTTTATTGACTTTGAAAAGTTATTTGTATAATCCTTGAGCCTTAGTTTTGCCATAGTTAAAACTAAGTTAACAAAAATAAGATTATTGTGAAGAGGAGATGAGCTATATCTGCAATGGTTACCATTGGTTATGGCACATGGTAAGTAGTAGTCTCTAAATTGTTATTCCTAATTCTCCCTCTTCTTTTGTTCTGTCTTCTTCTCCTCCTCTCTTATCTTCTTTGTATTACTATTACCACCAATTGTTTTAGCATTCATTTAGTCAAATAAAAACTCAATCATTCCCATGCTTGTTTCGTACAGGTTGGTAGATCAAATAGCTAAATGTGTTGAATAAGCTGTATTGATCCCAGAATAGAGCATCTAGTGACCTTGTTTATTTTAGAGCAGAATGTAGAAAATGTTTTCAGAAAGGTGACTAAATTGACAAAGCCAATATAATTTTTTGTTTGACTTATTGCTCAATTTCATAACAAAGTTATGTATAATAATGAAGATTCTAATCATTATGGATTTTTTTGTGGTTTCTAATTCAAGCTGTTACTGTTATCAAATATTCATATTCTTTTCTTTCATTTTTAAAATTTGACTTCCTACATGGATATTATATATTGATGTTCACAAATAAGTATAATGTAAATGAAAACTTAGGGCACTTTGGGAAAATATAATCAATTTAAGTATACGGCCCATGGTGATAGAGGTCATTCTGAACAGATAATTCATTTGTTCCATTCATTGTTAATTTGGGAAATATGCCTGAAGACACAGTATTGCCTAATGGAAATCATTCAACTTTGAATTTAATTCTGGATCTGATACTAAATTATACTTTAAGCTTTCAGGTGGCATTTACCTTCTAAGACTTATATACTTCCTCTATAAAATCTTAGAGACAGGATTATTAATTCTAAGGTAGTTTAAAGGATTTTAACCCGGAAAATGGGATTGTTGGAGAAGTAATAACCATGAAATGAAGAATTATAATCTTTGGTTTATTTTGATTATAAGGGGTCAGATTCTGAAGTTTAGCCAATGCATTAGCAGGTATTTATGTCTATTTCTATATCTACACCAATATCTAATCTTTATGTCTATATCTACCCCCCCCCCCACACACAATCTGTGTATCTATGTGGGCAGTTCGACTTTTGTTACACAAATGCAATTTCTGTTATCCAGAGTAAAAAATGATGAGATAGACTAAACCAGTAATGAAAGGCCAAATTATATGGAGTATTGTCTGACTTTTTAATTACCTTGATTTCAACTTTGAATATGGAAAAATATTGTAGAATTTTCAGCCAAAAAGTGACAAAATCTAACTTATAGTGTGACCTGATCACTCTTGTTATTATCATCAAGACATGGCAAGGTGAATGCAGAGAAACTAGTCAGGAGGCTACTGATTCTCCCAGTCATAAGTCCACAACCATACCTCCAGAGGATATTGTCTGACTTCCTGCATTCAACTACACCTGAAGATTTTCATACTTGAAGTCCATACATGGTCTTTTCAATGAGAGTCAAGAAATTCCATTTTTTCTCTAAAGTGGGTTGACTTGCGTTAATTTGCTGCAACAGAAAGATCCCTGTCAAGTTCAGGCAGGCTGAAAACAGTAATTAAAGAGGCAAGAAGATCCAGTGTTTTTCTTTAATAAAGGAATAAAACCTGCATGATGGGCTCCTTTAGGGGAGGATTTATTTTCCATTCAGACCCTGTAGCACATAGTGCAGTACTTCCCAAATATTTTATCCACTGCTGTTCTGTTACGTTTTTCTTCATAGTACGTTTATTCAGATGCTCTGCCATCTGATGACCACCTCTAGTTTGGGTGGGGCAGACTCTTCCTCTAATAGATGCTTTGCAGTACCCCTTCAAACCAATAATTTCTTATTCTTTTTCACTGTAGTTACTCATAGGAGTATTAATTGCTCAAAAACTTCTAAAAGCAGTCAGAAGCTTGAGCTTGTTGCTAAGAAGCCAATTCTGTTCTCCCGTTTTGATTAGGAACACTTCCAAAGGCATCGCTCATTTTCAAGTGTCCATAAATTCCAGGCTGCTCACATGCTGTATTGCACGTTTTTGACTAAGCCTATTTATTACCTGGTGTGTTTGTTCACTTGACCCCAAACAGATCCTTGGATTGAATGGTGCCAAAGAAAAGCTAGAGTTGGATAATAATTAAAGTGGTAAAAACAGATTTATTCAGGAATATTGCAATAGGGGAAAAGAGACTTCAGTACAGAACTGGGCTCAAATACAATATGGGCAAGTCAGAATTTATAGCCAAGAATCAGCATGGGGCTTAGAGTATGGAAAATTACTAGGAGGAAATGTCTAAGTCATGGGGGTACTCTGTCTAAACCAAACTAATAGAATTCTTGCTAAAGATAGGCCAGGGTTATCAGATATCACCTGGCAGGGGGCGGGGGTGTGTGCTGGGGGTGTGAGGTGTAGTGGAGGATGACGAACCTCTTCAAATATCCAGGATTGTTAGATATCAAGGGCCAGGGGCCTCTGTTTAACAGACTTAGCAGGCTTCCTGCTAAAACTGGATTTTATGAGGAGGTGCACAGATGGACCTAGGAGAAGGTTCAAGCCCTGTCTAAAGTTTGGTCAAGCAAAGAATCTTTGTCAAGGGAATTCATTGTTCTTGGGACTGCAGAGAAGAGGGGAAGTCAGAAATCTCAGGAATGCAAATCAGCTCTCTGAAACTGCATACTGTCTACATCCTGCCACCCCACCCACAGTGTACAAAGTGCCTAGTATCATACCTTAACTTCACAGACACATGCTTCATTTTATATATCCAAGCAGCACCTATATAATTTGGAGACTGATATTCCTGCTTATTTTGTAGAGATAGATAAACAGTAAGGGACTCCTTTTAGACAATGTTAGTAATTACACTAATATTCATATAGAAATTTCTAGTTTTCAAAGCATGTTTCCATACATTGTCTCTTTTTTTTTCTTCATGTAAACTTCACATATACACAGATACAGGAGTTCAATGAGGTTAGTTGACTGTTTAAAGCCTTAAGGCAAGTGAGCAGTGGAGCAAGTTCCAGAAACAGTCACATGACATCAGTTCTTTGCACCTCATTCTGCCCTTCCCCAGTTCTTCCACAGGATGTTATTTGGTTTTGAATTACAATAAATGCCTCATTACTTATTTAAGAATAATACTTAAAAGGATTTTGCTTTCCAAATGCTGAGGGCGAGAGATTCTTTTTATAATGAATCCTTCTGTGCATAATTCCCTTGTTTTCATTCAAATGTAAATCAATTTCAGGGAAACCACACTTCCAGATGAGGGACAGATTCACTTAGCTCACTTCTTTTTTCACGCACACAACTTATTATATAATGTTAGCAAGGTAATTCATCTCCAAAAGGCACAGGCATTTATCATGTTTGAATCTAAACATAAAGACTGATTTCAAGGGGATTTTCAGCCACTCAGCCATATTTATCTTTACTGACAACACTGAAATATTTTTTCCCCTTTGGAAATAACAGTTTATGTATCGTTCCCTCTAAAATCTTTGCTTTATGATTCTTAATACTTTTCATAAGATTTTTGTTTTTGTTGTTCAAAAAGCAAGTTGACTCAGTGCTGGTAAAGATGGCATAAAATAGACAACCAACAAGGACCTACCGTTAAAAAAAATAAAAAATAAGAAATAAAACATTTTCTCCATTAAAAAAATAGACAATCTCAGACTTTAAGTAGAAACATAGCTTACAAGAAATTTTCATTTCCATTTGTGAGCCTCTCCTTTACATACAGTGTTGTATAAATACAAATTTGAGCTGCAGAGGAGAATACAAATTATTAGTCTCAGTAATACTGAAGGGTAACAGAATATGGCACCTAAAATATGCCACTTTGCCTCATTAATTATTTTGAGCTGTAGGCTTTTGAAAAACAGCAAATTCAGAGAGAGGCTTTCTCTGGACTCCCCTTATCTGCCTAAAAACAGATTCTACAAAAGGAGCTCAGTTGATACAGATTCTCTTCCCTGGAGTTTCATCAACCAGGGATGATAGACTCAAAACAAGAGAAGGGACCAGAGGTAGACACCACACCCAGACAAACTTTGTCGTAAGCTGTCATGTCTTTCATCTATTCTTTTAAAGGTCTATTCATTTTTTAAAAACATTTACTATCCCCTAAGAAGCCTACATTTCCCTTCCTCTTTGCCTGTTAAGATGATATTTAAGCCAGAATTCTAAGCCACCTTAGCGAGTTACTCATTCTTCCCTGGGTGTCTCCCGTGTATGTAAGAATTCAGAAGGGTAGAAGAAAAAATATTTTTTCTCCCTACTATCCAACTCAGGGTTTTGAAAGTGCATACTTTGTGGATCCTCCCCACCCCTAGTCACTTCATTTAACTTAAAGCCCTCTCTAAACAGCTTTTAATATGTGTAAATACTGTAACATTAAAAATTCAGAACATAAAATTGGATTTAAGTTATGATCATAACTTTCCAAATACATGTATGGACAGAAAACTGTAATAACTATCATTATGCTAACAATAATTATCATTTTATTTCATTATTATGAATATTAGAGTTATTTTCATTTAAATTATTTTTCTTTTTTATGATTCTTTTGCATCAGTCATTCTTAATTAATGATTCTGAGGTATTAAATCTAGATGAGCTGGAGTTTAATACAGTGGAGCCATTGATAAAAAGGGTTCATTTCTTTATATTTTTCTTTTGGCAGGCAAATAGGTTTGCTCCATTCACTTAGTTATATATGTACTGTGTATTAGTATAATTAAAATATACTTAATTTACATGTCAGTGTTAAGGCCTCAACAAAGTAGAATGCGTTAATGGCTAGGTGATGCTTCTACCTTTCAAAGTGTTTGAAGTCTAGTGAGAAAGAGAGGCAAGCAGACAATTAAAACGCAGGATATTAAATGACACAAAAGGGTGCGTTTGGAATATTATAGGAACAAAAAAGAGGGACAGAAATCTAGGTTTATAAATGTCAGAGAAGATTTTGTGTAGAAAGTCAGTAAGAAATAAGAGTGAATAGCAGTTGGTAGAAGGATCTGTTTGATGTTGGAGAGGGGAGTGTTTCAGGCCTTGGGAACAGGATAGGTTGGTGAGACAATGGCATGCTCAGGTGACTAGAAGTAATTCAGCATGTCTGGAGCTATGATATGAAGGACACATGACTATACAAGAAAATAGGCAACAGCGATGCTCAGACTTTATTTTAATAGCAGAAGTGAACTATGTTTTGAGTTAGTATACATGTCCCCAGTTAGAGATTTAAATGCCAATGTCTTGTAAAGTTCAAACATAGTTTAGGGATATTATGTTCCAGTTGAAGTTCACCCATCTTAGTGTAGAGACTGAGTAGAATCTCAAAATAAAGTTAGGTGCCTGTGTTAAACCTTCATGGCTTAAAAAATGAGGATGAACTTTGGATTTTGACAAAGTTTTCTTGAATTGTCAGTTGTGCTACTTTGTTCAAGTATTAGCATCACCAGTTAATTGTCTACAGTGGGAAAAATCGCTTAATCTTCTAGAGCCTTGGTTTCTTCATTTGCAAGATGGGAATCAATCTCAACGAGAGGAAGCGTTAACAGATTACAGGTGGTATCATATGTAAAGGTCAACCCAAAGGATGCCTGGTAATAAGGAGGCACTCAAAAATGCTATTTTTCTGTCCGCACCTCAGAGATATATAAGAAAACTTAGGAAAATTACTTTAAAATACCACAAGTAAAACAATCTCTTAGCTGCAACCAACTCCAGTTGACAGGTGCTGGGCATTTCATTCTAAACACTGAATCTATCCTCCAGCATTTCAGAATATGTAAATGTTTCCTCTTGGTATTCTCTACAGTACATACAACCCCAGCAATTTACCACCGTACTTAACACTCATTTTTTCATGATATGCCTTGAAATGTGCAATATTTTACTTTCTACTTTACCAATTTTATACTATTACCTATTAAAATACTTTAAGTCCCTCTATCTAAAGAGATTATAATCACTAGACCTGGAATGTTTAACACTGCTTAGCAATTCATTGTCATTCTCACTTCATTTCCAAGTTCATAATTCAAAATAGTGACTGTGCCTCTAATTAATTAGAGAACTCTACAATACTGTCTCAGTACATGGACAGACAACTGTTTCTCAAGACTCTTTTGAGTTTATTCAAGTGCATGAGGTAACTGAAATTATGCATAATTACAATTCTAATACCCATATATATTTACAAAGACCCATCTTTGCTTTGCCTTCTGACAAAGGCCTCTGTTGGTGCGACACAGATCTATACCCTAATTATACCACTGTGAAATTGAAACAGAGGTCAAACAACAAATTTTTCTTTTCCACTGGTTATTGCCACTGGTTTTAGAATGAGGTGATGGATATTCACATAAATTACTAACCATGTTTTTTATTTCTTTCTCTATTTTTGTCCTTAATTTCACATACCTCATATACAATATCATATAGGAGTGACTTTTAAAATGTTTTATAGTTTATTTTATTTTCATCCTAGTATCCCAATATATCAAAATGAGAAAAGGTGGGTTAAGACTGAAGTCATAGCACCTTCTGATATTGAATACAAATTTTTGAATGCACTTTTACTTTTCTGGGAAGAAGCTTCAGGAATTTCATCAAATTCTCAATTTAAAAAGCAACCAAAAGGGCTTCCCTGGTGGCGCAGTGGTTGAGAGTCCGCCTGCCGATGCAAGGGACACGGGTTCGTGCCCCGGTCCGGTAAGATCCCACATGCGGCGGAGTGGCTGGGCCCGTGAGTCATGGCCGCTGAGCCTGCACATCCAGAGCCTGTGCTCCGCAACGGGAGAGGCCACAACAGTGAGAGGCCTGCGTACCGCAAAATATAAATAAATAAAAAGTAACCAAAATATTTTTACAGTATTTAAATTTTTTTTACAGAAGTAGCTCTTTAATCATGATAACCATTGTTTGTAAGGGTTCCTGGAAAAGGCACTTTTATGCACACTTAGTGAAAATTAAATCTTAAATTTTTCTTGAACTCTTTGACATTGTATTAAACGTTATGTAAATATATATTTTCTCACACTGTAATTTCTTGTAGTTTATCTTAATAAAATTATCAAATATGCAGATATAACTTTAGCTGGAAGGCTATTTAAAATAGCACAGCATTCTTGTAGTAAAAAGTGGCAAATTAGCTAAAAGATATATCAGACATAAAATGGAATATTAAGAAGTCACTGAAGAGAACACTGTATCTTCCTACCACAAGATTTAGCAACAAATTTGCTTCTATTCCTATATATTCCATAGTTTTTTTCAGTTACTATGGATGAAATATCTGATCTCCTATTTTAGGCCTGCCTCTGTCTCCTCGTTCAATTGTTCGATTCCCTACCTACTATTTGTCCAGTGACACATAATTAATGAGTAGTAGAGCTGTGATTCAGACAAAGGAATTTTTCAGACTGTGATTCAGACAAAGGACTTCAAAGCTCATGCTCTTTTCCCTAAATGCAAATATTCAGAAACTTACTATAATTGTTAAAAGTTTGTTTCTCTTCAGTATTTCTTCAAATTGAAGTAGATAAATATCAAAATTAAGTCAGTAAATTCATTAAGACAATTTCTTATTCTCTCTCTGACGTATCACTACAGGAATAATCTCTTGTCTCTTCTACTTATCACTTTTTCCTATCAACATGCAGACATAAAATATTAACACCTGTCTTAATCCCACATACTCATTGAACTCCAGTCGGATTTCTCTGATCCATTTTAAGAGTTCTTCAGTTTCATTCCTCTCACCTCTCTTGAGCTCACTCCAACTAGATTTTATCCCCATAGTTCTTCTGAACTAATTCTTGTCAAAGTCGGCAATGACCTCAGAATCACTAGAACCAATGTCCTTTTCTCCATTCTAATCTTATTTGACTCATAATCATCATTTTATATATTTGATTCTTCTCTGCTTCTTGAAATACCATATTGGGTTTCAGAAATTAATACCCTACCTCTAAGTAAAGAGGTGTTTCATGGATCAGTCATTGCAGCTTTTTTCTTCTTTCTTTACCCTTACACTCTAAACTAGAACCATACAAAACAAATATCAAATCAGAACAAATGTGGACGACATATATAATTTTAAATTTTTATAAAAATAAAAAGAACAGGCGATTTTAGTTTTAATAGTATATTTTATATAAGACAACATATTGAAAGCATAATTACAGATATAAGCCATATAAAATTATTAATGACATTTGTTTTATTGAAATGTAATAACATACAACATTCTATTTGTTTTAGTTTTACAACATCATAATTTGACATTTGTATACATTGTGAAATGACCACCATAAGTCTAGTTACCATCTGTCACCATGCAGAGTTACAAAATTTGTTTCTTTTTTTGTGATGAGAACTTTTAAAATTTACTTTTTTTTTTAGCAACTTTCCAAGTTGCAAGAAAATATTATTAACTATAGTCACTATGCTGTATATTATATCCCCATGACTTATTTATTTTATAACTGGAAGTTAGTACCTCTTGATCCCCTTCACCCATATCACCCACCCTCCAATACTCCTTCCTTCTGGAAACAATAAATCTATTTTCTGTATCTATGAGTTTTGTTTTGTTTATTTGTTTTGTTTTATAGATTCCACATATGAGTGAAATCATACAGCATTTGTCTTTGTCTGACTGATTTCATTTATCATAATACCCCCAAGGTCCATCCATGTTGTCACAAATGTCGATTTAATTCTTTTTATGACTATGTAGTAGTCCATTGTGTATGTGTATTTATAAAACATCTTTTTTTAGATTATGTTTTCTTCCACTTTTACTGAGATATAATTGACATACAGCACTGTATAAGTTTAAGGCATACAGTGTAATGATTTGATTTATGTGCACCATGAAGTGGTTACCACAAAAAGTTTAGTAAACATCCATCATCTCATATAGGTAAAAAATTAAAGAAATAGAAGAAAAATTTTCTTGTGATAAGAACTCAGGATTTGCTCTCTTAATTTTCACATATAACATACAGCAGTGTTGGTTATATTCATCATGTTGTATATTACATCCCTGGTACTTATTTATGTTACAGATGGAAGTTTGTACCTTTAGACTGCCCTCCTCCAATTCTCTCTCCTGCCACCAGACACCCACTGCCTCTGGTAAGCACAAATCTGATTTCTTTTCTTATGAGTTTGTTTGCTTGTTTGGTTTTGAAATATAATTGACCTACAACATTATGTTAGTTCCTGTTATACAACATAGTGATTATATATTTCTATACATTTCAAACGGGCCTCCAGGATACGTCTAGTTATGATATGTCACCATACAAAGATATTACATATATTACATATTTATTGACTATAATCCTAACACTGTACCTTTCATACTCATGACTCATTTATTTTGAGACTGGAAGTTTGTACTTCTTCATCTCCCTCACCTATTAGTTTCTTTCCCCCACCCCTCTCCCCTCTGGCAAACATTCGTTCGTTCTCTGTATCTATAACACTGTTTATGTTTTGTTATGTTTGTTCATTCATTTTGTTTTTTAGATTCCACACATGAGTGAAATCATACATATTTATCTTTCTCTGTCTGACTTATTTCACTTAACATAATACCCTCTATGTCCACCCATGTTGTCCCAAATGGCAAGATTTCAACCGTTTTTATGGCCGAGTAATATTTCATTATATATATGTGTGTGTGTGTTTGTGTGCGTGTATATATATATATATATATATATATATATATATATATATAGTATGTGTGTATGTGTGTGTGTGTACCACATCTTCTTTATCCATTCATCTGTTGATAGACAATTAGATTGCTTCAATATCTAGGACAAAGTAAGTAATGCTGGAATAGCATAAGGATGCATATATCTTTTCTAATTAATGTTTTTGCTTTCTTTGGATAAATACCCAGGAGTGGTATTGCTGGATCATATATGGTAGTTCTATTTTAATTTTTTGAGAAATCACCATATTGTTTTCCATAGTGGTTGTACCAATTTACATTCCTTCTAACAGTGCAGGAACTTTCCCTTTTCTCTACATCTAATTGGATATTTTATTTCTGTGAATAGAAAGAAGATTTGCAATGGGTTATTTGTGACAAGATACCCTTGCTCTCACCTTGCTATTTTGTTAGATAACACATAAAAACAAAATTAACAACTGCAAAGACAACAATAGATACATTTTAAAATGCTCAAAAGAGTTCATTTTCATGTGTGTTTTGTTTAAATGCAGTACCATACAGATAACTTCCAATTTATATTATTTATAGATATAGATATGGGTGTAAAAATAGTCAAAATAAACAATGGAATTTTCAATATATTTTATAAACAAATCATGTTTTCTTTTAAAGTGTTAATTTAAATTAAATGAGGCCCATGATCCTCTGGTTCAGTATACCAGAGCAAAGAGATTTCAACTTCCGTTGTCATCTCTGAAACAATCAAAAGCAAACCAAGTAAATACATTTCAAAAACAGGCAAAATATGAAATCACTACTCATTTTTAATTAAACTAGGAAATGGTCACAACAGCTAACTGTAAATTGGAAAGGATAGCTGTTGTAAATTGTGAAACTTGAAACAAGTCAAGAGGGAGTGATCTAGTACATGAGGCTAATGATCAGACTTGACTAAAAGTGACTTTTCTTCTGAGTCCTAACTTGAAGGCCCATTTTTCTGGGTCAGGATTCAATACAGAGGAGTAAGAGCTCAGGTGTGGCTATGTGAAACCTCTATTTTAATGAATAAATTCTGTTCTCTCCTCTGATATTTTATTACGTATTCTGTTAAATGTTCCATATCGAATAGTGTTTATATCCCACTCTATGGAGAGGCACTCTTGTAATTTGCATCATACATCCATTTCCAGTTTCAAGGAAGAGTAAATGCTCCCATCAGAAAGTTTTTTGTTAATCACTTTTTCTGCTTTTCCTTAATAGGAAAAAGTAATTTGTTAGATTTTGGTTGCAAAATGATAAGAAAGGACAAAGATAATTATGTTTCACCTGTGTTTAACTATTATGCTGGTAAATATTGCCCCAGTCCTCATGGTGAACTTTTAGAATGGAATCCTGTATAGTAATTATATAGTCCTTCCTAAGTTACATTATATTTGAATAAAATATAATGAGCATACTGTTTGTTTCTTTCAGTATAGCATCAATGACTTGTGTTGTCAAAATAGTTATGAAAAAGCATTTAATTTGATAAATGTGCTTGTAGTGTTGTCAAAAGTAAGCTATGATATCACACATGAGGAAGAAGGGATTTCTTCAGGAAAAAATGCTCATTAGATCTTATGATGTTCACATTGACATAAATGTTAGATGAGTCAGCCATTATCAGTATACATTGTCAGTATCATTGTTGAATAATTAGTTCATAGTAAAAAATCAAGAATGTGCATTCATTAGTTATTTCAGCAAGCATTTAATGAACAGCCACTGTAAACCCAACCCTGTTCAAGGTCCTAAGTTATCCGAGAACGGGCAAAGTCTTACATTCCGGAGGGGTGATAGACAATAAGCATGTAAATAAACATCTATGTAACTTTAGGTTCTCTGAAGATAAGTTAGACAAAAGGTGAGGAGTTGGGAGCTGGTTGCTATTTTATTCAGGGTGTAAGGGACATCTCTCTGAGAGTGAAGATCAAGCAGAGACCTCCATGGAGTAGGCTGTAAATCTAACACACTTGATGAATTGGTTTGAATGCTAGGATTGTGTGAAATCTGTCCAGGTTGTCTCGATAAGGGTTTAGATATTTTATATTTTGTGTATTTGAAATATTGAACTGCTAAAACACCATCAACTGTTATTGGTACCAGAAATAGTAGGAAATCTTAGGAGTACAGCTAGTACTAATGCTATTATTAATTGCATTCACATACTCATGGGAAATTTCATACATGACTATTAATGGTTAAAGAAATGTCATCCTTTTATAACCCATGTAACAGAATAACATGTAAAACATGAGACAATTCTTTTAAATTTATTGTAACTCAATTATCTTATGGTTTTAGAGTTTTTACTATCAAATTCCTTCTTTGAATAGTGTATGAGCTTGAATGGGCAGGTTGCTGGGCTCTTAGTTTCCTTTGAAATGCAGATTGTTATAAGATTCTTGAGTACAGGTACACTGGGCTCTGTAATTATGCTATAACAACAGGGAACATTTACCTCAAGAAAAGCATTTGATAGCTGAGGTGACTGTGCACAAATGTTTTCTCAAATTTCAGTTTGCAAAACAAACAGAAGCACACACACTGTTCAATAAACTTTATTACCACGTTACCTTCTAATTTGTTCTCTTAACACTCTGTCAGTGTTTTTCTTAAAATAGCTTCCTAAAAGAAAAAACATTGTATTATTTAGCCATTTGTAATTCCAGTGAGGCTAACACTTGCCATTTCATTGGGATTGTTATTTTATTTCATTTTTCTCCTGAGAAACTTGTAACTAACTATTATATGGACAATGATAAATATGTATGTATAAATACTGAACTTGAATATATACAGTAAGCATGTATATTGCTATGGAGAGAGTCACTCTACATTTATCTTTTTTCCATCAACTCTGAAGGAATCAATTTGTACATAAAATCTCATTAGCTTGGTCCTTTCAATCTTGTGTACTGAAATGGCTCCTTAAGTCTAGGAGAGAGTCCCACAGAATATTTACAGCCAAGGCCCTGGAACCTGGATTTAGATCCTAACTCTGTCACTCATGAGACAAAATGTGAATGTTAATGCCCCAGCTGCACAGTGTTGCTGAAGTAATGAGTACATCTGGCTTTTAGACCTTCATCCGGCTCCTGATAAGATCTCAATGAATGTTGCCTCCTCCTGTTTTTGTTCATGGAACTCAGAGTAACCACACGAGCACAAGCACAGTGTGTATCAAAATTAAAAAAAAAAAAAATGTAAAAGTGACTGTTTGATATTTGATTTTCAAAAAGCATCAAATAGTTGTAGCAATTAGGAATGTGTTTGTTTGTGAGTGACAGAAAGCTCAGCTCATCTTGAAGCCATGTACTGCTTTCTTACCCAACCAGAATTTGAGAGATGTGCTGTTACTTGCCTGAGTTCAGCTGCACAGCGTTGTTATCAGAAAACCTGGTTCGTTGCCTAATGATTGCAAGATAGCTGGCTGTTACAGATGGATCCATCAAGAAAATCTTCAAGGAAGGAAAAGGGGTGTAGAAGTGGAGGCAGTCCCTTCTGTTCCATGCTCTTGCACCAGGAAATCAACAGATTTTCCACAGCTTCCCATAAAATTTGTTGATGACTTACTGGTATTGGCTGTGTCATATGGTTTTCCTCAGTTGCAAGGGGTACTGAAAGAGCAAGCTGGGAATTTGCTGTCTCCAACAAATTCAAGGTTATACTAGGAAAGGTGAGAAATAGCTGTTGGGTAATATTTTAGTGTCTGCCATAATAGTCATTTAGGGAAACATTGGAATCCAGTTAGACATCCAGATACTCATTTTATGGTTTAGTATTTATTGTTTTAATATCCAATTGCCTATGGGAAAGTGCTACCATGAACTTTTCATTGTTAGTTTATTCTGAAGTTTGAATTTAGTGCTAATATGAGAAGATTTTATTTTGCAACTGAAATTCTTTATGTGCTTTAGTTTGTTTTCTTAAGAAAGATCCATCAGTTGGGCAAAGTGCCACTAGAGAAATTGTCCCCAGTCACTCAGTTCACTCATCACACCCTACCTACACTGGCTTTTCTTATTTTTCTCAAATATGCTTAGTTTATCCCTACTTCATGGTTTTCATACATGTTCCTCCCAGTTTTGGAAAGCGCTCTTCTAGCCCAAGTCTCCACCTATCACCATCACCTTTCCGTGCCTGATTCCTCTTTGGGGTTTGGTTCAAATGCCCCCTCCTCAGAGATGCCTTCTCTGATCAGATGCCTCTTCCAACCAGCCTCTGTCTCGTTAATCCTATTTTATTTTATTCATTTTCCTTTTTAAAATTATCTTCTTCTGGGCTTCCCTGGTGGCGCAGTGCTTGAGAGTCCGCCTGCCGATGCAGGGGACACGGGTTCGTGCCCTGGTCCGGGAAGATCCCACATGCCACGGAGTGGCTGGGTGCGTGAGCCATGGCCGCTGAGCCTGTGCGTCCGGAGCCTGTGCTCCGCAACGGGAGAGGCCACAACAGTGAGAGGCCCGCGTACCGCCAAAAAAAAAAAAAAGAAAATTATCTTCTTCTGAAACTGTCTTATTTATTTATGGACATACCTGCTTATTGTTGGACTCATCCAAATTTAATGTAAGTTCCTTGAGTTGAGGGATATATGTGTGATTCATCACTGCATTTTCTGAACCTAAAACAGTGCTTAACCATAGTAGTCACTTAATAGATATTTGTTACACAAATGAAAGAATGTTTAACATAGGGTTCTTGATTAGAACAGGAGTAAGTTAAATAATAAACATTTAAATATTTGATTGCAGCAAGAGAAAATGGGTTAATGTCTTCCTCCCAACAGTTGGAATGTACTTGAGAACAAGTCTCCTTAACACCTCACAGCACTTGAATGAGCCCTGTAACACAGCTCTCATTCATATCATCCCATCGCTGAAGCATTTTCTTTCATTGACACAGACTTCCAATACTCAGTCATCTACTTGTGGTCAAATATTCTGCCCTGGGCATCATTAGACTTGCCTTTGCTTATGTCAGTCCTCAGGCATCAAATATTAATTTAAAATTTTAATCCTCCCAGGTTTGGGCACCAAAAAAATTTGTGCTCCCCAATTAAAAGATGAGCAAAAGATCTGTCTCACCAAATAGGATACACAGATGGCTAATAAGCATATGAAAAGACACTCAACGTTGTATGTCATTAGGAAACTGCAAATTAAAACAATGAGATTCCATTACACACCTGTTTAAAATAGTGAAAATCCAAAACACTGATAACTCCAAATGCTGGTGAAGATGTGGAGCAACAGGAACTCTTATTCATTGCTGATCAGAATGCAAAATGGTACAGCTACTTTGAAAACAGTTTAGCAGTTTCTGACAAAACAAAATATACTTTTACCATATGATACAGCAATCGTGCTCCAAGGAATTTAACCACAGGAGCTAAAGATTTATAACTACATAAAAACCTGAAAATGAATGTTTATGGCAGCTTTATTCATAATTGCCAAAATTATGCAACCAAGATGCCCTTCAATAAATTATTGGATAAACAAATTGTGGCCCACCCATACAATAGAATATTATTAAGCAAGAAAAAGAAGTTAGCTATCAAGTCATGAAAAGACATAGAGGAAGCTTAAATTGTTGTTACTGAGTGAAAGAAGCCAATCTGACAAGGCTACAGATTTTATCATTCCAAGTATTTAACATCCTGGAAAAGTCAAAACTATGGAGACAGTAAAAAGATCAGTAGTTGCTCTGAATTTGAAGGAAAAATGGTAGGAAGGATGACTAGGTGGGACACTAGGGATTTTTAAAGCAGTGGAACTATTCTGTAAGATACTGTAATGGTAGATACATCATTATAAATTTGTCAAAACCTAAGGAATGTACAACATGAAGAGTGAACTCTAATTTGAACTACGGATTTTGGTTAATAATTATGTATCAATACTGGCTCACCAATTTTAGCAAATATACTACACTAATGCAAGGTATTAATAACAGGGAAAACTAGAGGAGGTTTGTTGGGATACACGGAAATATTCTATATTCTCTCCCAAATGTTTCTGTAAATATAACTCCCAAAAATGAAAGTCTGTTTTTTTAAAGTCTATTTTTTAAATATTTAAATATAGAGCAGCTGTCTGTGGTACCTCTATATTAACAACTTGTAATAAGAAAACTTGAGTGGCAAGACGGGAATAAAGACACAGACCTACTAGAGAATGGACTTGAGGATATGGGGAGAGGGAAGGGAAAAAAAAAAAGAAAGAAAACTTTGAAAGAGTGATTTACTTTGTCATACCTATCCACAAAAGAACTGATTTTTTTCTTTCTCCCTTAGGTTAGTTGAATAACGAGACCAAAATCATCCTCCAATTCTATTCAGTTAAGGGCTATAAGATCCTGTGTTTTTCAAAGTTCTGTCTGGAATAACTTTTACAATTGTTTACCAAACAAAATGTCAGCCTTCTCAGAGATCAGCGTCTCTTGTAAAACTTAAATAAAAAATAATTGTCGAGGGCTTCCCTGGTGGTGCAGTGGTTGAGAGTCCGCCTGCTGATGCAGGGGACACGGGTTCGTGCCCTGGTCTGGGAAGATGCCACATGCCGCGGAGTGGCTGGGCCCGTGAGCCATGGCCACTGAGCCTGCGCGTCCGGAGCCTGTGCTCCACAACGGGAGAGGCCACAGCAGTGAGAGGCCTGTGTACCACAAAAATAAATAAATAAATAAATAAAAATTAAAAAAAAAAATTGTCGAGGGGGACCTTCAAGATGGTGGAAGAGTAAGATGTGGAGATCATTTTCCTCCCCACAAATACATCAAAAATACATCTACATGTGGAACAACTCCTACAGAACACCTACTGGGCATTGGCAGAAGACCTCAGACTTTCCAAAAGACAAGAAACTACCCATGTACCTGGGTAGGGCAAAAGAAAAAAGGAAAAACACAGACAAAAGAATAGGGACGGGACCTGCACCTCTGGGAGGGAGCTGTGAAGGAGGAAAAGTTTCCACACACTAGGAAGCCCCTTCACTGGAGGAGATGGGGGGTTATGGGGGGGAATCTTCGGAGCCACTGAGGAGAGCACAGCAACAGGGGTGCAGAGGGCAAAGTGGAGAGATTCCTGCACAGATGATCAGTGCTGACCAGCACTCACCAGCCCGAGAGACTTGTCTGCTCACCCGCCGGGACAGGTCGGGGCTGGGAGCTGAGGCTTGGGCTTCGGAGGTCAGACCCCAAGGAGAGGACTGGGGTTGGCTGCGTGAACACAGCCTGAAGGGGGCTAGTGCACCACAGCTAGCTGGGACGGAGTCCAGGAAAAATTCTGGAACTGCCTGAGAAACAAGAGACCATTGTTTTGGGGTACGCTAGGAGAGGGGATTCAGAACACTGCCTAAACGGGCTCCAGAGATGGGCGCAAGCTGCAGCTATCAGCTTGGACACCAGAGACGGGCAAAAAACACTAAGGTTGCTGCTGCAGCCACCAAGAATCTTGTGTGCAAGCACAGATCACTATCCACACCTCCCCTCCTGGGAGCCTGTGCAGCCCTGTCGCAGTGTCATGCTGACCTCTGCCAAATCAGGAGCTTTGCGAACAAAGAAGAGAAAGAGAAATCTCTCCCAGCAGCCTTAGGAGCAGCGGATTAAATCTCCACAATCAACTTAATGTACCCTGCATCTGTGGAATACCTGATTAGACAACGAATCATCCCAAAATTGAGGCGGTGGATTTGGGAGCAACTGTAGACTTAGGGTTTGCTTTCTGCATATAATTTCTTTCTGGTTTCATGTTTATCTTAGTTTAGTATTGAGAGCTTATTATCATTGGTACATTTGTTTATTGATTTGGTTGGTCTCTTCCCTTTTTTTTTTAATATATAGTTTTCTCCTTTTTCTCTTTTTCTGAGTGTGTATGTGTATACTTCTTTGTGTGATTTTGTCTGTATAGCTTTGCTTTTATCGTTTGTCCTAGGGTTCTGTCTGTGCATTTTTTTTTTCAGTATAGTTTTTAGCCCTTGTTATCACAGGTGGATTTGTTTTTTTTTTTTGTTTGGTTGCTCTCTTCTTTCTTTTTTTTACAATTTTTAATTTTTTTATTTTAAATAATATATTTTTTATTTTAATAACCTTATTTTATTTTATTTATTTATTTTTCTTCCTCTACTTCTGAGCTGTATGGCTAACAGGGTCTTGGAGCTCCGGCTGGGTGTCAGGCCTGAGCCCCTTAGGTGGGAGAGCCGAGTTCAGGACATTGGTCCAACAGAGACCTACCAGCCCCATGTAATATCAGTAGGCAAGAACTCTCCCAGAGATCTCTGTCTCAACGCAAAGACCAAGCTCCACTCAACGATGAGCAAACTACAGTGCTGGACACCCTATGCCAAACAACTAGCAAGACAGGAACACAACCACAACCTTTAGCAGAGAGGCTGCCTAAAATCTTACTAAGTTCACAGACACCCCAAAACACACCATCGGAGGCAGTCCTGCCCACCAGAAAGACAAGATCCAGCCTCATCCACCAGGACACAGGCACCAGTCCCCTCTACCAGGAAGCCTACACAGCCCACTGAACAAACCTTATCCACTGGGGACAGACACCAAAAACAACGGGAACTATGACCTGCAGCCTGTGAAAAGGAGACCCCAGACACAGTAAGCTAAGCAAAATGAGAAGACAGAGAAATACATAGCAGATGAAGGAGCAAGGTAAACACCCACCAGACCAAACAAATGAAGAGGAAATATGCAGTCTACCTGAAAAAGAATTCAGAGTAATGATAGTAAAGATGATCCAAAAACTTGGAAATACAATAGAGAAAATACAAGAAACGTTTAATAAGGACCTAGAGGAACTAAAGAGCAAACAAACAATGATGAACAACACAATAAATGAAATTAAAAACTCTCTAGAAGAATCAATAGCAGAATAACTGAGGCAGAAGAATGGACTGGGAAGATAAAATAGTGGAAATAACTACCACAGAGCAGAATAAAGAAAAAAGAATGAAAAGAATTGAGGACAGTCTCAGACCTCTGGGACAACATTAAACGCACCAACATTTGAATTATAGGTGTCCCAGGAGAAGAAGAGAAAAAAAAAGGGACTGAGAAAATATTGGAAGAGATTATAGTTAAAACTTTGCTAATATGGGAAAGGAAATAGTCAATCAAGTCAAGGAAGCACAGAGAGTCCCATACAGGATAAATTCAAGGAGAAACACACCAAGACACATATTAATCAAACTATCAAAAATTAAATAAAAGAAAAAATATTAAAAGCAACAGGGAAAAGCAACAAATAATATACAAAGTAATCCCCATAAGCTTAACAGCTGATCTTTCAGAGGAACGCTGCAAGCCAGAAGGGAGTGGCAGCACATATTTAAAGTGATGAAAGGGAAAAACCTACAACCAAGATTACCCTACCCAGCAAGGAACTCATTCAGATTCGATGGAGAAATTAAAACCTTTACAGACAAGCAAAAGCTAAGGGAATTCAGCACCACCAAGCCAGTTTTACAAAAAATGCTAAAGGAACTTCTCTAGGCAGGAAACATAAGAGAAGGAAAAGACCTACAAAAACAAACCCAAAATAATTAAGAAATTGGTAATAGGAACATATATCATAATTACCTTAAATGTAAATGGATTAAATGCTCCAACCAAAAGACATAGACTGGCCGAATGGATACAAAAACAAGACCTGCATTTATGCTGTTTACAAGAGAACCACATCAGACCTAGGGACACATACAGACTGAAAGTGAGGGGATGAAAAAAGATATTCCATGCAAATGGAAATCAAAAGAAAGCTGGGGTAGCAATTCTCATATCAGACAAAACAGACTTTAAAAGAAAGACTGTTAAATCAGACAAAGAACGACACTACATAATGATCAAGGGATCAATCCAAGAAGAAGATATAACAATTGTAAATATTTATGCACCGAACATAGGAGCAGCTCAATACATAAGGCAAATGCCAACAGCCATAAAAGGGGAAATTGACAGTAACACAATAATAGTAGGGGACTTTAACACCCAACTTTCACCAATGGACAGATCATCCAAAATTAAAATGAATAAGGAAACACAAGCTTTAAATGACACATTAAACAAGATGGACTTAATTGATATTAATAGGACATTCCGTCCAAAACCAACAGAATACACTTTCGTCTCAAGTACTCATGGAACATTCTCCAGGATAGATCATATCCTGGGTCACAAATCAAGCCTTGGTAAATTTTAGAAAATTGAAATCATACCAAGTATACTTTCTGACCACAATGCTATGAGACTAAATATAAGTTACAGGAAAAAATCTACAAAAAATACAAACACATGGAGGCTAAACAATATACTACTGAATAACCAAGAGATCCCTGGAGAAACCAAAGTGGAAATCAAAAAAAACCTAGAAACAAATGACAATGAAAACACAATGACCCCAAACCTATGGGATGCAGCAAAAACCGTTCTAAGAGGGAAGTTTATAGCAACACAATCCTACCTCAAGAAACAAGAAACATCTCAAATAAACAACCTAACCTTACACCTAAAGCAATTAGAGAAAGAAGAAAAAAAAACCCCAAAATTAGCAGAAGAAAAGAAATCATAAAGATCAGATCAGAAATAAATGAAAAAGAAATGAAGGAAACAATAACAAAGATCAATAAGACTAAAAGCTGGTTCTTTGAGAAGGTAAACAAAACGGATAAACCATTAGCCAGACTCATCAAGAAAAAAAAGTAGAAGACTCAAATCAATAGAATTAGAAATGAAAAAGGAGAAGTAACAACTGACACTGGGTTTCCCTGGTGGCAGAGTGGTTGAGAGTCCACCTGCCGATGCAGGGGACATGGGTTTGTGCCCCGGTCCAGGAAGATCCCACATGCCGCAGAGCAGCTGAGCCAGTGAGCCATGGCCAGTGAGCCTGCGCGTCCAGAGCCTGTGCTCCACAAAGGGAGAGGCCACAACAGTGAGAGGCCTGCGTACCAAAAAAAAAAAAATCTTCCAACAAACAAAAGCCCAGGACCAGATGGCTTCACAGGTGAATTCTATCAAACATTTAGAGAAGAGCTAACACCTATCCTTCTCAAACTCTTCCATAATATAACAGAAGGAGGAACACTCCCAAACTCATTCTATGAGGCCATCACCCTGAGACCAAAACTAGACAAAGATGTCACAGAAAAAGAAAACTACAAGCCAACATCTCTGATGACCATAGATGCAAAAATCCTCAACAAAATACTAGCAAACAAAATCCAACAGCACATTAAAAGGACCATACACCATGATCAAGGATTCTTCAATGTACGCAAATCAATCAATGTGATACACCATACTAACAAATTGAAGAAGAAAAACCACATGATCATCTCAATAGATGCAGAAAAGCTTTTGACAAAATTCAACACCCATTTATGATAAAGATCCTCCAAAAAATGGGAATAGAGAGAACTTACCTCAACATAATAAAGGCCATATATGCCAAACCCACAGCCAACATTGTTCTGAATGGTGAAACACTGAAACCATTTCCACTAAGATCAGGAACAAGACAAGGTTGTCCACTCTCACCACTATTATTCAACATAGTTTTGAGAGTTTTAGCCACAGCAATCACAGGAGAAAAAGAAATAAATGCAACCCAAATTGGAAAAGAAGAAGTAAAGCTGTCACTGTTTGCAGATGATATGATACTATACATTGAGAATCCTGAAGATGCTACCAGAAAACTACTAGAGCTAATCAATGAATTTGGTCAAGTAGCTGGATACAAAATTAATGCACAGAAATCTCTTGTATTCCCATACACTAATGATGAAAAATTGAAAGAGAAATTAAGGAAACAGTCCCATTTACCATTGCAACAAAAAAGAATAAAATACCTAGGGATAAACCTACCTAAGGAGACAGAAGACGTGTATGCAGAAAACTAGAAGACACTGATGAAAGAAATTAAAGACAATACAAACAGATGGAGAGATACACCATATTTTGGACTGGAAGAATCAACATTGTGAAAATGACTATACTACCCAAAGCAATCTATAGATTCAGTGCAATCCCTATCAAACTACCAATGGTATTTTTCACAGAACTAGAACAAAAAATTTCACAATTTGTATGGGAACACAAAAGACCCAGAATAGCCAAGGCAATCTTGAGAAAGATAAACAGAGCTGGAGGAATCAGGCCCCCTGACTTCAGACTATAGTACAAAACTACAGTAATCAAGACAGTATGGTACTGGCACAAAAACAGAAAGATAGATCAATGGAACAGGATAGAAAGCCCAGAGAAAAACCCACGCACATATGGTCATCTTATCTTTGATAAAGGAGGCAAGAATATAAAATGGAGAAAAGACAGTCTCTTCAATAAGTGGTGCTGGGAAAACTGGACAGCTACATGTAAAAGATGAAATTAGAACACTCCCTAACACCATTCACAAAAATAAACTCAAAATGGATTAAAGACCTAAATGTAAGGCCAGACACTATAAAACTTTTAGAGGAAAACATAGACAGAATACTCTATGATACAAATCACAGTAGGATCCTTTTTTATCCACCTCCTAGAGAAATGGAAATAAAAACAAAAATAAACCAATGGGACCTAATGAAACTTAAAAGCTTTTGGACACAAAGGAAACCATAAACAAGATCAAAAGACAACCCTCAGAATGGGAGAAAATATTTGCAAATGAAGCAACTGACAAAGGATTAATCTCCAAAATATACAAGCAGCTCATGCAGCTCAATATCAAAAAACAAACAACCCAATCCAAAAATGGGCAGACGATCTAAATAGACATTTCTCCAAAGAAGATATACAGATAGCCAACAAACACATGAAAGGATGCTCAACAGCACTAATCATTAGAGAAATGCAAATCAAAACCACAATGAGGTATCACCTCACACTGGTCAGAATGGCCATCATGAAAAAATTTACAAACAATAAATGCTGGAGAGGGTGTAGAGAAAAGGGAACCCTCTTGCACTGTTGGTGGGAATGTAAATTGATACAGCCACTGTGGAGAACAGTATGGAGGTTCCTTAAAAAACTAAAAATAGAACTACCATACCACTCAGCATTCCCACTACTGGACATATACCCTGAGAAAACCATAATTCAAAAAGAGTCATGTACCACAATGTTCACTGCAGGTCTGTTTACAATAGCCAGGACATGGAAGCAACCTAAGTGTCCATCGACAGATAAATGGGTAAAGAAGTTGTGGCACACATATACAATGGAATATTGCTCAGCTATAAAAACGAACGAAACTGAGTTATTTGTAGTGAGGTGGATGGACCTAGAGACTGTCATACAGAATAAGTATGACAGTAAGTCCAAAAGAGAAAAACAAATACCGTATACTAACATATATATATGGAATAATAATAAAAAACAAAAGGTTCTTAAAGACCTAGGGGCAGAACAGGAATAAAAATGCAGACATAGAGAATGGACTTGAGGACATGGGGAGGCAGAAGGGTAAGCTGGGACGAAGTGAGAGAGTGGCATGGATATATGTACACTACCAAATGTAAAATAGATAGCTAGTGGGAAGCATCCGCATAGCACAGGGAGATCAGCTCGGTGCCTTATGTCCACCTAGAGGGGTGGGATAGGGAGGGTGGTAGGGAGATGCAAGAGGGAGGGGATATGGTGATATATGTATACGTATAACTCAATCACTTTGTTATACAGCAGAAACTAACACACCACTCTAAAGCAATTATACTGCAAAAAGATGTTAAAAAATAATAATTGTCATAATAACTGACTGTATCTAAAGTAAAAAGTATATATTTAGTTTTCTTCCTCAAAAAAGTAATAATTTGTCTTTGAAGTAAAACTCTGACAGTAATAGCATATCAACTTTGATATGTGTCATTTTGTTACTCATTAAAAAGAATAATATTTCACCTGTATGGGTAGGAAAACAAATTCCAGCCTTAGCAGAGCACTAAAATTATGATATCTTAATATCTCTTAATGCGTCTGCATTATATGGTACAACCCAACTCATGTTATTTCATATAACATGGTGAATAGTTCCAGTGTTTTTTCGGCCACAATCTAGGATGAATCAAGGCTTAAAACTCAAGCCACGTTAAAGATGATCGAAAACGATTAATGTAATATTTATCAGAGTTAACAAAAAGTTGTCATCTTCTCTTTACATTCTTTTATTTATTTTTCCTAACAAAAACCTATAGTGCAGTAAAGGTTAGGGAATCATGTAACTGCCGTGTCATTTACAAAGTCTGAGTGCTTCATTGATTGCTGGTCTCTTGACTCACCCTTATAACTAGCTAAAAGTTTATCTTCTCATTGATGAAAGTCGTCCAGGAGGCAAGACTATAGAGTGCAGTGATGAAATGTCTAAAGGCAAAAAATGTAATTGCAATTCACTGTGAAATTCTAATTGGGAATCTGTTTTAAGACTTCACAGTTGAGATGTAGTTCCATTTGTTTTCTATTGCTTGTAAGCCAGTATTTTAAAGCCCGCTGATTGCTGGAGGAAACTGAAGTGACAGACCTTGAATTTCTTTCCAGGTGATGTGATGACAAAATCTAGAAAATAGAGGTTTTTTCCTGATATGCTTTATCTTAACTGAAACCTTTCTCTTCCCAAGACCACATGCATTTTCAGCTTTCCCTTTTGGAGAGTAATGAAAAGTGCTGCATGTGTGAGGTCTTCTGCTCAGTCTTCAATAGAAATTACCTCATGTAACAAGACAATAACTTTCTGAAGTCGACATAACTATTTTCATTTTACAATTGAAGAACTTGAGACTCAAGAAATATCCTGGATATATGGAAGGATTTGATCCATACAACCCTGTTTCTTTACTACTGATGTTACCGCTCCCCACCTACCCTAAAACCAGCCAAGGGGAAACATTGAAATTCCCCAAGTCGTTGTTGCTGCTCCCTGTTCATCACCTTTATTTTCATATTCAAATACGTTCTTTGAATCTCATGTAATTTTGCTATTCTGCACACTTCTTCATGGATATCCCTTTACACCTGTTGTGACTTTGATCGTGGCCTTGGATGATTTCAGTATTTATGTTGACAACCTATTTTATACTCTGATCTCAACCTTTCTTAATGGCTTCTCAAAACACTCTCACATTCACTCCAGAAAATCACACTTAGGGAGGCACCTGGACTTTGTAATTTTCCCCAGATGCTTCATGCATGAAACATTAAGTCTGACATCCTTTGGACCAAAGTGAATCTCTATACACAGCTTGGTTTCCAGGGAGATGCCAGGGATGTGCCCATTAGCGAGGTTCCTGTCTCTGAGTCAGCAGAAGCTATCGTTATGCCCTGTGTTCCTGCTGGGAGACAGAGGAACCAGGTCCCTGGTTTCTGGTATTTATTTGATAAACCTGAGTCCAGGATACCCTTTTCTGTTACTGTTTTCAAAACTCTGAATTACTGTCATCTCTGTCAGACATTGATACATCTCTCTTACTCCTTAACTATTCTTGTTCATTACCTCATCAATATTCCCTTATCTTAACCTCCCAGCCTACTAACTCTCTTAGATTATCACTTACTTGTCAATGATGATTTACTATTAATAATAGGAGTAATAATAACACCATTAATATAATTTATCATTGTTTAGCAATTATTCGTCATGCAGTGCAGACAGCACTTTATATGTTTTGTAAACTGAGTCTCAGAGAAGTAAAGCAGACCATCCAATGCCATATAGTTAATAAGAGACATAGCTAAGATGAGAAAACAGGTCTGCCAGTGTCACTCCAAAGCCCTCGTTCTTTTTATTGTATCTGCCTCACTAGCACCGACTCAGCTGACATGTACCTATGATCATCAATCACTCTCAGCTCTCTTATGTGCAAAGCTCTTCCTCTGAGTCGTCACCATACAGTTATGGTGAGTCTCCAGGGCTGTGTAACTACAGTCAGCTTCCATTCCTAGCCACCTCAGCTGTGACTGCAAACTTTACTTTCCCTTACAAACACTCCAGCAACCAAGTACCTATCATCAGACCAATGGCACATGCCTATTCACATACACTCAAAGCAGATAACTTTGCATCGTACTTTACAGAGATAATTCATGTTTTCAGACAAAAGATTTCTCAGCGTGCTATCCCCCCTTACCTCTGATTTGAAGCTATATGTATCTTCACAGCTATCCTTCCTGTTTTGGTAGAAAAGATGTCCACCAGCTTCTTGTACAAAGCTAATCTCTCTACCTGAGTTCCAGGTGTCAACCCCTCAGGACCTTGACCTCAACATTTTCCTCTCTTCCGTAATTCCATGTACATATATCTTTTTAGCTCCACTAAATCTATGTATATGTAATTTTTAGGAATACTTTTTGCCTGCAAGTAACAGAGAACATTTCTATTGATGGCTTAAGAAAATAGGAGTCACTTTTTTTTTTACGTAGCAGAAAATCTGGAACTAGAAACTTGTGTCACGGATTTAATAGCTTAGAAATGTCAGGGACAATGTATTCTTAATTCTCTCAGCCCATCCTCTCATGTAAATATGCTGCTGCAGTTCCATGCATCACACCTTTTTAGAAAGCTCTCAGCAGACTTCCACCCTGATCTTATTGGCAAGAATTTACTTGTCAGTTGGTTTTGCAAACCTGTCAAAGATGCTTTAGTGATTGGGAGGGTGAGTACATAGTTTTTCAACGCTAAATAATGAAGGCAGAAAGGAAAAAGGGAGTTGGGAAAGTGTACTAGTTAGTGAACACCTATAGTGTCTGTCAAGGCACACATGTGTACTTTAGTGTCTTCTATATTTAAAAGAGGTGGGTTATTCAAAGAATGTGCCAGATCTGGATTGTCAGTTAGTGGCCCTGTATTCAGCCTGTGTCTTGTTCCTCCTCTGTAGTACCCGTACTGCTTCAGGCTTTACCCTTTGCAGGGGTTTGCTGGCAATCGAATTCCCTAATTTCTGGATCCATCTCTGTGGACTCTTGGAGCTGTGACCACCTCACAGGAGTTACCACTCCTCACCCACTTCTATATGACAACACTTGTTGGAACAATCGTGTATGCCAATCAGTCCTCTTAAATTTGCTTTGCAGTTGTTAGTTTTCACACTTTTTTCTCTACTATCATTGTAACACTGTATTTAGAAAGAAATTTTTAAATGTGTTGAATCTGCCTTCTTTAATTGAAAGTTTTGTCTTGTTACATTGGTTGATCATTTTTATGCCTGTATTTGCTGCTACATTTTGAATTATGGGAACAGAATTAATTTATCTATTTTATTTCAGTTCCCTAGTATCATGCACAGTTCTTGAATATGCAATTATTAATGAATGTGAATGAAAAAATTAATTAATTAAAGACTAAATGCTCACAAGGATTTGAAATTCAACTAGTAGGCTTGGAGTGCAGGATTGCCCCTTTACCAACCCTGTGAAGCAGTGAAATTTATTTATCTCAGATCTTAGTTTCTCTATCTTTAAATTAAGAATAATACTAGCCATTCTGGGTACTTCATGTTCTGTTTTAAGATAAAGTCATATAATAGATATAAACATGCGTTATGAATTACAAAATGCTTGCAGTTATCTGACACACTTTTCTTTGGATAATCGTTATGTAGAATCTGACAAAAGGATTAATTAATCAATCTAAACCTACTAATTTCTCAGTCCTTTTGAAAGAAACTGACAAATTAATGAACATTCATCAAATGGTTATTGCATATTACTATGTGCCAGACACTTCTCTTGGTAGCAGAAATATAGCAGTGACCATTAGATCAGTCTGAAGCATGAAGCATACCTTCTGGTAAGTGATACAAGGCAGGTGTATTCGTTTTCCATTTGCTGCTGTAACAAATACCATAGACTTATTCTTCAAAACAACAAAAATTGATTATCTTTCATAGCCAAAAATCTGGCACACTTCACAGGTTAAAATCCAGATCTAGCCAGGGTTGTTCTTTTTGGGGGCTCTAGAGGAGAGTCTGTTTCCCTGCCCAACTTTGAGATGCTGCCACATTCCTTGGCTCATGGCCCCATTCCTCCATCTTCAAAGCAGTAATATGAGGGTAAGTCCTTCTCACACACACTGCCATCTCTCTGGTTTGACACTGACTCTCCTGCCTCTGTTTTTCACTTATGAGGATGCTGTAACTACATATTGGTTCACTCTGATAATCCAGAATACTCTATTTGGAGTCAGCTGATCAGAAATCTTAATTCCATCTATAACCTTACTTCTTTTCTATGTAAGGTAACATATTCACAGATTCCAGAGATCAGAATGTGGGCATTGCTGGGAGGCTGTTAGTCTGCCTACCAGAGTATGCCTGTCCCTTAGCCCTCTGTACTCCTTTTCATCAAAAACTAACAAATTTCTTTCTTTGCTTCTTTATGAGTCTGTACTATGCCAAACTTAATGGTAAAAATACAGACAACACAAACTATGTTTCATTTATAGTTAAAATTAACAGCACTGCCTTACTCCTAAAACTCTTCATTTATTAAGTACTTTTGACTCAGTTAAGCTTTTGGAACACTTTTGAATTGTTATAAACATTTTCTTCCTTGACTTTTCATAGTTTTATTTTATAATGAGATCAGGATGAGTTTTGCTGCTCTCTCGCCTTTTTAAAAAATACATTCATAGTGAAAAACCTGTGAATTCTTTCCCACAAACCACTTGATGAAATGGAAATTAGCAAAAATTAGATAATTCACTAGCATTGTCAATATTTTCTTAAAAATTTTATATTGGTTTTTATTTCTAAACTGAAATGTTTATTTTAAAAAGAACTTTTATATTATTTATAATATATAAATATATAAAATATGAATATAATGTTTGAGAAATACAAAAATCAAATTTACTAAGATTCCTTCAGGGCTGGGTACATGTATTTCTACTGCCAACCCAATAAGATGATGATTATTCCTATTTCCTCTTAACATATGAGTGAACTAATGATGAAAACTTTAAGTAGCATACCCAAGATATGCTCCTAGCAGGTAGTTGGTCAGGATCTGAACTGAGGACTAAGCAGCCCTTGGTCCCGGCTGCTGACACATATGAGGCAGGCACACCCCCCTGCCTAAAGTGTACGGACCTTTTCTATTGAAAAACAAGCTCATATCTTTATTTTGTTTTTTGGTTTTTTGTTTTGTTTTGTTTTTTTGCGGTACGCGGGCTTCTCACTGTTGCAGCCTCTCCCGCTGCGGAGCACAGGCTCCGGACACACAGGCTCAGCGGCCAGGGCTCACAGGCCCAGCCACCCCGCGGCATGTGGGATCTTTCCGGACGGGGGCACAAACTCGTGTCCCCAGCATCGGCAGGCGGATTCTCAATCACTGCGCCACCAGGGAAGCCCAAGCTCATATCCTTAGAAAGAGCAGAAGAAATACCAATTTAAGCAAATAATTTACAAATCACACTAGACTCAAGTTACTTAAAAATTTTTTTTGATAAGTTGATGAAGTTTAAGACCAAACAAGGAGAAAAGTTGGGAAAGCAGTTACCATAGCACTCTATTATGCAATATATTGTGCAAATCATAATAATATTATACAACATGTTTATACAAATAATGGGAATTGTAAAATGTTTTCAAAGAGTAAAATATTAGAAAAATGTCATAGACCCAGTAAAGAGCAAAAGAAAGATTACTGGAGCACAAAGCATTCAAGCATAAGAATCTTTTAAACACATGGCATGGAGAGTCCTAAACCTCTGTGGATTTTGAATTTGACTGCTGGATACAGAACAGAATCTATGTTGCAAAAATTCATATGGGATAAACTTCTTTACAAATGGTTTTAAAAATTCTCAATTCTCCCTGAAGAAAACCAAGTCAGAAACTGCTCAGTGAACCACAAATGCCCACGGGCTATAAGGCTCAATGGGAATGAAAAGATTTATTCCTCACTACAAATTCAGTGTGATGTCGCTGCAAAGATAGGATTCTGGAATCAGACAAACTTCACTCAAATCCAAACAGTAGTTCTGTGTAATCTTGAGCAGTTCAGCATCGCTCCGAATCAGAATGTGCATGTGTCTAAGATAGGAATTAACCAAAATCAAGTTTATAAAATGTTCAGCACATATACTAAATCTCAACATATTAAAACAATATATTCATTCGTCTGCAGACTATATCCTTAAGCACTGGATAACACAGTCTTTCTCCTAAGGAAAGATCAGTCTTGGAGGATAAAGAAGAAGTAATAGGCAATGCATTATGGTGCACAGTGATAAATGCTTTACTGGACTAAAAATATGGAGTGTCACCCACCCTGTCTGGGGTGTAATAAGGCATTTAGGAAGGGCAATACTTCCATCTTACATGTCAAGGATGAATAATAGTAATTTACCTGAGCAGTCTGGAAAGTATTTCAGACTAGAGAAATAGACTCAGAGTTAAGGTATACTGCATTAGCCCAGTAAAGCCCATTTCCAGAGAAGGGAGCAGAAGAATAAGAAATGCGGAGGCCAGAAAGAGAAGAAAAGACCTGATTAAGAAGTTCATTGCCTTTCTTTTTCTTCTCTGTAAAGATCAAGCAAGATTAGGTGCAACCCACATTTCATTTATCTCTTTCACTCTTTTTCTACATATACAGTTAGGAAAAAGTGAGCATTAAAATATTTATCAAGACACCAACAAATCAGAGTAACAGCTGCTTGTTAATGGAGTTTGAGGTGGTCGTAAGGGGTGAGATGAAGCAGTGACTATTTTTAAAATCAAAAGGAAACATATGGTATTTAATAACTGGTGTGTCCATGTCATGTGTACCATCTAAACTTCAGCCCTGGGTCCGGTTAAACAAATGGTAAATAAAGTTGTCATCATCATTTATATTAATTTTTCACCTTGAACTTACTTTGTAGTAGGTTAATATCCCCCCTAATCTGTGTGTGTGTGTGTGTGTGTGTGCACATGCATATGTGCATGCAAGTGCTCGAGAACACTCTGTATTCCAGCCATGAGCAATTGGATTAAATGTTGAAACAAACCACATTATTTAATTTAATAGAATTAACTGATCCAAAGGTCAGCGATTCTGGCACCGTTAAGACTGTGTCATCAATCTAAAATGACCCACAATTCAGAGAAAATACCAGTAGTATAAGACTTTTCCAATTTTAAATCACTTTCGCATTATCAGATGTAATCCTCACAATGACGCAGTGAGGTGGGTAAAGCAGGAACTCGGTTACACATGCTCTGAAAGTCAATTGCTACCAGCTGCTATACCTCCAGGAGCCAAGGAGGCAAGGATTAACTTGACCTATACCTGGAAATGAGAAAACTGAGAGCCAGTGAGATAATATTTACCTTGATGACTTAAAAATAGTATGTGCTACTTCAAAATTAAAAATACAAACAACTATAGGCAAATATAGAATTTTACTGCTAAGATATTCTACAAGTTGAATTAAAAAGAATTAAGAATGTTAGACATTATGCCCTCCCAAATTCTCTAAAGTATTCAAGTGGTAGAACTAGTTTCTTCTCCTAAAAGCCTTTATTTCGGTAGGCTGTTTGGAATTACAGAAGATTAAAATTTATTATTGGACTCATCAATTGCAATGTGTCTATCTAGTTAAACCCTAAACTAGAATTTACAAAGTATTTTAGCTAGACAGGAGGTAATGACATTTTCTAAATTAGAAAAAAAACCAAAAACAAAACATAAACTAATGTTTACTTTTTAGCCATAATTTCTTCAAAATGTACTCCATATCTCTGCAAGAATTACTACCGATATAATAGTATTATATACACAATTGGGATATATTTTATACAGTCTAATCATAGGATTCTAGCATTTTACAAAATATGATGAAATGTAAACAAGCACAGATGTCTCATTTATTTAGAAAGAATTGTATGTGCAAAGCACTGAGCCAAGTTCTGTAAAAGCATGCAAGATAAAGTCTCTGTCCTCCAGAGCTGATAATCTAGGACAGAGAATATGACCCATACATGTGGAAGAGTTTTTGTTTCAAATTACTAAGTAATTAAAATCAGGAAGAAGAGTAATTTGAATAATTCAAATATAAGAATGTTCAGGGAAGGTAAACACAATGTTTGCTGAGGGGTCAGGGCAAGTTTTATTGGAGGAGTTGGCACCTTGAAGAATATAAGTTTCCAATAATAATTCAGAGGAATCTTAAGCCATTGCTTATTAAGTGTGATTCAAAGATGATTTTTTCAAAATCTTTTCTTAATGAGGTGCTTTAATTTTGATGCTTAAAGCTGGAAGAGAACTGATTCATTCATTATTTCATTCATTTATTTACACATACAATAAATAATCATTGAGTATTACTGTGCACCGTGCATTGTTCTATTTGCTCATGATGGACCCAGTGCAGATAAGATTTCTGCTCTCTCAGAGCTTGTGTATCATTTGAAGAATCAAATAATAAAGAAGCAAATAAAGACAATAAGATGGTAAATGCAAATTCACTTTCGATTTGAAAAAACAGAAAATAATGATGATATGATTAGTAGTAATGACGCAGAGGCAGAGAAGAGAGACTAGAGTGTTAGTCAGATAAAGCCTCTTTGAAACAGATGGAGACAGTGACATGAAACTCTGAGGAAAGAGTTTTCCCAGTCTAGAGACATGACAGTGCAGAGACAAGCTAGGAAGAAGCATGATGTTTGAGAAGTAGAAAGAAGGTCAGCGTGGCGGGAGTGGAAGGGGATAGGTGGAGAGCGATAGGAGTTGAAGTCTCAGAGATAGGTAGCCCTGTCAGGGCCTTGTTGCACAGAAAAAAGGATTTAAATTTTACACTACAAGTGATGGAAAACCCTTGGAGGATTTTAAAGGAGAAAGGAATGATATGATGAGATTTATAATTTTAAGAAATTCACTGTATTTGATGCATGAAAAATGCATTGCATGGTAGCAAGAATGAAATCTGAGATGAGTAACTGGAATCATTCAAGAAAGGGGTGATGTGGTCTTGCATTACTGTGGTCAAGACAGTGGGAATGGAAAGTTTTCAGGGGTAGATCGAACTGTTGAGAAGATTGGATGGGAAGAGATAAAAGAGTCCAGAATATTTCCTTCTCCTAACTCTGCTGGGAAGACTGAACAACAAAGCCATTTGCAATTGTTAAAATTAGGGTTCAAAAGTCATTCACACTTTTATTCAACAGTGGTAAAAACTTACTGTTGAACATTTTTGTTATTGATCATCCCAAGGTCTGGACTGCAAATTTGGCATTGATGTAAAACAGACATGACAACTCTCCTCCCTAAATTTCTCCCACTAAGTTCTGACTAATAATAGCAAGATTGACATTCTATCCCAAGTAGTATTGAACATATCAGGAATGTCAACTGTAAATTGAGTTTTAGATGTTCATGATGTAGATAGAATTTAATCTGAATCATGCCATAGCAGGATCAAAAAAGACCTTCTCTACCATCAAGTGACTTTTAAAATTCTGCATAAAAATTGAACTAAATGTATTAATATTATAATTGGAACTTTTACTTGAACACATGTTTGAGACTATCTCATGCTCTAATTTCTAACTTATTTCTTGAAAGAAAAATGTAGAATTTTGACTTTTTTGTGGTACCATATTAATAATGTACCTTTTATTTTCTGTTTTTTCTCCCATTTCTCACTTTCCATTTTCCTACTGGTAATTGCTCCATCTTGTATATAAACTCCTTGTGCCCAATTTCTTATCTCAAGATTAACCTCTGGGAGACTACAGTTGAAAGCAAAATGTTATCAAATTGTTTCTACTTTTATAACTCTGTAAGTGACAAAAACAAATGCACATTTGTAAAAGATATAGCAAAGGATATTTTGTTGTTACTGTTAGCCCCTCCCCATTTTTTTCTGTTTCATTTTGTAATAACAATACCACATGCATATATATTTGCCTCTAAATTCTAAATTCAGAAAAAATAAGGACTACTCCTATATTCTCAGCGTTATATTCTTACCAGTTATCACAGTGCCTGGATCATACCTACTTCCTACAAGACCAGTGTGTTGGCCGCAATGTGGAATAAACTGATGAATTAGAGTTCTTGCCTCCAATGACCTCAAACCCTAGTAGAATAAATAACATACTCCTCATTAACACAAAGTAGCAATTGCTAAGTGCCTTAAGACGTGGAGTGGTGGAGGAGTGCTTTCTCATTGTTATTATACCTACTTATTAGTAGGAAAGAATAATTGACTTTTATTTGTTAAATTTTAATTTACACAGCATTTTCCTATAGAATTTTTTTTTTTCTGATACTTGAGACTACCTGCCTTCACATTGCTTAACCATCAGAACTCAGAACTAAAACCATTTATGTGAACATCTTTATTCCAGGTAATTCTTGCCTAAGAAGATAAGGCTGTAAACCAATAACTAAACGCGCTGCTTATGTTAGAAAATTTAAGCATACCAAGGTGACTGGACAACAATTTGCTCATCTGGGATGTTATGTTGAGAAACTCAGACCCTTCCTGAAAGAGCCTACTAACCACATAATTTGGAATTAAATGCTATTGTTTTCTTTAAAATATTCGGAACTGAATTGGTCTAACATTATACAAGTGACGCCCCTAGATAATAAGTGTTTTGACTTTATTTATTGAGAAAAGTAAATACTTTGTAAGTTGTTATGACTCCTTACAGTAAAAATGAACATTCCTGTTCTTATTGTGGATGTTTTTTAAAGCAAGTACAGAAAAATTATTGGGGGTTAGTTTAAACTGGAATAAGGAACACTTTTAAAGTAGATTAATGTCCCATCTTACATGCCCCTGTGAGTCTGTACATGCTCTATCCTCTCTGACTAGAATGCCTATTCCACTTCTGCCTTTGTGCTAAACTTTTCCTTCAGGACTTAGATTAAGGTCTATTATTTTCCCAAAGAATAAAAGCTGGCATATTTTATATTCACAGGAAAAAAATAAGACTGTAATCCCCAGCCTTCCTTGAAGTTGGAATCATGCCATTGGAATTGGCAGACATGGCAGTAAAATATCTTGTCCACAATCAATCTCTCTTCCCTTTCCATGGTGACCATTCCAGGCCACATGCTTAAGTCTTAGAGTCACTGCCTTAGGAGAATCCAACCCTCACTGGACTATTATGTAATTTAAAATAAAGCTTTATTACACTATGTCACAGAAACTTGGGAGTTGTTATAGCAGCTAGCATTAATTACACTAGTAACAAGTTGAGTCAGATATTTAGTACTTTGGCTTATGAATTTATTGTATCACAGTGACAGTAATTGCAGTTGTCTATTTAATTGCATGTTCCACACACAGACTATGAGCAATCTGAGAACAGCTGCAGGCCTATTCTTTTGCTCTGACACCTGTACAGTTTCTGGCATATTCTAAGGTTGCAATAAATGTCTGAATGCATAAATCAAGAGATGAGGACCTATAAATAAATGTTGCTCTTTGCCTAGTGGTCATGACAATATGGGAGTAACCAATCCTCTTTCCAGCATTCTACCTCTGTCAGTGGAACAGTAACTTCCATTATGTGTGAGATAATAAAGACAAACTTCCACTCTTCTGTTTACTTGATGTCACTTCTTCTTCCAAGGATAAAAGAATGACTTACCTTTTGGGTCAGTCACATTGGTGAAAAAGCTTGGCATGAGGAAAAACATGACATAGTTGTATCAACTCATGTCAAAGAGATAGGGCAGACTTAAGAAGATGCAGGAAAGTGTTAGTCAATTATTTAGGCTGAAACATTAGGTAAACTTAAGAGCAGTGAAATGAAGCTGTAAAGTATTTTAGGGACTTGATCAAGGAAGGTCTCAAATACATTTATTAGGAAAATACTGGAAGTCAGACATGCTTTGGGATTAGCCTCACAGTTTCCTGATGGATGGACAGGAGGCATGAGAGAAGCCAAGAGTCTTACTGGGAAAGCATCACCACTGTCCCTGAAGATTCACCGAGAGTCAGGTAGCCATTTGAAACTCTGAACATGCCAAGCCTCATAAATAGGATTCTACTTTTTACTATTACATTTCATTTTCACTGGTCATTAATTTTTCTAAACAAGAAAACCAGACTCTAAAGACAAAGTACAGTATTTGAAAGCAATGTCATACCTTTCTAGGGAAAAAAAGACCCATTGAGTCTGTAAGACATTGAACAATGGTCATTGTTTGACTTGGTTTGACACATGTTTGTAAAAGATTCTGTTCTGAAAGGAAGCAAACATTCTCCTGAAAGACTGGCTTCTTTTCTCTCCAATTTTAGTCCCCTTTTTCTAACTCTGCTATTATGTTGTTCCAACTTTTAAAAGGAACATTTTACTACCTCTCCTCACACCAGCTAATACTTTCACAGCCAACCTATTTAGAAGGTCACTTACATTATAGTCTCTTTCAATCCAGAGAGTGACACCCAGAAAAAAGTCTCCCAGTACACCCGCATTGCTTCAGTCAGGTCACACAGATTGTGCTGCAAGTGTGTCTTCTGTAACAGCTTAGCATTCAGAAAACCTGGCACTAAGTAGGTCCAGGAGAAAGGCTTCCTGATATATTTATGGTCATTTATAATGTAGACAGCCATGTTGAGCAATGAAAGCTGAGGCATTTCTAAAACTAAAGAAATAGCATAAAAATTGTGCCTTTAATCAGTATGTCACATGATTTTTCACGCATTGTTTTAAGCAAAAAATTTCATTTAAAAGCATTTTATTCCTGCCAATACTTCTCTGGGGGAATGTTGAGAAATCTAAATATCAAATCAAGCATGAAATGTTGCACAATTTCTAATTACCAAGTCCTATGAAAAGAGTAGATCTGATTGAATGTAACAGCAAGAGTCCTATGGCATGATGTATTAAGAACACCTCTTGCCAGGCAAAGTGACATCTAAAGATGCTGACACAATCTCCCCCTTAAGATGGTTAAAGTTTGCTTAGGGTAAAGCCAATAAATTCAGAGTAAAATGTGCTGTCAGCTAAAAGGTAACTGCGCCGAATGGGCCTCAGAAGTTTCTTGTTTTCGTTTGTTTTGCTTTTCTAATCTCCTGCCAGCATCATTATCACAACGTTCATTTTCCCAATGGCTTCTTGTTAATCTATACAGGATGCAACAGGTATATTAAAATGCACTCATCCTTTGCTAACCTGGACTTTAATGAATACTGGCAGGTATTTGTTTCCATTAAAGGACAACATGACCTGGGCAACCGGTGTCCAAATCTATTTAGTGAATATCTTGGAAATAAAAGTTTAATATGCTATTGTTGCCATTACCTTTTATTGCATGTGGCTCCTGTCTTACCCTGACACAACCTGCCTTGTGGATGTTATTGTATTTGTCTTCACAGTACAGTGTGCTGTTGTCAACTCTTATTATCCCTGCTTCACAGATGCCAACACAGACACACTGGCATTCTGTGACTTCCTCAATGTCAGTGTTAGAGAGGATTAATGAGTCACCGTGGTACACAATCCAGGTTGACAAGTCTACCGATGTTGACAACAAGGCAACAATGCTTGTTTTTGTGTGATGTATTTTTCAGGAGGATGTGCATGAGGATATGTTATGTGCACTTTTGTTGCCAACCAACACGACAGCTGCAGAACTATTCAAGTCTTCTTGAATTATTACATATCAGGAAAACTGAATTGGTCATTTTGTGTGGGAATATGCACGGACAGAGCAGATGCCATGACTGGACGGCTTCCTGGTTTTACTACTCGGGTCAAAGAGGTCGCTCCTGACTGTGAGTCTACACAGTGTGTCATCCGTAGAGAAGTGCTGGCTAGCCGAAAAATGTCACCTGAACTTAACAACGCTTTGCAGGATGTGATGAAAATTATCAACCACATTAAAGTACATGCCCTTAACTCACATCTGTTCACTCAGCTCTGTGAGGAGCTGGACGCAGAGCACACACGTCTTCTCTTATACACAGAAGTAAGATGGCTTTCTAGAGGTAGATCACTGGCCAGAGTTTCTGAGTTATGAGAGCCGCTCCAGAGATTTCTTTTAGAAAAACAGTCACCACTGGCAGCACATTTCAGTGACACAGAATGGGTCGCAAAACTTGCTTACTTGTGCGACATATTCAACCTGCTCAACGAACTCAATCTGTCACTTCAGGGGAGTATGCCAACTGTGTTCAAGTTGGCAGATAAGTTGGCTGCATTCAAAGTCAAACTGGAATTATGGGGGCGATGAGTGAACATTAGGATTTTTGACATGTTTCAAACATTAGCAGAGATTTTGAAAGAGACTGAGCCAGGGCCTTCTTTCTCCCAGCTGGTGCACGATCACCTATCTCAGATTTGAAAAGAGTTTGTGCATTACTTCCCAACCACAAAAGACCCCCAAACTGAGAAGGAATGGATCCGTGACCCATTTGGGAATAAGCCAGGTGAAAGACTTTGACTTTCCATGCTAGAAGAGGATCAACTGCTTGAGATCACAAATGACGGTGGTCTTAAAAGTATGTTTGAGGTAACTTCAGATCTCCATACGTTCTGGATTAAAGTCAAGGTGGAATAGCCTGAGATTGTCACAAAAGCACTGAAAAGCCTGCTTCCATTTCCAGCATCCTGTCTTTGTGAAGCAGGGTTTTCTACAGTGACAGCAGCCAAAACGAGACTACGGAGTAGACTGGACATAAGCAACGCACTTCGGTGTCACTGTCTCCCATCACCCCCAGATGGGACCATCTAGTTGACTGAAAACAAGCTCTGGGCCCCCACTGATTCTGCATTATGGTGAGTTGTATAATTATTTCATTATATACTACAAGTAACAATAATAGAGATAAAGTGCACAATAAATGTAACGTGCTTGAATCATCCCAAAACCATCCCCCCTGCCCTGGTCCATGGAAAAATTATCTTCCATGAAACTGGTCCCTGGTGCCAAAAAGGTTGTGATGTACTTTGAATTCCTCTCTACTTGTACTCTTACATTAATGAAACATAGATTCTGAGTTAAAATCATACATATAAGATTTCATTGTGTAATTGAGTATCTTTTAAACAGCACTTTATTATGAGATTGACACCAATGAGAATTGTTCTAAATATGAAGCAATTAGTAGCCAGTAAATTTCATCTTTCATAAAGTAAAGGTGACAACAGAGCCATTAGAAACCAAAGTTCCATTAAAAAGTTCAATAAAAATTAACTACCTCTTTCTCAGTTGAAAATAAGCAATTAAATATTAATAATTGGTGAAACATACATATGTTTTTACATTTATATATATATATTTGTGGGAAGATCATCACTTCTATCACAGTTAAGAATGGTGATACAGATTGTACAAAGACCTTTGACTTCCAAGTATCTTACGTTTTGCTAACCTTTCATACCTGTACCTGTTTATTTGAAAGAAGTGGTAAGATGATTCTACTGTAAAAATTTCTATAAAATTTTCCTATTTCATAATGGAAAAAAGAATGTTAAGTATGCTGAATCAAAGGGTAAGTTTTTATACTTATAAATCAAAAAAGGAAACAACAATTTGTTTGCACATAAACCAAACTATAATGTTTTACAGATTGAAAGCATGACTGAAATACCAAAATGTTAGAAGGTATTTGGTTTTATTTAACTCTAATTCAGTTGTGAACATTACTGCTGAAATTTAATGCCCCAAATTTGTGTTTGAATTAAAAATGTTCAGGTCAGATGAACTGAAAAAGCCTTTTTACAATATCCTTAATAGACAAATTGAAATTTTTTTGACGCAATAGGTACAGCTCAGACTAAGCAAATAAAATAAATTTTCTATTATCTAATATTTTTCAGTGGCCTAATCTTTTGAAAAGTGAGTTAAAATTACCTATTTAGACTAGTTTAAAGAAAATCAGAAGACCTTTAAAATAAGGTAATTTAAATAAGAGCTTGACAAGTTAGTCTTCTGAATTCTTTTAAGTTTATTCTGAACACTCATCAGTTTACATAATGCTTACTAGAGTCTGCCTCAGCATAAACTAAGCTATTTGAAGTCCAAATCAGGAATTTGCATGGCAAGCTTATAAATTACATATAATAGAATCACTGAGCCATTGGAACCTTAGATATTATCTAGTTCAATTCTCTTCAGTTGAGAGAGGAGGAAATTAAAGGTGATAAAAATTTTAAAGAGCTTTCACATACATCATTTCACGCATTCTCACAGCAGCTTCAAGAAGGGACATAGATAGTAGTCATGTCATTTTACAAATGAAGGTCACACACTGAGGCTATATCTTCTGGTTGTTCCCTGGAGGCAACAAGTGACTCCAGGGGACTGTTAAGGATAGTGGGATTTTGAAGGCAGGTGCAGAACATTCAGGAGTATCTGTAGAGATGAATGGTGATTGGGAATCACCAAAAATCTACAGGGCAGTTTCACAAAAGGAGACTCAGTTGGGTTGTCCATTGGCTGTGGCATTGTGAGCCTTAGGGTTTCAAGAGAGGTCGTTTAGCTGCTCAAGGTAAAAGATCAGGGTAAAATTGTTGGACAAATGGTGAAGTCAACTATCAGTGTCCAAGTCAGCCACAAGAACTGAAGAGCTGAGCAGAGTGTATTCCCTACCAACAAGTGGAAGAAACCAATAATGGGGCTGTTTGTTACAGGATCTCCAGCAGAAGACTGGGGAGGCTGAAAATGCAATTATTATGAGGAATTGGAGCCAAGACAAACTTGGGTGTGAGGCCAGGCTCTGCATCTTTCTTTTGGCTTTGGACTTGGAGAAAAATCACTTATTTCTCTAATCCTTAGTTTTCTCAAATTCTGTCTTCAGACAGTTTGAAGCTTGAATTATACAATTCATGTTAAAATGCTTGTAGCAAAGTGCTTGGCACAGAAAAGCTCAAAAATAACAAATAATGAACTGTTATTATCATTATCATTTAAAATCTGCCCCTTTTGTCTAGAAGTATTTATTTTTAACTGAGCCAGTCCTCTAAGCAGTAAGGTGCATCTGAACATGGAGTTAGCATGCAGCAAAGGGCTGGAATATATTCCTCGTAACTTAAAGTGTCTGATCCAAAGTTATTGGAGACAGAACAGAAAGCAAGTTTCCTTCCTTCCAAGTGTAGGAGAGCAAAATTGCCACCCAACAGTGTGTCTCTTTGGCATGAGGATTCTTTTGGGCTGGGTAATCTTGAAAAACAGAAGACTCAGGAAGTTTTTCTTTCTACCTCCCCTTTAACTGTCTAAAAGAATTTGGATAGGGTGCTTGCATCAGGAGGAGAGCTATTACCAAAGATCACTTTTTTTAACATAAAAAATAATTATCTGCATGGCAGGGCAATCATTTGGTTACCAAACATTTGCTCTTCCTAACTCCCTGTGAATTATCTTCCTCACCTTTGAAATACCAGATTCCTACCCATTTCTCCTTTGATCACATAGCATATAAGCAATTGCCTGGCTGTCTGGAGGTCTCATATTCTTATAGAGCCCCCATAGGTATGTAATTAGTTTTTTTTCCTGTTTATCTGTCTCATATAAATTTAATTCTTAGACCAGCCCAAAGAAACTAGAAGGGGAGAGAAAAAATTTTTCTCACCAACACAAGTCATTTATTTCCCTTTAATAAGGCATTGTAGCTTTATAAACTCTTTTTAAATTAAAAAAAGGGGATTCCTTTGTTATTCTCAAAGCTGTATTTAAATTAACCCACAAATATCCATTAGAATATCCATAAATATTATTGTTAATCTCATGGAAATATCACTGTTTATGGTAAATTGCTAATTCAATGTAAAAATGGGACATACTCATAAAACTATTTTAATGATCCACCTGGTGGAGTTTGAATATTATTCAACCATAAAAAAGGAAATTCTGCCATTTGTGACAACATGGATGAAACTTGTGGGTATTATGCTAAGTGAAATAAGTCAGACAGAGAAAGACAAACATTATATGATCCCACTTATATGTGGAATCTAAAAGAGGCAAACTCATAGAAACGCAGAGTAGATTGGTGGTTGACAGGGGCTAGGGGGTGGGGAAAATTGGGAGATGTAGGTCAAAGGTTACGAAATTTCAGTTATAAAATGAGTACGTTCTGGACATCTAACATACATCATGGTGATTACAGTTAAAAATACTGTATTATATACTTGAAATTTGTTAAGAAAGTTAATGTTCTCACCACACACACACACAAAATCGTGACTGTGGGAGGTGATGGATGTTAACTAACTCTACTGTGGTAATCATTTCACAATATATACATATATCAAACAATTAAGGTGTTATTTGTTAATTATATCTCAAAAAATCTGGAAAAATGAAAAAGAAAAACCCTCTGAAACAGTGTAAGAAGAGCAAAGCCTGTGAATGGTGTGAAAAATGAGGGGATGGATTAAAACTGCTCTTGGTTATTTACTAAAAAATTATAATTTTATTTGATTTTTAGTTTATTTTAATCATGAGACATGTTAGCAATAGGTCTGTGCTGGTATGTACAGCGTAAGCTTAGTTAGCCACGCTTAATGAGGCCAACTCAAAGTTTGACCTTATTATGTCAGACACTAAGGAAGGCAAGTAATCAAGAAAAGAGGATGGCCAAGATTGAGCTGCAGAAGATTCCATGAAGCATAGCTGGTCCTGTTCTTATTACCATTATTTTCCCTTCCAGCTAGGTCAAACCTGAAGATTGTCCATGTGTGGTTAGCCTACACTGATGTTCTCTCTTTGCAACCCCTATCCCAATATAATTCTATTGATTGTATCCAGCCTAGACTTATACATTCTTTTCACTCCTTTGGGGTTAAGAAAAATTTGCCTAGTATCACTATTGTGTAAAAGAACACATCCATAAGATATAAGGAAAATATTAGAACTGTTGTATATCTTTGTTATAGGGTGGTTACACAGTTGTATTCATTTGTCAAAACTCATCATTTTGCTAACAAGCACTTTTCAATAACAAAACATAGAATAAAGTAATATAATATATATGAAAGTTAATAGAAAAGTTTATTAAATTCTGTAGATTTGCCAGCAAGATAGGTCATTACTGGGCTTTTTTTGTTGTTGTTCTAATTTTGCAAAAGGATTACATTTTTTCAACTTGGAGACTCCAGAAGTTTAACTGAAGTTTTATTAACTTGGGGCTTTTGTGACCTAAATCATGAGAAAGAGCTTTAGCTAACGCTATGCTTTATGCTCAAATTAAGGTATCTCACTACAGCACTAAGAGTATTAATCATAAACTCTTAGTCTATTTATTTGATAGAACAGGCAACAGAGAAGAAAATGAATCTCTCCAGTATTGTAAGCCACAGTTATATAGCTGTATTGCTTCTAATTGTCTGATCTACAAATTTTGAAACAAATGGAAAAGATTTAAACAATGTTGTCCCTTGCAGCTACATGGATGGACCTAGAGACAGTCATACTGAGTGAAGTAATTCAGACCAGAGGAGGACAAATATATGATATTGCTTATGAGTGGAATCTAAAAAAATGGTACAAATGAACTTATATACAAAACAGAAATAGAGTTACAGATGTAGAATATAATCTTATGGTTACAAGGGGGGAAGGTGGGGAGGGATAAATTGGAAGATTGGGATTGACATACACATAATACTATATATAAAATACATAACTAATTAGGACCTACTGTATAGCACAGGGAACTCTACTCGATACTCTGTAATGACCTACATGGGAAAAGATTCTAAAAAAGAGTGGATATATGTATATGTATAACTGATTCACTGTGCTGTACAGCAGAAAGTAACACAACATTTTAAATCAACTACACTCCAATAAAGATTTTAAAAATAAAATAAGCAATATTGTCCTTAAATGGAAGCAGAATAATAAAACCTAAAGTAAGTTCATTCTGTGTAAGTGAATGTGTCTCCTAGAAATGAAAAAAGAAAAAGAAAGGAAAAGGATTAGAAAGACAAATACACAAACACATGTAGATTATATTAAAACATAATTAAACATCAGGTATTCAAGATAGCTTAAACTGTACTAAATAGACATATGTTATATTAATTAGGCTATCCTGTGTTTCTGTTAAATATTATACTATTTGGCTGTTTAAATAATTGGTCACCAATTTAGTTTAAAATGCAAATTATTAATTTATTCACAATAATTTCAATTGATATTCTGGAAGGATTAAATAAAAATATACATATAAAGTGATTAGCACAATTCTTGGCAGAGAATTTACACCTAATAGATTGCAATTATTAAAGTTATGTACTATTTGAGTGGCAAGGTTTCTTCCCCCAGCCCAGTTTTAATGTTATATTTGAGAGAACAAATCAACAATTTAACATTTGACTTTATGTTAAGATAGAGATAGTCAGGTGTCTTCATATCTCTTTGTATTTGTAACTCTAACAATACAATTGATCAGGAATCATAGAAATTATAAGGCACAGTTTGCCAAAATTGCTATGAATCTATGCCCTTGAGAAGTCTCCTGAGGGACATTGCTACTCACCTCAAAAATACAGAGAGGAATGTAGGCTTCAAAGTAGGATGTAGTAAAGCTTTAATGAAAGTGAAACATGAAAAAATAAGAGTACAATCAGATATTTCATACCTTATAAATGAATAAAGTTAGATGAGTTTATTTTTACAAGGCTCTAAAAAGGCATAGCTGATGTTAATTTAGACAGCTGAATTGTTTCAGATAAACAGTGACTTAAAGGCAGTTACCATAGCAAATGTGTTAATAATTTAGAAAAGACTAAGTAAAATCCATCCAACTGAGGAAATAAAAACACAAAGCACTAAACCTTAGATCCTCTTTAAAGTGATATTTTACTTATTTATTTTGTTTAGGAGAGTTTTCCTCAACAGAGCAATTCATTTCTTCTGATTTAATATATAATTAAGTTGCTTGTGCATAATTGTATTCCTTTAATTTACATTTCTAAGAAATCATGGAACTTCAAAATAGAAAGTTCATTACAATGTTAATATTTAACACTTCAAAAGAATCCCCCTGTGCAAATAGCTAAGTTAACTGCTTGATTAACTCTATTTACTACATTCCTCTTCTCTTTCATTCATGCCATTTTTTTCCAGTTTCACTCAAGAAGTTAATTCTCTATGATTTATTGGGCAAGGAAATATTTTTCTTGGTTTATTTGGTTGACTTGTTTTCATGTGTGAACTTTGCATTTTTTTTTCTTTTACTGCTGTCAGATACCTCCAAAAAGCAATTTTTAAAATTGTCCACCAGACGTCAACTGTACTAAGGTATATTCTCCCCACCAAATTCTGAAAATCCTACAATGTACCACCATTATTTAAAGGGTAAAATATGTCCCTATAATCTTTGTAATATAAGATAAAGGTATCAGATTATAGAAAAAAGAAGTAGCTCTAAATGACAGCTGACTTGTTAGAGTCCTAAAAGAAGAGTGTACTATAAAAAAATGAGAGGATATTCTTTATTATATTATAACTAGAATAATGGGTTGGGGGAACGGATCCTCTCTTTAGGTTAGCTAGATGTTCATATATTTAGTTCATTGCATATTTAAAATACAGTATTTGATGAATGTTAAATGCCCACAGAGTACTGTGATTAACTGAAGGATGAGCCTATAAATTACTTGAAAGCAAGGTCTCTACCCAATTCCTGATTGTCTCCTCAGTTTCCAAAATAGTATAAGGAAAGAGAAAAAGGAAACGCTAGGTAGTGAAAGAAGAGAGAAGGGAATAATAGAAGAAAAGAAGAGAAGAAGAGAATCAGTGTCCTGAGTTGATTAGAAACATTGCCTGTTGTGAAAGATGTGTCATCTCCAAGGCTGGCTCTTGTACTTAAGTGTATTCCTGGGCCTCATTTTACCCATCTGACTAATGGGGATAATATTATCCACTTCATAGAGTCCTTGGGAGAATTAAATGAAATCATCTCTTCAAAGTATCTGGCACAAAGTAAACTTCCAATACAAGATATTTACCACATCTGGCAGAATGTAACATCCGAGTCATCATTTGAAGCAGGTTCTTTTCCAAATCCTGGTTGATAACTTGAATAAAGGAATCAAGATCAAGCCAATCTTACCTGACAAAGTGTTGGATGAAGTGAGCTCACAGTTTAAAATACTAAAGAATTCACCCATATTAAACTGCCAAATAATGGAACTCCAGTAGAGCAAGCAAAAATTCAAATATAGAAGGAAGAACTGACTAAAGGAAAAGAAAAAGAAGAAAAAACCCAATAAATTAGGCCATGGAAGGCAAAGCTAAGTGTAATTAAAAAGGAATACTAGATTTATACTTAATGATTTGGAAGCAGTCTTCCTTTCTATTCTGTATTGAGCAATTCCTCCTTAGAACCCTGGGTCCTGCCTCAGCCACTTGGATTTAAAAGGATAAGCTAAAACTGGAAAATGAGGAAGAAATGCTAGAGACAGAATCAAGATACACACTAGTAAATTTGAGATCTGGGATGTAAACATAGGTAGGCAGGACTCCAGAGCTCTTATCCATGCCTTTTTTTTTTTAATTGGGGTATAGCTGTTTTACAATGTTGTATTAGTTTCTGCTGTAGAATGAAGTGGAGTTCCCTGTGCTATACAGCAGGTTTTCATTAGTTATCTATTTGATACATATTAGTGCATATATGTCAATCCCAACCTCCCACTTCATCCCACCCCTCCGTCCCCCCTTGGTGTCCATACGTTGTTCTCTACATCTGTGTCTCTATTTCTGCCCTGCAAACTGGTTCATCTGTACCATTTTTCCAGATTTCACATATATGCTTTAATATATATTTGTTTTCCTCTTTCTGACTTACTTCACTCCATATGACAGTCTCTAGGTCCATCCACATCTCTACAAATGACCCAATTTCATTCCTTTTTATGGCTGACTAATATTCCATTGTATATATGTACCATATCTTCATTATCCTTTCATCTGCCGATGGACATTTAGGTTGCTTCCACAACCTGGCTATTGTAAATAGTGAGGCAATGAATATTGGAGTGCATGTGTCTTTTTGAATTATGGTTTTCTCTGGGTATATGCCCAGTAGTGGGATTGCTGGGTCATATGGTAATTCTACTTTTAGTTTTTTAAGGAACCTCCATACTGTTCTCCATAGTGGCTGTAACAATTTACATTCCCACCAACAGTGCAAGAGGGTTCCCCTTTCTCCATACCCTCTCCAGCATTTATTGTTTGTAGATTTTTTGATGATGCCCATTCTAACTGGTGTGAGGTGATACCTTATTGTAGTTTTGATTTGTATTTCTCTAATAATTGGTGATTCATGTGCCTCTTGGCCATCTGTATGTCTTCTCTGGAGAAATGTCTATTTAGGTCTTCTTCCCATTTTTTGATTGGGTTGTTTGTTATTTTGATACTGAGTTGCATGAGCTGTTTATATATTTTGGAGATTAATCCTTTGTCTGTTGATTCATTTGCAAATATTTTCTCCCATTCTGAGTGTTGTCTTTTCGTCTTGTTTATGGTTTCCTTTGCTGTGCAAAAGTTTTTGAGTTTCATTAGGTCCCATTTGTTTATTTTTGTTTTTATTTTCATTTCTCTAGGAGGTGGATCCAAAAAATCTTGCTGTGATTTATGTCAAAGAGTGTTTTTCCTATGTTTTCCTCTAAGAGTTTTATAGTGTCTGGTCTTACATTTAGGTCTTTAATCCATTTTGAGTTTATTTTTGTGTATGGTGTTAAGGAATGTTCTAATTTCATTCTTTTACATGTAGCTGTCCAGTTTTCCCAGCACCAAGAGTTAAGGACTCTGGATTTGCAGCCCAGTAAGAATCACGAGGAGTATAAGAGATTCTCAAGGGTTTGAAAACTGTGGAAGAACGGACATTTCCATTACATTATAAAGTCTCCTGTAACCTTTTGATTCATTTAAGTGGCTTTGCTTATTTTCCAGACATTTCTGATTCAGAGATGATACACTTGGAATATTGTGGATTTATTGTATTGATTTATTTATTTCATTTTAATCTACCCTTTATCACATGGTAATGTTTTCTGGTTAAAAATTACTTGAAAGTTAACCAAATACTAGAACAGTGTTTCTCTTTGACATAAGAACTCATCACTGTAGTATAGGAAAATGAGTTTGCTCTCTGAGGTTGAACTCTGTCAAGTTCAGTAGTCTCTGTATAATTGAGATGCTGCTTTTCTACCAAGAAAAAAATAATTTTCTTTTTAGTTTTGTAAAAACGAAAAGGAAAAGCATTAATGTACTTGAAAATCACAGCATATTTTTAATATTAAGATAAAGTGAAATTGCTTCTTAGCTGAAACACTAAACTTCTCTCAGAACCAGCAAGTCTAATATATGAACAACCAGGCAGCTGATATATTCTCTCCTGAAGTTCCTAGCATGGATCAGATATCAAACTACTTCACAGTTACAGGTCTGCAGGTTTCAGCTTTTAGCTTTCCTGTGGCACTATCTTTACTCTCAGAGCAAGGTTTCCTACGTGAGGAACTGTGAAAAGAATATAGGCCCTCCATGATTTGCATACTAAAAGGAATTTAGAACCAGAGTTCTCCTTCCCAATTTTACTGTTATTCTATGTTTGCCCCAGGAAAAAAAAATGATCCCCCTTTTTAAATGAAGAAATGGCAAAGTAATTCCAAATAGCTTTCAAGATTAAATTTCATCTGTTTTTAAAAAAGAAAATAGACCCAATTATTTCTGGTTTGTACTTCTATTACTATGTACATAATATAATAAATGAGGCAAGACGTAGGGTAAGGTTTGAAGTAAAAACATAATCAACGCAGTTTGCTTTTTAAAATGTATTTATGAAGATAAAATAAGGCTTTTAAAATGATATGAAAAATTTGAAAATCATTACATGATATTTTTGGTAGTAGAAAAAACTGTAGTTGAAATAGTCTTCCTATACATGGCTTCTTAAAAATATCGCAGAAGCTGTTGAATCACGTCATTCTGGAAAAAAATTCTGGGATTAAATAGCATCCTAACAATAACGTTCTAGGGATTTCTACACATAATTAAACTTCAGATCCTATAGCCAAATAGTTAAATGGATGATAAAGGCAATTTACAGTTTTTCTAAGCTATTTGCTGTATGTGTCGCTTTGTTTATATCACTCAGGTAAATTCACCCATTTATTTGTTTGTGATTTTATACCAAGGATAGCATGGACCTGGGATTAAGTGCCTCCACTTTCTCTTTGACTTAAAACTAGACTTCAGCATCTTATTTAACACAACCCTCTAGGCAGGCAATAATAATCATTTAGAGAGCGTATTTGAGCCGACATCTATTTACTATTTAACATAATATTTGAGCAGGAAGAAATATAAGGAAACATTTTTATGAAATGGGTGTGTTCTTTCACAGTGGGCTGTGTAAGGAAATAGAGGAATTCACAAGATGAGAATTCTAATTGGCTAAATGGACAGGAACACAAGGACAATTGTATTTAACAAGACATCTCAAACAAACTTTAATCATAATCTTCCATAACCTCGGGGTATCTGGCAGAGTTTACTTCATTGTATATGATAAAGCCAAGATTCTCAGAGCTAAAAACATTCTGAAGGTCACCACTTCTAACTCTCCACCTGGTGTGTTCGTCTTCTCTATATCACCATCAAAAGTAACAGACTCACAGACTTAGAAAACAAACGTATGGTTACCAAAGGGGAAAGGTGGGGGGTGAGGGAAGGATAAATTAGGAGTTTGGGATTGACATATACACACTACTATGTTTAAAATACATAACCAACAAGGACCTGCTGTATAGCACAAGGAACTATGCCCAATATTCTGTAATAACCTAAATGGGAAAAGAATTTGAAAAAGAATAGATATATGTATAGGTATAACTGAATCACTTTGCTGTACACCTGAAACTAACACAACATTGTAAATCAACTATACTCCAACATAAAATAAAATTTTTTTAAAAAGTGGATTTCCAGATTCTGCCTTAATAGCTTCACAACTGAGGAAAAGTGCTGCTTCTGAGGGCAGCTCACTTTCCATTTGGGACAGCTTAAATTATGATATTTAAAAAAAAGAAAGAAAAAAACTTTTACCCCTAATCCTTAGGCATAGGTTTTCCAGACATTTGAGCACATCTGATTTCTTTCCTTATTTATTTTACATTTCATTCAACTCAAAGTTTCCTAGTTTCATATGATTTAGCATCTTACATTATTTTCTTATCTGTATATGGAAGGTTTGTCCTAGATTCATATATTTAATAATTTAGATTTTTTAGTAGTGGACTTGTTAAACAAAAATCCCATGTGATATTCTCATGAATAAACTACACACCAGCAGATGAGTTGTGGATGGAGAGAGAGTGAAAAGCTGAGAAGCTGACTACTTGGCTTCCCCTTCAGCCTTCTTGGAAACCCTCAGGGACCTCAGTGGAAGTCTAGGTTTCACGGCAGTGACACTGAAAAACACCAGAGCAAGTAACTATGAAATTTACATCTAGCTGAAAATATTAGTACAGCTGCCCAAGGTGATTGTCTCTTTTCCCTTAGGTGATCTTCATAGGTGGTTCTGAGTCTGTTTAGCATTCTGGTCACTTTTTTGGACATACCTCAGTGTGTCCCACTGGAGCATGATTCTTCATATGCCCCATTTTGAAATCAGTTAACTTTAAAATGGAATTTAATATATGCAAAAAAGCTTTTCTTGCTGTCTTTTAATAGAAAAGTAGATCAATCATGGATGGGTTGCCCCAACATGATTCAGGTGAATACTAAAGATTCGGCTATGTGCATCATTATGGATAAAATATAACATTTTATTCCTATTCATGACTCTCCTCAAATATCTAAAATAATTCCAAGAACAAGCAATACAGCAGAAGCAGTTCACCTGCCTTTATGATCTTCATATGTCATTAACTGATGCAAAATACCATCCAGATTGTCTAGTCTTACCTTTCAGCAAGCAAAGTATAGAGTGTATGGTCACCTTGATTTGTTTTGCCAATCTAATGGCTTACATATGTAGAAATCATAAAAATGAGTCATTTGGATGCAGAGCTCTTCTCCTTTGCTCATTTTGATCACCAAGGATAGAGTTGTATCTACTGGAGCTGCAATTTTAATATGCTTTAGGAACTTGTCAATATGAAAATTATGGGACGCTTTCCAAAACACTGAGGGAAAATTTTACCTTAAGCATCTTTTTAAGGGGTAAAATCAAACTTTTTGCATAGTCTCTACTAACAAATTTAAATCTCAACCAGTGTACACTATTTAATTAAAATTTTTTATTGGTACAATATTCATGCTATATTTTTAAGAGTACTGTGTTTAGTCAACAATTTCTATTGTGATCCATTTTTTTAAGTTTGTGTGTTCAATTAGTATTTTGGAGAAGGAAATTGGAATAAGAGTGTGAATATATCTGTAACCATCATCAGTAATTTAAAGAATATATTTTCTATTTCTTCTGCTTTATCTAAGTTATTTTTAAGATGTTTTCTATCAATGTGTTATATAGGTCAGCTATTCTATTTAAAGTTTTCTATTTTCATTGAAATGTAGGGAAGTTATCTGAATGGAGGCTATATTGTATATAAAAATGACACTAAATCATGTGAAAGAAACCAAGTTTTAACATCTAACAGTAAAAAGATTCTACCACTCATTTTGTGGGCCTTAGTTTTCCAATCATTTAGCTTAGTTAAATCAGTGCATTAGACCAGGTATAGATGACCTCTAAGGCTTCCTAAGATTACAAAAATTTTAAAAAGAAAAGGTAAGTGACTTTAACAACCTTTGAAACTTAGAATATATTTTTCAAAATCAGATTAACATTTAAGAAAAACCAGAAAGAGACTCATTCAGCAGTCAATAAAGACCAGAAGCAAAGTCCTGCAGACCTCAGTATCACCTGTACTATGTACAGTTTAACTAATGTTATTTCAACTAGTTATTTAGTATAATTTACATATAAAATTAATCAAACTCTCATTCACTTCTGGATTATATTTTTGAACATTTATACTATACAGAATATTCTGTGATTGACCCTAAAGAGTTATAAAAATGATTCAGCAAATATTTATCATTGTTCTACTGTCTGCATAGTGATATTGCTGCCCTCAGATTGGTGAAAGACCAACTTTAAATAAATTAATACATAGGAAAATCCCAACTACAGATAAATACTATAAAGAAGAAACAATGGATTAATGTGGAAAGAGAGACTGGCAGGGCCTCTCCAGGAGGTAATGTCTGAGTTGCAAACTGAATAATGAGAAGAAGACAGCTATGGGCTGATCCGGGAGAGGTGAACTTTATGTATAAGTTATATCAAGTTCAGACGTGCTGACTGGAAATATATTTGGCTTGTTTAAGTGACAGAAAAGAAAGCCAGTATGGCAGGGCATAGTGAAAGCAAAAAGGTATAAGGAGAAGCCATCAGAGAGAAAATTAGGATCAAATAATACAGGGTCATGTAACTGAGGAAAACAAACACACACAAAAAAAGTTTCTCACGGGTGGGAGCTGGGTTGACATCCACAGGTAGTCAACAGTGTTTTCCTGCTGAATGTAATCTCACAGAATGTCAGCATCAAACAAGACCACTCTGTGGTTATGATGAATCAAGAAATAAATAAGAACACTCTGTAATTAGGTCTGAATGCAGACAAAATGCGTGAACATTGTCCAAACTCCAAAAATGATCAAATGCTTTATCCTGTCTGATATGCGTGACTTCTGCTTCTTTCCAATCGCAGGTTTAGTATCAGTCTATTCTCGTTGAGGTCTGGATAAGAATGTTTAAGATACTTAATCATAACTAACAACAATGTCGGTTAATGCCCACAGCACATTTTGCTAAACCAGGACTCTGACTTGAAGGTTACAAAATACAATTTCATTTTGCTAGAGTTTTCTGACAATAGCTTTTCAATTCAGTTTGAAAATAAATCATCTGAGATATATTTTCTACAATGACATTGACTACTTTCCATTAGGAACCTGTGTATAGTAGGAAATGCCTTTCTCATTTGTAGATTCCATTACGTTTGCACGACAAGTTTACACTTATTATCTTCTGTGCTCATCACAGATCAAGTATGCTCAGCATTTCTATCATTCTTTTCAAGGAGTAAGGTGTTCACAGAGAGGTCAAGTAATTTGTTCACCGTCACTCAGTTTAAAAATTTAATGGAGATTTTAATCAGAGTCCATCTGTACCACTTCAAAACCTGTTGTGGTAAAGATTCCTCTGAAACCACAGAAAGGAAAAACGTTTACCTCTACTCAAATTTTATTACTTTCTTCTTGACATATCAGCATAAACAGTAATCTTCATCATCCTTACCAACTTTGGAAAACAGATCAGAATAAAAATTTTTTAGACATATTCACGCACAAAGTCAGTCTGGAGTTGTCTCTGTATTTTATATCTAAAAATAATCCCAAATTTAACTGACCTGCTGTTCATGTTCTGTTGGGGGAAAAAAAAAGTTATCTATCTTAGATGGAGAGATGTGTATCAGCAAACTGTATCTTGGGAAATGAACCTGTATGAGATTTTGGAAGCACTTTCGGGGTTTAAGAATTATATCTTGAATTCTGTTATGGTTCAACCTTATATCAGAAGTCTTTTCTTCTTGGGGGGAATTACAGGACCATAGGTCTTCATTGCCCAAGACATTTTCTCTCCTTTGTCACAGGGAGACTACAAATTCAGAAATTGATTTTATGGCTTCAGAGGGTTGATATATGAATTTTAAACATCCAGCAGTGCAGACAGCAAGCTTGCTTAGCCTAGAGCAGTTACAGTTGATACTGTTGCAGATGCTGAATCTATAAGAGGAATCTTAGGTACAAATAAGCAATTTCACTAGAATCTCTCTCACAATCCAGCTTTGATTTTCTTCCTGGATTTCCTTTATTCTTTTGTTTTTTAAACTTTACTGTTCCATGGGACTCAGTCCTTGATATACTTTCATTTTTTAAAAACTCAAGGTGAGCTTATTATCATTTTCATGATTTCGACTTCTGCCAATATTAGATAACTCCCAAATATGTATCTGTTTCCCAGGATTCCTTTGAGTACCTCGAAAGCAAATTCCATGACGCTGATTCATTTTCCTCCCTCCGTATCATTTTTCTTTATTTCCCAGGATCCTCAACTTCTAAGCCACTAAACTTATAAATCTGAGAGTCATCTATTACTCTTGCTTCTTCCTTCCCTCTCATCAAGACCTGCAGACTTTATCTCCTACATATTTATTTCATCCAACCTACCACCTCCATCTTCATTCTCACCACAGCCCTAGTTTAAGCATTCCTGACCACTTGTGTCTAAACTGAACTTCTTCCTCCCAGGTGGGTTTTCTGTTGAATACATAGCCCTAGAGTAATTTATACAAACTAATTGGTTTAAGAACCTGGGCAATGGCCCTTACTTTTCTTTACAATACACTCCTCTGTTCTTGTTCTTTTCTTCTACGTTGCATTGAACTGTATACATATTCCTCCATTTAAAATATATTTTACATAAAACTAGACAAAGTGATTGTAAAGATGAAAAATATAACTTGAGTTATTTTAATTCTGTCCCTCTATCTGACACATAGAGCTTTTACCACGCAGACGTATTTATACATTATGTTATTGTTCTTCATGATCTACTCTAACAGATTCCAAACATGTATTTTTTATCTGTCCCACGAGGGGTAAGCAGAGGGTGATATGGAAGGACTCCGAGCCTTCACACAACCTTGACTTCAGAGAAGCTTTCTCAGAAGAGGCAACATCTGATTATGCTTTTTATTAAGACAAATTTCTATAAAATATTTTATTGGTTCCATAATAGTTTTCACATATAGGGTCTCCACCAAAATGTTATAGAGTAGGAATATTTATCTCAATTTTACTGACCAAAAATCTCAGCTCAGGAATGTTGTAAAAGTTGCCTGAGGTCACATAGCCAGTAGGTATCTGAGACAGAACTTGAAATCAGATCAACATTTTAAAAGAAAAACATGAGAAAATTGCAAACGAGTAACTAAGTCAAGGTCAAAAGTAGCTGGGGAAGAGGTGATCTAATCTTCTGATTTCCTGTCCAGTACTCTCTAATTCTACTCCTCCCACCCACCCCCACCCCCCAAATATTACATTTTCTCCAGCAACAAATGGCACCTTACATTTACTCTGTATAGTTGATTTAAAATACAGCACTATCTAATCCATGTAAACATTTGAAGATCAAAACTAATCTTCTGGGCTTCCCTGGTGGCGCAGTGGTTGAGAGTCCGCCTGCCGATGCAGGGGACACAGGTTCGTGCCCCGGTCCGGGAAGATCCCACATTCCGCGGAGCGGCTGGGCCCGTGAGCCATGGCCACTAAGCCTGCACGTCCGGAGTGTGTGCTCCGCAACGGGAGAGGCCACAACAGTGAAAGGCCCGCGTACTGAAAAAAACAAACTAATCTTCTGACAATTTTAAATAGATTGTTTATCAAGCATTGTAAGTGCCAAGTGTTGGTGTTATAATACCTGTTATAAACAACCAAGCTATTTGGTTGTGTCTAACATATTTAAGGGCATTCTCTAACTTATTTAAGCTTTTCCAATCTAAATTTTTGTAATGAAAAATGTTGAAAGATAATTTTTACCAGGTTTCCTAGTTTTTGCCTATTTTTCACTTTTAATGTACTGTCTTGGCTTTATTTAAATGCAGGCAGTGTATCATGGAAGGATCCACAATGTTGGACTAGCACTACAGAGAATATTGATACATGCTATTTTATGTCCTCATTGCTGGGGACATTTGTACACTTTCGTCAATTATTCTCCCATAAAGTCCTGAAATAAAACCAAGCATATGGTTGTTGTTTGTGACATTTGCTCCATATGGCCAGACCAGAAAACCTAAGAAGTCACAATCACATTGACAGAGCCATATATCTCATCAAATTGAATCACTCATACTTGCCTCACATGCTACAGACTTCAAAGCTGAAATCATAAGTAAAACGAAACCAAGAGTCAGCCACCAAATACTTGTTAAATGAATATTTTTATGTCAGTAAGAAATGCGGTTAAAACTACACATACACACGTACACACAAACCTTTGCATACAGATACATACATATAACTTATAAAACATATATAAAATACTAAGTGTCTACTACATGTGAATAAGATATATAGTATATGATCAAGATTATATATATACATCTATATAATCAACACACATATATATGATCAAGATATATAAATATACCATATATATATATAAATCTTAGATTTATGATCACAGGTAGTGAATACTTAGTATTGTTCATCTTCTTGCCCAGTGTTCCTTACCCTCCTTCTGTAGATAGAACATAATTTTAGATGAAGAAAAAAATTCTCCTTCCCAGCTCTTGTGATTTTAATGGGGCAGCACCGACTGCCAAGTTTCAAGGGTAGATATGTGCAGCAGTAATTCTGTCTCTTGACAAAAAGACTTATATGAGTACTGAAAATGTATTATTATGAGTATTGAAAGAAATCATGTCTGTGGGTCCATACTGCAGAAGATCACATCAAAAATGCCATTTGATGATTTTTCAGATAATATTTGAAATTCCACTTCACTCTCCTTTGGTGGCTTCTGTAGGATTTGAAAGTAATGGTACCTGCCAAATCATTTTATTTTTCCCTTCATTAGTAGCAACTAGATGTGAGTTTGCTCCATGTCAGACCTTAATTTCATTCACTTTAAACAGATCCCAAAGTTGAGTTTCCTTAGTTTGTGCTGCCCTGAAATTTAGCTGCTGCTCTTTAAATCTGCGGTTTAGACTATAAATATTGAGATTTCTAGGAATTGGACGCAGCTGCTAAGTTTTAGGGTTTTTTTGTTGTCACTGTTTTCTTTCCTTTTTTTTTTTTTTGCAATTAATTAGGTTTGCAATTAACCTGACTTTTGCTTATTGTTAGAGACAGTTTTGAATGAAAATATTAGAAATTTTAATATTTTTATAGAGAAAATTTGTTCATGTAATTATATAGATGAGATAAAAGGGTTGTATTTATAGCAATGATATTTAATGCTTTAAACCCTTTTGAAGTTGTATGCTAAGAATTACAAAGTGATCTATCATCTCAAGTTAGCCACCAGTTGATGACTCAGATTTCCCTTCTAATTTTGCTAAAAGGACGTAATGTCTTCCTATTCAAAGCCCTAAAATGGCTTCCCATGTTCTTACAATGTCTGAGATAGTCATATAAGACTTGGCTGTCCATGGTCTCCCTGACTTTACCTCCTACAAATCCCCCTTCACTCACTAAGCTTTAGTTATAATAAATTCCATGAGGTTTTCTCCTTGAATACGCTAGGTACTGCTGCCACTTTAACTGCTTTTACACTGCCCGTTTCCTCTATCTGGAATGCTTTATCCTAATGTTTAAATGTCACCTTTTCAATGGGTACCCTTTCAATAACTAATGGCTATCTTCTTTATTGTTGCAACCCAGCCCCCCAACCTTGACTCTCCACCCTCTTATGTTGCTCTGCACTTAAAATTTTTTATGATTTACTTATTATTTTATTGCTTGTTTTTGTCTCTTTCCTTATTAGAATAAGCTCCATGAAAACATGTAACTTGTTCAAGGTGATGCAAATGGCAGGAGAGACAAGGATTGCAAATCAGGCAGCCCAATTCTGGGCTCAACCACTGTATCCCAAGCCACACTCACCCTGTCACCTCCCAACATGCCCATTCACTACCCAACACAACCACTTATTTGTATTGTCCCTCTTTGGACTCCTTGACATAGGTAATCATTATTGATTTCTTTTTCTACTAAAGGGAAAGTCCTTGAGTGTACCTCAGCTCCTAACATCACATCTGGAAGTGGAAAATGCAATGCACTGTAATTTTTTATTGTTTTTTACAAAATAATCTGACTGGGCTTCCCTGGTGGCGCAGTGGTTGAGAGTCCGCCTGCCGGTGCAGAGGACACGGATTCGTGTCCCGGTCCGGGAAGATCCCACATGCCGTGGAGCGGCTGGGCCCGTGAGCCATGGCCACTGAGCCTGCGCGTCCAGAGCCTGTGCTCCGCAACAGGAGAGGCTGCAACAGGAGAGGCCACAGCAGTGAGAGGCCCGCGTACCGCAAAAAATAAAAATAAAAATAAATAAATAATCTGACTCACCAATGGTGAAAATGTATCATCTATAGAAGGAGAATATTGGTGCTGGTCAGACATAGGAGTAGGGTACTACAAAATGATATTTTTCATTTCCTTTCTGTAAGAGCTGTTGATTTTATTTTGCAGTACTTTACGTGGCTTTGTGTCCATCACCTTTCTTCTCTGCCAACCCGGTCCATTTAAGAAAGCAAATTAATCCAGCACAGCTGATGGGAAGTTGTGTGTTAAGAGGATTATACTTTTATCACAGGAAATAAAGAAATACAGTTCTGATTATTTATTTTTCTCTCCCTCTACTTGGCTAAGATCAGAGACCAGGGAGGACTGAGCAATCCAGTGCAGAACTTTCTATATCTAGGGGAGATTTATCTGACCGGTTACAGTAACAGTTCTGGTTGTGTATTTGAGTTTTAAGTTTGATTTACTTTTTGGAAGTGCCCTAACTTCTTTTCTGAAAAAAATACATTTGATAAATTTTGTTTCCTGGGGCTACACTGTACCTGGGGACTTGACGTAACTCAAGCTTTGATCACTTTCAAATGGCGTGCATGTGGGCATGTGCGTGCACACACACACCCACACACACACCTCTCAAAACATTGAGATTAAGCTGGAAACTAGAAGGAAAGCTTTACTCCTACTGTAGCTCTGCAGGGAACCCTCATCTAAGATCACTGACTTTCTTGGCAAACAGTGTTCAGGGTTTTAAAGGTACAGGAAAAAAGGTGGCATTTTGCCAGGCACTTCCTCATTGTAGAGAAACAAATTTGTGAATAACATATCTGTAGATTTTGTCAATTTGTTTGTGCACTGACACTAAGCTGGTGTGGTCTAGAGAGAGTGAATTTATCTTTTTCCATTGTGATCACAGCGGCATTTTCTGATGTTGACCTGTGAGATTATTTTGTTCTACAGGAGGACACCATGGTCTAGCTTTGAGTGTTAGGTCAGCTCCTAGAGAAAGCTGTCCTATTTCAGTCTCACAATCCAAACAGAATAGTTTCAGGCAGTAAAATACTCACAAATTTATAGATACGTATATAGATATAGCTCACTTGTTTTTAATAATGTTAAGAGAATCAGTTTTTCTTATCTTTCCTCTTTATTTCTTAAAAACACCTTTAAACCAAGTACTTATGACATTGACAGAGAATAAATTATTTACCAAACTGACTCCAAATAAAACATTAATATGTTTTAATTATATTAGAGCAAGACTTCTTGTCAAGTTCTCAGAAAACTGACCAGGAACAAAGTTTATTGCTAGTACTTTAATGGAGAGCATAATTCCAAGAAAGTAGAAATGAGGGAAGGAAAAGTGTATCAGGAAATGAGGGAGAGGAAATATGAGGAAACCTGGATACTGCTTGGGTCAAGCATTGGTGTTGGCTCAATCTCATGGGCTTGTCTTCAGATAACCCAAATTACACACTTAGTTCATGCAGTGGGAACCAGATTACACACTTAGTTCATGCAGTGGAAACCAGATTACGCACTTAGTTCATGCAGTGGCTGTTAAGTAAATGTTTAGTTACTGTTCCTCATGATAGCGCTTGTAGAGTATACTGCTATTTGGGTGATTTTTATGTTTCCAATTTAACAACTTCTTTATACAATCTAATAAAGAAATACAGTCACACCTCGGAGATATTTTGGGTTTAATTCCGAACCACTGCAATAAAGTGAATATTGAATTATAGCGAATAACATGAAGTTTCTGATTTCCTGATGCAAAAGAAATTTGTTATAAAATTTATGTTTATACTGTGATCTATTAAGTGCAATGACATCATGTCTAAAAAAATAATGTCCATACCTTAATTAAAAAGTACTTAAGGGCTTCCCTGGTGGCGCAGTGGCTGAGAGTCCGCCTGCCGATGCAGGGGACACGGGTTCGTGCCCCGGTCCGGGAGGATCCCACATGCCGCGGAGCGGCTGGGCCTGTGAGCCATGGCCACTGAGCCTGCGCATCCGGAGCCTGTGCTCCGCAATGGGAGAGGCCACAACAGTGAGAGGCCCGCGTACCGCAAAAAAAAAAAAAAAAAAAAAAAAGTACTTAAAAAAAATAAAAAGTACTTTATTGTTGAAAAAATGCTAACCATCACCTGAGCCTTCAGCCAGTCATAATAATTTGCAATAGTAACATCAAGGATCACTGATCATAGATCACCATATCAAGTAAAATGATAATGAAAAAGTTTGAAATATTGTCAGAATTACCAAAATGTGACAAAGAGACACAGAATGAGCAAATGTTGTTGGAAAAATGGCGCTGACAGACTTGTTTGACACAGGATTGCCACAAACCTTCAATTTTTTTAAAAAGTTCAATTATCTGTGAAGTGCAACAAAATGAGGTACGTCTGTACCATGAGAATTAGGATTTTGACATTATGGTTTCAGGCAGTAACACAATCACAAATGTACTCGATATAGTAGTTTCTAGTATGAGAATATCAATAGAAAATAAATTTGAATTGTGTACCATATTTGAATAAGATTAAGATATTTTGCTTCACATACATATGCCAACTGAACAGACAGCGAGGTTGCCTCTTCTAGATCTGTGCATTCTGTCATCATATGCACTATTTCCAGGTGTTTTGATATATCCTGTATTTAGTCCTTGTTTTGCCCTAAAAGTAGTGTCTCTGTATAGCTGTATTTCTTGAGTGCAGTGTAGACCATGAGTTCCAATAAGCTTGACATTTGGTCAAGTAAAGAAACCAAAGAAAAAAATTTGCTAAAAAATGCACTCCTTTGTATCTGTCTTTCACTAATATCCACCCACTATCGAGTCTTCTTTTCTTCCTTGGAAAATAAAATAAATCTTCATTACATTTCCCTATATGTAAAACTTTATTCATTTCCCATTTGTTGCTATTATTTATATAAACTATATTCATTATTTTTCAAATGCTATGTTTTTATCTAAAAATATGGTAATATATTGAATTGAACAGCATCATAATTTTGCCAATTGCAATTAATGAAAAATGTTTCTGTTTAAGATATGTTTTACTTATTGCTGTTGTTTTCAAGATCAAATTATGGTTTTAAGGAAGGGATATGTGTATTGCATTTTAGGAAAACCTATTCAAGTGAATAAAATAATGCATCCACTAGATTTTGTTTCCCTTTGGTAAAATGTTCACCCCTATAGGCACAGGCAAAGTTGTTGTTCCAAGTTGTTCATCCACAGAGCTGGACTCGTAGTTTCTCATGTTTCTCAGCAGCTGGGAGACAAAGAAGCAAAACATAAGATGAGAGGTGTGAGCTGTGGGAGGCTGGTAAACTGGCTTTCCAAATAAAGGAAGGACAAGAGAGAGAGAGACAGAGAGGGAGAAGGAAGGAAGGAAAGAAGGGAGGGAGGGAGGAAGGAAGGAAGGAAGGAGAGAAAGAAGTGAAAGTATAGAAAGAAAAAGAAAAGAAGAAAGCCCTGAAGTATAGCATTGATTGCATTTGCCTTAACTGTGTTACAGAAACACCTCCCCAAAGCCAATTTCAAGCTACTGATGATTTAACAACTGGCTCTCAATGTTCCCGGATATTTAACTCTCAGCTCTAGGAGCTCATAGGAGCTGGTACAACAAACCACTAGGTGTGAGACATAGGTAGTATTAGTCTGTGTTCATGCAAAAGCAGTTATCATGGTGGCTTGGATAGCACAAGTGGATAATGTAAAGAAAGATGTGTCCTACAGGATCTAAATCGGTATCTAAGATGCAGGGGATTCAGGCCTTGATTATCTCATATTTATGTTTAAACTAACTTTTGCTTTTCTAGATCTTGACTTCCATTTTCCACTTCTAACTAACACAGCTTTTAAATTTGTCCAGTGAATATTTAGAAAACATCATTTTCATCTTGATACTTCTCCAAGCTTTATTTAGTAGTACTGTGTCTCCATCCTATCTGGATGTACTGAAATTCAATTCTATTCAGTTCTGACACTGACTACCCAGAGTTGGCATAGATCTCACAAGTTAAGGGCTCAGCCCTCCACCATATTGCTATTTTCCCCCTATTTGTAGATCTGCATTTTCTCTTTGTATGTTGCATAGGTGTTGTTGAAAACTAGTCATTTTAGATTGTATGTCACAGCAGTTCTAGATTTTGCTTGCTTTTTACATGAGGCTGTCATTGCTGCTTTGTTGCTATCTTTTCTTGTCTTTGTAAATAGCCCACCTGGCCCAGATCTCATCTATGGAATCTGTTTCCCCTACATCATGCTGCCTCTGGGGTTTCCAGAGTTTTCGTTTTTCTTTTCTTTCATTTTTTTTTTTTTTAGAGGTTGTTCCCAAGTGTCAGCATAATTTTTTGTAAGCCAAGGACTGGTCAGAGATTGAGTTCAAACACATCTTGACCCAATAAAGATTCCACACTACCGATGTAACTCTATGTGTGTTGGGTGCACCTTCAAAGTTCAGGCAGGATATGAGTCTACTCCAGTTTTCACTTTCTAGCAGGCCCCCTCCAGTCTCTCCTATGTGTGTCAGCTATCACCCAGTCCTCTGGGGTTAGTACAGAGCTTGGGCATTTTCAGGTCTCTCCTGAATGAACCTGCAGACTCCAAGCTGGTCAGAGATGTGTGGTGAACTTATCAAGTACTCCTCCCCCCTACAAGAACACACACTTCTGGTTGTCTCTTGTATCCAAAATCCCCATTTTAAATTTCTAAATATAGGTCAATTTCAGAAAAGCTGAACAGTAACATGTATAGTTGAAGTAACCAAATTAGCAAATATACAGAAGGACAGCCTATTTATTATATGTGATGCCTGCATAGTCAATCAGTGGCAGAAAGACTTACCTAAAAGAATGCTTTATAAAATAAATCATTCAAAAAGAGAGAAGGCAGCTTGCTTTTCTGCCATTATTCATCAAGCTTGGCCATAATATTTCAATGCTAAGTATCACTTTTCTTCTAGAGTCTCTTCTGTACTAAATCATTTAGTGCTTTCAACCAGTGCACTTTTTATTCTCTTTGCAGAGAATTCTTCAAATGAGAGATAGATTTACTCAATAACAGTTTATCGTGAAATGTGACTTATGTGACTTTGAACATTTTCCCTTCAGTATATGTTCTTCTTTCTTCCTTATAGACCTTAAAAATATAAGTCCTTGTGATTATCATTAAATCCTGATGCTGTTAAAATCTTATGTTCCCCCATGGTCCTATTTACATAACTTATTTCTAGAATCTCCCTTGTTGTAGCTGGTAGTCTCTTTTTTTTGAAAAGTTTTTCTTTTGGGGGGGATTAGTATTATTTGTGAAGAATAAGCTTTCCTAGTTTTACATAGATGTGATGAAAAGAAAGATATTAATTTATCATGTGAATAGAAATATAAAATGAATGAAGAGATCAGCTGCATTTGAAAGCGTTCCAGCACATAGCATTTTAGAAGAAAGCTTTCTCAGACTCCAGCAGAAGTAGCATCTGCAGGCTTTAGCTATGATCATACTTATTCCCAGTCATTTTTATTCCTTACCAAATAGGTTCGATCACATTAACTATCTACTTCTATAGCATTAATAATTTACATAATGACATTAGAATCCATTATTAATCTTAGATAGCACCAAGATAGTATCAAGTTATATGCACTTGGAATGCATTTTTTTTAGTTTTTGGTTCCCAGTTGCTACCTGAGTTATCGTTAGCTTTTTAAAAGGTCTCTAGTGGCAAAGGAAAACTGGAACAATTTCCACCTACTATGGTAAGCCCTTGCATCTAAAAAGGGCTTTTAACTTCATAAAGTATTATTAAATGCACTGTTACATTTTTTCTAAAAAGCAGTTTTATCAGGAAGGGATAACAATATCCTTAGATGGGTGGGGAAACAGAGTTTTGGTGAATTCCCAAGGTTATACCACTTTTGTCAGAATTGGGCTGATACCCCAAAACTCAAAAAAGGGAAAGGGGGTTGAATTGACATTCATTGACTAGAATGGACAATAAAGGCAGTATTTATCTCACTCAGGAGAGAACTCCAGTGAGTATGGGGTATCTTTTGAGGTGATTTTACAAATGAAAATGTGAAGTTCTGAGGGGCAATGCAATTTCCCCAAATTACATTCCCAACATCAGAACTGGGATTAAAACCTAAAGTTTCTGATTGCCAGTTCCACACATGGCTGTACTCTCCCTACCCATATTGAGAGCCAATGTTAATAGTTTCTTAACATGTATTAAGCACTACTATACAGCAGGCATTGTACGAAGAACTTTTAAATTGGGTATTTTTTCTCTCTGAAAGTTCTACCCTAGTTAAAATAATCAAACTGCCTCTCCTCCCACATCCCAATCAGGATCCTTTCACCAAGATTATTCTTAACTGAGCTGAAAATAAAAGAAGCATCTTTCTTTTCCAATCAGAGGCTACAAAGATGGGGGCTTGGAACTGAAGGAAAACAGGTGTATTACCTCATGAAGAAGAATAACAACAATGACAACAACAAAAGACATTCTTTGTCATTTAATAGCAGAGAGGTGCCTCAATTGACTTCATGGCTTGGTGGATTTGAATTATCTAGTTACTTTATTATTCTAGTCTTGTGGATTTTACTCTTTTGAAGTGATATCTCTCAGGGCTGGAGTTGGAGTGTAACATAGCATCACTCTATTGAGACTGTAAAATAAAATATTTGCTCTGCAGAAATAAAGATGAAATGATTATCCCAGTTTTCCTTTATTAATATAATAATAATATCATATCTAATTAGGGATGCCTTAGGAAAATAGAAGAGGCCACATTTGCATTAAGATATTCCTGCTATGTATGCCAAATCAACTGCAATTTGCTAAAGATGGGGTGAATTAATCAGTTTGGGTGTTAAGTTCCTTGGGTATCTGTCCCTTAAACTGAAGCTACAAACAGCGCTTGTAATCAGTCTTGGCAAAACAATTTCAAGCTGATAAATATTCCCATAATGGCAATATTTGGCTGCTCAATATTTTGATACCCAGTGCTTAAAGTCAAACCAACAGCATGCATTTCTCTGGCATTAGTGTTACTTTTGTATATGCTTTTACTGGAAAGGCATTTATTAAAGTTCTCTGACATCACTGCATTATTAATTCACTAACTACAGATTAAATCAGTTAGAATCCCAAGGGAATGGCATTGTTTACTTACTATATCTTACTGGATTAGCATATTCTTGGGAAAATAATTTCAGCATCAAAATATAATAAAAGCCATTTTATGTTAAATATTAATTTATTAAATTTCTGCAAATACAATATCATTCTCTGTAATTAGTCTTCTAGGTATTCATAGAAGTATAGATACTCATATCAAGCTAGATCACCTTTGATGTATTCTCACTTTTTTTTGACTGGTCTTGCAGGAGAGGATAATCTTGATGGAACTGAGCAAAAGAGGAAAAGGAGCTTTTTCTGTCTAATGTTGGTTTACAAACCCCACAACATTCTAACTTATAAAATTGAGAAAGCTTCAAAATGGGCCTTTTAGAACTCTATCCAGGGATCAAAAGAGAATACATTCTGTTGCAAAATGGCATCTCTACTGATGACATTTTGAAGAGGAATCATACAAGCAAGTGTAAAATCATAAGTTTTTCTTCTAAAAAGCAGTTTTTCTAGAGGTTTGTGGGGAGAAACTGCTTCAGCTTCTAAGACTATCAAGCATCAGTTTTCCATTCCTTTTGGGCTGAGTGCTTCAACTTCAAAATGGAATTATCTTTAAAACACAATTTAGTTTTAATAATTTATCATAACATTCATGAGACAGGGATTGAGACTGGGTCCACAGCAGCCCAAGTCTATCATCTGTGCTTAAAAAAATGATTTTAAGTAATTTGCTTAGATATGTTCTTAAAAATGTATTTTTAAACTCCTTTTATCTATCAGCCATTTTTTTGATGTGAAATGAATTTAAAAATTATTTGGAATTAATTTTGTATTAAAAAGTGCAAAAAAAATAGTTCAAATAAAGAATGTTTAAATGTTTTCTTCTTTTTCTTTTTAAACAGCAAATGCAATGAAATATGCCAGAAATAAACTTCCTCCAAAATAGGATGCACAAAAGCTTTTATAACTATCAGAAAGTCCTCACTGGCCTTCCTATATTTATTTCCCTGTAAATAGAAAACATAGTCCTTAAGAGAGGAATGGTTTAAAGACAGAAATCTATCAATCGATGGCTTTGTGTTGTTGAAATTATTAATGACAAATCATTCAGTCAGAATTGATTCCTCCAAAACACCTTGCCTCTATTAAGCATGATATTTGTTTCAGGGAAAGCATAGCTTCCAGATCAGATTCTGAGCTCCTTGAAAGAATGAGGATTTTCTTAGCACTTTTCAAATCTCCCATAGCATGACTCATGCCCAGTGAATAAGTTAAAAATCAGAGCTCGATAATATAAAAGTGAATTGATTTTCAGGTGTCAAGGAAATTAACTTGTCGTATAGATTAACTTCAAAGTCACTTTGCCTTATTTCCTACTTTTTAGAGAAAAGCTTTTCTAACACTTTTATTTGTGTATCAGACAGTAAAATTACAATTACTAATTATTTATTTGATGCATCCTACTATATAACAGGGCATATAGCGCTATCTATATCTAGATATAATTAAACCTAATCACAACCTTATGAAGTATATCCTATTATCTTCATGTGCTGTACTGAGTAAAGCATCAATTTCTCAAAGACATTAAGAGATAGTGTGCTAGGATTCAAATCTTTTCTTTATGATTCAGAGACTGTACACTTAACCAGCATGCCTAAAAGAAGGGATCTATGAAATATAATTGTGCTTACTGCATCTTAGTTTGCTGTTTTACGTATTTGTAAACGTATAGATTAAAATTCAAAATTTGTAAATCAAAATCTACAGCACTTTTAACTCTGTAGAGGCATGAATTGTGAGTCAGAATGCCTTTGCCATCTTACTGTATTTGTGGACATAGTAAATTCTCTTCCTATCAATCTGAGATATTTTATGTAACAGGTGAAAATTCTTCCATGTTCTCTAAAATGTCTGAAGGCTCCTTTCTCTTCAGAACTACCTGTTCTCACTCAAGGACATATATAATCAAAGTTGCTATAATATTGAAGTTAGAAGTCTATTTTTGAAAAGTGGAAGTGAACATACTTTTAACCATGTTTTACTCAATACAAGATATAACTTATTGCTGCAGGAAAATTGTTCTGTTTGTTAGGAGATAATATGATTCACATGCAACAAAAAATTTTAAGCAGATAATGAGGGCACATTATTTGTAAAAGAGTTGACCAAAGAACTAGTTATTTGTTAAATTTAAATTGTATATTTACTTCAAAGTAAGGTGCATTTAAAATTGTTTAACAAAAAGACCAGTGTATACATAGAAATCAGTTTCTTCCCTTCTCCCCCACTTTTGGTATGAGCTCTGATTTTCTCATTTTAGGGAGGTTGAAATAGAAGTTGAAGAATGAATTACTTTGCCCATGATGTTACTAAGAGTCAGCCATGGAACCCAACTTCCAGTTTTCTGGTTCTGAATCTGGTACCTTCATACAGTTTTCATTCGCAACAGAAGTGTTAACAGAGTATCAAAATTATCCACTCATCTCTCACTAAGCAGGAAAAGATAGTAAAGTCCAATTATATTAACAGCCTTCAGTTTAATAAATTCATTTATTTCTCTCAACAAATGTTTTTAGTAACACCAACTATGTGTACATATGGTATATTGTGAAGAGTTGGTGGCCTACCCGTCCTCTTCTATCTTGTAGGGAATGTGGAAAAGGTGCATGCTCAACTCTAAGCATTGGACCCTGATTGGCCTAAACAATTAGAAAATATTTTCTAGGTCTGTGTCAACCATGGCATGCTATTCCACCACCGTAAGGACTTGTTCATCTGCAGGTACCTAAATGGATGAAAACTGGAATTTCTGTTCCTGGGGTAGAAAAGAGAAGCTTATTGTGTATAGATTTGGACAGCAAAGCTGAAGGCAGCCACTGTGGAATCAAATGCAGAGCTAGTCCTCAAATATGATAGCATTAGTAAGATAGAACAGAAAAAAAGAAACTGGGCCTTTAATGACATAATTAGATCAAAACCACAATGAAACTTACCCTATCTCTGTCATTGCCAGATACATGAACCAGAAGATTCACTTCATGGTTTAAGAATATTTGCACTTGAATTTTGGGTTACCTACAACTGAACATATTCTAACTGATATGCTGTACATATTATATAATTGTATCATCAGTTAAAAAAACGTTGCTCTTGTTTACAAGGGCAAGTTAAAGTGGCATCTAATTTACAATCACAGAGCTTTCATGGAATAAAGATGGGATGTTTGTTGTTGTTTAATTGACTTTATTTAACTGTGTATTTGTTATTGATTTCTCTTTAACTCTGTGCACTTCAAGGCTAGATAACCAGCTCCTTTTCTTCAGTTAGTTTGTGACAAGTTCTCAAATGTCCCTATTGTTGCAATGAAAGAATAGGTATGTGCCAGAGCTCACCTTCCAGCCAATCACTCCTACCCACCTCAACCAATATCACCCTTTTCTCAAGATAGCTGCCAGTCTGCCAGCTAATTCTCAAAGCTCAAGATAGTTGTTTAGAATTACAACAAAATGATTCAGGGAGGCTGGTCAAATGCACACTTGCTCCTATTTAGAAGAAAAGCCATGAATGGGCCTTGTTGATCTGGACAAAATTCTCAAAGGAGAGGTTTGAGGCTATAACCCACCTTACATGAGGGTTAAAGCGAGCTCACTCAGGTAAAGGCAAAGAATGACCATGTGTTGCCAGCGAAGTGGAGCTGGTTCCCTAAAACTCTTAACAATATGGGACTTCATATCTCCAATATCAGCGTCCAAGGAAGGAGTTAGATTGTGATAATTGGACTGTAACAGGCTTTCAAGAATGAGGTCCACAGGAGGATGCCAAATTTACACCATGATGCACACATAAATTGAATTATAGAAGTGTAATCTGAATTGGGGTCAGGAAGGTAAACTCAGCAAAGTTAAGAAAGTGTTACAGAAAACATGCACATAGACCCAGATGATTTCACGTTGCAGTGGCAGATTTTTAAGAGCAACAGGCTTCCTGTTTCCTACTCCAGATATTGAGACATCCCTAAAGAAGTGTATGTTTTGCCACTATGAGAATCGGTAACTAAAGCTTTTGCTTTGTTTTGAAAAGTAAATGTCCTTGGGAAGTGTAACTTTCAGATAATCACATTCACTAACACTTTAGAAGGCAGAGTGCTCAGGAAGAACCTTCTCATGGAGGGTAGGGAAGGAGTATATGATACACTGCTTATACCTTAATGATTTCATAATTGATACATGTATTTTATTTTTATAGACATGGAAAGTTCAAGAAGAGTACAAGTCATGATTTACAATAAAATGGATGAATAATTGCATTCACAACCTTTCTAGTGACAGATAATACCACACTTACCTAAAGGATGTGTATTTGAAAGATGTTTGAAAGTAATTAATTGGAGATCAGATGAAAGACGTACATGTTTTCAGGAATAATCTGTTTCCAGAGAGCATATTATCAAATACCCACAGGGATTTGCGTAAGACTTCTCTTTCATGCACAAGCAACCTAGTAGTCATATATAACGTGTAAGAGTTGGGAAGTGCCTAAACATGTTAGTACATTTGTTGACATAAGGAAGTACTTTAATTAAAAAATATATTGTTACTAAGATTTTGTAATCAGCTGAAGCTAAGGAAATTCAAGTATAATGCTGATTCCTATAATAAATAAGCCCAAACTTCCTCTATTGCTAGTGTGAAATTTTACATTTCGTAATTTAAAAAATAATCAACTGAATTTTTTTCTATTTTATGTATTGTACATCTTTTATTAAATAGCTGTATATAGGTTGTTACCTATAAGTACATCTCCACATAAATAGATTATAAGAAATTCAAGTAAAATTTCAAAGCTATATTAGATATAGTCATCACTATATTTTCTATTTTTATTGATTTTTAAATTGTAAAAGGTTGATTATTTCAGCTTACAGAGGCAGATATGTCATCTTGGTATGATTTTAAAGCGTTATTATCACATTTAAATTACCTCATGATGGTTGCTCTATTAGTCTTCTCAGACTGCCATTACAAAATACCAGAGACAATGGGGCTTGACCACAGAAATTTATTTTCTCACAATTCTGGAGATTGGTAAATCCAAGATCAAGTTTCAGGCAGAATTCAGTCTCTGGTGAGAGCTCTCTTCCTGGCTTGCATATGAATTTGCTTTCTCGGTGTGTCCTCATATGAGTGTTCTGGTCTCTTGTTCTTTTCTTATAAGGAAAACAAACTTATCGAATTGGGGCCCTGTTTGTATGACCCCATTCAACCCTTGTTAATTACTTAAATATATCTCATATATATTTACACTGGGGATTAGGGCTTCAACATGTGAATTTTGGGGGAACACAATTCAGTCCATATCAGTTACCTTTCAACATCTGGGAAACTTATGCTTCCTCTGTTTAATCACTGCTTTGATTTGAATGCAAATTTTAAAGTATCTGAATAAATGAATGAGTCATAAGCATGTTTATTCACTCTCCATCTGATAAGTTATTTGGAATTTCAAACTTGTTTCATTTTAAAGAAAAAATTTATAAATAGCTATGTTTATTTATTAACATTATAGATATAAATATATAGCATTCCTTTATTAAATAACTTGAATCCTAGAATATATTTTGTGATTTTTGTGAGATAGTAACAAAGTGGTAGCAAGATGATGATCTATTTTATAACTGCAGATTTTACCTTATGATTTTGAAGTTTAGGAATATAAATCTATATCATTCTAAACTTTTTCTCCCTATTAAGTACATAAGTATATATTAAATACCATTTTTCCCAGTATCCTTGTAAAATGTATTCTGTTGCTATTTTTGATGTTGCATTTGCAAATTCTTAAGTAGAATACTTTGTCTCTTCTCTCGTCACAGCTGCTGCTGGGTCCCTAGAACTTTTTCTCATTTTCTCAGACAAGTTTAATTGTCTTTTGCTCATTATACTATGTCTTCCCCTCTAGACAGTGATGAACCAACTGTCAAAATATAATTTGTAAATTTTTTTACTTAGAAGTTCTCTTGGATAGTCTGACAATTATGTTTTATATATATAACATATATATATGAAATCAGAAGTTAATATTAGATTTTTTTCTTCAAAAATTTTTTTTAAATTATAAGATGGAATTGTTCCTACCCCACTTCATGGCATTTACTTTTTCTAGACTAACTCCCTAACATTCTGTATTAGCAGACTGTAATACACAATTTGTTTGTTTCACTAGCTCAATGGGAAGTTTGTTGGTTGTCATCAAGACATAAAATATTAGACCTTTTAAAACAAATTAAAGAATGTCTATTACCATGATTATGTATGAATGTGATTTTATTGCTTAAAGTATACCTATAAGAAAATAACATTTTTCAATAATAAACTGTCATTTTAATTTTGTAAATGTATAAATTTTTTCAGAGGCATTGAAGAAAAGAACAAAGTCTTTAGTTGTAGCATGGCCATCTAACTATTTAAGAGACTGCATCTCCTTAGGTCTCAGTCCCAGAATTAGAGTTGGGATTAGTCTGTTTCTCACATCTTTATAACAGCCACAATTGTGCAACACAGAGGCATTATCAGTGAGATTCCCTTTTCACATCCAAGTTTATGGGGTATGTTAATGAGAAAAAAGTAAAGTGAATAATAATTCTGTGTCAGAAGCAGCAAAGTCATTTAAAATGTAGTGTGACATATTGCAGTGTTACTTTCAAGGGAACTGACAACTCAACTCTTTGTTTACAAGAGTAATGGAACATATTTACTCTATTACAAAAATGCAAACTATGAGCAGGTGAGGTTTGTGGAGGGTTTGATGACCTTTCAGGGCTCTAAGCCATATCTTATCCCATCCAGGCAGGCTAAACTTGGTGTTTCTAATTAGATAATAATCATTAAGAGACATTTCAGTCCTTTATTACCTTGGACATTATAGAATCACATTACCAAAAGATCAAGCAGGTTATTTAATATTTTAAGCTCTTAATGTAAATAAACATTCCAAGACATTAAATAATTTATCGTTAATAATAGAGTAAATCAGTGTCATAATAAGTATCCAGGGATATTAACTCCAGAAGAAACTCAAAATAAATTTCAGTGTATTTTTTAAAAGTTTATTGATAAAATCAATTCCTTATTATATAACTATTTGCAATAAATCTTTGATAGCTCTTTATTACGTAGTATAAAATCTATACCTAAAGAATTTGCCGGTTTTTTTTTCCTACAGTCTGCTTCTGTATACAAATATATGCCCTGCCATTCAGTTACATTACTTATTCAACAAAATAGACCCTATGTGGTTTCTATGGATGCCTTGATGTGAACCGTCAAAGTTTGATCTCAATGTATCTTATGGATTTTTCTTTTCAACCTTTTTTTCCTACTCCCACAAGACATCTTGTGAACTTCAAGAATAAAAAAGAATCCATTCCCTGCACTATTAATTCTTTTTCATATTTTGCGGTACGAGGGCCTCTCACTGTTGTGGCCTCTCCCGTTGCAGAGCACAGGCTCCGGACGCGCTGGCTCAGCAGCCATGGCTCACGGGCTCAGCCGCTCCGCGGCATGTGGGATCTTCCCGGACCAGGGCACGAACCCGTGTCCCCTGCATCGGCAGGCAGACTCTCAATCACTGTGCCACCAGGGAAGCCCTATTCATTCTTTTGAAAATAAGTGTTTTTGTCTATTTTGATCCCATCAGATGGGATTTTCCTTATCTATTTATTACATAAATGTCAATTATTTATTTTTCTTCATTTATTTCAGCCATCTGAGTCATTATTTCCTCCTTTGGGCTTCCCTAGTAATTTGTTCATACAGTATTACAGTAAATAAATAAATAAAAACAGTGACATTTTTAGAGTATTTACCATGTTCCAGATACAGTTTTAAGCAACTTTAAGGAGTAGAGGAGGGAAGGGCAAATGGGAAGGATGAGAAAAAATGTGGGTACCCTCTAGAAGCAAAGACTGGCCCCTGGCTGACAACCAGCAGGGAAACAGGGACCTCAGTCCTTTAACAACAAGAAACTGAATTTGAGCAACAATCTGAATGAACTTGGATGCAGATTTATCCCCAAAACCTCAGAAAGGAATGCAACTCTGCTGACCCCCTGATTTCAGCACTGTGAATTCTAAGCAGTTGACCCTTCTGAGCCATGCCACACCCACACTCTGATCTGCAGAACTGTGAGACAGTAAATTTGTGTTGTTCTGAGATGCTGAATTTGTTACAGCAGCAACAGGAAACATACATTCCCACCTCAGACACCTCATTGAGCTTTCTAGAACACACCTTCCTATTTCCAGCTTCCTTGGTTTTATCATTTCTCTTTTTTTCTGCCTGCAGTTTTCCCCCTCTCTTCTTCTTTATATGAGACTCATTTTAGTTTTTTTAAATATATATAATAAATATATTCTATAGTCTTCCTAATAGTAAGATTGGGTGAGTTTTACATCTGCTAGTGTCCTAGCACGTGAGTAGCATCTCTCTTACTGCAGAGCAGTGCCATGGCTAACCCTGGAGCTGTGAAGTTAGATGGCTTAGACTTATTGCCTCTGTATACCACTTACTAGTTGTGCAGCCAGGTGTTAATTGTTACAATGGTCCTTCCCCTGATAAATTGAAATTATCTGTTACTGAATTCATGTCTAGACTATAAGAATTCTGAGTGCAGAAACCATGATTTCTTTCTTCTGTGTATTTCCAAGTTTAGACATAGTGTTTGGTACATAATAACCACTTAATATCTGTTTACCAAACTGAACTTGTATGTCAACTTGCTTTACCACATACAAACAATATTTATCAATATTATCAAAGGCTCATTATGAACTCAATTAGCTTTATATTAGGTATCCATATATCACTGCTTTATATATAAGGAAACTGAGCCAATAAAGGAGTTAAGTGTCCAAGTTAATGTGCGAGAGAGCTCTTTTCACCCTAGAAGTTTTTATTCCCATGTCTATGTTATACCCACTCTATCACAGCACATTCTCAGCATGGAAATTCTCCCTCATGTGACAGATTTCCTCCTTAGCTATAAACATCAGACCTGGATCTGAGACTTGTCATCATTTGCCTCATGGGATTTAAGTTATGCACCAAATAGTTCCCTATGCGTGATTTAATTGGAGACATAAGAGGCACAGTGAATAGCCCTAAATTGATGCTTGAGCAGAACTTACACCCCAGAAACTGTAATGGAAAACTTGATTGGAATTAAGTACTGTACTGTAATGAGTCTTGCTTTATAAAATGACTGTCCAGGGAATAAAAAGATTATTCATAAGGAACAAGAGCTCAGTGACTTTATACTGTCCTATCAAGTATCCAGAGAGCTGACAAGTAACAAGTCATTTTCTTTTATGGAATTTGAATATATTAGATGAGCAATGAGGGTGTAATTTTTGCCTCTGTCTTGGGTAGCACCAGGCAGGCTGCAGTTGGCACATTCAATTCTAAATGTTTTTGCTGTGAACAGGGCTAATTTTAAGTCCCTGAAAGACTTTTTCTCCCCACCTGCTATGTATCTGGATCTTCTCCATCCTTCAGAAACCAGTACAGTTCCTTTCTCTCCCTTATAACCCTCCCAGACTATAATGTGATATACTCAGTAGAGCTTTATAAAATCACAAATAATCATTTTTCACTTACAAAAATTAGTTTCATTTTTCAGTATACTTGCTTCGAACTGATCACCTATTTTCTTTCTTACATTTTTGAGATTGAAGGGATCTGAAGGTACTTTGAAAAGCTATTAAGTAACCACATGAAAAGCTCTGAATTATAATACATACAGAAAGTTACCTATATGTATTTATGTGTGTATGTTTGTAGACACATACATCTATATATGCAGTCTACACAATCTAGTGAAAAACTATACTAAAAAGTAAAAGGAGAAGAATGCTAGTGTTTGTTGAATGGTTATTGAGTGTTACACCCCTTTTAGCAACTTTAGAAACATTCTTTAATTTCAGTTCTCGGCTTTGAGTTAGGTATTATTGCACTAATTTTAGAGACAAAATAGCTTCAGAAAATTTAAATCACTTCATCAAATCTATACAGGTAATGAGGAGTAGAGCCAATTTTCACATTCAATCCATCTGTCTCCCAAACTCTCCAAAGCGTGACCTTTCAAGCTCTTTTCCCTTCTCCCCTGTTGTTAATGAACATGGCAACTTAGGAAGATGGAAGACCCACATGAAGGCAGAAACCTGAGTTCCTAAAACATGCTTGGTGGAGAGTCTCTGCTGTCTAGGAATGCACAACTTGAACTTTGTGTGAATAAAAAGTCCTATTGTATTCAGCTATTAAGATTTAGAAGTTCATCTCTTCCTGAGCCTAGTGTTATTCTGAAGAAAACGAGTGCTTTGTACTGTGCTCTAGTTGCATTCAGTTTGCCTCCTGGGCTGCAACATTTTGGGGGATGAACGCTTATATTAACATGCTCTGTTTCTTTATACTGTCTTATATAGCAGGGGTCCCCAACCCCCAGTACCGGTCCTTGGCCTGTTAGGAACCAGGCTGCACAGCAGGAGGTGAGCAGCAGGCGAGCGAGTGAAGCTTCATCTGCCGCTTCCCATCGCTCGCATTACCGCCTGAGCCATTCCCCCACCCTCCGTCTGTGGAAAAATTTCCTTCCACAAAACTGGTGTCTGATGCCAAAAAGGTTGGGGACTGCTCTTGCATAGGAATGGAAAACCGGCTCAGTCTTATGAGCCAAAGCAAATGGTTTGATAGTGACTCCTTAGAGTACTGAGTTAAGAAGGATTCTGAGGCTGCATCTCTACCGTAGGTTGACCATTTCTAGTCTACTGCTTTTATTACTTAAATTGAGTGCTTAGGACACACTTTCAACAGGGACTAATTCTCTTGGCTTCCTGGAGAGCCTGACAAATGTAAGGGCTTGGGTATCAGTTCTGGTGGATACCACAGATCTTTAACACCACTGGGGCTGGTAGGCATCAAGGCTGTGCCTGACCTGAGTCCAGTGGTGTGAATGATTCCTAGGGAGCCGGCTCCAAGTCTGTAAAAATGGCATAGAGCTCCAAGAGGTTAAAACAAATGGAAGATTTTCAGTTTCCTTTGCGACATGTAAAGGAGCTTGGACATCATCACTCCCATCCTCACAACAAGAAGAAAGCAAACTGAAAAGCAGCAACTCCTCTAGATCAATCAGATAACTGAGGTCACAAGGAAAATTGCTGCCCCTAAAACTGAAGAGACAGGCAAATAAAGAGAATCACGTTATCTATTTGATTTTTCTGTGAAACTAAAACTGTTCTAAAAATAGTCTATTAAAATCATTGAGAAAACTAAAAAGAGGCTAAATAACTTTCCCATTCTGATCTAGTAGTAAATGGAGGACCTATAATTTATAACTTGTAGTCTCTGATCCGGGGCTGCTCATTTAAGAGCAATGTTGCTCACAGAGGGTGAGACAAAATACAAAGTGCAATATGATCTTCATCAAAGTGGGCAATATTAAAAACTGCAGCAGGCATACCTATAAACAGGGAATATTCAAGGCAAACAGAGGTGTATAGTTATTCTATGCATGAATCAGATTTGAGAAAAGCTAGCCTGGTGGTTAAAGAACACAACCCTTAGGACAGACAGACCAGATTCTGTCCTACTTACTTGTGTGATTTTGACCAAGTTCTTTTATCCTTCTGACTGTTGCTTCATATGGAAAAGAGCTGTGACTGTACATTTAGCACAATATTCTCTTTTGGCAAAGGTTGCTCTGGGTCCATTTGTGTTCTCTGCAACTTAATCCTTTCCAGTGTGCAAGCATTTTTAAGTTGTGTGGTGAAGTATTACATTTGACTTTCAACTGTTCATTACTTTGGGCAAAGCTTATGTAGTGCCGCAGAGACTAGAACCTATACAGAGGTAGTGAGAGGATGTTATAATCTTATTCTGCTGGTTTATAAAAATGTTTAACCTTTTCTCCTCTTCCTCCACCTGCCACCAAGAGATGAGAAAGAAGGCAGAGCCTGGAAATGCACACCAAGCAATACTTCTGTGTCAGTTTGCCTTTTATTCCTCTGCCAGTACTTCCCAGAGAGATTTCACCAAAAGTGCCTAAGGTTGCCATGGCCATTGTTGTGAAGAAAATTTCTCTCTATTGCTAGTCACATCCCCTTTTCCTTCTCCTGGGGGCTTAATAGATGTTTGGGGCAGGAAATAAAATTTAAACTAAAACATCAAAAAAAAAAAAAAAAGAAGTAGTTCTAAGATCTGAGGATATAGCAGAGAAGAAAACAGGCACACATTCCTATTTTCCCAGAGCTTAAAATTTTGTGGCCGTGCAGAGTATCTCCTTAGAACCCTGACAGCTGTGTTCTGCGTAACTCCAAGGGATGCTCTTCAAATGGACTGTCATGTGGAGAGTGCCCACTGGAGGCAGGCAGGGTTGGAACCTTAGTAAGTACAGACCCTCAATCAATAAATAAATGACACCGACTTGATTCATTTATTCCACAAGTACCATTGAGTATTTACCACAGACTAGTCTCTGTTCTAGTTACTTGGAATACCTCAATAAATAAAATAAAGATACCAGTTTCATAAATTTTACAATCTAATTGGAAGATATAGACAATAAAATAATGTAAAGCTTAAGAGGTAAATTACATTTTATATTAGAAGATGCTTTAGAAAAATAGAGAACAGGGTGAAAGAGACAAGGATGCTAGGGGAGTACATTTTTCAGTAATAAGTGTAGTGCTTTTAGATACAGTTTAAAGCAAAAGCTCAATCTTAAAAGGAAAAGTGAGATATATATGTTTAATTATTTCCATTCTGAATAGGATGCTTAATAAGATCCTCATAACTTCAGAAGTCTCTGTCATTTTTTAAACAAATATTTGTTTAATTTTTTCAATTGTCATGCATTTCCCTAGAAACTCCTGGGGATGCCAAGAAGAATGAAACATAGCCTTGAACTTAGGCAGCTATAGTCAAGCAACAAGATAAGACTCTTGTATATGTAAAACTATATTCTTCATTTGCCACTATGCCATCCTACCCCTTTTAGCTTCCTCTCCTCTTCCCTCAGCTTAAATAATGCCCTTAATTATCGATCCATTGGTCCTCACTAGAAATATCATGCTCAGTTCTTTTTTTTTTTTTTTTGCGGTACGCGGGCCTGTCACTGTTGTGGCCTCTCCCGTTGCGGAGCACAGGCTCTGGACGGGCAGGCTCAGTGGCCATGGCTCGCGGGCCCAGCCGCTCCGTGGCATGTGGGATCCTCGCAGACCGGGGCACGAACCCGTATCCCCTGCATTGGCAGGCGGACTCTCAACCACTGCGCCACCAAGGAAGCCCTCATACTCACTTCTTTAATCTTCTTCACCATTACCCATACAACTCATAAGCTTCTCTATCTTGAATTCATAACCTTGACATTCATTCAGTAAATGCTGAGTACCACCTATGTGCTAGGACTTGAGCCAGGAGCTGGTAACCCAAGAAAGAACAATACAACAGGCAAGGTCTCCAGCCCCCAATACCAGGGACACTGCCCTAAATTAGGCTCTCATCCCATCTTCCCTAGTACTAATTATCTGATGTCCCTTTCTCCAATCTCCTTTATGGAAATCAATCCTTTTGGTGTCAGAGTGATAGCTATCTCTATAAAATATATATGCAAAAAATATTTGTTACTATATGATGTTTTTATAAGGACTTTTTTTTTTAGTTGCACATGAAAGAAATTCAACTCAAACTAAAACTTTCAGGTTTATTTCTGGATTTAGGTATGCATGAATCAGTCATTACTCAGTCTCTCTCTCCTTTATGCTCTGTTCAATGATCTTTCTATCAAATTCTCACTGGACAAACAAATGCTTTTTACTTATCCCTCAGTGATTCACTATTGCCGTGAAGGTGGAATATTACGGCTGACAGGCACAGTTCACATGCACACTCTTGGAAGCAAAGGTCCAGAGTCGTCTTCTCCATCTGAACCATGTTGACTGTAAATGGGGAAAATTTGGGTCTCCAAAAGATAACTGTAGTGCAATAATTAGAAGCATAAAAAGGCATAATGGGAGAGAGGGGACAAATGCTGGGCAAGCAAAATCAACATATGTCTGCTAAATCTGCTTAAAAAGTAGTATGAGTCGGGGCTTCCCTGGTGGCTCAGTGGTTGAGAGTCTGCCTGCCATTGCAGGGGACGTGGGTTCGTGCCCCGGTCCGGGAAGATCTCACATGCTGCGGAGCGGCTGGGCCCGTGAGCCATGGCAGCTGAGCCTGTGTGTCCAGAGCCTGTGCTCCGCAACGGGAGAAAAAACATTGTAGTCAACTGAAAAGTAGCATTTTCACAAATACGGCTTACTTATAAAAATGAATATATTTGCTATTCTGCATAGATCCTAAATATATCTTCTGACATTCTTTTCTCAATCTGTGATTGCACAGAAGGCGGCCGACCTGATATTAACATTTGAGAACTTCCATTTAAATAAGATCCATAGTTATCATAAAGGAGAAAAAAAGGTGTGAAAAACTTGAAAAGACAGAAAAAGGTAGTAGAAAATTGGAATATATATCTAGTTTTACTTATCTTTCTTAAAGGCAAATTAATTAGAGTGGCAATTAAGTGGATTGTAGTGACGGCAGGTGCTAGCAATTAAACCATAAACTCAAATGATTTGAAAGAAGTGTATAGCATGTGCTAGGCAGAGTGACATAAAGCAAAGCTTCCAAAATTTCTGCTTTATTACAATCTTGAGTTAATAAACTTTCTTTTTTTCTTTTTTAATTTAATTTTTATTTTCTATTATAGTATAGTTGATTTGCAGTGTGTTAATTTCAGGTATACAGCAAAGTTATTCAATTTTACATATACACATATATTCTTTCTTCAGATTCTTTTCCCATATAGGTTATTACGGAATTTTGAGTAGAGTTCCCTGTGCTATACAGTAGGTCCTTGTTGATTATCTCTTTTATATATAGTATTGTGTATATGTTAATCCCAAACTTCTGATTTAAGTAAATGGATTGAGGACACACCCATAGGAAGTTTATCTATATTATTCGTATTATGGTTGACCATGAAAATATTAGTCTTCTTTTCAAGGTAACACCACTGAATCTTTCTTTTTTCCACTTCAAATTTCCTTTCCAGTACTATTTTCAGGAGTAAAAGCAACCAACTAGTACAAATCAGCTTTAAGCTTCGGGGGTGCCAAAATAGAAGCAGCGAAGTTTAAGAGATTATTTTACTTCTTTGCTGTGTACCTTAAGCAAGTCATGTTTTGAATGTGCTTTACCATCAACAAAATAGGGAATGTGCCATACTGCCCACAATATATTTCATATAACAAAGTTCACTGAGTATCAAACCTATGACAGGTATGACTCTAGGTTTTGGGGACATAATGGTGAAAAAAATACAGAAAAATACTCCCCCCTACCCCCGCATGGAGAGCACATTTTATAGAAAAATACAGGCAATGAAATAAATGAATGAATGCATAATGAGAATCATTATGAAGAAAAATAAGTTGGGGCATATGAATAGAGAGTGCTATCTCATGTAAGGGGATCAAGAAAGGTAATTCCTCTCTGAGGAAGTGGCATGTGAATAAAGTTTTCAAAGAAGTGAGGATGAAGTATAACTACAGGCAGAGAAGAGTTTTGCCAATTGCTAACACACAAATACACATATGTGCATATATATGGGCACATATATAATAGATGTACACAATATACTTATGTATGTATGTATGTATACACACATACATACACACAGATACCACTTTTCTACTGTTTAGCTTAAAAAAGCCTGATAGATGTCAGCCTTGATAGGCTGACGGTCCCTGCTATGACAGCCCCAAATATAGTCCCAAAAGTCCTATCAGGGGATTTGTTGGACTAGTTTTGTTCTCTGGATTCCAGAATATATCAGAGACTCTATAGAAAAATTAGGACGACTATCTCTGACATTCTTTCCAATTATGCCACAAAAAACAATTTCTATGTGAGGATGGAAATTGTCTTCTTCCCTTATGCCAACTTGTCTAGATAGCTCAAGCGACAGGCTGTGGCTGTGCCTCAGTGAGGAGGAATGTGCTTGTCCATGTTAGAGTTTCTGTGCTGGGTGGAGGCCCGCCAGTTACGTACTCACCATCCGTGTTCTATAAAATCAGCTTAATGCCCATGTTGCTTCTCAAGAAATTTTTTTAAAAAAGTCTTGGACTATTTTTCTGATATATTTCAAAATCAATGCTCCATACATATTTGATGAATGAGCGACCAAAAATCAGTTTTCATAATAGCTATCCTGATGAATATATAGGGGAGTACTTTCAAGTTATTTTCAAAAAGCTCACTACAGCTTCAGAGAGAAGATCCAATCCAAGCATGTGCTTTGTCAGAAAAGTCTAAACAAGGAAACCAGTGAAGTGTAGCTGGTCAAAACACACACTCAGGATATGAACCCCACTGATTTCACAGTTCTGTGCTTCTAAGAGGTTTCAGACAAACATCCGGTGGTTAGCAATTCCCTGTCCCTATTTTGGAACAAATGCAGGGAACTTTATTTAGATCCCTGAGCCCACAAACCGAGGGATCTAAAAACACAGGGATTTATTTCGGTGCATAAATTGGCTTTTATGCAAAGCGCAATGCCATCCCTTATTCATTGAAAATTCTTTTTCATTTCATGGTATTTCATATATGTTTTGCCTTTTCTCTTCTCGCAAACTAAGAAATTAATTTAGAAAAATATTTTCAACTCTCTTGTTTGTGCTTCAGTTGCTAAACTTGCTTTTCTGCATTTGAATTATAATTTTAAAATGAACCATTGTGAAATGAATCATCCCTTTAATAAATTTAAGATGATGTATATGTTAACATAGCAAATAAAATCATTCAATTTTTCATCCTACTTTACTTCGAGGATACTTGTTTTGTTATTTACTTGTTTCTTCCCACAATACATACAAAGCATATATTGAATTAACAGGAAGACACTCTCATCTGTCACAAGTTGGTCCTGGATACAGGATCTTCAGCTCCAAATGGCTGCTGCCCTCTCTCCACAGGGCTCTGCTCTTTTCAGTGCCCTTTGCCTCCTGAAATTCCTGGACACATGTCTTCCCTCAGGCTGCTGCTGTTCTCTTTACTGCTTTGTCCCAAGTGTGGTCACAGACCTTTGCTTTAATTACCCACAATAATAGCTGAAACCAGATGGTAAATTGTGATGAGAATGAACCACAGGTATAGAAATGATCAATGAGAAGTACAACCCAACAGTAATTAGAGTGATTTACAATTTCAAATAAGCCCATTGTTTCAACCCCATTCCAATGGGCGTTCCTGTTGAATTGTGAGCTGTTTCATCATGAATGGTGTGAGCTTATTCCTGATTCTTCATGCCTTTTTTAATGGGTACCATCAATTTCTTAACTGATGAAAATACGAAAGATAAGAAATAATTCTTATTATGTTTTAACTTGCATTTTTCAATGTTTAGATTAACTTAATTTCAGTATGCTGTGAATGCTATGAATATATTTATTTTTATGTGATGTTTCCTCTCAATCTATTTTTAATTTATACTGTCTTTTTAGCCCTTTGGTAAATTATTATTATTATATTTTAAATTTATATTCTACCAGACTCCCATAAACTCATCAGTTAACCCAACAACTGGATAATTACCAATAACTTGAATTTTCTAGGTGTTCCTCTACTACACCAGCATCTGGACTCCCTCCAATAGGTAACCACTTATCAATGTGGTACAGACTGTTATCTGTCCATCTAAATTTATTCTCCCTCTCCTCATAGTAATAGAATTTAAATTAGACATTCAGATATCCAGCTAGAAAATATTATTCCCAATCTGGCTAGAATAGCCACCTGACTAATTTATTTATTTAGGTATAAAAACATGAAGTAAAAGAATCTAATTTTAAGTACACAATTTAGTTTTCACAAATTCTTAGGTTTATGCAATCTCCATCATTAATATTTCCATCACTTCAGAGAATTAGCTTGTGCCCTGTGCAAGGTAATCCTTTGCCACATCGAAGCAACCAGTGATATGAATTCTATCACTGTATCTAAATTTGCTTTTTCTAGAACTCATATAAATATGCATTTTATTTTGTGTTTGCTTTCTCTCACACAAAGTTTGAGATTAATACATATTTCTGTAGTTTGTCCTTTTATATTTTTGAGAAGTATTCCATTGTATGAAAATACCACAATTCTTTGTCCAATCTCCTGTTAATGGACACCTCGGCTGTTTGTAACATTTGGCTATAATTTATAATGTTTCAATGAACATACTTGCACAAGGTTTAATGTGGATATATGTTTTCATCTGTCTTGAATAAATGGCTAGGAGGACATTGCTGAGTTGTAGGGTAGATATAGATTTTTAAGAAATTATAAAATAGTTCTCCAAAGTGTTTGTATCATTTTACTTGCCAAACAAAAAGACTGTTATGAGAGTTCCAATACTATTATGTCATGGGTCAGCAAACTATTTTTCTGTAAAGGGCTAACTAATAAATATTTTAGTCTTTGTGAGACATATAGTTTCAGTTGCTGTTAGTCAATTCTGCTATAGTAGTGTGAAAGCAGCCACAGAAAATATATAAGGAGATAAAAATGGCTGTGTTCTAATAATACTTTATTTATTTTATTAAAAAGCAGCAGAAAAATTTGGCCCATGGGTCATATTTTGCCACACTCTGCCTGAGCGCCGACATTTGGTGTCATTAACAGTTTTCATTTTAGTTATTCAGGTAGATGTGATTTTACTTTGCATTTTCCTGATGACTAATGACGTTGAACATGAAATCATGTGCTTATTGGCCATTTATACATCATCCTTTCTGAGTATCAGTTGAATTTTTCCCATTTTTATTGTGTTGTTTGTCTTTGTATTATTGAGGAGCAGACAAGTCCTTTCTTAGATGTATGTTTATAAGTAGTTTCTCCCACTGGGGCTTGGCTGTTTATTTTCTTAATGGTAGCACTCCCTGAGTAGATGTTTTACTTTTGCAAAAGCTCAAATTATAATTTATCTTTAAATTTTTTAAGGAACGTCCATACTGTTCTCCATAGTGGCTGTACCAATTTATATTCCCACCAACAGTTTAGGGGGGTTCCCTTTTATGCACACCCTCTCCAGCATTTATTGTTTGTAGATTTTTTAATGACGGCCATTCTGACCAGTGTGAAGTGATACCTCATTGCAGTTTTGATTTGCATTTTTCTAATAATTAGTGATGTTGAGCATCTTTTCATGTGCCTCTTGGCCATGTGAATGTATTCTTTGGAGAAATGTCTACTTAGGTCTTCCACCTATTTTTTGATTGGGTTGTTTGTTTTTGTGATATTGAGCTACATGAGCTGTTTATGTATTTTGGAGATTAATCCCTTGTCAGTTGCTTCGTTTGCAAATATTTTCTCCCATTCTGTGGATTTTCTTTTCGTTTTATTTGTGGTTTCCTTTGCAATGCAAAAGCTTTTAAGTTTAATTAGGTTCAATTTGTTTATTTTTGTTTTTATTTTCATTAGTCTAGGAGGTGGATCAAAAAAGATCTTGCTGTGATTTATGACAGAGAGCATCCTGCCTATGTTTTCCTCTAAGAGTTTTATAGTACCTGGTCTTACACTTAGGACTTTAATCCATTTTGAATTTATTTTTGTGTATGGTGTTAGAAAATGTTCTAATTTCATTCTTTTACATGTAACTGTCCAGTATTATGGAAGAGCATAACTTATTAAAGAGACTGTCTTTTCTCCATTGTATATTCTTTCCTCCTTTGTCATAGATTAGGTGACCATAAGTGCATAGGTTTATCTCTGGATTTTCTATCCTGTTCCATTGATCTATATTTCTGTTTTTATGCCAGTACCGTACTATCTTGATGACTGTAGCTTTGTAGTATAGTCTGATGTGCCTGATTCCTGCAGCTCCATTTTTCTTCCTCAAGATTGCTTTCTCTATTCAGTGCCTTTTGTGTTTCTATACAAATTGTAAAATATTTTGTTCTAGTTCTGTGAAAAATGTCATTGGTAGATTGATAAGGATTGCACTAAATCTGTAGATTGCTTTGGGTAGTATAGTCATTTTCACAATGTTGATTCTTCCAATCCAAGAACATAGTAGATCTCTCCATCTGTTTTTATCATCTTTAATTTCTTTCATCAGTGTTTTATAGTTTTCTGCATACAGGTCTTTTGTCTCCTTAGGAAAGTTTACTCCTAGGTATTTTGTTGTTGTTGTTGCAGTGGTAAGTGGAAGTGTTTCCTTAATTTCTCTTTCAGATTTTCGTCATTAGTGTATAGGAATGCAAGAGATTTCAGTGCATTAATTTTGTATTCTATTAGACCAAATTAATTGATTAGCTCTAGTAGTTTTCTGGTAGCATGTTTAGGATTCTATATGTGTAGTATCATGGCATCTGCAAACAGTGACAGCTTTACTTCTTCTTTTCTGATTTGGATTCCTTTTATTTCTTTTTCTTCTCTGATTGCTGTGGCTAAAACTTCCAAAACTATGTTGAATAATAGTGGTGAGAGTGGGCAACCTTGTCTTGTTCCTGATCTTAGAGGAAGTGGTTTCAGTGTTTCACCATTGAGAACAATGCTGGCTGTGGGTTTGTCATACATGGCCTTTATTATGTTAAGGTGGGTTCCCTCTGTGCCCACTTTCTGGATACTTTTATCATAAATGGGTGCTGAATTTTGTCAAAAGCTTTTTCTGCATCTATTGAGATGATCATATGACTTTTATCCTTCAATTTGTTACTATGGTGTATCACATTGATTGATTTGCATATATTGAAGAATCCTTGCTTTCCTCAGATACACCCATTGATCGTGGTATATGATCCTTTTAATGTGCTGTTGGATTCTGTCTGCTAGTATTTTGTTGAGGATTTCTGCATCTATATTCATCAGTGATATTGGCCTGTAGTTTTTTTTGTGTGTGACATCTTTGTCTGGTTTTAGTATCAGGGTAATGGTGGCCTCGTAGAATGAGTTTGGGAGTGTTCCTCCCTTTGCTATACTTTGGAAGGGTTTGAGAAGGATAGGTGTTAGCTCTTCTCTAAATGTTTGATAGCATTCACCTGTGAAGCTATCTGGTCCTGGGCTTTTGTTTGTTGGAAGATTTTTAATCACATTTTCAATTTCAGTGCTTGTGATTGGTCTGTTCATATTTTCTGTTTCCTCCTTGTTTAATCTTGGAAGTTTGTACTTTTCTAAGAATTTGTCCATTTCTTCCAGGTTGTCCGTTTTATTGGCATATAGTTGCTTATAGTAGTTGCTTATGATCCTTTGTATTTCTGCAGTGTCAGTTGTTACTTCTCCTTTTACATTTCTAATTCTGCAACATTATATTTTTAAGAAAGCAATGCACTTTTTTTGTTTGTTTGTTTTGTGTTTTTTGCGGTACGTGGGCCTCTCACTCTTGTGGCCTCTTCCGTTGCGGAGCACAGGCTCTGGACGCGCAGGCTCAGTGGCCATGGCTCACGGGCCCAGCCGCTCCACGGCATGTGGGATCTTCCCGGACCGGGGCACGAACCCGTGTCCCCTGCATCGGCAGGTGGACTCTCAACCACTGTGCCACCAGGGAAGCCCATGAAAGCAATGCACATTTAAATCTAAGATGTCATGCCAAAATTATAGTTTTTATCTAGTAATAGATTTATATTAGAAAAAGTTTTTACTCAGTTTTGGCACACAAAAAAATCCTGCATTTATTGCATTTAGTTGCCATGCAATTAGCAGCATATGTTGATTAACACATACAGAATAACAACAATCAATTTAATAATAATTGAGATACATTGAGGCTGTTATAGTTACCTTAATGTGTGAATATTAACCAAATTAAATACAAACAAAATGTGAATATTGGAATAAATTATTCTGTTTAAAATACAATTATAAATTATCATAAATGTTGAAAAATTAGGAATTTAAAATCTCTGAGAGAAAAATATGATTTCCCAAGTAATTATATTTTTGACTTTTAAGACTTTATCTTAGAATAAACAAAATACCTTTTATATTTGTAAACAAATCTTAACAGTACACATTAAGAATTGAGGGTTAGAAAATTATTCTTTTTTTTAAAAAAATCAAAAATATTTTGTTTTCACAATAATTATTACCTTACTATCTAGAGTGATAACTTTATATTACACCATCTGTAAATAGTTTTTGATAGTTCTAAATAAAAGAAACGTCAAAAAGAAAAAAAATATTTTATATGTTATTATAATGCAATCCTAAATTATAAATAGCACCAAATAAGAACAGTCCAAAATATGAACAAATTGTTTTCTCAATAATTTAATAACATTACTTATTCTGTTGGCTTACCTATGCTAATCACTGTCTCTTAAGAGCCATCTCACTTGTAATCCAACACTTTCTCTTTGATTTAACCAACTAATGCCTTCTTTTTCTTAGTGCCATGTATTCTTGGGAATTTTAAAATTTCAATGTAATCTAATCAGCCTCCACAGACTAACTCATTCGCCTGTTAGCACAATTATTGGTTATGTCAGTCTTTCCTACATTTGGAATAATATCAGGGTAATTGAATATCTATATGATTGAATACATTTGAAAAGTTCATAAGAACAAGACAGCTATTTTGCATCAAATTGCCAGTTGATACCTGCTTTGTGCCAGCATTGTGCTGCGATCAAAATTAAGGATATTTCAAAGAATATTTAGCCTCCTGGGAAATCAAATATCATTAATCTTTGTATAAAGCAATGTGCTAGAAATTATCATAACAATGTTAGAAAATGTTGTTCAAATAGGAAGAAGGGCTAAGGACCACTGAGATGTCATTTAGCCTGGCTTTCTGGGATGCACAGTATTTTGGTAGAGAAAGGAACCCTTTGGAGGTAAGGTGGTATCATTGAGTAGGATATTTCTTGAAGAGAGCATAGCAGATATAAAAAATAAAATAAAATAAAGGTACCAAGGTGAGGATGCATTATTTGCATGGTCTGTTCATATACATACAACTATTATTTTACAATGACAACCAGGATGCTGCAAACAGCAAAACAGTTGCTTTTATCCATGGTGTAGATATTCCTCGATTGGATTTTTCATTTGCTTTCACACATTTGAAACTGTACTATTTACTTAGCAGATGTTCTGCACAGTTGCCTTGACAACTACACTTTTATAATCATTGAGCCATGAAGACAAAAGTGAAAACTTGCTATTCATTTCAAAACATTGCTCTGTTCAACTAATTAGTCATAGTAAATGTGATATTGCTGTTCAGTTTTAGTCAATTTCAGACCAATACTTAACATGTGTTTTGTTTGTATAATTGGTACCTTAACAAAAGTCAAGAGCATCACTGAGGGTTCTAATATTAGAGATATGTGATTAACTACATTTTCAGTATTATGTCAGCTTTCTGCATTGCCTGACCTAGAAACCCTGATGTCTCTGAATATTGATCTAGACGTAGACTACAAACAAAAGATAGCAAAGTCAGAAAACAAATCATGGAAGCACTTTAACCAGAATGGATAAGTGTTTCATCAAGCAGTTCCAAATTTCTAACAAGGTGAAGATGAGAACTAATGTTGAACAAGCAAGACAAAATTTAGAAAAAAAGAGTTAAAACTCATTAAGACTGAAATTCTCCTTACTGCTTAGACAGTGGGACAGATGATTAGCCCACAATTTTCTAGTTCATCTTCTTCATATTTCGTACTAATGTTATGGTCAGATGTTTCATTTCTTTAAAGTGGGTTATTTACGTGAATGAATTTGGTCTGTAGAGACATAGAGCCTTGAGACTGCCAGCAGCAAGAGACTGGGAAATGGCCAAAGTGTCAAAAGTCTTGACAGCCACCATCTGTGGAATTGACTACAGATGCTCACCACCTCAGTACTAATGTCACCATTATCGTCAGGTCAGATAACTAAATGCATTTGAATGGTTTCCAAGTATCTGGTATTTCAAAATTTTATTGGAATACTTGTGTTCTAGTCTTTCCTTTAAAATTTAGCAGTAATGTAAATTTTGTCCAAAAAATGCCACTTTGTCTCATTTCCTCCTCTTAAAATTCAGTTAGTAACAACTTGCCTTTCTACTGAAACTGGTTTATTATGGAAATCTGGAAACATAATAGAACTTGAAATTGCTTAGTTATATTTTACATTAAAAATACATGTGCAGTTTTTATTATATATAAGAAAGTTTTGTGTTTCCTAGAAACCATTCTTCTGGGTTTCTGAGGGATGCCAGTTTAAAACCATGCAGACAGATAAGATAGGAATCAAGCTACTTGTTACTAAAATTGAGTTAGAGAACCCAGCTTGGACTTCCTAACAAAATTTGCATTTTATAGTATCGCTACTGAATTGAAATCATTCTCCCACTGACATACAGAGCACCTGAAGCATTTGCAGCTTCTCTGGGAGTGAAGGCATCACAGAGTGGGCCCATCTCATGGACAAGTGGAGGATGGGCTCAGCGTAAAGAAAGGCAGATCCCAAAGAGAGAATCAAAGAAAAGGTAGAGAGCATGTTTACAATGATAATCTTCTAAGTGTTGCCAATCAGGTAAGAAGAGTGAATAGGCAGAGAAAAGTTAGTTTCCTCCCAATATTTCTAAGAGGATAGAAATCTCTATTTTATGAACCAAGGTAGAAATGCAGGAAGACAGAAGGAATTTTACCCCCTAGATCCCTTACATTTTGTCGCCTCTTATACTTTTGGTTTTGACCTACATACCTATGCTTAACCAAGGTTCTAGCTGGTCCCAGCAGGGGAGCAGATAAGCATTGTACTAAGATAGTCCTATTTTGACCCTCATGAAGCAGTCTGCTAATACTAACTGCTTGTGCATGTCTCTTTTGAAAACTTCTGAGACGTATGCACACAAAAGGTTCTGAAGTTGGTTAGAATAGTAAAACAACCCCAAAGTTAGGTTGCATCTTTAATCCCCATAAATCACTAAAATATTTTTTTAATCTTGTTTTAAACTACATCCAGGGCCAAAGAAGAAATTGTGGAGAATCTCACTTTTTTTATTCATTCTTTTATCCAATTATGTATTGAATAATATACTGTTAAATAAACAATATGAATACCTATTATATATCAGGTACTCATTTGTGCTGTTCATATATCAGTAAATAAAATAAACACACACAAATCAATCTTGTCGTTGTATAGTTGCATTATAATGGGAATAGCTAGGCAACAGTATAATAAGTAAGACAGTATATTATATGGGTATGATCACCATGACAAAATGAGTAAAAAAAAAGAGTAAAGTGTTTTGGAATACCAGGAGGAGTTACCTTTCTAAGTCTAGTGATTCGGGTATGCATTATTGAAAAGGTGACATTGAACAGAGACTTAAAGGTAATGAAGGAGTAAACTAGCATTCCAGGTAGAAAGAAAAATAAAGAGGTCTCAATATGATTTTATCTTCTATTTTTGAGAAGTACATTTTAAAGGCTTGTAAAAAATAGCTGTGAAGGCATTCAAACAGCTATATGAAATGTATAACATCATAGTGTTTTTAAAAATCAGTGTTCTGGTGAGTCATATTATTTAGTGGCTCTTGGTTTACAAACTGCCTTTAGCAATATACTTTTTATGTGAGTTCTAGATATAAAGCACCCTAGATGTAAAACAGCTAAAAACAGGGATCTGCATTAAAGTGGTGATGAGAAGCCTCCCTCACAATCATAGGTCAAGCAAAATTCAGAGTTCGATTTTTCAAAAATGTTAAGCACCAGTTAAAATAAATAATGTGGATTTACATATGCAAATATGAAAGTTTTTTGTAGTGTATAGTAAAGTGAAAAAATTATACAGAACAATTTATAACATGAGAAATTTTTTTTAAAAGTGTGTAGTGTGTTATGTGGGAGTGTGCCTAGAGGGAAAAAAAATCAAGAATAGCCATTAACAAACCTAAATGGGAAGGAAATCCAAGAAAGAGGGGGTATATGTATACATATTACAGATTCACTTTGCTGTACAGCAAGAAACTAACACTACATTGTAAAACAACTATACTCCAATAAAAATTAATAAAAAAGAAGAAGAAAAACAACTACAACAACAACAAAAAGAATAGCCATTAACAGTGGTTCCCTCATGGAAGGGAGCTACAGAATTCAAACATAAATATCTTTATTGTTTTGGCTGTTTACAATGAATTTGTATTATCTTCCATTTAATATATATTTTTTAAAAAAGGAACCATTGCTCAATATTGTCACAGATAACTTGAAAATATATATGTATTCACACTCTTTTCAATTTAAGTTAAACTCAAAGAGTGAAAGCAGCAGGATCATTAGGTACCACTGTGGAATTCTGTGCAAACCCCAGAGACAATTTTCATCTGCCAAAACACACCTGTCTACACAGTACTATCCATCACTCAGACTCAGTATTAAGGCTGTTACAGCATATGGTAGTTCCTAAAATCAATCAAAATCCGTGGCTCATGGGAAGAAGCATCTCTCCAAAAATTACAGGGACAGTTTCAATTTGTATCACATTTGCCACCCAACATCTGTCAGATAACAAGTCTCTTTTCTGCGAATATAGGATAAAGTTACTAATGACAAGCTTGTTCCCTGATAAAAGAGCTGTTGTATTAAATATAAGGCAGGGGTGACTCAGTGATTGGAAAATTTCCAACTGTATTTTTAATGATGATTTCACATTAAGATTACCAACTTACATAATTTCTGTGATATTGGAGTTATAGGCACATAATCTTTTTCCTCTCTGAATGACAGTGCAAGAGGGTGGAAAAAAAGACTGGTCATTTCACATCTTGAAACCATAGACTAGTAGGGAAAAAAGCAAAACAAACAGAAAAAGTAGAGGAACTGGCATCTGGGATTTGCAATAATATAATATTTTAGTAATTCCATAGGCACTGTAATACTTATTTTTTTGTGTCAACTTGACTGGACCAGGGGTTGCTCAGATCCTTGGTTAAACGTTGTTCCTGAGTGTGTCTGTGACGGTGTTTCAGGATGAGATTCACATTTGATTTGGTAGACTGAGTAAAGCAGATTGCCTTTCCCAGTGTGAGGGTCATCCAATTTGTTGAAGGCCTGAAAAGAACAAAAGACTGAATAAATAAGGGAGACTTTTCTTTCTCTGCCTCGGTATCCTTGACCTGGAACATCAGTCTTCTTTTGCCTTCAGACTCAGACTCCAATTGGAAGTACCTCATCAACAGTCTCGGGTCTCCAATTTGCTGACTGTAGATCTTGAGACTTAGACTCCATAACTGCAATCTCCTATTGGTTCTGTGATTCTGTTTTTCTGAAGGACCCTGACTAATACAGGCACTTTTTTAAATTAGAAAAAATTCTTATAAATAAAAGGTATAAAATTTTCTTCTTATTCTCCACTTTGTAGCCATTGATCTAGACTAGGAAGGAGACTAGCACTCTCCTGGCTGCTTACTGAGTGTTCCACAGGTGTGGGCTCTGCCTAAGAACCACTTTAGCCCATTGATTGACGCAAAATATGGCTACTCCTTTACAACTTGCAATAACCCCTGTAGTCCTTGCAGGAAAAGATAAATACATATCAGGATAGAACCCCAACCATTACAGAAGACTCATATTTACAAGAGTAAATTCTCTTAGCATTGCTTCATTTGTTATGGTTGCTGCTACTCACCATCTTCTCCCCTGCCCCCCTTGATAACTTGCTCTTGATTTAGGTTTTTTTTTTAAGTCCCTTTAGGATGTCAACAATAGTTCTTGGTTAAATTTAGATGTAGGCAGATTAAAAACCTAAACTAAAGAGAGACAGTAGAGTATGGAATGTCAAGCTTGTATCACTCCTAGTAGAAGATAGTAATGATAAGAGAGTCTCTAGAAAATAAGTTATCATAAAAATATGTATTCATCCCTTCCTATACATGAAGCTGGTCCTGAAAGGAAATAAATAATTAAATAAGACTTTAATGCAGCTATGAAAATCTTTAATAACACTGTTTCAAAGACTCACAAATAAAACTAGTAAGAGATGGAAGAGATATTATGGATCAACTGGAACAATGTTTCTCAACCTTTTATTTATTATCTTCCTCTTAAAAAGCCATTTCAGGCATATTATTTTCTAATTGTCCATCAATGAAATTTTAACACTGCAGACACACAGTATATCAGTTTATATACTATATATACAACTGTGCTTTATACATGAAAAGAGTAAGATTTTTAGGCTACCAAGAAACAATATTGACCCCACTGGGTGTAATATTATTCCCTTGACAATGCATAATCTAGAAAAAATCGGGAACCTGAAACCCTAAATGGCAAAATTACATCTATCGTTGCTAATCTAGTTAATAATAGAGCAGACACTAGGATTCTGATATACTGCTTTCTATTAGAAAGTGCTTTGCATGTAGCCACCTTGTGATACCATATCTGAAAACATCAATTCTCTGAACAATGAAACATAATTTTGACTGGATAAACAGAGATACAAAGAAGTGAAATAACAATTAGTACTAATATAAATTCATACGTTAAAACTGTATTTTAAAAAGTAGATGTGCTTCATTATAATTACTAAGATTCTACTGTAAAAATTATCAATTGCTATTCTTATAATTATCACTGTAATTATATGTGGTTCATAAAAGTGTGGCCTCTTTTATAAAGAATACCAATTATAATAGACTTTATATGTATTAGACATTTTAGAAGAATTGATTAAATTTAACTTTCATTAGAAAATGAAAATTGGATTTTAAAATGTTGTAGCTCCACTTCAGTACATAAGGCAAATGTTAACAGCCACAAAAGGAGGAATTGACAGCAACACAATCATACTAGGGGACTTTAACACCCCACTTTCACCAGTGGACAGATCATCCAAAATGAAAATAAATAAGGAAACAAAAGCTTTAAATGATACATTAAACAAAATGGATATAATTGATATTTATAGGATATTCCATCCAAAAACAACAGAATACACTTTCTTTTCAAGTGCTTATGGAACATTCTCCAGGATAGATCATATCTTGGGTCACAAATCAAGCCTAGGTAAATTTAAGAAAGTTGAAATTGAATCAAGTATCTTTTCTGACCACAACACTATGAGACTAGATATCAATTACAGGAAAAAATCTGTAAAAAATAGAAACACATGGAGGCTAAACAACACACTACTAAATAACCAAGAGATCACTGAAGAAATCAAAGAGGAAATAAAAAAATACCTAGAAACAAATGACAATGAAAATACGACGACCCAAACCTATGGCATGAAGTAAAAGCAGTTTTAAGAGGGAAGTTTATAGCAATACAATCCTACCTCAAGAAACAAGAAACACCTCAAATAAACAACCGAACCTTACATCTAAAGCAATTGGAGTAAGAACAACAAAAAAACCCCAAAGTTAGCAGAAGGAAAGAAATCATAAAGATCAGATCAGAAATAAGTGAAAAAGAAAAGAAAGGAACAATAGCAAAGATCAATAAAACTAGAAGTTGATTCTTTGGGAAGATAAACAAAATTGATAAACCAGACTCATCAAGAAAATAAGGGAGAAGACTCAAATCAACAGAATTAGAAATGAAAAGGAGAAGTAACAACTGACAATGCAGAAATACAAAGGATCATAAGAGATCACTACAAGAAACTATATGCCAATAAAATGGACAACCTGGAAGAAATGGACAAATTCTTAGAAAAGTACAAACTTCCAAGACTGAACAAGGAAGAAATAGAAAATATAAACAGACCAATCACAAGCACTGAAATTGAAACTGTGATTAAAAATCTTCCAACAAACAAAAGCCCAGGACCAGATGGTAACAGAGGCGAATTCTATCAAACATTCAGAGAAAACTTTCTCAAACTCTTCCAAAATATAGCAGAGGGAGGAACACTCCCAAACTCATTCTATGAGGCCACCATCACACTGATACCAAAACTAGACAAAGATGTCACAAAAAAAGAAAACTACAGACCAATATCACTGATGAACATAGATGCAAATATCCTCAACAAAATACTAGCAGACAGAATCCAACAGCACATTAAAAGGATCATACACCATGATCAAGTGGGGCTTATCCAAGTAAAGCAAGGATTCTTCAATATATGCAAATCAATCAATGTGATACACCATAGTAACAAATTGAAGGGTAAAAGCCATATGATCATCTCAATAGATGCAGAAAAAGCTTTTGAGAAAATTCAACACCCATTTATGATAAAAACCCTGCAGAAAGTAGGCATAGAGGGAACATACCTCAACATAATAAAGGCCACATATGACAAACCCACAGCCAACATCGTTCTCAATGGTAAAACACTGAAACCGTTTCTACTAAGATCAGGAACAAGACAAGGTTGCCCACTCTCACCACTATTATTCAACATTGTTTTGGAAATTTTAGCCACAGCAATCAGAGAAGAAAAGAAATAAAAGGAACCCAAATCGGAAAAGAAGAATTAAAACTGTCACTGTTTGCAGGTGACATGATACTATACATGGAGAATCCTAAACATGCTACCAGAAAACTACTAGAGCTAATCAATGAATTTGGTAAACTAGCAGGATATAAAATTGATGCACAGAAATCTCTTGCATTCCTATACTAATGATGAAAAATCTGAAGGAGAAAGTAAGGAAACACTCCTATTTAACATTGCAACAAAAAGAATAAAATATCTAGGAATAAACCTACCTATGGAGACAAAAGACCTGTATGCAGAAAACTATAAGACACTGATGAAAGAAATTAAAGATGATAAAAACAGATGGAGAGATATACCATGTTCTTGGATAGGAAGAATCAACATTGTGAAAATGACTATACTACCCAAAGCAATCTACAGATTCTGTGCAATCCCTATCAAGCTACCAATGACATTTTTCACAGAACTAGAAAAAAAAATTCACAATTTTTAGGGAAACACAAAAGACCCTGAATACCCAAAGCTATCTTGAGAAAGAAAAACGGAGTCAGAGGAATCAGGCTCCTGCACTTCAGACAATACTACAAAGCTACAGTAATCAAGACAGTATGGTACTGGCACAAAAACAGAAATATAGATCAATGGAACAGGATAGAAAGCCCAAAGATAAACCCCGTGCACATATGGTCACCTTATCTTTGATAAAGGAGGCAAGAATATACAAGGGAGAAAAAACAGCCTCTTCAGTAAGTGGTGCTGGGAAAAGTGGACAGCTACATGTAAAAGAAGGAAATTAAAACACTCCCTAACACCATGCACAAAAATAAACTCAAAATCGATTAAAGACCTAAATGTAAGGCCAGACACTATCAAACACTTAGAGGAAAACATAGGCAGAACACTCTATGACATAAATCACAGCAAGATCCTTTTTGACCCTCCTCCTAGAGAAGTGGAAATAAAAACAAAAATAAACAAATGGGACCTAATTCAACTTAAAAGCTTTTGCACAGCAAAGGAAACCATAAACAAGATGAAAAGATAACCCTCAGAAGGGGAGAAAATATTTGCAAATGAAGCAACTGACAGAGGATTAATCTCCAAAATTTACAAGCAGCACATGCAGCTCAATATCAAAAAAACAAACAATCTAATCCAAAAATAGGCAGAAGACCCAAACAGACATTTCTCCAAAGAAGATATATAAATTGCCAACAAACACATGAAAGGATGCTTAACATCACTAGTCATTAGAGAAATGCAAATCAAAACTACAATGAGGTATCACCTCACACTGGCCAGAATGGCAATCATTCAAAAGTCTACAAACTATAAATGCTGGAGAGGGTGTACAGAAAAGGGAACCCTCTTGCACTATTGGTGGGAATGTAAATTGATATAGCCAGTATGGATGTTCCTTAAGAAACTAAAAATAGAACTACCATACGACCCAGCAATCCCACTACTGGGCATGTACCCTGAGAAAACCATAATTCAAAAAGAGTCATGTACCACAATGTTCATTGCAGTTCTATTTACAATAGCCAGGAGATGGAATCAACCTAAATGTCCATCGATGGATGAATGGATAAAGAAGATGTGGCACATATATTCAATGGAATATTACTCAGCCATAAAAGAAACTGAGTTATTTGTAGTGAGGTGGATGGACCTAGAGACTGTCATACAGAGTGAAGTAAGTCAGAAAGAGAAAAACAAATACCGTATGCTAACACATATATATGGAATCTTAAAAAAAAAATAAAAGGTTCTGAAGAACCTAGGGGCAGGACAGGAATAAAGCCGCAGATCTATCTCTGCTTTCACACCATAAGCCAATAAAAGTTCTGCATCTAACTGGTCTTACTGATCCCAGTCATGCCCTTTTCCAGCCATTCACCTCACAACAGCCAAACTCAATGTTTTCAAAGGCAAAAATGCAAGTTGATTATGTCACTGTGTATATAAAATTGGGTAAATAAAATAATATATTGTTTTTAATTCTTATCACTTTTTTACTATTAAAGATAATGATAATCAATATGTATGTATTAAAGGCTTTTGTAAAGTTTCTGCTTCATATCCTTTGCATATTTATCTATTTTGTTTTCAATGTATTTTAAATGATTTACCTAAACTATTTGGAAAATTATAATTTTACTCTATATAGTATTTATTTATGACAAGAATTTTCCAATTTCATCTTTATCGTAACTATCTATGACTTCTGACTTGCACAAATTCTTAACACGTATTGGAAAACGTATTTCCTTTGTACTTGCTTCTTTTAGTGTTATACTTTAAAAAACTTTAAATGTTCATCAACACTTATTATGTTTTTTTATTTTTTCAAATTGCAGTTTGCTTTTGCAGGTTATACTTACAAGTGTTGTCTATTCAAAGAATTTTTATTTATTGCTGATTTTACTCAGTGTTCTTCCTTAGATTGTTTTATGATTGATATGAATGAAAACCCATGAGATCATCATGTTGTTTATCTTACTAGTTATAATTCTGTCCAGGTTACAATATACACTGGAAATATTTTTTTATTCATTAAATAGACAATCATAAATTATAACATCATGAAATACTTAGTTACTAGTTTATGTAAACTTGAATAGCAGGCACAGTGGATATAGCTTTTCTGCCATTCTGTTTGATTGACTTTATGTTTGCTGATCATAACAAAGGTAATGAAGGTAGAAGGATGATAGAATTGCTTTAAGAAAAAACAGGGGCTATTCTGGAGATAAAGAAGAGTAATAAGAAAAGAAAGCCTTTAAGGTTGAGTAAAATGTTAAGGTATGAAATGTATATTTGCTTAGTGATATTACAGTTGATTGCTATTCATTTACAGCTTTAATAAAATATCCCAAAAATTTTTGTAGGAAAATACTGTTATTCGTATTTAGAATTTTACCCACATAGAAATAATTGTTTTTATTATGCAGTATTTCTTAAAGTGAGGCATGTTAGAAATATAACTGTGTCATTATTATAGCTTCAGTTTTTAAATAGACACAACCACCTGCCAATGTGTATTCAGACTTGGCTATTTAATACAAGTTTATTATATTATCTCACAATACAGGATGTGGTCTTGAAACCGCTAGGTGGCATTTCAGGGGGCTCCAAGGATTTCTGGTTCTTTATGTCTCAGCACAGAAAGAATTCAACAAGAGGTAAAATGATAGATAAGAAGTGATTTATTAGAATAGGATGCTTGTGAGGCTTCCAAGTGGGCACATGAGAAGGTGTCATGCTGTGAGAACTTAATGGGCTACAGTTTTATAATCAAAGGAAAAGTGGGGAGGGGAAAAGACCACCTTCTTCCTCATTCTTGAGTAGATATCATGCTTCCATCATCAGTTCCTCCTCCACGTCAGGTGGGGGAGTTTTCTTGTCCTGACATGATCAAGCCGGGACTGTCATGGCGCAATGGAAATGAGCAAAAAGGCAGTAACATATGTTAAAAATGGCAAATCATTTCAGGTTTCAGTATAATGTCCCCCTTTTCTCATATTTTTGTCTTTAATGTGCCCAGAGAAGTATGTCCTAAGAATCATTAACTGACTGAGCTCACTGGGCAGTATGTGGGTCTCATGCCACCATTGTTTTATTGTTGGGGCATGTCTCATGCTTCTGTTGCATGGTTTTGTTGCTAGGCAAGCCTGCATGGTTTTGTGGTTAAGCAAATCTGCTTTCTTGAGTGATCATTAACTTACAGGAGTCTCCCATACTTTTTTCTTTTCTTATAATCCTCTAGTAGTATTAACTATTTAATTACCTACTTTGTCCCTTTACTCTGTCCCTATCAGTCTCTGTGGTCTTTTCTGAGCTATGGACTCCTTGACACACATACCATTGAGGCATGGGGTGGAAGCCTTTTTTACAGTCATCAGAAATTCATTGGCCATGCACTGTATATCTTCCTAGCCAAGGATGCTCCTAAGAGCCAAGGGAAATTCTTCAGAGAGCTAGGATACCTAAGAAACTTTATCAGCCAAAACTCACTAAGCAGCTGTGGAATGGTTGTGACGGCCCAATAAAGGGGAACAGAGTGGGGCACGAAATCACATACTGTACAGCAGTAAGCAAATAAAATCAAGTCTTGTGACCAAAGTAGAGTAGAGTCTCAAGTAGAGTCAGTAGGGTAGCTTCAGTTACATTTATATAGTAAAAACCAAACCAAACAAACAATACAAAAATATTTTTTTCCATCTTACCTCTTCTATTGGCTTTTTATCTACAATGCTGTGTGTGTGTGTGTGTGTGTGTGTGTGTGTGTGTGAGCTTCTGAGTTTACACTATGCATTCTAAACCTTCTAAAATCCATCATGAATTAATATTATGCCAGTTCACATTAAAACAGAAAAATTGACAACAGTGAAATGTACTTATACATCCTCTAACAGTTTGTGTTATTGCTGTCACATATTTCAAATCCATATACCCTAAAAATTCCATGTACATTGCTACATTTTTAGTTACAGTTAATTAAAGAATATAAGAAGATAAAGAAAAGTGACCTTTTGTTTTTACCCACATATTTAGCACTCCTATTGCTCTCTATTTCTGTACATCTAAGATTACATCTGGGGCCTTTGACTTGAAGAGCTTCCTTTATCAGTTCTTGTACTATATGTTTGCCGGTGATAAGTTAAAAATTTCACTTATTTGAAAATGTCTTTATTTCACAAACACAGCACTATAGATAAAAAGCCAATACAGGAGATAGGATGAATTAATATAAATACACAGAATTAAATCAAAAAATGTCAAGAAAGGAAAAAATAATCAAAATACAAACTGAATATATAGAAAATAAGTAGCAGATGGAAGATATACACACAATTTTATCAAAAAATTTTAAAATATAAGTTAAAAGAGATTGTAGGAATTGTTTAAAAAATAAGGGTCAAGTAGTATGTGTACAAAAATTGAACTTTAAATACAAAGAACCAGACAGTTTGACTACTCCTGCTTCTTTTATCCAAGAGAAATAAATATATATGACCATAAAAAGACTCATACTGGAATGTTCAAAGCAGTTTTATTTATAATAGCCCCAAATTGAAAACAACCTAAATGCCCATCGATAGGTAAATGAATAAATAGTTGGAATATATTTATTCTATGCAATAATACTCAATAATAAAAATGAATTAAGTATACAACACTGTGATAGATCTCAAAAATATTATGGTGAGCAAATGAAGCCACATATAAAATAGTACATATTTGTATGCAGTTCTAGAACAGGCAAAATTAATCTACAGTGATAGAAATCTGAACAGTGATTGTCTATTTTACAGTGAGAATTAACTGAAAATGGCTATGAGGAAAATTTCTAGGGTGATGGAAATATTTTGGTGCTGTTTTTAGTGATTATTACCCAGGTATATTATACATTTGTTAAGCTCATAAAACTGCATTGTTAAAATCCATGCATTTTATTATATGTCAATATGTTGTAATAAAAATGGAAAGAAAATATCTATAGAAGGTAATGCAGAGCATTTCTGAAAAGGGATAATAAATAAAAATAAAATTAAAGAAGTATCAGTTATAATTAAAAATCCTAAAGGGCATGTGTTTTTGTTTTTTTGTTTGTTTTGTTTTTTTGCGGTATGCGGGCCTCTCACTGTTGTGACCTCTCCCTTTGTGGAGCACAGGCTCCGGACGTGCAGGTTCAGCAGCCATGGCTCGCAGGCCCAGCCGCTCCGTGGCATGTGGGATCTTCCCGGACCGGGGCACGAACCCGTATCCCCTGCATCGGCAGGCGGACTCTCAACCACTGTGCCACCAGGGAAGCCCCTAAAGGGCATGTTTGATACATATATGGTAAACCCTATTACTGGACATAATCAGAAAAAAAAAATCTCATAAAAAAGAATGATCAGTTGTTCATATCACAAATGGAACTCTCTTTTTCAAGGTTATGGAAAGAATTAAATATTTAGTTTTAACATTGTTAGAGTATAATTTAGTATAATTTTAGGTTCAACCAAATCTGGGCTATTTCATGTTATTAATAGGAAGGGCTTTAGAGCCAAAGAGACTTCACTTTAAATACTTGTAATATCACTAAATAACAAATGATTTTTAAAGTAATATTATTCACCAGACATGGCAATGTTGTCAGAGGGAGAAATAAAGTTATTATATAAGTCTCCAGCACATAGTGTTACCAAGTCTAAGTTCGTACTGCTCACCACACAACAGGTCAATAAATGGAGAGACGAGTTGGTGGGGCAAGGAATAGCAACTTTATTTGGAAAGCCAACAGACTGAAAAGATGGTAGACTAATGTCCCAAAGAATCATCTTACCAAAGTTAGAATTCATGCTTCTTTTGTACTGAAAGGGGGTGTGTGGTTGGTTGTTGCAGGAATTCTTTGTTCTTACAGCTGTCCATGTAGGTCTGGTCATAATGTTCCTATAAACCTCCAGCAGAACATTTATTATTTTCTGTTCTGCAACTTTTAATTTCTATATGAATGGAAAAGTATTATACCTTTAAAGATCAGAGCCTTGAGAATGGGCTATCATGTATATTTCAGGCTACAGGCAACATTTCATTTGCAAAGGTGCAGAGCCTGCATGACTAAGCACAGGCAACAGAGCACAAGGGTTAAAGCTAAAGGAATAGATCCAATATGGAGTCAGGTTTGTTCCTCCCTGTTACAGTTATGAGATCAAATTGTTTTCCCTAATCTTGATTTAGTAATAAATAGGAGATTACATCAGTATAAGTCCATCATTGAAAGCATAAGCTTTCTTTCCACTCCATAGAAAAATAAATATTTGTTCATGATAATATTTCTGGGTTATAAAATGCTAGGTGATAAAATATTTTATTTTTAAATATATATTTAGCAAAAGGATCTTGGACGTAACCTAATGTGAATTAAGTTGAATTTTGTGTGGTTTTTCATCTGCTCTCAGAAAAGTTAATACTATGCAGTATTGATTGCCTTCACTAGAGAGTATGTTTCTATTAAATTAATAACACTAAAATGAAATAATTCTTTCAACAATGCAAATGCCTAGAACTGCTTTCTGATAGTGATTATTGAAAACCTGTGGCATACAAAATGTAGTTAGATATATAGGATTTAGAGACCATGACATTAGCCATTTTTAATAATTTGTTTCTTTGAATTCTTTAACAGGCAGAATGCCATTCTTCCTGTTCACTTGGGCATAAAAATATTTCCAATATGTTACTGAAGTCATTTTTTGGGTTTGGGCAAGTCACTTAATAAGTTCAGCCTCCTGAATAGTTAAATCAAAATTGCCTGAAATCAGACCAACTGGATTAAAATTCTGGTTAATATTTGACTTTTTACTTAGCCAGTTTGTATCTGATTTTCCTCATCTTCAACATGGGTATAATTATAAAATCTACCTCATAGTTGTGTGAAGTTTAAAGACGACACTAAAATTACTATGCTTAGAACAATGTCTGCCATAGACTAATTAACCCATCATCAGTAGATTCCTTCACCTACCAGGCAAAATCTCTAAAGTAGAAGATCTCTAATGTTCTCCCAATTCAAACTTTCTCAGTTTATAATTCTGCTATTTTTTTCTACCAACTATAGTTTGTGTCTACTATATTTTAAGGTAGTTTTCCCGTGAGCCAATATATTGTTTAAATATTATATTTGTTTGCTATTTATTGCATATTTCAGTGTGAAACTTGGTTTACTAATGCAGATAACATTTATTTTAGTTCTTTCTTTGCATAATATACACATCCACAATTTTTAAGATAATGGTACTGATTCATTTGTTTCTTGAATATTGTGAGTTGACAGATTCTATTTTCATTTCAAACTTTGAATCAGGATTTTCTAGTGTGTTTTTTCATAGAGAAATTTTTTCTCCTAGACCATTTAAAGGGAAAAAAAAGGAGGAAAAAAAGCTAGAGACATGTGGTTTTTTTTTTTTCTAAGCTGTGTATTGTTTTCTCTCTCTTAACCACCTTTATTCATGCTAAGGGAGGGAAGGGGGGTAAAAAGCTGAGGAGCGTAAGACCTCTCTGATGGTGTGGTCAGCATTGTGTAATCATGGAGGTCCCTGATCATCATGCCTGAACAAAAGTAGCCAGGATATTCAATCATACTTGGCCGCTTGCAAGCAGCTGAGCAAATGGTAGACTTATCCTTACATGATTGTTTTACCTAATCTACTCAGTTAACTATAAATATAATGTGATAAATTACCTGTCTATTTGCTCTCAGCTGTTAGAACCTCAGCCTCTCCCAGGTATCTTACTTGTTTTCTTTGTCCTCTGTGTCCCCTTCATGAGTAAAATGCTCTTATTAAATTGTTCCTATTAAATATGACTAATAGTTTTTTTCATGAAATTACCTCATTCCCTATCTAATGAATATCATTTTTATCCAATGTACATCACTGTCATTACCTTAAGCAGTTTAAAAAGAACTTAGAGCATGCATGGTTAAATTTGACTGGTGAGAATAATTTTTATTACATAATTGTATACATAGTAATTTTTATGTATAAGCAATACTTCCTTTACTGAAGAACTAGAGATGGAATCATTATCAACTGAGGAGACTAGAAAGGTGGAAGGTTGTTTTTTTTTTTTAACAAGGTGAATACTGTTAGCCAAAGGTCTTTATTTTATCGTATATTGGTATATTAGAAATCTTTGTGTCTACCCTTTCATGGTGCACAGAGGACCAAGAAATAATATCCTTACATAATCAATTCAAACCTTAGAGGTCTTTGTGTGTTTTTTTTTCTTTTACACATGCCCTCATTAATATCCACTTAAATTCTGGCAGTAATTAATCAATCTTGAATTGCAGAAAAAAGCAGCTATAAAAAGTCATTATACTTCATAGTGTGCATTTGATAACTTTTCACCATTATACAGCATTGAAACCAAGGTTTCTAGTTAGAATTTAACAAACAAAATTTATTTAATTTTTCACATTCAACTTCTTTATTTTGGAAAGCAACCTTTACCGAGAGGCTGAAATAATTTTTACCTGAATTTATTACATGGTTGAACTTATGAAATTTGTTGGCCCCCCAAAAAACATTCTCTTAGCTTTAATTATTTATTTTTTGTTGTTTTATGATGTTGATTTTGATAGTTTTTATTGTCATTGCTATTGTCGTGTGTGTGTGTGTATATTTCTGTTTTTATTTTAGCTTTGTCTTCAGGGTATTAACAATCAAACTCAAGGTCTTATAGATTCTAGATTTCTCATTGGCTGGTGCAGGAGTAAAGTCAAATTTGTTCCATAATTTTAAATGTTACAGCATTTCTTTATCTGTTTCACACAATACTTTAAATGATAACCAATGTTCTCTTTATCCTTTTCTGTAGGAGATAAAGTAAATCTTTTTCATTCTTGGTATGTGTCCTCTATCATACTGGATTTGGAGGAGAAACCCAGACTCTATAATATCTCATTGCATGTCCAAAGTTATTGAGGCAACACAGGAAAATAAATGGGGACCTTAAAGGATAAACATATGCTCTTCATAGATTACATTGGCAGATGGCTCTTCTATAGACACCTTTCTGTATGTCAGAGTCTTTGAAGAGGCTGCAATTAAAGTCTTCCCAGATTCCTTAGTTTCAGGCCACCTTCTTTCATCTTTAAAGTTCACAAGGTGGCATCTCTTTCTCTGACCATTATTCCGTGGTCACATCTCTCTCTGCCTGACTACCTCCAGGAAATTTTCTCTGCTTTCAAGGATTAAAATTATTAGATTGATCCCACTTGGATAATCCACAACAATATTTCCATCTCAAGATCCTTAACGTTAATCACATATACAAAGTGACTCTTTTCATCTAAGGTAATACATTTGCATGTTCTGGGGATTAGGGTGTGGCAATCATTGGGGATTATTATTCTGCCTACCAGAATTTTAAGGACTTTCACTAATAAAAATAATAAAGAGGCTGCTCGTGACCTTCAGTGTGCCGGATTTAGCGCAATGGCGCCCTCCAGGAAGTTCTTCGTTGGGGGGAACTGGAAGATGAACGGGCGGAAGAACAATCTGGGGGAGCTCATCAACACTCTGAACGCGGCCAAGGTGCCGGCCGACACCGAGGTGGTTTGCGCACCCCCCACCGCCTACATTGACTTCGCCCGGCAGAAGCTAGATCACAAGATTGCAGTGGCTGCGCAGAACTGCTACAAAGTGGCTAACGGGGCCTTTACGGGGGAGATCAGCCCTGGCATGATCAAAGACTGTGGAGCCACGTGGGTGGTCCTGGGGCACTCGGAGAGAAGGCACGTCTTTGGGGAGTCAGATGAGCTGATTGGGCAGAAGGTGGCTCACGCCCTGGCAGAGGGATTTGGAGTAATCGCCTGCATTGGGGAGAAGCTAGATGAGAGGGAAGCTGGCATCACTGAGAAGGTCGTTTTCGAGCAAACCAAGGTCATCGCAGATAATGTGAAGGACTGGGGCAAGGTTGTCCTGGCCTATGAGCCTGTGTGGGCCATTGGTACTGGCAAGACTGCGACACCTCAACAGGCCCAGGAAGTACACGAAAAGCTCCGGGGATGGCTTAAGTCCAACATCTCTGATGCAGTGGCTCAGAGCACCCGCATAATTTATGGGGGTTCTGTGACTGGGGCAACCTGCAAGGAGCTGGCAAGCCAGCCTGACGTGGATGGCTTCCTTGTGGGGGGCGCTTCCCTCAAGCCTGAATTCGTGGATATCATCAATGCCAAATAATAAGCCCTGCCCGTCTCTGCTACCCTTCCTGCTGAGACAGGGACTAGGTAGCTCAGAAGCCCAGTAACTGTACTGCCCCCCCCCCCCAACCTTCACACATGCTTCTGATGGTGTCACCTGCTGCCTCTTGTGGCCTAATCCAAAATGTACCTCTTCCTTTGCCGTTTACACCCTACCCTGTAATGGTTGGGACCAGGCCACTCCCGCTTCCACTTACTGTATCAGTTGGAACTCAACCTGTCACCAAGGTGGCTTTAGCTTGGCTGAGAGGTGGGAGGGGTGTTTGCTTATGGGTCCCCTCAGTCCCCAGTGAAGGCAGGAGCAAGAACCCGTCCTGTCCCATCTCACACCGTGAGGTCAGGAGCTGAGAGAAAGTCCTGTCCTCTGCTGAGGCCGGGCTGCTGCCCCCTCCCACGGTGCCGATGCCTGTGTGTGTTGTGTCTGTGAGCAGTCCCGCGTGTGCGGGAAATAAACACCTGGCACTAAAAAAAAAAAAAAACAAAAACAAAAAACAAAAAATAATAATAATAAAGACTGTGCACAAAGTAAAGGAATACCAGTAGCATTTGCTATGCACTGAATTGTGTCCCCCCAAATTCACATGTTAAAGCCCTAATCCCCAATGTAACTGTATTTTGAGACAGGGCCTATAAGGAAGTAACTAAGGTTAAATGAGGCCATAAGAGTGAGGTCCTAATCCAATAGGGCTGATGCCCTTATAAGAAAAGGAAGAGACACCAAAGCTTTTTCTTTCTACCATGTAAGGCCACAGAAGGACGGCAGCCATCTACAAGCCAGGAAGAGAGCTCTTACCAGAAACCAAATCATCTAGCACCTTGATCTTGAACTTCCCAGGCTCCAGAACTGTGAGAAAGAAATTTCTTGTTGTTAAAGCCACCCACTCAGTGGCATTTTATCATAGTAGGCTAAACAGACTAATATAGCATTATATTCATTTCAAATTAGTAGCAATATCTATAAAGTAGATATTATTTCATTTCATGCCAGATAATTCTTAGTCTCACTCTTCCATAAATACAGGAAGATGCTTATACATGTGTTGTCTTTGATTTCAAAACTTAAGAATATCGAGAAATAGTATTTCCTATATATCTTTCCAAGCAAATATTTACATTTAATGATTTAAGATGACTCAAAGCTCTCAGTATAAAGAAAAAGGTATGTTATTAAGACTACGCATATTAGAATTTTATATAACAGACACTTTCATTTAGGAGGCACTGGAGATCTTAATAAACACATTGAAAAGTACATGGATAAAAATATAGCACCAAAGATTTATTCTTAACATTATTATATCCTGAGACGAACATAGAAAATTGAAATTACCTGTAACTTTTACAAAAGTTGAGACAGAGTTATACCAAATATTTCCTTATTAATAGCCATATCTATGCTCTTCAGAACCTATTTAGACAATAGAGTGAAGATTCCTTGTGATTTAATATAATATTGAAGGATATGATCCTACTATGTATAGGCTCTTGTGCCAAGGATATTGCTTTCTATGTGTAGAATATTGTGCCAAGCACATGGTTTGATTTTCTGGATTTTTTTCTTCACTTATATCTTATGAATAAGAGACCTTTTATTCAGGATGACAAAAACAAAGACTAGAGAGTTCATTAACTTACCTCATGTCACTCAGGTGTACGTGCTGGAACCAGAAATCAAATTTAAACAGTTGACTCAAGAACCAACGTGGTTAAGCATATGTTATTCAGTCCCATTAATATATCATTGCATAAATATGCCATATTGATTTAATTAATTTCATATATATGGGCAGAGGGTATTTTGCCAAATTTTGACATTATAAGCAACACAATGTTTGATTTTTAACATTTATACTGGTCCTATTCTATATCTAAATGCATGCTACCTGACACTTCTAGGAATGAATTAAATATGAACTGACATCACTCCATATATTCTCTTCCCAAAGAAGCCTGTCTGCTCATCATTCTTCCCCTTGACATCTCAGAAAGGGTGATCAAATTTTCATCACCTACTGTGCAATTCCTAAGTCTGCACAATATACAAATAAAAGAATAAAAGGAAAATATATTTGAGCACAGACAAAGAAATAGCACAGGGTAACATCTAAGCTCAATAAAGGCAGGCACCATATACTTTTTAATTTGCCAAAAAATATCTAACAGTAGTACTCTAACTAAATAGAGTCATTGTTGAGTGACTGAATAAAAGTAGATCCTTTCTACAAAAATGCCCAATAGAGCCAATTTAAATTCCTGAAATAAATAACAATAGCAACTATTATGCAAAACCAAAGATGCACAAAGATGAGGCTAAACATTTTATATGAATTTAGTAATTTAATCTTTATCCTTACATAGTGGGTATTATAATTTACTCCATTACATAGATGAGAAAAATAAAGCTCAAAAAGTTTTGCTACTTTATTCAATGTCAAATACAGTGAGCAATTTGAAGGCCAAAGACTTGAATACAATATTAACAGATGCCTAAATCCTTGTGTTTACATACATTATACTATCCTGCCCCAATAATAAGTAACTTAACGTAACAGATAATTTAACAGCCTGTGAACACAGAACAAGTTTGTCCTGGTGAAGCATCTTCAAATTTTCATATAGTAGGATTTATTTTTCTCCTGTGTATGTTGAATATAACATGAATAGCATTTACCCAGTTAGAAAATTTTGGTTAGGTCTGTCTTCCTCTTCTGCTTGCCCTGGAACATCAAAAGTGGTGTTAGAAATGAGCTTGTGCTCTTTCATCTTGGCTATTGATAGATTGTATTCATCCTTATAATTCAACGTCTCCCAGAGCCTGGAGAATATGGAGCACCAGATTTTAAAAAAAGTTTGGATATGATGATGGAGAGCAGAGAATTTTCAGATCATGGATTCCTAAGAGAAGAAGATTTTATAAGGCCTGCCATGTACCTCAGACGTTTCCAGACTTCTCAAGGCTCTGGCTTTACTAAATGTTCACATAAATATTCAAAGACAACACACACATCACAACCCCAAACAAGGGGTTTCGGAAAACTAAATTTGAGAAATGTTTATTTAAAAGAAGTTCATTTCTTCTTTACCTTAGGACTTATGAAAGCCTATAACATGGCGATGTTTAATGTGCAATGTCAAAGAACATAGCCTGATGCCTTTACCAAACGTACTTAATACCTAACCCCTTAATACCTGATCACTATTCTACCTGACACACTTTGGAAAACACTGGTTGAGTGATTTCAGAACTCCTTAAAGCACTTTCACAACCACACTGAAGATTATAAAATGTGTCATTAACAAACCTAAAAGTAGAGTCAAATATAGGCTAGCTTCACATAATTTCAAAGGCAATGTAAGATACCAGTGCCATGTAAAAAAAAAGTATTCCTTTTTAAAAATGCTGTGTCTCCAGTGATCTTGATGACATAAAGGATGACATTGTGTGGACAGGTAAGGATATTGATGTCTACGAACAGAAGAGTATTTCGGAATAAGGCTCTAAATGCTAACAAATTTTAGGAATAACTGAACTAATTTATTTTGCTTCTATTTTGTAGTTTTTCTGGTATATCTAAGAGTGATATAGATAAGATTCTGGGCTAAAATAAATACTTTCAACATGTGTACAATAAAATATAATTAATTAAAAAATGTCGGGCTTCCCTGGTGGCACAGTGGTTGAGAGTCCGCCTGCCGATGCAGGGGACACGGGTTCATGCCCCGGTCCGGGAAGATCCCACATGCCGCGGAGCGGCTGGGCCCGTGAGCCATGGCCGCTGAGCCTGCGCGTCTGGAGCCTGTGTTCCGCAACGGGAGAAGCCACAGCAGTGAGAGGCCCGTGTACTGGAAAAAAAAAAAAAAAAATGTTGTGACATAATTTAAAACCAGTGTTTTCTATTTCTTAATTGAAAAAAAAAAAGTAATGGAATGCTTTAAAGCTCAACATTGTCTTAGATAGAAAAACTACAGTAGTTTCAGTTTACATATGAGGAAGATGAGGCTAAGCTACTTGACCCGGAAGCTTGGATCTGAAAAGACATAGACTGGTTAAATAATTTCAAAAAAGCATAAATATCTATTTTTTGCTTCATAAATTGTTATATTGAAACTACCTTGGAAGGAGGATTTATATGTATATCAAGTCATTTGAGAAGCCTCAGGTATGTCCCTGGGGAAGAAATCCTGTGACTCAGTTACTCTGCAGCAGGGTGATAAAAGCAGACAAAGGAACATGCTGGGTTAGCAGTGGTTACCTTCTTCTTTGGCGCTGGGCATTCAACTCAGTTGAAGAAAACATGTGGAACCTATGAAAGCCTTGAGAGAGCAGAAAAAGCAAATCTTCTCTTCCTCCTGTGAATTCCTTGAATCTATCTTCTTACAAGAAATGAATGATCAATGAACTTTATTGACTCTTTCAAATACGTATATTTTTATATTTAAAAGTGTTTACAACAAATTAAACTATTATTTTATAAACAACTCGCTCTCTTTCATTCGTTTGTCCTTTTATGTATCTTGGACCCTGGGCCAGGAATCTCTTTTCCTACTTCCATTCCCATATCCAAGACTCAGCTCCATTAAATATGTATTCTTCTACAAAGCGTTTCTTTTATTTTTAACATCTTTATTGGAGTATAATTGCTTTACACTGGTGTGTTAGTTTCTGCTGTCTAACAAAGTGAATCAGCTATACATATACATATACCCCATATCTCCTTCCTCTTGCGTCTCCCTCCCACCCTCCCTATCCCACCCCTCTAGGTGGTCACAAAGCACTGAGCTGATCTCCCTGCGCTATGTGGCTGCTTCCCACTAGCTCTCTTTCTTACATTTTGTAGTGTATATATGTCAATGCTACTCTCTCACTTTCTCCCAGCTTACCCTTCCCCCTCCCCATGTCCTCAAGTCCATTCTTAACATCTGCGTTTTTATTCTTGTCCTGTCCCTAGGTTCTTCAGAACCTTTTTTTTTTAGATTCCATATATATGTGTTAGCATATGGTGTATGTTTTTCTCTTTCTGACTTCACGCTGTATGACAGACTCTAGGTCCATCCACATCACTACAAATAACTCAATTTCATTTCTTTTTATAGCTGAGTAATATTCCATTGTATATATGTGCCACATCTTTATCCATTCATCTGTTGATGGACACTTAGGTTGCTTTCATGTCCTGGCTATTGTAAATAGAGCTGCAATGAACATTGTGGTACATGTCTCTTTTTGAATTATGTTTTTCTCAGGGTACAAAGCGTTTCTTGTCTCACATTTGTTTCTCCCTCCACCCAAGATACTATTTGCCTCCCTGTTGTCCTTATATTCATGTATGTCTGCCTCTTTCACTAACTTGTGGGCTCTTTTATAAATTCCTGAGCTTAGCGTTGTATCCAACACACAGTAGCTCTAAAGCAAATCATTATTACATATAATATAAAAGATTATTTAGTCTGGAACTTTACTCTGAATTTTTCAGCTTTGATCAGGAATCCTGAAGCAAAACATTGTATGAAAGTTTAAATGTATTAAGAAAAAGAAATGGAGGTTTCATATTTTATGTGGCTCCCATACATTTACTGAGTTCAAGATGGCAACGTAAGAAGATCCTGAGCTTACCTCCTCCCACAGAACAACAAATAGACAGGTACATACAGATTAATTCCCTCTGAAGGGAAACTAAGAACTAGCTGAATACCTGCTCCACAACACAGTATAAAAAGGATCACACAGAGATGGGTAGAATCCAAAACACAGTCTTGATTATATGTTTGTTCAGCTCTTAACGTTCAGCTTTTAACAGTTTCCTCAGAATGTAAACACTATGACTTCACTCTCAACCGAGAGCTTCAAGTGACTCTTTTAAATATAACAAAATGCCACTTCATAAAACTATTTTGTTTTGACAGCATCATAAGAGTAAATGTTAGTAGAGAGTCATAAATATTCTCAGAATTAGCGTTTGCCTGCAGCTTTCATGGAATTAAATGTCTTGATTCAATGGTTGTAAAGTAATGGCTCAGCTACCTCTAGAATCCAATCCCTCCCTCTTCCCGGAAGCCCTTTCTGTCAGTGAACAGAAGTTTTCAGACTGAATGCATTTATTTTTTAAAGTGTTGTTTATTAAACGGTTTCAACTCTACTCCCAGACTAGCTTTGCTCCTTTGAAGAAATTAACTTTTTCTGTTTTAATCTTAAAATATAAAACTCTGAAATGAGTGTGATATCCCATTGATTTTCTGATATCTAGTACAGAGCAGGGTAGTATTTAATCCTATGTACTTCTCATACATCCTAAAATGGCATTCGTTCCTTCCTTCCTTTGTTCCTTTCGTAGTACACAATCAATGATATGGAAGTCTTACGCTATAACATCACATTGCCAGAGCTATGCCATCTAGTAAGTTTGAAGTCCTCATGAATAAAATATTTTTTAGGTCAGCCCTGGACTTTATATTACTATTTCAATTTTCACTGTGTAATTTTTAACTTAAATCCTTACTGCTTCATCCTTCCATTTTTGAAGAGATCCTACGCATTAATTTCATGCCAATAAGACAGCTTACTTTAGTAATTTTACAGGGCAAAATTGGCTTGTCAAAAATTTTTACTAGCTGAGTGATTCAGTAACATCAATTCATGATGAAGAGAAAGGAGAAAATATAAAGAAGACATATAAATATATATATGTATACATATATTTATACCTTAAAAAGTAGGGCTATCATTAATTTCATTTCTACATTCAGCAAAAAGATATTCAGGCTTTTCTACTTATCTTTCAATGAGCAGACCTCAGAAATCAGTGATTGATTGTCAAAGTGTGGTTCCCAAGACAGCTGCACTGCATTCATGTCAACTGGGAACACTGAAAAAGCATAGTCCAGGGCCTCATCCCAGACATACAGAATCAGAAATCAGGGATTTGGTCCAAGCAACCTGTGTTCTTAAGAAGCCCACTCGATGACTCTAATCTACACTATATTTTGAGAACCACTAACTTGATGTGATTCTTCACTTTGAAGAGCCTTGTCATCCCCACCTGATGAGCCCCTCACTGTCTTGTGTACTCTCTTCCTTGAGTAGGATGTCACTGCTCCAAATGCACAATGCCGAAAAAAGATTTTTTCCACCCAATAAATACAATGTTATTATCTATGTTTTCTTCTTTAGAGATATTAACTTTTAAGTTATGAAGTTAAAAAAGTACTTGTAGGGGCTTCCCTGGTGGCACAGTGGTTGAGAGTCCGCCTGCCGATGCAGGGGACACGGGTTCGTGCCCCGGTCTGGGAAGATCCCACATGCCGCGGAGCAGCTGGGCACGTGAGCCGTGGCTGCTGAGCCTGCACGTCCGGAGCCTGTGCTCTGCAACTAGAGAGGTCACAACAGTGAGAGGCCCACATACCACACAAAAAAATAAATAAATAAATTGTTTTAAAAAAGTAACTTGTAGACTTACAATAATAACTTTATTTCCAGATATCATTTATATTGTGTTTGCTTAGAGCTCTTCAAGCTGTTTATTTAATGAATTAGTTGAGCTATGTAAAACAAAATAATAAAACAGAGGAGAGATTATTAAGCTTTAAGAATATCTTGAAAACTTGATTTATTGGCATTAAAATATTTACCGATTATTGTTTTATTCAGTTATTGCCACAATAATGCACCATAAGAAACTTCTCCCAAACTCAATACTTAAAACAATAATAAATAATTTGTTCTTGTTGGTGCATCTGTGTTCATCTGGGGGCTGACTTATCTCCGCTAGGCTCTTTGGGTCTCGCCTATAAGTTACAAGTTGCATTTCAGTGTGCTTTACGCATTCGTTCGTCCTTTCTGGACCAGAAGGAGCATATTCTCCTCCCAGAGATGGTAGAAGTGCGTGTGAGATTAGTGGGGAGAGAACACTGCATGCCTTGATAAGATTTAGACTTGACACACTGCCACTTCCATCTACATTTCACTTGCAGAAACCAGTCATAGAGCTACACTCAACATCAGTGCAGAAGGAAAATATATTCCATCTCTAGAGGGAGAAACTGCAAAATCATATGGCAAAGCCTGCACATAAAGGGTGGAATCAAGTATTGAGTACAATAATGTAATTTACTTAAGTTCTCACTGCATTCTAGTCACTTTTCCTAGCACTGAGAATGCAGAAGTGAATGCAGAAGTAAATAAAATAATTTCCTGTCTTTTTTGAAGCCTATATTCTATGGAAGATATAGACATTAAATAAATAGATAATACAGCAGTTAGTGACAAAGAAGTACTTGGAGAAGATAAAGCAGATAAGTGTAGAGAGCAGTGTGAAGGAGGGCAATTGTTACTTTATATAGGGTGATAAGGGCAGGTGTCTGAGGAGGTGACATTTTGGTGGAAATCTAAATAATAGGAAGAGGTAAGATATTAGAATTCCTGAGGAAATAGCCTTCCTAATAGGTGAAGTGCAAAGTGCAAGGACCCTGGGATACAACATGGTTGGCATGTTTGAGGAGCAGTAAGGAGGCCAGTGTAGCTTCAGTAAGGAGTGTGGGAGAAAATGAGAACAAAGTAATAGATAGGATCTGATCTCATGGACTTTTTAAGTTATTTAAAATTTGAATTTTAAATTTGAATTCAACAAAATTTGAATTTTAATCTACAGATGATGAATTTTAATCTACAGATGATGACAAGTCTCTGGAGGGTTTACAGTATAGGTGTTATAATATTTAAATTTTAAAAGGATAATTCTGGATGCTTTGTGGAGAATAGACTGGAGAGAGACATGTAAACAAGGAATTTGCAATTTTCACATTTTCAAGGTTTTCAAAAGACACTAAAATTTTCAATGTCTGTTTTGAAGATGATGTCTTTTTTTATAATCACAGAAATTTTGCTTTTTGAATAGTCATTGTTCATTGTGATTCTGGGCATACTTAGTAATAAAGAGATTGGTGAGGCTTACGTAAACTTGGAACAGTTTAATTGCTGCCATGATGACAGTTTTATCATGGAATAATCTTATAGATATATCTTGCTTAGTTTCTTCTATGAAATGAACTGTGTTCCCACAAAATCCATATGTCGATTCCCTAATCCATAATGTGATGGTATTTGGAGATGAGACCATTGGAGATAATTAGGTTTAGATGAAGTCATGAAAATAGGGCCCTCATAATGGTATTAATACACTATAAGAAGAGAAAGGACATCAGACCTCTCTCCCTGATTTATGAGGACACAGTTAGAAGGCTGCCGTCTACTAACCAGGAAGAAGGTCTTCACCAGAAATGAACTTGGCTGACATCTTAAAACTTAATGGAAGACTTATGGAGAATCATATGGGTCAGATCTTCAACTGCACTGGATGAGTGAGGAAATTTTGCAGAAATCAGAATCAAAAGAGATTTATAAGAGGTGATAAATAATAAGGGCAGCCATGAGTCTTGAACAGGCATTATACAAACAGGTCAGAAGAAGAACCACCCAACACAGGATGATCAAATACTGCTCAGAAAACTACATAGCATGAGAGGCACATAACCAGTAGAAACGGAGGGTGAACCAGGGGCTTTTGGCTACAGGAGTGGACTGAAAGTAGACTTTGCAGGAGTCTGAAAATTCCTTTGAACCAGGATACATTATCAGAATGTGGAATCATAAAAGCACTTATAGCTAACATGTTACCATCTTTCCCTGGAAGCAAGAAACTATCTCAGTATGTTTAAGAAATAGTCATTTAGATTTTGCTTGAACACCTTTCAGCATGAAAATTTCACTTCCCTATACAGGAGTCATTTCCACTCTTGGATGAACCTCATGGTCAGGAAGTTCTTATATTTACAACACCTCTGTAAGACTTCCCAGGTCTTCCTTTTTTATACCTTCTGGAAACTCAATTCGAAGTGGATGAGTTCAGATCTTCAAAGGCATTCTCCTCCATTTGGTTATTCAGGGACTTGTGTCTCCACAAAAACTCAGGCCTTGACACTCCCCCAACAGCTAGAATTTAGTCTCATGGACCTACAAAATTGAAAAAAGAGTGTGTGAAATGTATCTATGTCTGCACCTCAATGCAGTGGAGAATGGATTTGTTATGTTAAGGTACATGTATACATCTAAATAAGCAATGTGGAGCCACTGAAGCATATTGTGAAGCTGGGGAGTGACAGAGCACAGTAAAGTTAGAAAGAGCATACATGTTCTGTACAGTGAAGAAAATAAACTTTAATGATTTACTAAGAGGACTTTTATCTGTGTTTGACTCAATGCAGAAAAATTAGTCAACTGTCAATTAGGCTTTTACTTTTGCATCTAGAACTAAGAGTACATGGTGACCATTATATCACCTACATGAAAGGTAGACAAATATTTTACTAAAACCTCTCATTGTTTCTGAAAACTCAAGTTTAAAGCCCTGTGAAGATATAAGGATAACAGAACAGGCTTTGTTTTAGTTTCTTAGTCTCACTTTGAAATAACCCACATAATAATTAGATTTCTCCATCTTTCCAATAAGATTTTATCAGAAGTTTAGTTAGGTCACTATTCATTAAGTAACTATTTGGGCCCCTGTTATGTCCAATGTGGTAGAATATTGATTGGTAGGTTCAGCATTTCTCATAAAAATGGGCTAAATAAAGGTCAGAATATATAGTTAAGTCTCAAAGTATGTGTAAAATTATGTTTTGAAAAATCTGTCAATGAACGTCTCTGTTCTTTCATTCAGCTGAAAAACTAATGATAGCATTGTCATGAGCAAGGCCGACTTATCAGGGACAGATTACTTTGGAGAGTAACTGGTTCAGAACAGAACTACTTCTGGGAAGCACAAGGATCCAGGCTGATTTTGAGCTTAGCGGGTAATGTTGTAAGCAGTGACAGATACTTCAGATCATAAAAATGTCACCAAACAGTAAAGTTCCCGTGTGTGCCTGTGAGTAGGCTGGGCAATGGCCCTACAGTGCCATGTCTTATTTTATCTGGTCTGTGAAATAACATTGGTGAATGCTCTTAGCACTAAGATAGAAGGCTAAAACCAAAATCAGGCATGACATGCGGTTCAAAATGATGTAAAGGCATGAAGACAATGATAACAGTGATTTGAAGAAGTCAAAGTGTATTTGTGCATAGGGTGACAGTTGTTTAATGAGTGAGAAAATGAATGTGAAATGACAAAATCTGAGAGAACTAAACAAATTGTGGCTATATGTGGGGCTAAAGCCAAAAGATATAAACAGGAAAATAACAAATGAGTAGTAAAGGCTGGATGACTTAGGACAGTGTATTTCCTATAGCCAACCATTTTATATACTGATCTTTCTTATGTGTATCCATGTTCCATCTTCATAACCCCATCAAAATCTCCCTAAAAGGGAAGTTCTCTGAGCCCAGCATCTGCATTATCAAGATTTCAGAATAAACATATTGTTTTAATATTAAATTTTTTATTCTTAAACTGTTACAGCTTTTGCATTTTATTTACAGATTCAGCAATACAAAATCCAATAGCAAGCTCTGAAAAAAAATCCAAATGATTAAATACAAAATTGTGTTTCCTTTGTTAGTGTCTTTTTTTATTGACTGCAATAAAGTGCCTTGATTTTATATGGATATTTTCCACAATGGTACTCTTTATTTGAAAAAAGTGAAGACCATGTCTCTTTCTAGGAAATGAATATAGACAATTTCATAAAGGGCTACAAAAGTATGAGCTAAAAATGAATTTCCTATTCTTCAGACCACTGGAAAACTTTATTGATATGAGGGGCCAATGTAACTATAAAATCATTTCTTAAGGTCTCAGAGTACTATTCAGTTAAACAAACGTCCTTCTAAAAAGATGAAGGATCTGCTTTGTAGTCCCTGTCTATCAGACAACAGAGCTTCCCACAGTGTTAAAGATTTTATCACTCAACCTTCTCAGCAGAAGCCAGAAATGAAAAGGAGTTTATATCAAATGGATATGTGAGTGTGGCTTTTTCCATATGAAGCGGACATTGATAAGACTCACAGGCAACCCACAAAGCTTTAAAAGAATGATATGTTTAGAAGTGATTCCAGCTTGGACTGAAAGGAAAAAGAACAAGTGAAAAATTAAAAAGAGGCCTTTAGTCTCTGGCAGGAATAAAACTGAGAAATCTACTCAGCTGGAAGAATGTACTACCTTTCATAAAAAACAGGATGACTCCAATAGTGGAATCAAGAGCCCATAAGCAGCACCAATAGCCATGAAGAATATCGTCCAGTACTTGAGACCTAATCAAAAAACATCCAACAATTGCCAAAACATATCTCAGAATTGCCAGGGGCTGGTAACTCCTTGATATGTACTGTTTTCTCCCCTTTTAAAAGGTAACATGTAGAGTGATTATTTTATGCCTGTTCTATTATTGTATGTTAAGTGTCTGGGAAAGATAATTTTGTTAGGTTCACAGTTTGGACGCCTGTACTCAAGCAGCCGTATTTAATGAGCTATCTCTGAGGAGCCTCATCTGGACCTCAGGTCTCACTTAAAGAGAAGTTTCTGGGCCTTGGAAGGGACTGAGTGTTTATTGTACATGAGAAGAACATGAATCATTGTGGACCAGAAGGCAGACTAATAGCCAGCTCCAGGATGGTTCCAGACGACCCCTGTCTCTGGTATTCACACACTCGTGCCATCCTCTCCCATATTGTGCTACAGTTATTCTGTGTAACCAGTAGCATATGACAGTGGTGATGATATATATCTTCTGATATTAGATTATAAAAGAGACTCCAGCTTCTCTCTTGCTCTCTCTTTCTCTCTCTCCCTCTTTCTTCTCCCTCTTTATCCCTCCCTCTCTCTCAACACTTCCTCTGGGAAAATGAAGCTGCTATGTTTGGAACAGCTCTATGATGATGTTCACATGTTAGGTTACTAAAGCACCTAGCCAATAGCCAGTAAGGGACTGAGACCTGCCAAGAACCACGTACGTGAGCTTGGAAGGAGTCTCTCCAGCGCCAGTCAGGTACTGAGATGATTGTAGCCCTGGTCTACAGACACTGAGCCAAAACTACCCAAATGAGCTGTTTCCAGATTCCGGACCCTCAGAAACTGTGTTAGAGAGAGAGGCTATAAAAATTTTTGTGTAGCAAGGGGAGAACAACATATTGCAGTGGAGCTTTTGTTTTCCAGTAGAAGGAACTGGGTTTTACTGCTGTGAATTTGGGCTTAATAATTCTAAAGAGGGATTAGGAAAGCAGAGACCAGCTCTGGATTAAATAGTGTGAAGCAGCAGGGACTGTTGCTTGGGAGAAAGAAAGAATGACGTGATACTGGGAACATCACTAGTGAGAAAACAGCAGTCACTCAGAAGAATGTTTGTCATTTCAGTTATATCCTCTTAGAAACATTATTTTCTGTTTTCCCTTGCCCTGTCCAATTTGAAACCTTGTTGATATCCTGTTAGAAATTTCCCAGTCTGATTACCAGTAGAGCTGATTTTCATTCTCTTAATTTTAGCATTAGAAAAAAAATTGAAGCACAGAAAGAATAAATAAATTACAAGTAAAAATAAAGAATTTACAGTGGTCATTTTAAATCTATATAGGACCAGGAATCAGTTTTCATAACTCCATAGGACATCAATCTTTCTAATATGAACATAAAAATAATTATGAAAAATCAGTCCATTTTTGTGTTGGTGTTGCTTATGATCAGCAAATAAGTGAATTCCCAGGACAAAGGCTTTGATTTTATTTTGTGGGATTATTTTGTATATTATCATTCTTATCAAATTCTAATTTAACATATTCTTAGTAATTGGGTTTGTGTATATGGGCACAGTAGTAGTTTTCTTCTGTAGCAAAATAACCAGTTTTCAGGGTTTTTTTCCCCCTTAATGATACCCACAGAAATGGTTATATTAAATAATTACCCAGAGTGTGAGAAATGTCTTGTGCTCTGCTGCGTGGCAAAGATCCCCAGCTGAGTATTTCAGTCTTTTACTTCCCACAACATTAAACAAGCTTAGGGAAATGAGCCAAAGTGTGAGGAGAAGCTCCAGCTCGTTGGAGGTGTGCTCAACCTGAAACTCAAAGGACTTCTTGTAAATGCACTTATTTTTCATCGTTAACAGACAGCTTCCTTCACCCTGCCTCCCGTATACAGAGGCAGAGGGTGTGTTCGTACACATCCTCAGACCAAAATAAAGATTAGAATGGTGCATTATCCAGAATCATTCATTTCAGTTTACAGATTAGATAAATACCTTCTGAGGTTAACTAAGCTCAGTCTGGGTCATGATTCTATCATGTGATGTTAATCAGTGTATAGTGTCCAGCCCTGCTTGACTCTATTTTACGATATGTTAATTATATCGTATAATAATCTCAAGCCCTGCAAGTGTACAAATCTCATATCTGGCCCCCTGGCATATATCTGTTTTCCTTAACTTTGTTCCCTTGTTGGTATGTTCATCCCCTCATTTTTCTCATATAAATACACATAATTTTTAATGTTTTATACAGCTTTATTGAGGTAGAAGTGACAAAAATTGTTGAAGGTGTACAGCATGATTTTTTTGATATATGTAAACATTGTGAAATAATTGTCACAATCAAGGTAAGTAAAGTATCTATCACGTCACTGAGTCATCTTAACTAGAATCTTTGGCAGCAGTCTCTTCCTCAGGATGCTCCAGTTTTCTCAGTTCTGTTGCCAGAGTCACTTCCAAACCTCAGGTTGTATTTTGTTCTTATTAAATACGGTAATGAAAAATTTAGATTGTAACATCAAAATATCAGTTCTAACATGTACCTTGAGTTATTATTTTTCTAAGCCTGTTTCCCTGTTGTTTTAATTGTGCTTAGTACAGTAATTGAAATCTTATGAGTTAACAATATTAACTATTATAAGTCTTAGCGTTAATGAACAGGTATCTGAACAATAGACCAAACAGCTGATTGTGGTGTTTTGAAAGCAAGGAATTCTCATTAAAAAAACTCCCTGGTAATTTATCCTTCAGTACCAGGAAAGTTGAATAAATGTATCAACTCCTAAGGCATCTTATAATGATATATTGATGAAAAACTGTCTTGCTTAATTTAAAAACATACACTTTTACCTTCTTGCCCAGAGGCCTTTACTTCATACTACCCTTCCTGTGGAATACCCACATTTTGACCACTGTGAATCCAGTTCATCTTTCTAAATTCAAAATAAATGCCACATCTCTCATGAAGCTGCCAAAAGTCTCTGCTTGGCCGCTCAAGGTAAAACCCAGCATTCATATCTGAGTAGCCCTCCCTGTCACTCTCTCCACAAGCCCATCAGCAAGTCCTGTAGATATTTTACCTCCAAAATATATCTTCAACTATCTGAAGTCCATTTACTCCTTCCATCTCCATTACCACCCAGGTTCAATTCATGATCATCCTTCTCTTCTATACTAAAAGCATTCACTTTTGAGACTGCTATCTGACACATACCCCTAGTCCATTCTCTGTGCAACAACCGACCTGACTTTTAAAAAATCAAACCAAGTCATGTCTTTCTCTACCTCACCTCCATTTCACATATATTAATATCTCAACTTAGGATGACTGGTAAGGTCTTTTAAAAAATGGCTCAGCATGCCATCTCTCTGCCCTCATCTCTATTTTTTTTTTTCTATTGCTACAGTTAAATTATCCTCAGTCCCTTTTTATTCTAAAACAGATTTTTTTTTCTCCCACAAGGATCCTTGAACTTCTCTTCCCTCTGCCTAGACTGCTCTTCCCTCGGGTGTGCACATCATTAAGTCTTTGTGATAATACACCTCCAGGGAGACCTTCCCCAACCACCTTTTTAAATGTAAGCTGCTCACTCCCTGCCTTTTGACATAATCACTTTCTGTCATATCACCTTGTCTCTTTAAGAATTATCATTACTTAAAATTATCTTGTTTTTGTATGTTTATATACCACAGAATGTAGCTGTATGTGAGGATTTTGGTTTAGTGATGTATTTCTAAAATCTAAAAGAGTTTCCTGGCACGTAGGAGACAACAGAAAAATAGTTTTGAATAAATAACTCTCCCCCAAACAGACATTATATTTCTTTGCTATGATTTCTGATAGCATTTTCTTTTCATCTACATGTTTTATGAAGCAGGTCACACTCACTGTAAATGTAATATTTTGTGTATATGGTCTGTCAGGTCAACTAAAATCAAAGTGTCTTGAGGACACATTGAATGTAGCAAAGGTAGATTGAAAAGAAAGCATTAATTAAAATAATCTGGATACACATTATGTCTTCAATATTTAATAATTACAGAGAATTTTCTTTGCAACTTAATTTATGCATCTATAAAATAGCTTTAATAATAGTCTTTAAAATTGTTAAAATTAAATGAATACTATAACAAGTATCTGGCAAATTGACACTCAAATTATATATGCATGCTTTATTAATTAGTTTCTAATAATGTCTAATATCCTTTCTAGGACACATACATTACTCAAAAATTCATTTATTAAACATAAAACAAAAATTTTATTGTGCAGCTATTGTGTGCCTGGAGTTGTACTAAGTGTTTTTCTTGAATTACCTTCCATTTTTCTAACAGCTCTGAAAGGGAAATAATATCCCCCTTTTATACATGAGAAAACTGACAATTTAAGGTATTAAACAACTTCCCCAGGTGACTTTGTTACTCTTTAGAAGTTCAAAGATATGAACCCATATTTGTCTGTGCTTTTACACTTGACAGTTCTGACTTCTATTTATTTGTTTATCTGTTCATTTGTTCATTTATATAGAAGAATTGAAAACATTTTTAGATTGTGACCTGTATTAGGAAAACTATAAATTCTAAATTGGAAAAATATAATTTTATTTATTTGTATTTTTAGGCTAGGTATGAGAAGAATTGGAATAAATATAAAATATAGATTTAAAAAATAACAAAGAGATTTTTTCTTACCTTTGATCATATTATCTTTATTTCATAAGTATTCCACTATTACAAACTGTAGAAAATGGTAACAAAGTTAATTCATCAGTTTTTAGCATTTTGTCTCATAAATTCAACTAGTGTCTGGGGATAACATGATATGATTTTAATAATAATTATTAAGAATGTTTTGTATTTTGTGTTTTTTAAAGGAAAGGGATTAGAAATCTTTACAATAGAGGTTCCTAGAATAGGATACTTCCTCTGCTGGAACACAACCCTCATTGTGTATCTTATAAGAGGAAGGACTAACTATTGAATTTACTTCAAAATAAAAAAAACTTCCAATATCTCAGTGACACAAATATGTAAATTTCATTCTTTTTCTATAAAACACTAATGAATCCCAGAGTGCTGAGGAATTGATGTAGAATTTAACAAACTGATCCTCTGAGCGACGTCTGTATTCACCGAAAAAATTCTACTTTGCTGCATTCTTGATACATTTGTTGGCTCATAAATTTACTAAATGCAATGTTCAGGGATTGATTATGCTTATTTAGCAGGGATATTCCTCTTTGCAGTCAATATCCTGTACATTTCTACATATCCAGACGACCTCAGCATCTGGGAACTCTTGCATAATTCAGTGTATAAATAAGATGGGAAAAATCATGAATGATTTACCACTATTAACTCCATTTGTGTGTGCTTTCAATAGCAAACTTGCTCAGTTTTTGACTTTGTGGATATTATTTGATTGTCAAGGAACTTCTGCATAGGAAACTTTTAAATTTTTTAAATTGAAGTTTTTTGTCAATCTGGTGTGCAACAAAATATAAAGATGAGATAGAAAGCTCCCTTGAACTTGCTCTTTATTTTCACACTAATCACTCTTTAGAATATCTCTGAACTCATCCACACTCTTTTTCTACCCTATAAATAATGACTTTGATAGCTAGTGTAACGTATTTTAACTTTCAAACCATCCAGTTTTGATCATCAAAGGCAACACTTTTAATAATTACAGTAGGATAGCAGGTATAATCCAGGATTGGTGTCTTCTGCAATCAGGGTTGCATGTCACTATAAGCATAAAAAAAAATGGGTATGGAATTCAAATTCAGGCATGCATATGAATCTTACTTCTGTTCCTTGTTTGTTGTATGAATTTATGTAAGTTACTTTATTTCTTGTGTCTTAGATTCCATAGCCAAAAAATCCAAATCATAATCTAGTTGATAGTATAATTTCTGGTGATTACATTCAAACTGTTTTAAGTACAAAGAAGGGATTTAGTAAGTGATAGTTAATTTATTGCTATATTTATATTCTCAGGACTTAATATAGCATCTGACACATGAATGATGATCAATCAAGATTGTTGAATGAATGAATGAATTAAAGATCAAAGTAATCAAATTAATAAAACCAATAACAAAGGAATGAACAGTTTAAATGTATACTAAATGAACTCATGGGTGCCACTTATAATCCTGCAGATAATAGATGGGTTAGCAAACTGACAAACCATGTGTCCTTATGAAATGTCTCTCAGACACAGAGAAATAGTGAAATAAGGAAAACAATCCCAAATTTAACACTATTAAGCAGAAAAGTAATCTAAATACTTTCGTGTAAACATTTAGATCCCCAGAATGGTTTTAATCATAATTTCTATGCATTTGTGTGAATCTTGTAAAAGAGATTAAGAAATTTGCTACTTTTGCTATCAAATTTTTTTTCCTTGCTCTGTTTTTTTTTCATTAATTTAAATTGTTTTTTAAAATTTTTATTGGGTCATAATTGATTTGCAATGTTGTTTTAGTTTCAGGTATATAGCAAAGTGAATCTGTCATACAAATACATATATCCACTCTTTTTTTAGATTCTTTTCCCATATAGGCCATTACAGAGGATGCTGCATTAATTATGATAGGCTGTTATGTCTCATTACACAAATAACCACAGAATAGCAAATGCAACCAGGATTTTTTTTCCATGTGTATAAAGGCCTCTGTGGCTCCAAGTGACTCTACAGAGCAACTGTCCTCATTAATGTAGCTTGTGACTTCCTCATCGCCACACAAGGGTTCATCTCTGATCTCTCTTTTATGAAACATTCTTTTCTGTTGCTTGCTTTCTTCCGATGACTTGGTCATACTGGTCACTTTTCATAGCACATTATGGCAACTCTGGATACTCCACTGCCCTCCTCGTGGCTTATTTTTTTGTTTGCTTACTGATTTGTTTACTGACTTTGCTGGACTATTTTAGCAAAGTCTGTTTCCCAGGCATTGCGCAGCCTCTGAGGTTGCTCCTTAGAGAATGCAGCCTTTGGGCATGCACACAGACATCTGAGGTTTTAGCAGGAGGGCTCATTTTGTTTCCCTTCCCCTGATCCCTCTGTTGAGATGCCTGCCTCCATCAGTATTATACCCACTTGTTAGCTTCCCCTCATTGCCAGGTGATTGATTTACTGTTTTCTACCATGGTCTGGAGGGATAAAAAGTGTCCCACCTTCTGATCCCATTAAATCTGGCTGCTTTGCAGGGATGGTTTTGAAGCCAGTTTTTAAGGTGTTTTTTTGTTTTGTTTGTTTATACTAACTCTAGGTGAGTTCTTAGTTGTTTCCTTCCCCAGTTCTCCTGGTCAGTTAGTTGGGTTTAACTTGTGACTCTCATAAAGCTACAAGCCTCTTCTTAATTGCTTACTGCCAAAATTTCCATCGTTTCTGAGAATGCCCTTAAATTCCTCATACTCTGTTGCAAATAAAGTCAGTTCCCTTGGGAAAGCTTTGAAGCTCTCTGTTCTTATGGTTAGCCTCCTTCCCCCTGCAAAATCTCTGCCACTGCTGTGGAGTTGGGGACAGAAATAGTGGTCCTCTGTTTTGGATTGACACTAGTTTTACAAAACAGGGAGCTGGGCAGGAGCAGTAGTGTGTGGTTTTCTTGGCTTACTTCTCATGGTGGGGATCTCCACCCTACGGAGCAAACTGGAGAAAGGGAAATTGGGGCCCCAGTATTTTCAGTTGACTAGGGTAGAGCCTCCTCTACCTTACGAGTGGGGGCAGAGTGGAGGAAGAGGAGACCCAACTTTTTACTCTCACTTGCCTGGAATTTAACTTCTGAAAGGAGAGGGGAGGATGAGAAATGATGGCAGTATGTCCTTCCTGGGGAGATACCATAGCTCTTGACCAGTAGCTGGGAGAGGCCGGAGTTCCATCTTCTTGCCAATTCCTGGGTAAAGTGGAACTTAAATTACAGTGAGCCAGGGAAGAAGGAACATGTTGTGACTCAACTAGCATAATTCTCTGTTCTTAACTAGATTCACTATTTTTCTTGAGTAAATGCTTCTTTATTTGCTATATGCCCATAGGGTAATTTCCAGAGACTTTGTTGCATTGTTGTTATTGTCATTACTGTTTTTCACCATTTACAGCTGCTTTGTTGGGATAAACGTTCATGGAGTGCCTCAAATTGCCATTCCATAGTTACACATCTATACTAGTATTTCTTATGTCTCACCAGTACACATTTCAATAACTTGAAATAAAAATATAAAATTATCAATACCTAGCCCAAACCTGCAGAAATTCTGATTTAATTTAAAGAATGATATTAAAGAGAAACAAAATTTAATGGTCATAAACCATACTTATTTATAGTATACCTTAATATGATACTATTAGATAGTATTGGTGTTCATTAATATTCCTTTTTTCCCCAGTTACCGAAAACACAGAATGCTATCTTCCTTCCCTTTTAACGTTGGATAGATCTATGTGACAAGATACTGTGAAAGACAAGAGGTGACATGTATCATTTTGGGGATCAAATGCTTAAGCACTGGTCATCAATTTTCTATTCTCATTTTATTTACTTACTTTCTTGCTCTGATAAACCCTGAAACCTCATCTTAAGGTCTAGATGCCACAAGATTAATGCAGACAAGAATTCTGAATCCCTGGTAGAGGTCAGTAGCCCTGAAGAGATATCTGAGCCTACAGCAGAAAAATGAAATTTTGTTGTGTTGGTATCCTTATTTCTTGGGCAAAATCTAGTTTAACCTGACTGATACAATCATTATTAGCCTTTCTCCCCAAGTAACTTATAGACTGAATGGTATTTGAATGGAGATGCCAACAGCATTTTGGGGGGACTTAGTTGACAAGTTTATATTAAAATTTAGATGGATGAGCAAATAATTTCTCAAATAAGATTAAAAAAGTGCTAACAAAAATTATTGCTTATTGTATTTGACTACATTAAAGTTAAGTACATGTCCCCAAAATACATCTTAGAGCAACTTCAAGTCCAACCTATAAACAGGAAGTATTTGATACACCTATCACTAACAAAGAATTAATGTCACAAACATATGAAGCGAAATTTTATTTTAAAAAGTGCTAAGAAAATAAAGCAGATATAAAAATTAACATTTAATTAAAAAGGAAACACAAAGTGAGATACTCAGTCTCCCTAAAAACTAGGGAAATGAAAACTGAGACCATAATCAGATGCAATTTTTAAACAGCTCAATGAGATTAATTAAACTATCTGAAAAAAATGAGCGTTGGCTAGTTTGTGGTTCAACTCAGTATATTATACAGTTCTGCTGGTAGTGTAAGTTCATCATCCGCTTTGGAAAACAATTTGGCATTAATTTTTAAAGTTGAACATGCATGTATTCTAGAATTTAGCAGTTCAACTCCTAAGAAATCTGCACATAGATATTTTCAGGAATATTCATAGCAGAACTAATTTAATAGTAAAAAAACTATCTAGGCACAATCCACATGTTAGCAAGAGAGAAAATGACCAAGTTGTGTTCTATGCACACAATGAATGTTACAGCAATATGAAAGAATGAACTACATCAATCAACAGGGATGAAACTAGAGCATAATATTAAGTCAAAAACTCCAAGAACCTAGAGGTTATTTTTAATGGGATTACAACTTTAGGTTTTAAATTGGCAAATTTAAATAATTGTTTAGGGGTGTGTGTGTAAGAAAAAAACAGCGAAAGAGTGATTAAACACAAAATTCAAAATGGTGATTCTCTCTGAGGATTGGAGGAATTGGCGTAAGGGAGGCATTACATATACAAGTGTAAATAATAAGCACTGTTCTAGTCCTTGGGTTGAGTGGTGAGTTCAGGAATAAATTAATAATAATGGACCAAAATTGGATTGATGATATTATCACGTCTTGAACCACGGGTTATTTTAAATTTAATGCTATGCACCTGAGATCCAATTAAAAAGACTCCCCTGGTAATTTGAGTGTGTAGCCAAGGTAGAGAATCGCTGTACTAAATCAATCCTTGCTATTCATGGTATGTTCTGACAATTAGCAGAATAAGAATCTCCTGGGAACTGGTTGGAAATGCTGAATCCGAAGCTCCGTCTCACACCTACTGAATTAGGATCTACATTTACCAAGATCCTCAGGTGATCCTTACGCATGGTAAATTTTGAGAAGTACTGCACCAGATTATCTCTAATATGTCTGCCAATATATATATATAAACATACTTGAAAAGAATTCCAAGCAAAAAATGAAGAGGTAAAGACTTCTAAAAGTTTGAATTGTTCTTGAAAAGAATGAATTTTTTTTTTTTTTGCGGTACTGGGCCTCTCACTGTTGTGGCCTCTCCCGGCTCTGGACGCGCAGGTTCAGCGGCCATGGCTCACGGGCCCAGCCGCTCCGTGGCACGTGGGATCTTCCTGGACCAGGGCACGAACCCATGTCCCCTGCATCGGCAGGCGGACTCTCAACCACTGCGTCACCAGAGAAGCCTTAAGAATGAATTTTTGAAAAAAATTAAACTTCATATTATTTTAAGTGTCTTGGTATATAATAACTGCTTGAAATGAAAATTTTCAAATGATAAAAGGTTAAATTTTATTTTATGTTACCAACTCAAATAATGAATAAAGGAATTATTGATTAGGAAAGTAATGGTGCCTATGAGTAGAAAGACTTTATTTACCCTGAAGTACAGAAATTGTACCATGAAGTCATATTGGCTAACTTGTTCATTTACTTACTTAATGGAGAGAATGTGAAAACTTTAAAGTAGACACTTTAAATCAGTGAAACTTCAAGGGTATGATGACTTTAGTCTCTCTTGTACATTAGGATCTTTGCCTCAAAATCCAATATCCTTGTACTGTTTTTATGAACACAGTACAAAAATCTGTTGGTTTTCCATCCCTGTGAATATGTTGTTTATTTTAACACAAAAGAAATATTCAGAAATCTAAGAGACAAATAACTTCAATTAGCTTCCTCAGTTTTAAATAAGATTACTTCTTTAGCTATTACTATTATCTCACTTTCCCTTTTCAAGAGCTTCAGGCAACTGCTTTCAAACACTAAAGCCAGGTAAAGGGAGTTAATTTTAAAATATTGTCAGCTATTTTCTATTTTCTCTTGGGTTGGACTGTGGTAAATATTCCAGGGAGCATCTGCATAAGGAAACTTTAATCATAATCATTGTAGTAAAAATAATAATATTGAGAAAGATAACGTTTTAAAAGACACATTGGGTTCATAAGATATTCTTTATAATAGAGAAAAACATAAATCAGTTGTAAAATGTTTCTAGAAAATTCAGGGAATATTGGGAATATACTGGTTTGAAGATACATCTCTGACCCCTCCCCCTTTTTCAGTCCCAATCTGGAAAGCTACCACTTGAAGGAAGTCAAGCTGGTGGAATAATCCGTGTATTTGAGGTAGAGGGTTCTCATCCGGTGACCGGAGCTGCAAGTCTAGATCAAGCCAGGAGGCGGCGTCCTTGAGGAAGCCTCAGAAAGTAGAACCTGTGAGGTCCTTTAGAGTCAGATTACACCTGCTTGCACCCAGAGTTTGTCCAAAGTGGTTGTGCTTAATTCTGCTTCTTTGCCATTTTCTCTGGGTGAGGCGGCAATGGGCTGCTGTCAGAGGTTGCTCTCCACCGTACATTTGAATCTAAACAGTTGCTTGCACTCCCAGAAACCTGAGGGCAAAGAAGCTCTATTCCATTTCTAAGAAGAAGGATAAAGGTTTAATCCTGCAATCCTTTTCTGATCATTCATTCATAAATCACAATAGAAATTGCTACTTTTTTTTAAAACTTGTTTTTTAAAGGCATTGTTTGGATTCTTAATTGATGTGCTGATCAGTAACAATGGGCACCTATATATACATATGCCAGAAGACAGTGAGTGAGTAAATAAATGATGCTATAGTTTTCCAAAATCTTTAAAAAAAATTTTCAGAGCTCTTCTAAGAAAAGTATAGTGAATACCCATGTGTCTACCACTAAGTTCAACACTTGCTATAATTTTGTTATTTTTTCTTCATCTACTTATGAATGCCTTATGTCATCCACTGCCTGCTGGTTTGCCATAGCATGAGAAACGTTAATGGCCTGATTTGTTCTGGGGTTGAAAGAACACTGAATCACTTAAAATCAGGGATAGGCAAAAGTGAAAGAAAACAATGAACACCAAAATATTGATGTAAAAGACTCAGACTCTGATGATGGAAACTGATATAGACCAGGTGGTTTCCTTGAAAGAGAACTGATGGAAGAGTTAAAAGAGAACCAGAAATTGAGACTCTCATTGAGATACCACTAGAGCACACACACACAGGCACACATGCAAAAATGTCTGGGACAACAGAATAAATACAATTTTTAAATGTAAAAGTTAATAAGCAAGATTTCTGTTTCCAGCCACAATGTGATAATAAACATGAGGTTTACCCTACTAGAAAAGCAGTTATCCTCCAGGTTTCCTAAACATTTTTTTAATACTCTAGGGGCTTCCCTGGTGGTGCAGTGGTTGAGAGTCTGCCTGCCAATGCAGGGGATACGGGTTTGTGCCCCGGTCCGGGAAGATCCCACATGCCGCGGAGCGGCTGGGCCCGTGAGCCATGGCCGCTGAGCCTGCGCGTCCGGAGCCTGTGGTCCGCAACGGGAGAGGCCACAACAGTGAGAGGCCCGCGTACTGAAAAAAAAAAAAAAAAAAAAAAGCCTATAAAGAAAGAAAAAATTGAGCAGAAAAATGAGAATACAAAAGTGATTCTCTTGAAAATTTCTAGTCTACATAAACTTGTTTCATCCACTCTTCTGCTCTTCACATAGTGATTAGTTCCTCTGTGGGGGAAATGAATGAATATAGTCAGAGGTTACAAACTTCCTTTTTTAGTATGTATGTGTTATTAGGGTGTAATGTACAACAAGATGACTATAGTTAATAATACTGTGTTGTATATTGGAGAGTAGCTAAGGGAATAGATCTTAAAAGTTTTCACTACAAAAGATTTGTAATTATGTGAAGTGATTAATGTGTCAACTAAGCTTATGGTGGTAATCATTTCACAGTATATACATATACCAAATCCCTACATAGTATACCTTAAAATTATACAATGTCATACTTCAATTATATCTCAATAAAGCTGGAAAAATAGGCAAGTGGCATAGCAAGTCTAATAAAAAAGAAAAAAAATATGTAGACTTACTTGAGACTAAGTCCTTGATTTATTCTTTGATCCATTGCAGCATCTGAAATTTGGACAAGGACTACTTTTATTGGGAAAGCCAAGAAAATATTAGTCTATTATTTAACATATTAATTTTGTGATAATTTTGTTTACCTGATAATATGACTGCCATTTCGTGCACTAGTGCATTAAGTGCTATTATTAAGACGATTGGCTTTAACAAAACCTATAATACTAATAATGATGACCAAGTATTTTAGAAGATTGAATTAAAATCTTCAAAAGATATTACTATTTACTATTCCGCCAAGATGTTCTAAAGTGTTGTGTCTTTTTAAATAATTCTAAAGAATTACACAACAGGACTCATGTAAAACTACACAGTAGTCAGAAATACAAAATCATCCAGTTATATCTGAAGTGTGTCATGTAATGAGCAACTTTGTTCTTTTACTGAGGATGATTTTCAACTGTTATCACAAATAATCATTTAGTTTTCTATTTATGCTCAGCAATGAATAAGACAGAGAATGTTAATGCAACAATTTAACTTTTGTTACAATGGGTTTTTGCTTCAAACTCATGGGTTTCTGAAGCAAAGTTTTCTCTTTATTCATGAAGCGACACACACATGAATACAACTTGTATTACTCCAAGAGGTAAACTTTGCTTCCCACGAATATATCTGTGATAATCAAATTAAAAAAGGATTACATCTGTGGTAGCAACAAATTTCTGAACACCAGATTTTCTCTCAGAAAAGTTAAATCCAGAGAAATGTGTGGATGTTTGTTGCTGCTTGTAATGGAAGCTAAATTGATTTCCATTGCTTGGTAAACCAGTTTAACAGCTAACTGAATCTAGTTTTATTTCACTTTTCTCTTACTTTTCTTTGAATTATAAAGGAAATGGAAATAAACAGCAGGAGTAACATGTGATATCACAAAATATACAACAGCTCAATGTCAACAAACCTGGTAAATAAAGTTAGTGCTGTTCTCATTAAATTTTTAATTTAGGGGATAAATCGTGAACCAACTGATATACCAAGGGAAAGTTAGAAAACATTTAGTCCAACTTAATGATTTTAAACATAAGGACCCAGAGAAACGAAGCAATTTCACTATCATTTAATACTTTCGCACCTTAAAATGTTAACTATTTGTCTTGCATTGCCAATATTTTTGGATATTTGTTAATCATACAATTATTACAATTATCATGTTCTTGAAATCTATTTTGGAAACTACTGAGGTTAGTCTTAATTATATAATTTTCACAGGTGTGTCAGCATTTCCGTAACGGAATGAGATCTCGAAACCTTGTAATATTGTTCTTCATGAGAATAAAGTTCTCAATTACTGCTTTTACTTCTAATGAGAACCAACCTATGGGGTCTGAAGGAAGGTGAACATGATGTACCATGATATTCAACTGAAAGAGAAAGTACGGATATTGACAATAGCGCATGTAAATCTTTCTCAGCTTGTGAGGTTACATGACCTAGTGGAAACTTATCTGTAAGGGTCTCAGAAGGCTAAGATCAATCCCAAGAGTGCCATTAATTTTCTGGTATCCCTGTGGTTTGTGACTCCATGAGCTTCAGTAAGAATATCTGTAAAAGGAAGTGAAAGGGTTCATTAGATGCTTAAAATATATATGTCCTTTTCTAAATTCCTTTTTGTGATCCGAGGAATAGGGCACCAGGCTGTCTCTTGACATTCTCAATGTGACAAGCTTTAGTCATGTCTTTAACAGAGTGCAATTTCTCCACATTGTCATTTTGCATATTTAAAACCGAATTTTTTGTAATTCTCCTGTGTATAATTTCAGTAATTTAGAGATGAGGATCATGTGTGAGATACCAATTTTTCCTTCCGTTAAATTTAGGCTCACTGAAATAACTTTAAATTAGAGAAAATGGTTTTAATATGGCAAGTTATCAAATCATCATTTACAGATGTGGCCTCATTTTACAGGGATTTATTTGTGTGATGAATCTTTGACTCGTTAATAGAACAATACACTGACAATTAAGCATTGGGATTTGTTGGCCTAGTTATATATTGTTCAATTCTTTCATTTCTCACATCTGTCAGATCTGAACTTTTAGTTAGTATTAGTTCATTTTTAACAGAATTCTAACTGCTGCAATTTGTGTTCTAGAGATAAGTACTTCAGTGTCCTCAAGAGAAGCGGAGGCATATAATGTCAATGTGTTTATCTCCATACTGTTCAGCTTTTCTTTAATTAAGTAGCTAAAAGAAGTTTCAATAGACTCTATATAAAATGCTCACGTTTGCTGATATTTCCCTTGTGTGAATCAAACTTGATCAGCAAATCTAGGGGAAAATTTTAGTTCATCATTTGGACAGTTTTGCCTTATATAATTATTTTGATTCAATAAAGGCCACAAAAATGTTCAACTTTAGTGACATTCATTGCATCGTATAAATAAACTAAATCACCTATTTGCATGAGATAACACTTTTCTTTACTAGAAACTCATTAAACTTTTCATAACATGAAGACAATGGCTTGATCATTTTAATGACAATATTAGCTCAGTTCCTTGACAAAATTATGGGCTTAATATCCTGGAATATTTAATTTTGTTTACTTACAACATATTTAAGACTCATTTTGTATAGCTTTAATTATACACAGTGTTATCTAAAAGTAAAAGATATCTAAACTATAGCCACACAAGAATGTATAGAGTATATAGACTGTATAATCTCTGAAACAAACATTTTGAGAAAAAAAAAAAAACTTTGAAATAATTTTCCTTCAGTGGTTAATAACCTTTAGTAAGTTCTCATGACCAAATAAGCCAGCATAGACTTCTGTACATATTTGGAGTTAATGTGGTCACAGGAGCATCTCACTACCCTCAATATTTTTTTCCCTAGATCCTGAAAGTACACACATAACAGCTTCTGGGCTCAAAACAAATGACTAAATTAAGTTTGATGTCCTTTCACTTTTTGGGAGGACAATCTATTTTGCTATCAACCTCTTTTCCTTCACTCTAACACATTATTATCTACTGCCGCAGTCTCAGGACCCAGCATGATGCTGAAACAGAAATTTGTAATTTGAGAAATAGCAATAGCTATCTTGCATCTCTGAAGTTTATTTTTTTATTTTTTATTTTTTTTTGCGGTACGTGGGCCTCTCACTGTTGTGGCCTCTCCCATTGCGGAGCACAGGCTCCGGACGCGCAGGCTCAGCGGCCATGGCTCACGGGCCTAGCCGCTCCGCGGCATGTGGGATCTTCCCGGACCGGGGCATGAACCCATGTCCCCTGCATTGGCAGGCGGACCCTCACCGACTGCGCCACCAGGGAAGCCCCTGAAGTTTATTTTTGTAGCATTTTGTGTTTAAAGTGCTTTCATTTACATTTTAATTCCTTCATTTCAAATAAGTAAGGCTTTTGAGTAGGCACAAAAATTCCTTTCTCCTTTTATTTGTATATTTAAAATTTTATAGACTCTCCTTTTTATTATTACTGAAATGAGTTAATTTTCATCATCATTTAACAATACCATTTTCTTGTCTTTGGGTAGGACCCAAATATGTGAGAATAAGTTGGCTTTGAAAAGTCTATTAATAGACTTAAATGATTTTAATTATATAAATATGTAGAAACACTAAATATATTTCCCTGAGGCTGACCAAATTTTATTCAAAACTTTACAAAAGTGAAAAATTAAAAAAGATAGTTTATTCAACATTTAACTTTTTCTTGCTATATATTCATGAAGAAGCATCAATCCACTGTTAGAAAACATATTTCAACTGTATATTTTTAAAATTTACATTCCTTTAGTTTTCCATAAATGATCTATCTTGGAATATGTCAAATGCTAAGTTCTCAAAATTACCACCAAAATAATCTGTTGGTAAGTAAAACTCAATGCATCACTTATAGTGTAAATGGGGTCAATTATTTAACAGAGTCTTAGTAGCATCTCAGAATGAGATGAGAGCAAGTTTGGGATATTTATGAAGCTTTTGTTAGGGGTCATGTTTAAGGCAGGTCTTTCATGCAGGGGCATGATTAGGATTTGTAAGCCTCCTGATTTAATAATTTTGAATTGGTAGACTCAGTGTGGTGAGACTTTCAAGGTGAGATTTTCCAGCAACTCTGAGAGATTGTTATTTGCTGCTATCTATTGAAAAGTAAAGTTGTCTGATGTTTGTTTAAATAGGTTTGCTAAAATTTCCTAAAAGAATAATAATTTCCATTGTTGCTCTTACCAGACAAAGGGCAAGATTTTTTTTAGAATAGTAAAGTTGTGTTAATGTACATAGCAAACTATATAAGGGTAGATGATTTAGGTTCTAAGTGTCTCCCTTCTTCCAATGCCCCTTCCCATCAATTCTACCCCCAATTCCTCCCATGATCATTCTTCATCTTGATCTGAAGAATAGACCATTAACAGCTGAGAATGTGATCGATCCAGATCTTCACAGATATTTATTGTGTGATATTCACGTATGTACATTTTCCAGGGGTAGTTGTAAGATCCCAGGTTTTTTCGTTCTGTTTGTTTGAAGGTCGTTTGTTGGATCACATGATGGTACAGCAGTAATTTCACAACAAAATTTAAGACTCTTGAGATAACACATCTGAACATTGCAATGTGGACAAATAATACAAGGAAGATTATAATTGGAGTCTGTAGTACATTTCCAAATCAAGAGCCAAGAGTACCCAGATTAAGCTACATAACAAGATCTCATGCTCAGTCTAAAGCGTCTACAGAACCAGATGTGGGTGATTAGCCCAACTTTCTAATTTTATTGTTTGTTTATTTCTCAGATGTTTTTAGTAATATTTGAGAATAGTAATACTCAAGAAAGGAGTTCATGGATGTAGCCACAGCTTTCTTAAGACTCTTTCCCTAAAATATCACATGATCCCCTCAATAGCACATGTGCCTGTCCAATTTGTGATCCTATCAGGCAAAAAGATCTATAGTATTGGGGGCATTCTCTAGCTCTTTATGCTATTCTCTAAGCCATTGCATGTCTTCCTATTTCCTTGGCTTGTTGTAAAGCATCAAATAGAAGAGACTTGAGGAGAGAAGACCCCGGTTCAGAATTCTTCATGAGTAGTTAGGCTCCTGGTTCCCAACTGAGGCTCAGTTTTTCTCCTTCTTGAATTAATTTATCCAGTGATTTCTTTCATCCAAGAGGAAAAACTGATATGTCAAAAAGGACACTGCGTGAAGTCAGTTTACCAAGGTAGCAAATCCTTGTATAACTTCCAGGTAGTAGCAATTACGCTTTAGAGCCACAAATCCAATACTAGTCATTGGGCATCACCCACCGATCGGGTTTCAGCCAAAATATCCCTAAGGACTGTCACATAGTATGGTAAAATTTTCGTGCTCCTGATCCTTGAGATCTTCAATTTTGGCTCAATTTATAAAGGTATCAAGAAGCCAACATCTAAATTATCTAATATCCTCATGAATGGGGGGAGATCCTTAGAAATGCCAAGGAAAAAACAGCAGAAGAGTGTTTAAAGGAAAAAAATAAAAACAGCAGAAAAGCATTTAATCTAGTAATTTCATCTGCTCTGAACATCCCTCTCTATTAAATTAGTGGATGTGATGTCACAAAAGACAAAGGAATGTTCCTCAGTTAAGGTTAGAGGGTGACAGTTAGGGACTGGGACACAGGTGCTGTCTGAGTATAATTAGATCTCCTGGCCACCTGAGTAGGGACTTCAAGAGAGCAGTTTAAGGGTAAAATAGGAAATTAGATGCTTCATTCTCTTGCAAAGCTACTGTCCTTCAGAAAAGGTACTCAAATATAGTGCATAAATATAATCTCAATACAGATACTTGGCTTTTTAAATATGCATAAAATGTGGTGACCCTTTAGATTGTATAAATGTGAAAGATTCCTGTTTTCTATTTTACTTTTTGGTTTATTCAAGCTAGTTCTGAACCCTTTCTAAAACATGACTCATCTTTACTACATATATAAGAAGTTTGGTGGTAGCTATCACTGAACTTGCATCGATGATATTAAAAAAACTCTTCATTTTGGTTCTGTTTAAGCAAGATGCAGAAAATTGAAACTTGAAAGACAATTAAGTAAACTACATTACAATCTTCTATAACACTTTAAAAATAGCATTTACTCAAAAGCTTTAAGATATTCAATACTCTTATTAAATTGCAAAAGCATATGAACTATATGCTGTAAGTAAATCCTTGTATTCACTGTTATTAGGGGTTATGTAGCTCATGATAGAAGTCTAGCTTGTTCAGTCTTTATGCAAATACCATTTTTCCAGAATACCGAACACTTTTACATTAAGCAAATTGAATTTTGGATATATTTTATACAATAAAAGGCATGATTCATGAGAATTATTTTACCAGCAGTAAGAAAAGTAAAAATACACCCGATGTGATAAGTAGCATATATTTTAGTATACATCAATAATATCAATAATACCAAATCTTCCAGTTTTATATTTAATCATTATAGTGAAACAAATTTAACCATGTAAGTATGAGTCAGGCTCACAACGTAGCATATCTTTGAAAAGATTTGACTCTTTGTGAGCTTAGGTTTGCTTCATGCTCTTTTTCTGACATTAAAACTCAGTAAATTTTAATTTCTTCTCTCTATTATTCTCAACAAGAAAGTAAACAGTGAAAAAATGAATGAAATTCATTTATAGGCACATGAGATTTCTAAAATGTAGATAATGAATCAAATAATTAGATTAGCATATTTCTGAAAGTTATGTGAGAAATTTTGTTGATAAGAAAATGAATATTTAGGTGGAGATTTTTAAAATGGATTTCTCTAATGGCATAAAGAGGAAAGAACTTTTGTAGACACTGGGAATTTGTGGTGAGGTGGATTTCTATTGGATTAACCATAGGGATGCAAATATAATCAAAAGTAATGAGACAAATATTATTTTGCAGTATAGCATGTTTAATATTCTGAGCTACCCATACTATAAATTAAGAAGATATTTTCAAAAACAATGTACATAAAGGGTCAAAATTAATACAAAATTGTTGATAGGATGGCGTTAAAATATACTCTATCAAAATTGATCTTTAGGGAAAATGATATCTATTTTCTTCTGTTTGTCAAAGGAAGAAACACTGTTTAACCTTTTTTTTTAACATCTTTGTTGGAGTATAATTGCCTTACAGTGGTGTGTTATAACCTTGATTTATGAAAAATTGATGAGGCATCTTTACATCCATCCTTTTGTCCCAGTTTTTTACCAGTTTTGTTAGTATGTGGAGGATTTGCAATAGACTATGCTATGTACTGAATTTTATCTTCCCCAAATTTATACATTGAAACCTAATGCCCAATGTGATAACATTAGGAGATGGGGTCTTTGGGAGGTAATTAGGTTTAGATGAAGTCATGAGGTTGAGGTCCTCGTGATAACACTAGTGCCCTTATAAGACACCAGAGAGCATGTCCCCTCTCTGTGCCATGTGAGGAAACAGAGAGAAGGTGGCCACCTGCAAGCCAGAAAGAGAGCTCTTACCAGAACCCAACCATGCTGGCACCCCGATCTCAAATTTTCAGTTTCCAGAACTGTTAGGAAACCAGTTTCTCTTAAGCCACCCAGTGTACAGTGTTTTGTTATGGCAGTCCAAGAAGACTACCTGTGAGGAAAAAATGCATCCCATTCAGTTTTATGGTAAACAAAGGCACTTTCACTAAAGGGTTTCTCTATTTGAATAGAAAGAATATTTTCAAAAATCTAGAAGATACTGCAATGTCAGTTTCACCAAGATCATCAACGCTGGTTTATTGTAACCTGTTAGCTAATCTATCCTGCAGAAAGCCATAGTTTACTTTGTGGACAGATAATTTTGTTGTGTCCAATGAGTTTGTGAAACGCAGAAAATGCAAGAGGACTGCCTGCTGAGGTTTTCCAATTCATAATAATAATTATGATAATAATTTATTATTTTCAGGTGACTTGCTCTAAAATACATCATTCAATTCTCACAACAATCGGGGCTGGGAGGGGCAAGTACTATTTTTATCATTTCACAGATGTGGAAAGAAAGAGCCTGGTGATTTCAGAGGCTACCTTTATCATATCATAGTATTGTATACTGTGTTCCCTACTTATGTCTGTATTTTTATAGCTGACTTGATGCCACAGGTCTCTGTCTAATCATGCTTAATTATCACATTGTGTAATTACAGAGTCTTCATGGTATGTTTTAATATCCAAAAGGACTGCTCACCCAATGTAGTTTTTATTTTCAATATTTCTATAGATATTCTTGAATATTTATTTTTCATATTAATATTACTATCAGCCTGTCTAATATCATTAAAAGAACTTGCTTGTTTGCTTTTGAGGGGAAAATCATATTAAATTTATAACCTGACTTAGGGGCAAATGACTTACTTATTATGTTGAATCTATCTGAAAACAAGAGATGCCGTTCCATTTGTTCAAGTCTAATTAGTATCTTTCATGAGTGTTTTATGCTTTTCTTCATAACAGATTTTTCACATTAGTTTTAAAGTTAATCCCTACATATTTCATCATCTTTGTGGTTATTGTACATGGCACTTTCTCTACCATTATACCATATAAATTGTTGTTAAGTTTATGAAAGCATTTGATTCCTGTATGCTAATTTAATACCCTGAAACCTTACTAAATTGTTTTATTTTTTTCATTGATGCTTAATGCTTTCCAGATATACTACCTTAATATCTACAAATAAAGATTGCTTTGCTTTCTTTTTTCAATTTATTATATCTTCAATGATGTCTTTTGTTTCATTGCATTTGCTCTTTCATCTATTACAGTGTTAAATTATATAAAGGAGATGGTAACAAACCATATGCCTTGCTTATGGCTGTAGTGTTTCCCACTGAGTAAGATGCTACACATAGTTCAAAGGTGTACCTATCTATATTTGTATTAAAACTATGTTAACAAATTCCATTTTCTTACATGTTTTTGTCAGAGACAGGTGCTGAATTTTGCCAAAGGATTTTCTTCATGTGTAGAGATAATTATATGACTTTTATCCTCAGATCTATTAATAAAGTGATTTATATTATAGGTTTCTAATATGGACCATTTTCTGAAATAAATCCACATTGGCATTGTTATTTTTGATGTGGTTTTAGATTTTGATCGCTAAAATTTTAATTAACTTTTGTTTTTGATATCTTTAAGTGACAGTCTATAATATTTTGTAGTACATTTATTAGGTTTAGATTTCAGTGTTATATTTGCTTCCAAAAATGGAAGTTGTTCTTCATTTCCTATGCTCTGGAATAATTCCTGTAACCTTGAGACAATCTGGTCTTTGAAGATTTGGAAACATTTGCTTTTAAGCCATTTGGCCATGGAGATTCGGTGGAAAGTCTTTTGATAACATTGTCTACTTTTACAGATAGCAATTTGCTTAGACATTCTGCCCCTAGTGGTTTAAGTTTGATAGTGGATTTTAAAATTATATTTAACTAAGAGATTCTATTTCATCTAGGTTTTCATAAAGAATTGTAAAGTAGCCTCATGAATTTTAAAAGCCCTCCTGTGTCAATGGTAATTTATACTTATGATTTCTTATTTTGTATTTTTTTACTTTCTCCTTTTTCTTGATTAACTTAGCTAATGGTAGCTTCATTTTGTTGTATTTTCAGAACAGTGTTTTATTACTTAGGGATATACTTTTTGCATTTTTTACCTAATTAATTTCTGTTTTCTGCTTTTCTCTTTCTTTTCTTGTCTCTTTTGTATGCAATCAAATTATTGAATAATACAAAGAACTCTGCTATACACTTTATCAAATTCACAAAATTTTTTTTTTTTTTTAATTTAAGCTGTACGTGGGCCTCTCACTGTTGTGGCCTCTCCCACTGCGGAGCACAGGCTCCGGACATGCAGATTCAGCGGCCATGGCTCACGGGCCCAGCCGCTCCGTGGCACGCGGGATCCTCCCAGACCGGGGCACGAACCCGTGTCCCCTGTTAACGGCAGGCGGATTCTCAACCACTGCGCCACCAGGGAAGCCCTCAAATTCACAAAAATTTTTACATTTGCCTCATTTGTTGTGACTCTCTCTCTCTTTCTCCAATTTGAAAGTGACTTTAATGAGTTTGGTTCCATTAGCCTTAAATATATCAGTTTATATTTCCTATGAACGAAATATATTTTCTTACATTCTGCAGGTCAATTCTCAAAATCGGGAAACCTGGCATTGATATAATACTTTTATCTCCAACTAGTATCCACAGTCTATATTCAGATTTCCTCACTAATCTCAGAAATGACCTTTTTTCCCCCCCTCAAACCAGAATCCAATCCAGGCTCATGTGTTGTATTTAACTGCTATATTCCTTTAATCTCCTTTGATCTGGAAAAATCTTTAGCTTTGCTCTTTCTTAACATTGATACATTTGAAAAGTCCAGGCCAATTATTTTTAGAATGTCTCTCAATTTGGATTTGTCTCATATTTCCCCTTAATTAGATTCAAGTTAAACTGTTTTGGTAGGAAATAGCACAGAAATAAATTTATCACAGTATTGATGATGTTTCTTCACTTGGTCATAGTGGTATCTCCTAAGATTCTTCACTGTAAATTACATTTTTCTCTGTTATTGAAAAGTAATCTGTGAGAGTATTTTGACGCTGTAAATTTCTTAACACTTTAAAATTATGTTTTGATGCTTATAGTGACCTGTATTTAGCCACTGTAAGTATGTTCAGTCTCATTCCCTTGTCATTTTGATATATTTTTATTATTCTTTGAGTACTTTATTACACGAGAAGATGTTTCAGGCTCATCTTAAATATATTTTTTCATCCCAATCTTGAGATATGCCTTTACTAGGAGGAGTCCTAGTTTCCTTTAGTAAAGAATTGGTTTAGAAACAAAGATTTGAATAATAGGTGTGCTTATTCCTACGGGGGTGTCATGGCTTTTGGGCTTTCTAAGTAAACAGATATGGAGGAAACATAGATACACATTCCATATGCATATTGCATATATTCACATCTATTTGCATTGTATTTATAAACAGGTATATATCTGTATTTTATACCTATATCTTTATCTATATATCTATATTTTATATCTGTATCTGCATATCTAGATATTCAGTATCCTGAGTGCATACTTACATCTCTGTTATAAATCAACACTACAGAGTACACTCTAGATTTCCTCCTTCTGATATTTGTAACTCTCTTCTCCAACAATGAGAAACCTGTCTCCCATTACTATCAATATATAATTTTTCTTTTGCACAAGTCATTTCCAGCATTCTTCATTCTATACATCTGAGTCTCCATCTGTCAACATATCTCTTGAGAATGAAGAATTTCCTTTAGTATTTCTTGTATGATAATCTAATGGAGAGTTCTTTTTCTGCTCCAATTTCTCTTTTCTCTTCTACTAGGTCTTCTGCATATTTTATTATTACCAGGTATTATTTCACAGAAGGCTGACAAAATTCTAGATTTTTAATATGATTTTCATAAAAAGTGTGGAAAATTTTTGCATTTTTTATTATATCATGTTTTGGTAACTTGAACTCTGCATGATCATTACTACCTAATCTTTCAGGGCAATCAAATGTTACAGCATCAATCTATTGATAATTAGTATCGGCAAATGACCTACATAATGGCTTTAAAGTAATCAAGACTGCTATTATTCTATGTACTTAACTGTCTTGAGGGAAGGAAATAATTTTATTAACACTCTGTATCCCCTACTGTGCCTGGCTCAGTGAGCAGCTACTCAAAAACCTTTTGCTGATTGCTTATATGTCCCCTACTGGTCTTGTCATTTAATTCTCCATCTCCCCAGGGCCTAGAGCAATCTAATATTAGTTAAACTCTAGAGAGTGGAGAAACAATGCAGTATATTACCTGTGTTTACATTGATAGCTTTTTATTAAAAATATGTATTATGCAAGCAACATTGTTATGGCAAAAATCAAAAGGAAGAATTCGTTACTTAACTCTATCTCCTTAACAAATCAACTGTCTTATTTCTCTGTTTTATTTTAGCCCTTACTGGTATGCTCTACAATTTTATATACATACCTAAAAGTAAAAGTTGGTTAAAATTTTATATTCAACTTTGATTACATTTTAACAAGACATTTATGAAAGTCTGTAATATAAGGGCACACAAAAACTATAGGCCAAGCCCTGGAAAATTATAGAGAAGATTATAGAGAAATTATATTAATCCATAAACACATTGAACTGGCCCTGGAACAGAGACTACTAAAGATTACGAAAAAATGATGTAAAATATTGGACTTTTCTGTAATAAATAATAACTCTCTTAAAATTAAGCCTATAGGAATATGCATGTTATGAAATTTTATTCATTTATAAATGTAGTGCTATGTGGAGAAATGCAGCTCAAAAACGAAAGATACATAACTTCGAAAACATGGGTTGAGAATATTTTGAATATGGTAATGCTAGAAAGAAGTTTAATAAAATAAGATAGTAAATGGAGTTAAATATTATAATTCTACTTGGTTGATTACTTATTTACTCTCTTTTCCCAAGACAGTTTGGATCTCATTCGTACATCTTAAAATGGGCAAGTAACACCAAAGTCCTTTTCCAAAGAATATAGTACATTCTAGATGGTACTATATTGCATGACTCAAAAAATGTGGCCTAGAGGAATATATTCATTGAATCAAATCTCAAGTCACCCAGAATTTTATTTGGTCTTTTTCCTTGTGGTATAAAGACTACGTGCTTTCCATATGTAGAAGTAATCTAATTAGTATGTAAAGAAATCACACACAAGGGGGTAGATTATTTGTATTCCATCTTAATATGTAGCATAAATGTTCTCTATGTCAATTTACTAGATTTAACACTAATTCTCCTACTGAGCCTCTTTCATGTGCTTATTATGTCTTTTTATGTTTATTTGCTTCCTGAATGTTTAATGGGAAGATAATGGCATCTGAGTAGAAGGCTTGAAAACACAGAAATTATTTTTGAAGTCTCTGTTACAATTGAATATAAATACTTCCAATTAATAAAATATTTATATCCCCAGGAGTAAAAAATCAGCTAGATTCAATGTGACACATGCCAAATGCTTACAGAATTGCTATAGAGTTGGGATTGTTTATTTGCAGATGCAGAGTACAAAAATGACAGGCAAAAATTCACAGCTAAAATTTACTGAGCATACCCTGTTGGCCATGTCCCATGTTAATTAATTTTTATATGCAATACTTTATACTCAGAACAGCCCTGAAAAATTTGCATTATCCTCATTTATAGATGGAAAAACAGAGAGCTAATAGAGTTAAAAATAAAAGAAAAAAACCCCTAAATTCTCATACCTAGGAAGTAAGTGACAGATCTGACCTTTATACACAGATCTGTCTGAATTCAAAACCCATATTATTTTAATATGTAGTTGAAAATTGGAACCTTTCTGTCATTTACAGTGGAGTCTATATTGGGGGAAGTACCACCCAAACCTTTCTAATTCATTAGCAGAATGAATTACTCATGTACACACAACCCTATAGATGGCATTAATTTTGATCTGTTATTAAAGTCAAGTTATTACCTTTCAGAATTGAACAAATTCTGCCTTCAAAAGCACTATCAATTTATTTGATCATAGTTTTTGATCATATGTCACCGTATATATATTTTAGAGTTTATAAAACATCGTTACATAAATTGTCTGATTTGAGTCACATAACAATCCTGTGACAGATGAAGGATTAGAATCATCATCTAATATAGCGGGAGAACAGTCTCAGAGAGGCAGAATCTAATGCCTCTAAGTTGTCTGGAACTCAGTGTAACGTTTATATTTTTTAACAAATCTTTGAAACTTTTGGGTTACAATTTTTTCTCAGATGAACCCATTTTTCCCCTAGTTCTAGAAGTGTACTGTACTTTATCTTCTTGCCACAAGGTCTTCTTGACTCCTCTAGGTGGAAAACTGCTCTACCACCTTCCAAGGTTCTTCACCCAACCACTTACAACTTTCTCCTCATGGAATCTCAGCTTCTATTATCCTGTCAAACTTCCCTTCTCTCATGTATCCTCTCAATGAAGAGGAGGCACTTTTTGCCTAATTTTCTTTATTACACCATCAATCTTTCTGCTCCAACAATGATCACATTTGTAACTTTACATTTGTTTGTAAAAGTGTTTAATTTCTATCTTCCCACTCCACCCCACTGAAAGCTCTGTGACAACATGACTCTCGGCTCTGTGAACGTTTTACCTCCTCAGTAGCCTTTAGCGCTTTGCTTGGCACAGGTGTCTGATCGATAAACGTATCTGGAGTTGAACTTAATATAGTTACTTATTTCAAAATGTGTTAGAAGTGATTTAATAGAATTTAATAGAATTTAATTAGACTAAATCAGAATTTAGAGTTGATTTCGTTATAGATGAGATGATAACCTCACCAGGTAGCGATCTGAAAGAGAAGTTTGTATGGGGGGAGCAAGTGAACTGCTTGCAGTGCAGGTTTCTATGGTGTATTTTTGACCTCTGCCTCAGGGATAAGATCTGAGGCCTTTGAAGCAATAGTTTTTTGTTTGCTTGTTTGTTTTTCTTCCTTGTTTTTTCCTCAAGTCTGCATGAAGCACAGAAAGACCTTGGACAACAAGAATAAAAGAAGACTTAGTTTCTTTTTGGAATCTTCCAGGATAAGCATATTTAAGAATGCAGGACAACAGAGAAATGCCATCAGTAAAGACCATATAGTGGCATGTGGCAGAGGCTCAGCAAACATAGTGCTTCTTCTGAACCATTTTGGTTTCCCTGGTTGTGGAAAATTGTACTCGTGAATGGGCCATGCAGATTTTAAAGTGCCTGATGTCATATATATATATATATATATTTGGGTAGACATAACATCCTCTTGATTAAAGTTCAAAAGACAAGTATGAGTAAGTTCCATCCAAATGAAAGGTTTGCCATAAATATGCTCCTTTGAATATAATGACTCTACAATTTATTGTACACATTGGGACACTTCTGAGAGTGAAAGGTGACCTTGTGACAATGATGCCATGATGGTAGGCACAAATCAGCCTCATCCTGAGCAAACCAGGACATATCGTTTTCCTGATTTTACCCCAATGGTAGTAATTGCTATAACTACTTCTTGTTTACCTTGTTTATGTCTGCTGTGTAAACTGTGAAGGTCACCATATCCATACTATGTAGTGTCACTAATCACATAGCATTCACACGGTGAATGCTGTCCCCTAGAATTGTTATCTCATCCTTACCTACCTAAGCACTTTTAAAAGGCTTTACACATTTTAAATTATCTGTTCTTCGTAACAACTCTGAGGTACATATTATTATTATACCCATTTTACAGACGAGGAAAAAGAGTTAAAGAGCTTGAATTAATCTATCTGTAATCTCACAGCCAGTAAGTCATGGAACTGGTTTGGATGCAAGAACTTTACCATTCTATTCCATGCCATTAATCATTAAAATAAAGTTTTCCTTGTTAACACTTTTTCTACAGTACAACTTCCTCAGCACTAAGAATAATGCTCTGAGGTTATAAATATTTGGGGATTCAATGTAATTCCTCAGAATTATTCCACTCAAATTATTTCCATTGTATTAGTCAAAAACATGCATGCAAATTATACAGAACTGCATTGAGAAGATTCATGAAGCATAGTTGGAAGTGATAGACTGTGTAAGTCAGAGAGCTTCACTACTGTCACATTTTTTGAAGTTTAAAACAAATCACATATTCTTAGAATTGCGTTCATATGTATAATATTCAAGCTCTGTGAATTCCCAGTCATTTAAAGATTCAAAACTTCCCTCTCGCAACACAATTCCTTAGTTAGATAATTTGACCTAGTAGTCACTACCCAATGATCTAAATATGCACCTCCAAAAATCTCCCTTCAAAAGGGGAATTAAATCAATCTCAGTTTTGAAGTTATATCAGATGTGAAGTAAAATGTGTGTTTAGTTTTCCTGAACCCATAATTTTTAAAATTAATGTTGAAGTATTTATGTACTTGTAGTCAAACTGAAACCTAAATATGTAAATCACCCAAGGGAAGAGTGGGTACATAATAGGAAGAGGGTAGCAAGTGGAACAGGGAGTCAGTGAATGTATTAACTTTAAATATTTATCAGGAGTATGACTGCTTTCTCTTTTATGTAGCTCCTAGTTACTCTACAGCAGATGGGTAATGCAAAATGGATGTTAACATGGTGAATATTAAGTGTTAACAAAGTGTGTTATTCTTAGGAAAAAGTGTTAACTTCCCAAACTGTTGAAACATTATTTGGACTTAACAAATCAAACTACCCATCTAACTAGTTATATATTTTTTCAGATAAAGAACATTAACAATTTAGAGAATAGATAGATAAGTAGATAGATATAAACATGTAAGTAAACAGATAATTATGTTTTCTCTCTGTATCTGTATAAATCAAATTAATATTTCCACTCGTCCATTATTATATTGTGTGAAAATATCTAAGTGGGTCAATGGACCTTTTAGCCCTTGATTTGTCACCAGTATACTATGCCACCCCAATATGCTGTAACACACCAACTCCATACAAGCAGAACAATTAAATTTAAAAAATAGTGAAGTTGCAAGTAGGAATGGGCAGTAGGTTTAGCCTGTAAATATAGAGTGACAGTGTTCTTGTCTTATAATCAACAATTTTATACTTTCTAGAAAAATTAATTATGTGTTACAAAAGTAGGAGTAACCACTGAAGGACTAGCAATAAAATGTATGTTTCCCAAATAAGAGTGGGGAAAAAATTAGAAAAACTTCAACCATTAGAAAAAAAAGGTTCAAAACAAATTAAACATAAATAATAATAATTAATAGACAAATATTTGCTTATTAAATGGTAAACATTAAACGTTTCTACATATTCAGCGTGTTTTAACAACAAATTCTCAAAGTGAATAAAGCTCAGGCAGTAAGTATATCAGTCAGGCCTGGTTTCTCATCTTTGCCTTGCCACTTACTAGCTGTGTGGCCTTAAGCAATTTATCTCAACATGTTTTAATTAGGTCTCTTCTTCCACTTGTAGTTCCTAGATTGGCAAAAATTTATTTCAGTTTTCCCACTAAGTTTTAGAAGTTAAGCAAAAGACCCTGATCATGAATGGATTTCATGTATACAGTTGTCCCTTAGAATCCAGGGGGGATTGGTTCCAGGATTTCTGCAGATACCAAAATCCATGGATGCTCAAGTCCCATATTCAGCCCTCTATATCCGCGGGGTCCCCACCCAAGGATATGAAGGGAAGACTGTATATGAAATATTTTACAGTGATATATATTTTTTAAAGTGTATACATTTGTGGCTTCTATCAGTAGTAATCAGGTAGTTATGAGTTGAGTTTCCAATGTACAAGTAATCCTCTCTACATTTCAAAGTATATGGCTAAAAGCCTATCACATGTTAACAATTCAAACATAGCACTTGAAACTAAATTTGAACTAATATATTATTAGTTAGTAATTATCTAGTTACTAATAAGGCCCATATAATTCAATAATTTTATGGCACAGTCTGGCCACCAAAGTGATAAAGTCCTATGAAAGATTGGCATTTGCTTGGAGGGCTCAGGTCTTACAAAAATGGGAATTCTTCCCAGGGACTCCTACTATAAGAATTATAAACCCACAATAGAAACAAGATTGTGAAAATGTAGGGTCCTACATACTAAGTTCTGTACCCTTTTATATATTATGCATTACCTTGCTTTCTCCATTGAATGTTCTATTCCTCCTTTCAAATTTTATTAAAATGAGAGTTTCCTAGACAATGCCTTCCCTGGTAGGAGCTATTGTCAACACCAGCAGCCCCAAGTCTGAAGGTGTGGTAAACTGTCAAAACAAAGATGTATATCTATCTTTACATCAGAAATTCAGACATAATCATATTTTTGAAAATATTAACTTGGTGTCTCCTTGAAGTATGATTTTTATATGAATATGGGTTTATATTTGTATGTGTTTGCAATATTTCATACAGAAGGATACTAACTTCCTAAATGTAGTTACAATTTATGACAATGTCAAATTCAAACTAGTTTTTCCTATGTCTTTCTCTGCTTTTTGAATAACGGATTGAGCCAAGTGAGCTGCATGCCTACTGGCTACCTAGAATTAGTTTTCCCTGCAGGAATAAAAATAATTTAATTTCAACATTGCAAAGCTAAGCTACTTCCTTGGAGCCTGAACCTCATCCATAGCAGTGCTGAGTGCAATACAACATACTACATTTGAAAACACTACCAAGAGCATCTGAAATTCTGATTACCCAGAGAATTGTCAGAACACACCACCATGCAGTCTGTCAAAATAAAATCATGCTCCCCATATTCACATTGACCTTTTATCAAGGGTTAGAAATAAAGATTGGTGCTGCCTAGGTAACCAATGCCATATCCTTCCAAACTATCTGTTTATGTAGACAAATTCTCGGTTTAAATCTCTTCTTCTACGTGGAAAACATATATTCAGAAAGATTCTTTGACAATGTAGTTTTATTTTTCCCTAATGAATGTGCTAATTCCTTCTGGCAATTTTCCCTTCTAATGTCAACATAGAGCTACTCCACTATAAGCAAAGGCTCTGGCTTTGTTATGAGACTTTTAAATACCTAAAAGCAAAACTAATTCACATGTAAGTTTATCTGAGGATGAAAATAAACGAGACCCCAACAAAATACGAACTCTAATGTTTGCCTAATACTCCTTACAAATAAATACTCTGGAGAACACTCTTGAAGGGTAACGCTCAGTACCTGTTGCTGGCTGTTTTTCTACTACTTGTCATGCCATGTCTCCTTATTCATCAGCTCCTCAATTCCAGGAAAACAAGCTAATAAACAGAGTTGTTCCAATAGCATCCTCACTGCCCTTGAGTGCAAACCACATTTAACAAACTGCTTCATATTCCTGAGCCTCATACTTTGAGATGGCATTACAGGGACATGGAATTTTCAGTGGCAAAGCAGAGTGCCCTCACACCATAAAAGAAAATACTTTTATTTACAAAATATGAGTCAGATAATTGGCTACTAACCAGGTATCATTATTTACTTACCTCCATAGCTCCAAATTTTCTGACTCCATCTCTTCCAGCGTTGTGGGACTGTGGTCAATACAGATCCTGTAAAAGTAGCCATTATCTTGGCTTCCCTGGTGGCGCAGTGGTTGAGAGTCCGCCTGCCGATGCAGGGAACACGGGCTCGTGCCCCGGTCCGGGAAGATCCCACATGCCGCGGAGCGGCTGGGCCCGTGAGCCATGGCCGCTGAGCCTGCGCCTCCGGAGCCTGTGCTCCGCAACGGGAGAGGCCACAACAGTGAGAGGCCTGCGTACCGGAAAAAAAAAAAAAAAAAAAAAAAAAGTAGCCGTTATCTTGATTCATCCAAAACTAGAACAGTAATATTTCTCAAATTCATTTCGCAGCCATTTCTCTTCCAGAAAATTAGATCCTACAATTAAGTACTAGCTCACTAAATGAAAAGAATTATCACTACACTATTATTCAAATTTAGGAATTGCATGAAACAATTATTATACTATGGCTTAAAAAACATGAAGCTCAGTGAGAATAACCTAGAAATAAAAAAAAAAATGTTATTATCTCAGCTCATATGTTAGGACCTTAATAATACCTGATATTTAAAATATAACAAAGGGCTGCATAGGTATGCATTGTATTTGCCTGTTTTTGTTTTTGTGGAAATCACCTACAGCCTGAGAATAAAACATAAACATTATATTCTACCTAGTTTTTCTCTTTGATAACCCTTTAACACCTTAAGTTATGTTCTCAATGTTTCTTCTGAGCCCTAAACCCACATGATTTAAAAGTAGGTTTTCCCTCATTCTCCCCAAGCAAGGTGTTAAGAGGCCCAGAGATTATCAGTCATGGATAACGTTGCCCAGCAACTACCACCATCCACCATTCTAGAGCTGCCTCAACTCATTAGTTCCAAGAACAGCTGTCCCATTGATCAATTTCTAAGAAGAGTTCCCCATGGGTAAAATGTTACTCAAGTGTTAAAAATCAAAATTTCTACCAAATCTCTCTCTTTTATCACTATTATTATTTTTATCACAATTGTTCTTATTATTATTGTATCTCTGTGGATCTTTATATTTACAAAGGCTTTGAGAAAACCTCATCATTGATGTACCCCACAAGTAGTCTTGTGCTGAACAAGAATCAGTGGCCTCCTTATAAAGCATTTTAGTGACATTTGGCATGACAAAAGGAACACATTTTAATGCAACTTTTCATTATTTCAAGAGCTTTGAGAAAAAGAATTCTCAACCCATTTAAGTAAGATGTAGTTTAAATGATTTTTTATATCTCCAAAAGGAATTTATTCAGCTGTTCAATTTTTCAGTCATTTGTTTCTTTTGTTTCTGACTTAGCTTCTTATTGGAGCCACTTCCCAGGAGGCAGAAGAGTGAAATAAAAGTACGCGAAACAAAAAGCAATCATAGCTCATGTCCCGTGTCCTTAGAGCTAAATGCCATCTGTATTCTGAGCTGTTAAGAATAGATGCTGTCACAGTTTGGGTTCTCCAAAAAGCAGTCTCTCAGAGTTGAGCATAGACTGTGGATGTTTATTAAGGAACTCTTTAGAGATCAACACTGTAGAACGAAGGGTAAAGAGGCAAGACTGGGCACAGAGAGAACTGTGTTGTAGCTAATCACACAAGGAGCTCTGAAAGTGAAATATGTCATCTGACTCATTTAGCACTGGGTTGAAATGGCCAAGCCATTATAGTTCCACAAAGGTAAGTAGTTAGTTGTGCCCTACACCTGAAAAAACATGATCTAGAATTTTCTATGTGAAATGTCACAGAATGATTGAAAGGAATGAAGACTATGTATTTATTAGTCTAAAATATGCCATTTTGTGTAAACTTTGCTTTTTAGAAACACAGTTTTTATTTTTAAAAGTATGCAACCATTTACTTATTTGCATAAAAATTACTTTTAATTAAAACAAAGATTCAGTGTTATCCAGAAACAAAAAAGAAGTTAAGAGTTTGCCAAAAATAAAGGAATAAACCTTGAGAAAACATCTTTGTTTTAGAGCAGATATTTTACCAGAAAATGGTCTGGTATCCTAACCTTTACCATAAGAAATGAGTAAAATTTTGTGTAATTAAAAAAATAATAATATGGAATTTTATTAAAAAGAAAAAAATGTGTTTTTCCTCTTTGTCTTTTATTCTTTCCTGTTGCCGAAACAAAGCTGAATGTTAATTTTATCTCTATAAGAGATGACATTTGTGAAAATAAGAAAACAGTTTCTACGTCTTTCTCCCCCAAAACACAACACTTCTATTTGAAAAGTCAAGGTGACATTCCCCTCCAGATAAATTATGTATGATTTCGGAAGTATTCTCTCATTTCTTGCAAGATCTGTAAGTTGAAAAATGTGAGAATAAGATTTTCTTGTGATATCAGTGAGCACTCAAGGTCTCTTCAGAATAAGTGCGGCCATTGAGAACAACCCATAGTCATGGCTGGCACCTCGTTTACTGTAAAAATATAACTAAGTAGGTATTATAATATACGGGGGCATAGGATAATATGCTTTCTGAGGATCACAGACCAGAATAGTTTAATATTCCTTAAGAGTCAGGGAGAATAACACTTGATGTTGTTGTTGTCTTGCTTTGTAAAACATATTTATCCTGTCGGAGTTATTTTAAATCTTATTTCATTCTCTTTACCTTCTACAAGGCCACTAACCAGCACGCCGCTAGATAATAGCTTTACATCTCTCTGCTCTGCCCTGCAGTAGAGAAGCTAATAGATTTGGTGGAATCCTGTTTTCTCAGATTCCCTCTTGGATTCAGTCAGTCTCTCAGGATCTATACCCTTAATTCTAAACTACTTGGTAATTTCTCAATATTTGAGTTTCGATCCACTCAGAATTGCTCTAATGGAAAAATGAAAAGCTCTATAGAAATAATGGGACTTGTTGATCTCTCTCCTCCCCATTGATACCTTGCAAGGAACATATGTGCTGAAATAAACTGGTTCTGTGCAAAAAGTTGCTGCAGAGATTCAAATCAGTAAGTTAGTACATGTTCAGTGAATGTTTCTTTTGGAAAAATACGTAAATACTGCCAGATGCCACTGTTTTAGGCAGCATTTTGCTGGCACTAAGGAAAACCCCTGGGGCTCTTTTCATGCTATGTCTTATTGGCTCAGAAAAGAAACACTAGCTTTGCTTTGTTACTTTTTAATAGTTAATGGTCTGTATATTGAGACAATATTGAATATTCATAGCATACACAGAGACCGAAGATGTGAGAATAGAATTATGGTTGGGGAACGAAAAATGGGAAATGTGTATAGATTAGAAAAATATACTAAAAATACACATACTGAATGTATTGTTTCCATAGCACATGAAACTAACTGCATCAGCTCCCTGGATATTTTCTTATGCACAATTGAGATTTGGGTAATTAGAGGAGAGGAAGTTATTTGAATAAAGAGAAAGTAGAAAATGATAACATCAAGCAGTATGATTTTTTTGACAGTTGGCAAGAGCTAGGCTCTGGGGTAAGGCTGAGGGAGATTTGGGGCTTAGAGTAAACAACATCCTAACAGCTTACACACACCATCCAAGGCTCATGACAAGCTTCTGGGGAAGAGGAAGGGCCACTCAATATGGGATCTTATGTTTCCTTGAGGAGAACCATTTATCAATGTAAGATGGGGTAGTGGCAACTGAAGAGAACAGAGGATCTTCAGAAGGGCTTGGGGTCTGTCATCACATGGAAAACTAACAGAACTTGAAAGGAGCCAAGCTCCAGAATCACCATGAGCATATCCTTACTGGTACCAGTAGACAAATACTAAGTCCCTTGGAATGAGTAACTAAGCTGGGCCACGTGAACATCACATATTGTATTTCAAATTGATCTGAGAACTAGAATGAAGGAGAAGGGACCAGAGTCCCTGTCCTACCCATTCCATCTCACAGCAAGCAAATAAAACAGCAGATAATTCTCATAGCTAATGGCTCACCAACACTTCACAGAATGAAAGTGCTAAGCAAAGACTGAAAACATTCCACGATTAACAAAAATAATGGGACACCAGCAGAAAACATCCTAGCAAGAAAAGTACAAGGCAAAAAAAGGTTGCATTTGCAACTTCAAATGCAAATGTGAGATGAAGTATAAACCAGAAAGTCTTCCCTTAACCAAGCTGGTTAAGAAATTTCACTTGTTTTCCAGTGAGTTGGAATTGGAAGTCAGTATCAAAACAAATAGCATATCTGCTGTGAGCCATGATATATTGATGTATATAATAAACACTAAGCAGTGTGCATTATGAAATGTGGATTCAACTATCCTAGCAAATCTTTTTGTTTTCATCAAAAAGTTTCAAAAGTAAGCTGCCAAATACTGCTTTACTGTTGTGCATTTATATCTAGTTCATTCTGAAAAGAACTGATATTTTAATAGAGGATGTTTTTATATAGAGACCTACACTGTATAAACCCCACTAAACATTTATAGCAAATTATAGAATATGAAAAAATATGTAAGGCTCTAACTTATAAATGTTTAGTAGGAGTTTTTAACCTATTTGAATGTGATATATATATATATGCTTGCAGTTAACAGAGTAAAATTAAACATAATTTAATATGGCAAACCTAATTGTACAATTTCTAATGTTACTTTGCACTTTCTCCCTTAGAGGAAATGAATATGGTTGATAGAGTACCTGAGGGACGTGAGTCTGTCCTGTCTGATTATCCAGTTTGGACTCTCCGTTGTCCTTGTCCCACACCTGATTTTCTGTTTTTTGTTTTTTTTTTTTGCGGTACGCGGGCCTCTCACTGCTGTGGCCTCTCCCGTTGCGGAGCACAGGCTCCGGACGCGCAGGCTCAGCAGCCATGGCTCACGGACCCAGCCGCTCCATGGCACATGGGATCTTCCCGGACAGGGCACGAACCCGTGTCCCCTGCATCGGCAGGCGGACTCTCAACCACTGCGCCACCAGGGAAGCCCACATAACTGATTTTGATCGAAGGACAGACCTCTTCATTAAGTTTTTTACTAACAAGCATATTAAAATTTACATCTTGTCAGCATTTCCTCAATCTTCAATTGCAGCCTAATCACCAACTCAAATTTAAGACTATTATTTTTTATTCAATATGCCTAGAAAAAAACCCTGACAATAGTTATTTGTGAATGGCATCTTGCATTTTTGTTAATGTCTGCTCATCTTTCTCTGAAAGATGCCATCTGTTGTGTGCCTTTGTCCCTATCCAGATGCCTGGTGTCTTTCCGGAACAGCCTTTGAAGGTGCTGTGGTGGGTAGAGTGAACTATGGTTTGTACTTGGCTCATTTCAGGAGCGAGAATGACTTCCAGCTTGGATATGAGTTGGAAATGATCCTCAAATAGGCAGTCATGGACACCTTGAAGCATCATTAAACTCATATTTTTCTGCTACTTGGGGTTTTAATATTTAACCACTTTCAAGCTCATTATTAGGGTACACAGCGATTACAGTCACACTGGTTGTAAGAGGGCGAGAAAGCACTCGTAGCTTTATACTCTGATAATATTTGGTGTACGACACCCATTTTCAATTACGGTCCAATGAAAAGAGTTGGTACAATTCTTTGTAACAGAATTCTAAAGTTTATGCCAGCTCCCAAGGGGTCATAAAAGTTGGCTAAATATTTGTCTGGATTGTACTTACCCCTATCTATGGCATGTTCTTCTTCAAACTGTTCTGTCGTGGAAGAAGGGAACTGTTGGTCTCTTCTCTCCTGTGTATGGCTTGTTAGTTTCTGAAATTTGATTAAATTGAGTATCTTTGTTTCCTCAGCTCTCTGTTTCATGTTTTAAAACTACGACTTGGTAGCTTACCCAGTTTTTTCTAGTGTTTTGGAGAGAGTAATACTCATTTGTGACTCTGCACCTGAATCATAAACAGAACTCCTATCATAGTTATTTTAAAGTTCTTTTCTGGTAATTCTAATATCTGACCACCTGCAGGTCTGATTACATGGACTTTTTTCACTTGATTGTGTCACATTTTCTTGCTTCTTTGTATATCTTATGACATTTTACTGTGTTCTTTTGTGTAAATTTTTCAGAGCAGAATTCATACATGTCCCTTGCTAGGCTCTTAAGACTAGAGGAGCCCATACATTCCTATACCTTATGCTTTATATCTCAGCCACCAGCTATATGAGATTGTATGAGATCTCACCAATTGTATGAGATCTGTTTTCCAGCTTTACTTTTAGTGTTTTTTTTTGTGTGTGTGGGGTCCCTGTAGAGTTCTATTTGCTCTTCAAACCCATTCTCAGTGTTCTGCATCTTGGGACATATCTCTCCACTCTACAGCTCTTTTCCAGATTTTGAAGGGCCACTGAAGTCCAGTGAAGGCCTGGTGTTCCTCTGGGGGAATTCTTTCAGACCCCTGTGCACTGTTCAGCATTTAGTGAATGGACACAAAAGTTATAACATCATATTTTTAACTCATAAAGGAGCTGAGGACACAAATCTAGATGAACAAAATTTCAGAAAGTGGTAAGTCCTTCCTAGAAGAGAAGAGACCCACTAGTGCTTTCATGACCCCCATCAGCTGCTGTACTATCTCCTCAATTACACAACTGCAAATAAATATGCATAGTTATACTTTCATTCCCTAACCTCATGATTATAAGAACCGACTCTGAGTCCATTTCCACACTTATGGTTCCACTGAATGAGCTCTGACAAGGTTATCAGGGCCCTCCCTACATGTTGATAAATGCAACAGGTATTTTCAGTCTTCCTTCATTACTTTTTGGTCATATTTGATACTATAGAATATTTCTTCTGCATGAAATACTTTCTTACTTAGCTCCCTTGTTATAAATTTCCTCCTTATTTTATCTAAACTCTCTAGCTAGTCTTTCTTATTTCTTTTGCAGATTTACTCTGTCTACCTGTTATGAAATATTATTCAAGCTCATTCAGTAATATTCTTCTCTTATTATATACTATCTCCCTAGGCAATCTCATCTCTGTCCATGGCTTAAATTATCACTATATACAGATCACTCATGAATGTAAATTTTCATCCCAGAGCTAAATTTTCAGCCCTAGATAGATTCATTCAGTAGTCCACTTGACACTTCCATTTGAAAGTCTCAAAAGCACTTTTATAAAAGAAGCATATGTTAAATTGAACTCCCATCTTTTATGCCTTTTTCTTTCTAATATTCTCTCCTTCATAATCAAAATGCACAAACCAGAAATGTAACTCTTCTTTGACACCTTTCTTATATAAGCCAGTCCTGAGTCTTATTGATTTGCCTTCCTAAACTTTAACTGGTTTGTTCACTTCTTTCTAACTGTACCACCGGCTTCCTAATTAAAGCAAACACCATCTCCAGCTTGGATCACTGTAATAGCCTCTTAAGTAAATTCCCTGTTAATCATTCTAACCTTTCAAATATGTGTTCTACGCTCTTACCAGACTATTTCTTTTTCCTTTCTTTAATATGCTATTAGTTTCTTTCTTTTCTTTTTTTGCGGTACACGGGCCTCTCACTGTTGTGGCCTCTCCTGTTGCGGAGCACAGGCTCCAGACGCGCAGGCTCAGCGGCCATGGCTCACGGGCCCAGCCGCTCCGCGGCATGTGGGATCCTCCCAGACCGGGGCACGAACCCGCATCCCCTGCATCGGCAGGCGGACTCTCAAGCACTATGCCACCAGGGAAGCCCCGTTATTGGTTTCTTTATGCATGTGTGCATATGTATAAATGTGTGCTAAAGTATTGGGGCTGGCCAAAAAGTTCGTTCGGGATTTTCATTTTACAAAAAACCTGAACGAACTTTTTGGCAAACCCAATATAAAGAAACTAAATATAAATGATTTTGTTTTCTACCACAGTCTTTTTCTTTATAGCTCTTATGAATTTCCTCCCTCACTCTCCTCTCCATACACATCAGTCCTATATGCCCTCAGGTAACCCATGTAGACCTGCTGGTATGTATAAAACTTTCTTATTTTCCATGTTCATGTGATCACTTACAAACAATATGCATATACATATCCATATACACACATATAAACACATATGTTTTTGCCATTGTTTTATACAACTGTGATTATATCATAGATAATTTTCTGAATTTTTCATTCTACTAAATAATAACTTGTGAATATTCCTATAAGTCAATGATATCTACTTCATATTCTTATAAGCTACATTATTTTCCATGATTAGGATATATCACAGTTTTTCTAGTTATTCCTCTATTGAAGGGGATTCTCTTTGTTTTCATGGTTTCCCTCAGAGTGATCTTTCAGAATGTGAACCTGACATGTCTACCCACAGCCCACCTACCCTAACTCACATAACCCTTTAACAGCCCAAAGTCCCTATTTCTTCTTGGCCTTACCTGTTGACCACCACACTTTATTTCACAGGATGCACTCCATACTCGGTAATTTCATTTCCTTGAACTATTCCATCTCCCTCTCCCACATGGCTTTGGTAGTACATGCTGTTCCCAGTGGCTGGAATAAATGCATCTCGCTCTCAATCTATCTCTTTTGCTCTCTTTCTCTGTCTCTCTCTCTCACGCGCGCGCACACACACACACACACACACACACACACGTTTGCTTTGTTAATCCATTTTTTTCCTTCAGACTTTTAGCTCAGTCATCATTTCTTTTCTTTCTTTCTTTTTTTCTGCCCCTCAGGAAAGGCCTATAGTTCTCATTATCTCTTCAGCTCCTTGGAGCAGCCAACTTTTCAGGCTTAGGAAATAAAAATGAAACCATAAAGGAGAGTAGCATCAGCTGGATTATTTATGCCCATATCATTTCTTTGATTCCTTAAATAGGTCATTTACCCAGTTAAATGATCCTGTAGCACCATGCAGCTGTCTGTGGTAATTAATATTGGAACTTTACGTTGATTTATCTGGTTATTCATTTATGTTAATGTCCTCGATGAGACAATGATTTCTATGAGTGCAGTTTTGTTTTGTCTGATTTTTTGGTACTTTTTCTTATCATTGCATTGAACCTAGCACGTAGCACAAAATGTTGTATATAGCAGCGTTCAATATATATTTGACAAATGAACGCGTATAAATGGTATAAATGCACACAACGAAAACAGTAAACTATACAGAAGAGCTAAAAAACAGGACTATTGGAACTACAAATTTATATTTAGACTAGAGGAATGAGAGACTATAATAAGAATAAGCTGGCCCTAAAATTTTACACAGTTGCCAAAGCAGATGTGGCTTTTAATGGCAAAGTAAAAAGAGAAACATTAGAGAAGATATGTATGTTCCTAGAGAAAGACGCTTCTTTCCCGGCACTTAGCTCCCAAAGAAATAATTTTACCCAGAATTCTTATTAATAATAAAAATGTTAAGGAAATATTTTCTCCATCCATTTTTTGGGGGACTTGCATCTCTCTTTGATATAACAACAACAACAGCAATAACAATTAGAAGGAAAACTTATGTGGCAACCACTCTGAGATTATGCAAGTGTTTTTTTCATCAGTATTTTATTTAACCATTTCAACAAGTCTGTGAAGGAGGTATAATTACTATCCTCATTGCAATCAGGATTCTGCATCTGAAGTACACAGAAGCCAAGATCCTAAAGCTAATAAGTGTTGAAGATGGTATTTTTTAACTTGTCAATTTGTGGTGTCAAAGCAATCGTTAGTAATGGTGAAGAAAACAGATAATACATATAAAGTAAATTCATAAGAAATCCAAATATGGCTTGCTCTCTAGTTCCCATTTCCTTTCTGCCCCAAACTTCTTTTCTAAATATAATTAAATAATAAGTAGTTGAGGGACTGGTCTATATATCCCCTTAATTTCTTCAACTTGATATACTGATTGCAATCATTATTTAAAAAGTAAAATGGAAATATGAATGTAATATGAAAGAAGAGAAAAATAAGGTAGTCTAAATGATTCACACTGTAGTGAAATGTATACATATTCCTACTCTAAAAAATATTTTGCTTGATAATTCCTAACTTACATCTAGTACAATAGAGAAAATTATTGAATCACCATATAAAATGCTTCACTTGCTCTCTAAAATAATTAAGGATAATTTGCTTAAATAACAATTTTTGCCCTACTGTAAAATCTATGAACCTAGAGAAAGAACTTTGAGATATAGGTATCCAATGCAATGATTAGACAAATAATTATAATAATGTTAGCCATGTATTGTGTTTGTTGTGTGGTAAGGACTAAACAATTTCTTTTATTTGATCCTTTCAACAAGCCTATGAAGAATTTATGTATTGTTATCACCATTTCAAGGTGATGGAAATTTGGATTTAGGTCACAGAATTAATACATATGTAGGACATACAGTTACGAAGCTAAAACTTGAATTCTGTAGGCTGACTTGAGAACACAATCTCATAAACACTACAAAGGAGTGGAAAAACCAGCAAAAAGCTAGAGAATGAAATTCCTCAATGACTTTCAGTCAGCTTCATCTCTTATCTTTCTATAAATCACAGTTTATCTCATAGTCTGATTATAAGTCTCACCTTCCTGCAGCTATTACCACAAATTATCCTGCCCTTTAAACACTTCTCTACTATTCCAATATCATATATTACTTTTTTATTTTGATTATTACAATGGTGTTACCCTTTTGTTTAACAGGAGCACGTATGTGTAGAAATATCAGTGGACTCCTAAATGTTAAATAAGTTATTTAAATTAGAAATATAGACATAGATTTCCAAGTAAAGGTTACATTATTATATTAAGAAACAGCTAAGGCAAATGTTAACAGTGGAGTAAACAAAGTAAGAAAAAATTCAAGATGTGGAATCTGGCCAGAAGAGTAGACAAAAAGAGAGAAAGCACTGAAAAATGGAGAAAAAAATGAAATTTCAAAAACTGGTGCTTGTACTGCTTTTTTAGTTTACTGACTACTTTCACATCATTATCTCTTTAATGTAGCTGGTTTGTTTGCTTTTTACAGGTGAAGCAAATTCAAATCAAGGTTGACTTGTCCATAATAAAGATTAAAACAATATATGATTTCAGGCCTTCAAATCCAGATAATTTAGTAATTTCAATAGGGTTCAATTCAACAAACATGATGTAATATATACTCTTTATGAAACATTGCATACAGCATTGCCATAGATGATGATGATAATGATAATAATAATAGATATAGAACCTCAGGAGCTCACAATCACATAAATAATTCATGTAAATAAATTATTTGATTCAAAGATCATCATAAAGTTCATAATAGAAGTGGAAAATATATTACAGAGAAGTAAGAGAGGTATATAAAAATTCTTGGTATACGTGGGAAGGCATCTTAGGGAGTGTAAATGTGAGGGGACATGAGAAAAAAATTGCATTACTTACACGGAGGCAAAGAAATATTCTAGGCAGAAGTAACAACTTGAGCAAAGAGCCAGAGGCAAGAAAGGGGAACAAGGTTTCAGAGGATAACCTGAAAGGCAGTACGACTAAAAACACCTGGGGCATGAGAGTATAATCAGACTTGGGTTTGAAAGCTAGAGAAGGGACAAAATGTGGAGGCTTCCAATGACAGGCTGAGGATTTTGAACTTGACATTTTGCCCAGAGCCAGCCCCCAGCTTACTTTTGTAAAACTCAGTAGAGACAACACAAATACTAAGGAAGAATTGGAATGGAAATATTTCTACCCACTTTACGATTATCTGACTATTGTCCAATGTTTAATGTTTCAGAACACACCTTTCCATGGCTTTGAAATGTGACCACAAAGGAGCTGACAAGCATATCCCTTAATACTGCCAAAGCTAAATTCCTCTAGTGTTATTTGTTTTGGAAAAGTGGGATAATCAGATAAAGACTCTAAGACACTTGTTATTGAATGACAATGCATAATGAAATTCCGAAAGTCATCTTTTTCTGGTTAAAAAAATCATCTATACAAAATTCACTGCTGCTGCCAATTATTTAATAAATGTTGGGGGTGCAACTAATCATTATGAACAATCCAGAGCTTAAAAATCTGCTGAAATGAAGACACGGCGCATTATCCATTCCCACATGTCATACCGCCTAATAGCCTGAACAAAACCAGCTGTGAACATAGTACAAAAAGCAGAAACCTTGAAGGGAAGAATGCCTAAATACTTTATCTTACTTCATACTTCTTTGTAATTGAAGAAACTAATTTATGAGTAGAGAAGAACTAAAAATGGGAAAGGAAACCTAAAGCTTTTGAAATATATTTTGAGTAATCTACTCAGTCTTTATTTAACACAAATAACCCTTACAAAATGCTTGACACAGTTCTAAGAACTCATATTATTTTGCCTCTTCAAGGCCAGCAGGAGGACCTTTCCTTCCAGTCACCTAAGATCACGGGATGACTATCCCATCATCTTTGCCATATTCTACTGGCTTGAAGGAAGTCACAGGTTCTGACCACACTCAAGGGGAGGGGATTATACAAAGGCATTAATCATTGGAGGTAATCTTAGAATTCTGCCTACCCCAAGTATGTTGTCCTAAGATGGTTTCTCAGTCTTTTATGTTTAGAAACTCCCCAAGATGAAAAATAAATGTTTTCCGGTCCCTATTTTTGACATTCCTAAAAAGGATTATCACATCTTTTTCTCTTCCTTAGTATAAAAAATTGTATGTCCCTTCAATCCTTTTTTTATACGACTGATGTATGAATCCTCTTCAGATTTTAGATGTTGCCAATGATCATTACAGAGGAAAAAATTGTTCAAGAAAAACAGAAATGAGAATTACTTTTTCAATTTTCGAATCCATGTATCTTAATCACATGTATTGAGATACAGTTATGTTATTTAAACATATAATTCTAAATTTATCTTCTATTATTGCTGTATAGCCAACATATAATCAGTCAAGATTTAAAGTCTCAAATTCTGCAATCTCTAACAATTTTAAAGCTTGCTTTTCTTGAATAGTACTTTAAAGTAGGGACACAGAACACACTTGAAAGCCACTATAGTATATGCCCCACCCAATGTTGACTGTCCTAATATTACTCTACCAGGATGGCAGTCATTTGCTCCTCTTATGGCAAAATATTTCCTTTGAGAAATTTAGTCCCTTGATTTTGACAAAATTAGCCAGGAAAAGAGTTTCAACAGAACAGAGATAGACTGAAGCAAAAAGGGATAAATTCAGGGATGGGGCAGGAGTTGTAGCCTCGGAGCAGCACTAAACTACAACAGTAGCAAAATGAAGACAGTATTGGAGACAGAGGTACAGAATCTAGGAAGAACAGGTTCCTAGTCCATACCTTTTTCCCTCAAATCTAGCACTTCCCCACTTGGCTTCTTTTAAGCCTGAGATCTCCTGAAATATCTAATATACTGTAAGTGTTTCTGTGTAAACTTCTAGCAAGACATTGTAGGATCCCCATATTCTGGCTCAGATCTACCCTTCCAGCCAAAAAACCCTCAACTCATTACCAACACTCTGTGTTCTAGCTACACACATCATGCACCCTTCCACAAATAGGCCTCAATCTTCTCATCTGTAAAATGGTTCCAATCTAATAAGTCACCTACCTTATTTTGATTTGCATTCTACATTTCCATTCCAGGGGTAATAAGAATCAAGTGAGGTTATAGCAGCATGCCTGCTTCAGCAACCAGGTTTAGAATTAAACTTTATAGAAAGATAACTCTTATTTCCAGTGCAAATGTGTTGAACCTTGAAAGAAGAGGAGAAAAACCTATTATTATAGGTCAAAAGAAGAAGTTCAGAGGAAAGCCTGAAAGGATAGCTAGAAGAAGCCCAAAAGCAACCAAAATGCAAATAAAGAATATTTGCTGTATGATGGGCTTGTGCTTGTGACTAGCTTCCTGTCGAGTAACGTCATAAATAAATAAATTTATTAATAAAAAATAAATAAATTATGCTAACTGATATAATTAAGATATGTTAAGCTGAATTATGAAATATATATATAAATATATATATAAATAGGGAATTGGAAGAATTAGGGATATATTTGCCTAGACAGTCATGAGAAATTCAGCAGAAAGAATAAGCACTTGAGCAGTTGATATCTTGGAAAGAGCCATCCAGTCCAATCAATGCCCCATTTTTCAGGTGAGAAACTCAACACCAAGAAAGCTGAAAATTGCTTGAGATCACATAGCTGAAAATAAATTTGAAGTAATACATATAAAACTACAGAGCAATACTCAATTCTGGGAACATTGCAAATACTCAACACATGCTAGCAAGGGCAGCTTTTATCAGTACTATTATTATTAATGGTTATACAGTTGCTCTGTAATTCTGTGTCTAATTCCCAAAATAATGTTCTTTTCATCATGTCTTATAATTGTTTGGCTGGTCCTGCTTATACACTAAACTTCTGTTAATATTTGTTTAATACTTAAAATTGTATCTAACAGTTTTCTCTCCTACTCTACCAGAGTCAATATTCAATCCATCCTTTGCAAAACTCCTGTATCTGTATTGCAACTAAATTTAAAACAAGACAACTTATCAAGGTTAATATTGTTTGAAAGGAATTTATTTATTATTTCCACTCTGCATTTATTATTTATAATTAAAGAAAGTACATATTTGGGGTAAATGACAGCTTTTCCATGACAGAATTATTTTGGATTTAACCCAAAGTAAGAGCTAGACTAGGTTAAATTTAAGTATTTTTATTTTAAATGATCAGCATTTGTTATCCCAATGAAAAGATGGTCAATATCTAGACTTTTTATTTCTCTTTTGGAGAATAATAATCAATTAATATTCCACACTTAACAAATATAACTTTCAAACACATGGTACCTTCAAAATTAATATTCCAATCTGCAAAGAGTGATAGAGATCAATAAAAAGGAGAATGCAACCAAAATTACCAACCTTTGAACAGATTCTTTTTTAGTTTATTAAACCTCAGCTGAAGAAAGTAGAATCTAAATTGCCTATTATTTAAACTTAAATAGAAAGCCCAACATAGCTCTGTTTAAAATTATATTCACCCTTCAAAACCAATTATAATTGGCATTTTCCATAAAAAAAAAGAATAAAAACTAGTTTTTAGCTGGAACCAATTGTGTACCAGACACTTTTCCATATATTCTAATTTAATCCAATTAACAACATGTATGAAAAAAAACTGGACTCAAAAATGTTAAGTGTCTTCACAGAACTAGAACAAAAAAATTCACAATTTGTATGGAAACACAAAAGACGCCGAATACCCAAAGCAATCTTGAGAAAGAAAAATGGAGCTGGAGGAATCGGGCTCCCTAACTTCAGACTATACTACAAAGCTATGGTAATCAAGACAGTATGGTACTAGCACAAAAACAGAAATATAGGTCAATGGAACAGGTTAGAAAGCCCAGAGATAAACCCACGCACATATGGTCACCTTATCTTTGATAAAGGAGGCAAGAATATACAGTACAGAAAAGACAGCCTCTTCAATAAGTGGTGCTGGGAAAACTGGACAGCTACATGTAAAAGAATGAAATTAGAATACTCCTAACACCATACACAAAAACAAACTCAAAATGGATTAAAGACCTAAATGTAAGGCCAGACACTATCAAACTCTTAGAGGAAAACATAGGCAGAACACTCTATGACATAAATCACAGCAAGATCCTTTTTGACCCACCTCCTAGAGAAATGGAAATAAAAACAAAAATAAACAAAGGGGACCTAATGAAACTTAAAAGCTTTTGCACAGCAAAAGGAAACCATAAACAAGACCAAAAGACAACCCTCAGAATGGGAGAAAATATTTGCAAATGAAGCAAATGAAAAAGGATTAATCTCCAAAATTTACAAGCAGCTCATACAGCTCAATATCAAAAAAACAAACAACCCAATCCAAAAATGGGCAGAAGATCTAAATAGACATTTCTCCAAAGAAGATATACAGATTGCCAACAAACACATGAAAGAATGCTCAACATCACTAATCATTAGAGAAATGCAGATCAAATCTACAATGAGATATCATCTCACACCAGTCAGAATAGCCATCATCAAAAAATCTACAAACAATAAATGCTGGAGAGGGTGTGGAGAAAAGGGAACCCTCTTGCACTGTTGGTGGGAATGTAAATTGATACAGCCACTATGGAGAACAGTATGGAGGTTCCTTAAAAAACTACAAATAGAACTACCATATGACCCAGCAATCCCACTACTGGGCATATACCCTGAGAAAACCATAATTCAAAAAGAGTCATGTACCACAATGTTCACTGCAGTTCTATTTACAACAGCCAGGACATAGAAGCAACCTAAGTGTCCATTGACAGAGGAATGGATAAAGATGTGGCACATATATTCAATGGAATATTACTCAGCCATAAAAAGAAATGAAATTGAGTTATTTGTAGTGAGGTGGATGGACTGAGAGTCTGTCATACAGAGCGAAGTAAGTCTGAAAGAGAAAAACTAATACCATATGCTAACACATATATACGGAATCTAAAAATTAAAAAAAAATGGTTATAAAGAACCTAGGGGCAAGACGGGAATAAAGAGGCAGACCTAGTAGAGAATGGACTTGAGGATACGGGGAGGGGAGAAGGGTAAGCTGGGACAAAGTGAGAGAGTGGCATGGACATATGTACACTACCAAATGTAAAACATATAGCTAGTGGGAAGCAGCCGCATAGCACAGGGAGATCAGCTCGGTGCTTTGCGACCACCTAGAGGGGTGGGATAGGGAGGGTGGGAGGGAGGGAGATGCAAGAGGGAAGAGATATGGGGATATATGTATACGTATAACTGATTCACTTTGTTATAAAGCAGAAAGTAATACACCATTGTAAAGCAATTATACTCCAATAAAGATGTTAACAAAACAAAACAAAAAAAACAAAAAAAGGATTTCTGAAATCATTAAGAAAGATTATGGTTAATCTATTCATATTAGATGATGCGTTAAACTCCCATTGCAACAGACCTCTGCACACCTCAGAGTTTCTTTTGTGCTTATGATTAATTTTCTTTAAAATTCTATGTGTGGCAAAAAAAGAGAAAAGTGTCAAGTGTCTTAACACAAGTTAGTAAGTAATGTAGTTGGAATTCAAACCTAGGTCTTGTGCCACCTTTGAAATTAAACATTTTAATTACATGTTCTTACAACATTTCTCTCTTTAAAGTGGAATACAATCGTCAGTAATTGCTTATAATAGTATTCAAAAAAAGCTTAATAATGACTGTACCTTGAGTATATCTATTCCACCATACACTATAAAATGTGTTTTGTGTAGTAAGTACATGACAAATAGTTGTGTGTGTGTGTATGCGAGAGGCTGAGTGTTTTAATAAGTCCTTGAGGGAGAAATTTATCACGAAAGATTTTAGAATCCTTGTCCTTGATGGTAAGGAAGGGGGCGAGATAAGCAGTTGGAAATCAGCACAATGCTTATCCTTTTATGTATTTTATTTATTTATTTATTTGTCCAAGAAGATTTTAACATTTCGCTCAACTTGACTAAGCTTTGGACACGCCTCTTTGTAACTCTAGGACACTGACCTCCATTTTCTTAGAGCATTTACTTTAGAAAAGCTTGTCATTATAAACCATTTCTCTGCCCATTTGAGATTTAAATCTTTTGAAAGTCTCTCCAGTTTTTCGGGCAAGGGATGTTTTTCTCAAGGACATGGGAGGCATCTCTTTGAAATGTGGTCATCGAGGAAGACACTGCCACTATCTCCCAGTCCCTGTGAGAGGGTAGAGGCCTAACTTTCAGTGGGTGTCTTGCTCCAGTTGTGAAACTATCTTTTGTCAAAGACAATATGCTTACTTTTCCTTTGAGTGAAGCCAGTTAGGAAACACACATGGCCTGTGTTCTCCTCACCTCTCTGTATAAGAGTTCTCCCGCCCCTGGTTTCAATGGAGCTGAATTCAGACTGAGCTCTAGTCTCTTTCCTCTCTTGAAATTGCCTTGAATAAAGCCCTTTTTGCCTGGTGCAATTTTTGTTCTGGCAAAATAGGAAACTTCATTTCCCAGAATCTCTTGTCAGAAGAATTCTGATTAGATGCCACCAGTGAAAGGAGCGCATATAAGATTTTCAGTGCTGTAGGAAAGCTTTTCTGGCTGCAGCAGGCAGATGCATGGCCTTTTGGTCAGAGATCTGGCTATTCCTCTGTGAGTTACCTACTTCAGTGCAGTAATATACTGTGACCACTGTTGGTAATTTCCTGGTCTGGGGCAGTAGTAGCAACTTTCTGATTCGATGACTCCATAACAGGACCAAAACCAAACACTGTACTTTGTAGAGCTTTGTCACAAGATCAGTTCATATGATCTGATCGAAGGACATTCTAAGCCACTGAAGTAACAAATACATTTGAAGGTAGAACTAAAGCAGTGATCCTCAAACCTAGCAGCATATTGGAATTATCTGTTGAGTATTTTAAAATACAGATAATGTGGTCCAACCCAAATCTAATAAATCCAAACATTTAGAGGATAATCACTGGGGAAAATGAATTGTTAAAATGCTTACCAGGTAGTTTTGATGTACATAGTCTTTAAGTAGCAATTCAAACCATTGAATTAGATTTTCTTTTCATTTATTTATTTTAAGAATACAAAAAAAAATTACCCAATCCATAAAAGCATATCAACTTTACTCTAGTTAAGTATTTACAGCAAATAAGGTAAATTCCAGGACTATGGAATTCTGCATTGCTAATATTAACACAAAGGTATCACGTTTTTCCATTTCAAATTTATCCCTTCTTGGATAGCCAGAGATTGAGATTTCATCACTTTGAGAAAGAAAGTTCTTGATTTGAGTTAAAGTTGCAGCTGTTTTGTTTTTTTTTCATGCATACAGTAAAAAGTATGAGAAACTATCGTAGGCCAGGCTCTATTCTCTTTAACTCTCTGATAATCTAGAATCATTGCTGAAAAACATCAGATCTACATGCCTCAAATCTTCAGGCATTCAGCCACTCAAAATTCTGCTGACTCTAAATTTCTACTTTCAGTGACAATAAGATATGGGGAGGAAGGCATACTACACACAGGCAGGTGTACATCTCCTAAGATGCCATGCACCCCAATCCCTGCCTGGATTATTGCACAGTCAACAGCACCATGGGGACAGTGACCACTCTCAGCCCTGGCTCAATACTTTTTCTACCTCAGTTTAATGAATCTGTGAAAATCATTTCTATGTATTTTACAATTAAGACTCTTCATGATGAAAACTCAGAAATGTGCCAAGTACACAGAGACACTAAATGGAGTGAAGAGAATTGGCAATAATTTGGTACAGGTTGTGAGGAAAGAAAATTTTTACTCTGTAGATCCAGTTAAATGTAATTTAACAGATGCCCCTCTGTAAATATAGTAACTTTTCATTCTGCCATCTGTGCTATAACTTGCTGAGTAAAACCATGCATTTACCAAAGGTTTTACTCCATTTACTAGAGGTTACCCTTGTGGGGTTTGCATGTAGGCTTTCTCTGGATTCCAGCTGTTTTTCATTCCGCAAGCATGCAACTTGTGAAATAGGAGGATCAAAGGTCAAATTTAGTTAGTTTGAAATGTCATACCTAAATAAGATCACATAGAGACTCTGCTCCAATCCTTTTTTTTGTTAAGTTAAACTTTTTAAAAACAATTTGAGATAATTATATCTTCACATGCAGTTTGGGAAATAAGTCAGAAACACCATGTACCCTTTATGTGGTTCTCCCTAATGATAACATCTTGCCAAACTACCACAATCCCATTTTAACATTTGTAATAAAGATCACTTGTTAATAGATTATAGGATTCAACTTACCTACCAAATCTGTTACTACAGAACAAGAATCAAATGTTTTTCACCGATGTACAATCGCTGAAAACAGACTGACCATTGTGATTCAGTCATTGTTGGAATAACCGGTCTTTACTACCCAGAGGGCTGCGTCACCTAGAGGCAAGGAACCAGGTTGTAATTAGATTTCAATTTCTTCACAAGGTAAGGTCCTGCGTATCTCTATAACTGATGACTAAAAATACCATTGGAATTAGCTCAACCTATCATTCAATCTCTGAAATAAAACTGGGACCCATTTTTCTTCCTTTGCTCAACAAAAAATTGTTTTAAATGATTTGTTACGAATTCCAAAATAATAAGTAATCCATACATCTGTATTTCCAGGCTTTGGAACACAGACTTGTAATAAGTTTTTTTGGATGTTTACAATCAACATATTAAAAATAGTTTTTTATTTGATTTTTTTAAATCTTCAAATTTCAAGGAGTCAAATAAGTTTTATTTGACTTAAATAAAACTTAAATAAATAAGTTTTATTTATATATGAATAAATAAATGCATATAAAATATAAGTACTTATCTATAAAAGAATTATGACACTGACAAACTATTTATTCACAATATGTATCATGGAATATTACTCAGGTAATTCAGAATGCAACTTATATTTTTCAAGCACATAAACTAGTTTTCTTGGCTTTTCTTGTTTTGTCCATCAATTACACAGTTTATTTTTTTTTCCATTGTGCCACTATGAGAAAGAAAAATAAAAGTAAAATATACATTAGTAAATTTGGCTCGTTAAAAACTCTGGGAATTAAAATAGACTAAAATTAAGATGCATGACTCCTTGGAGATTTAGTATAATAATTCGATAAGCCATAAAGGTGAGTACTTAAGCCTTGGTATTAGTCAATAGATTGAAACGATTGGCTAATTGCAGGGAGAATGCTTGGATCACTGGAAGACTTCATTATTCCCTGCATTAGCTTTCTATGGCTAAATTACTGCAAACTTGATGGCTTGAAACACCACACATTTATTATTATCTTATAGTTCTGTAGTTCAGAAGTCTGAAATGTGTCTCACTAATGCTGGCACGGAAACATTCCTTTCTGAAGGCTTGAGGGGGAAATATGTTTCCTTGCCCTTTCCAGGTTCTCGAGGCTGCTTACATTCCTTGTTCATGGCCCTCTTCCTCCATCTTCAAAGCCAACAACTATGGAGTTGAGTTCTCAAATCACATCCATCTAAATTCTTCTGTAATCATATCACCCTCTGTCTCTTCTGCATCCTTCTCCACTTTTTAGGACCCTTGTGATTATCATCCAGGATCATTTTCCCATCTCATGATCCTTAGCTGCAAAGTCTCTTCTGCATGTAAGGTAACGTATTCATAGGTTCTGGGGATTAGAACCTTGACTTCTTCGGAACACCATTATTTTAACTACCGCAGTCCCTGAATTGTATGCATTGCTCATTAATCCAACATGAATTGAGTGCCTATTATAAGCAGAGAGCTTTAGGGGATTAAATAAATCTATGCTATAGTCTTTGTGCAAAAGTAACTTCCAGTTCATTTAGGGGAAAAGGGCTTTCACTCAGAGAGAGGAAAATGATCCAATAAATGTCTTCACATTTAAACCTGGAGTTATCCTTGACACTTTTCCTATTCTGTGCCCAACTCCATCTATTCAGTCAACAAGTCTTATTGATTTTACCTCCTAAATATGTCTTCAATCCTCTGCCTCTACAACCCTGACCTTACAGTATTTGCACTGCAAGGCACTAAAGACAGGAATGCGGTCTCTCTTCTTGACAGATTGATTGCAGTAAGCTAAAAGACTGATCATTGATCAGGAGGGTTATAAATAGTGTCTAGGTTAGGGTAGCTGGAATAGAAATTAAAAGGAAGGCATGACTTCTGCCATAGATTATATCACATTATACAGTGTATTTGTGAGAAACTACTGGTTTGGGTTTTTTTTTTTTCCTGTATAAAAACCCTTTTAAGTAAATTAATAATCTTCTGGAAAAGAAATGTCAGTGTTAAATACCACAATGATTTAAAAAAATGATTGTGCTCTTATCCTAGTTTAGGAAATGGAAATGTGCTGCAAAGACAAGCCTTCAAGCCAAGTTCTGACAGTGCTGTAGCTCTTTTATCCCATTTTGGAATAATCTAACCAAGTAACTGTAGGCAAATACAATTGATATTCAACATTTCTAATTTTATTAGCTGGGAACAAGCCTCAGCAAACTAAAAGCACATGCAAAACAGAAAGATATGATTTTCTTAGCAAGGTGTTATTGGTAGAATTGTGCCTTCCCAACAAATTTATATGTTGAAGACCTGACCCCAGTACCTCAGATGTGACTGTATTTGGAGACAGAGCTCCCTCTCCTGTTTGGGTCACCACACTAGGGGTGTGGGTCCTGGCCAGACCATATCTCAGCCCCTCCTACTCATCTCAGCGTGGCTTCTTCTTTCTATCCTTAGCTGTGTAAAATCTTTTCGCTAGTCTTCAGGTCATTCTCAGAGATAGTTGTTCCATATGTAGTTGTAGTTTCGGTGTGTCTGTGGGAGGAGACAAGCCCAGGTCTTCCTACTCTGCCATCTTGTCCCCCCTCAATCAGAGCTTCCACTTTTGAAAGGTGCTGAATGAGCAGGAGAGAATGGCTGCCTTATAAATTCTTCTTTGTATATGTCAAACAATGAAACAGGTTAGGCTTTGTAAATCTTTTACTTTACTCATTCTTTGTAGCCACTGCTGTATATAAAATAAAGAATAAGGACCTACTGTATAGCACAGGGAACCCTACACAATACTCTGTAATGGCGTATATGGGAAAAGAATCTCCAAAAAAGAGTGGATATATGTATAACTGATACACCTTGCTGTACACCTGAAACCAACACAACAATGTAAGTCAACTACACTCCAATAAAAATTTTTAAAAATGGCCTTATAACTGCATCCCATTCAGTAGTAGTTTTTAAAGTTATCTACTATATTAATTTTCTGACTGCCATAAAAATTCCACAGATTGGGTGGCCTAAACAACAGAAATTTAAATTCTTACAATTCTAGAAAATAGAAGTCTGAGATCAAATTGTTGATAGGGTTTTTGTTCTGAGTCCTCTCTTCTTGGCTTGTAGATTGCTTTCTTCTCCCTCTGCCTTCATGTGATATTCCCTTTGTGTCCTAATTTCCTCTTTTTTTAGGACACTAGACATATTAGATTATAAGCCACCCTAAGGATCCCGTTTTAACTTAATTACTTCTTTAAATACTCTGTCTCCAGATTATTTTAATTTTCAAATGTCATTACCATAAAAGAAGAAGAAAGAGTAATAAGAAAATTTCAGGAAATAGGTAATTTGGTGGAAACATCTGGGGAAAAAGGTGCTTTAAAGGGTTTAATGACCTTTCATTCCTTCGCTAAGTGTAACTAATATTTGTTCAGTACATGTTATACTCCACACTGTCCTACATACTTCACATTGAATTTTAACAACAACCTGTGAGATAGGTATTGCTATTATTATATCCATTTATAGATAAGGCCCTCATCTCCAGCCTAAATGTGCAGAGGCAAAAACTGAAAAAGCCAAACTATATTCAAGACAAAGAACTTGTCCACGGAATCTGCACTGGTCTTTTTGAACCTTTTTGCCTACACATTTAATTTGTCACTCAGATAGCAAGAACCACCAGTGTATATATGTCATCAACAATTTATACTTAATTCGTCCAACTTGCATTCTCTCCATCACCAAAAGTGTGCAGCCAAACAGTTTCCACCTCCATTTGATATTTCTGTTTTAGAAACAACAGGCTGACACTAACCCAGACTTATCTGGGTGCAAGTGCTCCATATTCTAATCCTTGCTAGAGGTATCAAAATATACGAAAGATAAGCATTCAATTATTTTTAGTTATTTAATTTCCTTTAGGACCATGAGACTTATTAAAAAAAAAGAGTCTTATTTGGAAATTCTCCACATCTTGAAACTGTGAATTAAAAGCAAAAATGTTAGGCTTCCCTGGTGGCGCAGCGGTTGAGAGTCCTCCTGCCGATGAAGGGGACACGGGTTCGTGCCCCGGTCCGGCAAGATCCCACATGCCGCGGAGCGGCTGGGCACGTGAGCCATGGCCGCTGAGACTGCATGTCCGGAGCCTGTGCTCCACAGCGGGAGGGCCCACAGCAGTGAGAAGCCCGCATACCGCAAAAAAAAAAAAAAAAAAAAAAAAAGTAAAAATGTCAATTGTTTAGCAAGATTTCACAATATTTATGTATACACACACACACATAAACCTTGGAAATGATACACAATATCCATGATTATCTTCAATCAAAACAAATTTCAAACTTGTTCTTTTATCACAGAGGTTTATTCTATAATGATGACATATGACTTCATGTTTGGTATGGGAAGAAGGTAAATAATAACAATTAGTCATTTGGCTTTAGTCTGAATCTTTATGTTTTATTCATTCCTCTGACAAACTGGTATGCTACCTCTTTGCTAATAATAATTATTTAATTTACTATTCAGTACTTTAACTTTCATGATGAGAAATATGCCTTCTTGATTTTTCATTAGTCCTAGGTTTCTACCTCTAACGTTTTCATTTTAAAACATTTTGAGATTTGTCAAGCACCGAGAAAATATAGAAACTGTATAACAAAGAATGAGATACTGAATTTCTATTCTGTTTGCTACTATTATTTCTAAATATATCTTCTTTTCCTTAGAGGGAACTAGTATCCTGAAATATATGTTTATCATAGACATGTATGTTTCCCCACTATTAATCTACATGTATATATGCATAAATATATTATTTTATCAAATATAACACACCAAATATAAGATATACCATCATGTCATGTACTACCTAAAATAAAAACACTCTGAAATTAAATTATGACTTAAAATCTCAGAATTCAGAGATGTCAAGTGAAAAATATATCTTATTTCTATGAAGGATGGAATATATTATGGTCTGTGTGTTTAATTTTTTCATGCTATCTTATATTTTTATCACATCATTTATCATCCTGTTATATGATTTTCAATTTGCATTTTCTCTGTACATTACACTCATGAAATATATTCTTATCTGCATTCATATACTTAAACCGATTTTATGAAAATATTTATTAATTCTCTTATGAATGAATAGTTAAACATTTCTTGCTTTTTCTCTATTATCAGCAGTGCTTCAACAAAGATGTTCTCCGTGCTCCGTTGTGCACATATTCAAGATATTTTCTGGAGTACAAACCTAAAAAAAATTGCACATTTTCTCCACTGAACTCCCAGACCAAATAAGGTCATGTTCTGAGGTACTAAGGATTAGGACTTGAATATGTGAATTTTGATGGGAAACAATTCACTCCATAATAGTAAGACTAGGCTTACTTGTCGTACCTCCTTGTCATCCTCCCTCTCCTATACCAGGGCCCAAACCAGTGGCCTTTGAGCCCTCTTAGAAGGAAAGAACACAGTAGATTGAGTTTGCAGACATCCACCGTCACAGTGACAGTAGCCTTTATGATGTAGGTTTGACACCCATTCTGGGAAAACTGCCCTTGGGAAGACGCCCAACCGGGTACAAATGAGATCAATACACAGGCACACACACAAAAAAGAGCAAAAAATAAATGCACCTCTTGATTTTTCTAGATACTACACAATTGTTGATCAAAGTACAATAATACTCATTTGTATCTTCACTGATTTTTAAAATCAATCTTGTCAATCTTAATAGAAGTTTGGATATTTTGTACATAAAACAAATTTCGGATTTGATTTTTAATTTCCAAATATGTGGAGATTTTTAAAAACCTTTTACTCCTCTATGTTTTATAATTTTGATAACACATTTTACATCTTTTTATGCATCCCTTAAATAATTGTTGGAATTTTTAGTTAATTTTACTGCTTTTGTCTCTTTACCTTCATGCCTGCTTTATAAGTGGTTGATCTAAACCTATTATATATTTACTTTTTCCAGTGAGACTTTTATTTTTGTATGTTTTCCTTCTACTAATTAGTGGCATTTCTTTTCAGCTTAAAGAAGTCCCATTAACATTTCTTGTAGAGCCAGTTTAATGTTGGTGAACTTTTTAATCTTTTGATTATCTGGGAAATTCTTAATATTTCCTTCAATTCTGAATGATAACCTCACTGGGTAGAGAATTCTTGGTTGGAAGTATTTTTCTTTTGGCACTTTGAGTATGTTATGCCACTCTATTCTGGCCTGTAAGATTTCTGCTGAAAAATCTGCTGATAGCTTTATGGTGTTTCCTTTGTATGTAACACATTGTTTTTCTCTTGCTGCACTTAGCATTCTTATTTATCTTTAACTTTTACCACTTTAATTGTAATGTGTCCTGGTATGTGTCCTTTTGGGTTCATCTTATTCAGAACTCTCTGGCCTTCCTGGTTCTGGATACCTGTTTCCTCCCCCACATTAGGGAAATTTTTAGCCACTATTTTTCCAAATAATTTTCTAGCTTTTTATCCCTCTCTTCGGGAACCCCTATAATGTGAATGTTATTCCACTTGATGTTGTCGAAAAGGTCCCTTAAGACATCTTCATTTAAAAAAAATAATTTTTAGTTCTTTATATTTTATTTTGTTGGTCTGTCTGGGTGAGTTCCATTTCTTTGTCTTCCAGCTCACTGACTTGTTCTTCTACCTCATCTAATCTGTTGTTGAACCTCTGTAGTGTATTTTTCAGTTCAGTTATAACTTCTGTTCGGTATTTTTAAAATATCTTCTATCTTGTTGTTGAAGTTCTCACTGTGTTTGTCCCTTCTTCTCCCGAGTTTGGTAAGTGTGCTTATAAACCTTACTTTGAACTCTTTATGAAAAAGATTGCTTATCTACATTTCATTTATTTTTTTTCTCAGGTTTTATCTTATTCTTTTGATTCAAACATATTCCTCTGTCTCCTCGTTTTGCCTAATTCTCTATATTTGTTTCTGTAAGCTACCTCTTTTATAAGTCAGCTACCTCTCCCAGTCTTGATGGCATGGCCTTATATAGGAGATGTCCTATGGGGCTCAGAAGTGCAAACCCACTTGGCCACCAGAGCCAGGAGTTCAAGGGCTGGCCCTTATGTGGGCTGTATATGTTCTCCTGTTGTGTCAGGGCTGCTGCTGTGTGCTGGGGGGTGGGGCTGACCCCTGGAAAGGCTGCAGGCCTGGCTTCAATGGCTGCCAGGCACTAGTGGCAAGGGTTATCACCTGGCCAACTGTGAAGCCTGGCCAAGACCTGGGAGGGAGCAAAGCTCTCACTAGGGTGTGTCCACTGGCAGTAACAGGTTAGATGGAAGGTGCCAAAATAGTGACCACCAGCACAGGTAGTAGCAAGTTAGAGATTTTAAAATGGCTCCTGTCACCATCTCAGTCTCCAGGGAGCATCCCAACTGGTTCCTTCCTCTTTGTCAGATGCTTCAAGATTAGTAAGTGGATCTCCTTTACCTATGGTCCATGTGCTTTTCAATTCATTGTTTTTGCACAGGTTTTCAGGTCAAGTGAGTGCATGCTCACTCACGCACTTTGAGTGGATTTTCCATTCCCTGTAGTTGTGTAGTCTTCCTGGACTTATTCCCTGTTGGTTTTCAATACCAGCTATTATAGAGGCTCGTCTCTCCTGTGCCAGACTTAAGGGTTGGGGTGCCTTATGTGGAGCTCGAATATCTCGCTCCTCAGGAGAAATAACTCTACCTTTGTGATCTTTCCCACGTGTGGATTGCTGAGGCTGGTGTGTAGTTTTTTTTCTTTAGCATGACTATATCTCTGTTTTTCCTATACACCTCAATGCTGTCTTTTTACCCTTTGTTGTGGAGACTCTGCTCATTCAGTTCAGAGGCTACTTTCAAAGGAAATTATTCCATATGTAGTTGTAAATTTGTTGTGTCCATGGGAGGTGAATTTGAGATTTTCCTATGCTGCCATCTTGAATACTCCTTTTACTTTTTCAATCTTTATTAATTTTTGTGGGTATCTATGGATTAAATATGAATATAATTTATTCTTACAAAAATAATTTCTATCCTGGCCCACACTTTAAAATTTTTCACTTTCAGATATAGCTGTCTATTAAAAGCAATAACATTGATATTTCTACTTTGGATCACTTTTTCCACATTATATTTGCAAAGAATATAGCTTCATAAAAAAAGGAAACTTATTAAATGTTTATTATCTTAACTGTAGGTTCAATACCTCTCGATGGTTTAAGAAGAAAAGAGAAACTTTTTTTCTTTGTTTTTGAAAGAAGCAATGATTCCATATTTGAATTTATTTTTTAGAATTAACATTTTTGGGGAAAAAAGCAAGTCTTTCCCACTGGCTCTGTGGGCCAGTTTCATATTCAGAACATTTTACATAGATTGCTCCAGGAATTTTCCATAACTAACTGGGGGATATTATTTATTGTTCTGCTAAAAATAACCAGATGTTACTCATAATATCTCAGCATTTATTGAGAGCATAAAGGTTATCAAAATTAAGTGCTGAAAACAACTGAATTTGAAAATATTTCAAATTTGAAAATATTTCTATTGGAAAAATTCAGTAGTTCAATAACTGAACATGAAAGAAATGCCTTATTTTTCTTTCTGAAAGATTATAAACATCCTGACAAAGTAATTTGGAATAAATTTAACCTTAAAAACAAACAATGCAAATTCCAAGTCAATATGAAAGCTGATTACAAAATATTTATATTACTCTCTTGCCTATATTTACCTTTTGCTCTTTTGATATTTTTGGAAGGAACTACCTCAAATTGATTTGCTTTCCAGAAATAATAAACTGTTATGTAAAATACTGTAAACTGTTATGTAAAATGCTGTGTTTATGGTTTTTTCCTAGTCTTATTTTGCTCTGTATTTCATTCTAAATAGTTTCTATTGCTATGTATTCAAGTTCACTAATATTTTCTTCTATAGTGGCTGATCTGCTTTTAATATCATCTATTGTATTTGCTATTTCAGACAGTATTTTTTCCATCTCTAGAAGTTTGATTTAGATCTTTTTTTTAATATTTTTATATTCTTTGTTCAACATGTTCAATCTTTCCTCTAACTTCTTGAACTGTATGTAGTTCAGGTTATAGTTGTATTGTTATAATAATTGCTTTCATCTTTCTGTTTACTAGTTCTATCATCTGTGTCATTTCTGGGTCTGTTTCCATTGATTAAATTTTCACCTCCTTATGGATTGCCTGCTTCTTTACATACAGATCATTACATACAGCTGCTGTGAATTTTGTTTTCTTGGTGTTGGGTATTTTCATAACCCTATAAACATCCTCAGTCTTGTTCTGAGTCACAGTTAAATTATTTTGAAAAACGTTGAGCCTTTGGAGGTTTGTTTTTAAAATCTGTTACATGAGACCAGAGCAGCCATGAGTTTAGGACTAATTTTGCCGAACTACTGAGTCAAAACCCTTTTGAGTACTGTACTTAATACCTTGTGAATCATGAGGTGTTTTGGTGGGTTTTTTGGTTTTTTGGTTTTTTACATTTCGGCTTGTAGCAAAAATAATAATTTATGATTCTGGTTTTGTTTCAGATTAAGTGGCAATGCAGTTGATCCTTGAACAACCTTGGGGCTAAGGGGGCCAACCTTCTATAAAGCCAAAAATCTGTGTATAACTTTACAGTCAGCCCTTCATACCCATTCATGGTTCTGTGGATCCAATCAGCTGTAGATCCTATGGTACTATAGCACGTATTTATTGAAAAAAGTCTGATACAAGTGGACCCATGCAATTCAAACCTGTATTGTTCAAGAGTCAACTGTACAATTCTTACCAGTTGTTTCACTGGCCTGGGATGGTTTCCTCACCATTACCTGCTGATCATTTCTCAGCTAAGCGCTCTAAGGTGACCTTTTTGCAGATCTCTGGAGCTCTCTCTGTATAGCCTTCTCTTCTATGGTATTCTGCAAAGCAAACTCTAGTGACCTTGACACCCAGTTCTGACTTTCTCAACTAAACAAGACCACTAGGATCTACCTAGGTTTCCCCTACCTCTGTTGCAGCCTGGAACTTGCTTCAGGCAATAAAATGGGACAGTTGCAGGACTTATTTCATTAGTTTCTGCTCTCTCAGGGATTATTTTCTGCACTACATGATATTCAATGTCTAAAAAAACATTGTTTCATATTTTGGTTTTCAGTTGCTTCAGGTTAGAGTATAAATAAAGTCCCTTTTACTTCGCCTTGGTCTGAAGAGAAAGAATATTAATAATGACTTGACAATACCTCCTGTGATCCCGCCATAATATGAAGCAGTCATTTGTTGAAATTATGTGGTTCTTTAGATTCTAAATAATTACATTTTTACCACAAGAACTTTTAAAATTTCTTTTCTTCATGTTGGTTACATGTCCCTGACATCTTCTAAGTTTAGTTCACTATGGATATTGTCTCTGTTGGGTTCCTGTTACTTTTTAATTCAATGCACTACAGCCACTCTCTTGAAACCTGCATAATCCATAGGTAAAATATTACGAAGAGTTTACGTAGTTTGTTATTCTGTCCTTCTAAAACTACTGCTTTTCTCTTGCTTCTCTATCACACAATTATTCCTTGTTACATTATGTTAACATTTTAATTACTTTTTTATGATATTTTAAGCCAAGGGTAGGCAAACTACCACTCAGAGACCAAATCTGGCCTTCAAACTTTTTTGTAAATAAAGTATTTTTGGAACGCAGCCATATTCTTATGTTTACATATTGTTTATGGCTGCTTTCATATTTCAATGGGAACACTGAGTTGCTATGACAGAGAAATTTTCACTTTATAGAAAATGTTTGCCAACCCTGTTTGAATATGTAAGTAGTGTGTGTGTGTGTGTGTGTGTGCGTGCGCACACGTTTGTATTTATTTTTCACATATCAGAGGCAAAATTGTTTTGAGAGTTAGTATCGATGTATCTGAATCCAAATTTCAGCTCTAAAACTTATCAGCTATTTGACTTTGGCCAAATTATTTTACTGTTTCAAACAACCTAAATTCAAAATGGGAATATTTATACCTTTAATACTTATAATTAAGAATAAATGATAAAATGTGTAGAAAGTGCTTCATTCATAGTACACATTCAATAAAGACTCTTATTACCTCCATTACTAGAACGAACCTCATGAAAAACAAAACAAAATATATACGTTTCACCATCATTAGAAGATTGGAAGTTTGTCTTCTTTCCTTTATGTCTAAGTGTATGATGTTAACCTCTAAATTCTTAAATTCTTGTAAGAAGCAAGTGTCTCATAGAAAATATTAAATATGGACCTAATGTTTAGATTGAGACTTTTGGGCAAATTAGATCACTTATAGCTGTGGGATATTATGAAGAGTCTCCCTATAAGCCCAGATATGATTTATAGCAGGCATCATTTTTCAAAAATCCTTTGTTTAAATTTAGAGTAGTCTTCCCTCTCCCTCTTTTTTTATTTATCATTCAGTGTACACTGTGTTAGATACCCAGAGACATAACAAGTGAAAATGTCAGTTGTGAGCTGAGCTATATCATATCCATGCCCACACCATTTTCTCTACCATCACCCACCTTCACCTTTTAAGTGCTGAAAATCCATTCTCACGTTTGAGTTATTTAAGCAGGACATTTCCCTTAACGGCACCTTCTCTCTGTGTGAGAAAAGATGGGTAAAACTGCCCTAGTCATGAGTATCCTCTAGCTCCCTTGGGACTCAAAAGACTTTGAAAGTATTTCTCTCTACAGCTCTGAAGAAGAAAGGTTTGGGGCAGGCCACACCGGCAACTGTTTCTCCTCCTGGCACATTTGTTCTGCAGGGCACAGAAGACTGGAAGTTTGATGTTTGCTTTTCTTTGTAAGTGTGATGCTCAGGTGCTGATGGCTGAGCTTTTAGCTTCTGTATCCAGTCTAAAGTGCCAACAGGGAGACCATGAAAAGCTAAATTGAGAACTGTAACTTCAGAAAACTGAAATCATTTGGTGGGGAAAGCTTTATTTTCTCCTACGCTGCTTTACTTTCCAATGTTCTAAAACTGTGTGCATGAGATGATGTCAGGCATACTCTGCAAAATATATTTGTAGAAATAAAGACAATATTTTAAAATATACATTTATATTGCTTATGTATTTGGATCCAGACTAAGAGAAAACAAGAGAATGAATAGGCTGATTTGTTTAGTCATGGGATGGCGACTTTTTTTTCTTATTTTGAAATGCCTTACTATGTTTCATAATTAAAAAATAATACTTTACAAAGTGTCTTTTAAGATGAAATGATAAAATGTGAAATTGTTTTCTAAAGAAACATTGTACTCTATATTGTGCATATAACTTTAAAATACCAATTTAATTTTTATTAATAGGATTTAGTTTTAAAGTTTTCTTTTTAAAGTTTTCTCCTCAGTTTCAATTCAGCCTGTTCGTAAATCCTTGGAAAGTAAAATTTGATACCTATTTTTTTTTCACTAAAAGACAAAAAAAAAAATCTTGACTTTGTTTCTTTAAAATATTTTACCGATTAACTGCTCACTTATTATTGATTTAATGAATGTCTGGGAGGATATCTGGGGTTCTGTACCAAAACCCATAAGCCTCAGCCATGGCTGTTCATTGCTTTCAATCAGGGATTATTAGATTCAGAACCCAAAGGGATGTTAATAGACTAGTAATTCCCTTGTCTTGCATCTTGTCAGAAAATCAGCAATAATAGCCAAGGTAGAAGATGTGGCTCTGCATGTAGCATATACTGAAAACACCTTAGGCACGTGAACTGTGGATTTAGTTACACTTCAATGCAATTTAGTTGCAAAAATATCCCAAAAACCAATATAATCCAACTGGGAATTAACAGATAAAACAGTGTCTCAGAAAAGAAATTGGGACTCCCTTGGCCGCCAAAGGTCCGTCTTTAGTATCCCATTCAGCTCTGGCTGATGAGTTTTAAGAATAAAACCAAAGCTGAACCCATTCAGGACAGTGAGGGCATTTTGAAAGTATCATTTTGAAAAATAAATGTGGGAACTAGGCATGTCTACCCTGAAAAAGATTAAATGACGGGAGGAATAAGTTGTTGCCTTAGTCTCAAATATTTGAAAGATTACATGTAGCATAAAGTTGAAAACTGTTCTTTCTGGCTTCAAGATGGTATAATCAAGATCATATGGCAGAAGTTTAGGTAAATGAATTTGTACTCAGTAAGAATTAGAATTCCTCTGCTAGCCAGGGGTAAAAACTATAGGCTTTGATAAGTAGTAAGTTCCCCATCTCTGTTAGATCATCTCTTGTCAGGGATATATGCTCAGAAGAACTGAGAGATTGTCAGCTACTTTAGGTTCTTTGAGATCCTTTCAAACTCATGGAATATGTAATCTTGAAATCTGTTCATCAAAAAAAAGCAAAAACTTAATTTATTTCTGCATAAAGCCATAGGCCCTGATTCTTCAGGTTTTATGCTTATTTCACCTTCAGTAGTAGAAAGGCACTAAATAAGGACATAATCACAGAACGAATGTCAATCTGATTGGATCTTGACTTTTAAAAATGTAATTTCTTGACTTTTCAAAAAACCCTGTTTTTGTGATACAGTAAAGGGTGAAAAGGAAAACTGAAGGGGAGCTGGCGGCTTTAAAGGAGAATACAGGCTTGGATAGAGCAGCACCTCTATTCACCCCATGATGCTGTTGAGCCTAAGGTTGCGGCAGATATTGGTAAAGAACTTTGATTCTGATGTCATAATGATATGAATTCACATTCTAACTTTGCCTGTTTCTCACCGTGTGTCCTTAAGGAATTTGTCTCAGCAGTCTTAGCCTCAGATTTTATTCGTCTGCAAAATTGAAGAAGAAAATGTATTTCTGTATTGTTATTTTAAAAAAATGAGACATAACTTATAAAGGGCTTGGCACTTTTAGTCCTCAATTATTATTGCTATAGTACTCTTACACATGAACTATACTTGCCTTTATACCAATAAATTCTCAACTTTGATGATACAAATACAGTATTTACATTGGGGAGTGTGTGTGTGTGTGTGTGTGTGTGTGTGTGTGTGTAGACCAGATCAATAATTATGAATTTTAGTGCATGTAGAGAGTGGAAATATACATTTTGGGGTTTTTTTTTTGCTATTGGTAAGGGAACTTGAACTTCTGCTAATCAGCAAGGAATAATCATTATCTAAAAGAATTATCCTATCTAAGTAGAAAATAAAACGGTATTTTTCATGTTCCCAAAATATGTTGAATGCTTATTTTCAATTATTTTGAGCCAAAGCATTCAGATTAAAGAAATGCATTCATATATATGGCTAACCTCAGCTTCCTGAGAAAGAAATGCTGGTTAAAAGTAGATATGATTACTTTTCTTTGAGTTTGTTCTCCCGTTCAATCCATCTACAAGTTCCTGTTTCAGTTGTTTACTCAGTGGAGAATGGTGCTCTTTCAACTGACAAAATACATTCTAAATTACAGTTTCAGCAGCATCAGCAAAACTGACAATACGAATCAGATGATTGTAAAAACAAAATCTTATATAAATTTCCAACCTCCCTCCAAAAAGGGTTAAACGTTTGATGAAATAATGTTCTATGTAAGTCCTAACGAAAAACCATAACACCTTTTTAAAAAGTATTTTCCTGTGCCTAATTAAGCAGCATTGTTTAATTTAATAAATTATGAATGACCATATTACAGGGGATTCTAAAATGACTAAGACCTGCTTTCAAGAAGCTAGTCTAGTGAGAGGGGAAGATAATTTACAAATATATACAGTTCAAGATATTATATTGGAAGGGGAAAAAACTAAGCAAAGGTATACAGATTCAGAGAAAGGAGGCAATGCATTTACTCAGTTAATTTAATGGAAGACTTCATAAGGGAGGCAGCATAGGATGGACACATGAAAGAGAGTGTGAAATTTAGAGAGAGATGAAGGAATGCACTCTAGGAAGAACTGAGTCTGAAAAAAGGCTTTAATGGAGAACTGTGTTTAGGTTATATCAACCATTCTCCTGTGGCTAGAAAGACTTTGGAAAGCCTGGAAAATTAGCGGCCCATACCAAACCCCTCTCCTGATTTAAGTAACATTCATCTCTATCATTAACCTTGTTTACCAGGCCCGTTAAGGCTTTATTTTAGCTCACTACCCACCCTCTTCTCTTAGAGCATCCCTCCTGTGCTTACTCTACACAAACATAACCACTCCTCCCTCTCTCCCTCTCTCTCTCTGTCTTATTTATTCTCTCATTTTCTCAAATGAGAAAATGGGTTTGCAACTGATCTCATAAGTTCAAAAAACTTGGCTTGAGCTTCTCCCAAAACTAAGATTCCTTGCATAGATCTCGGTGGTACAAGGCAAAGACACAGGGGCTCTTGCACCTGAGATATCTCTTGGCCTTCAGATAGAAAAAAAACCTGCATTCTATTTCTCTTGCTGCACTGTATTACTTGCCTTTAAAAATTTTATACAAGAATGCCCTGAGTTGGTATATCTATGAAGAAGCCAGGCTTCATTTCAAAGACTTCAACAAAATTTTGAAAGTATGATAATCAGTTTATGATAATACTAAATTGGACACAGTTAGTATTTTTCTGAAAGGTAGGGAAAAAAGTCAAGACAGGATTGAAACATAAGAAAAGTAGTCCCATATACGGAGAATGAATTTTGGTGGGAACATAGTCATGATATGCTTACAGGCAAAAGTGTGTGTGTGTGTGTGTGTATTTGGAATAACTGTCTAGGAATAAAAACAGTAGAAAAACAAACACATAAACACACAAAAAGTCTGAAGGTATAGTTGACCACAATTTAAATCAAAATATATAAAATTGTAAAGCTTTATGACATTTCACAATAATCATAATCTCTGTGAGAAAACCATTTCTGGATAAGAAGCAGAAAAATTATTTGCTCTAGTTGTATTTATAAGCTGTTAGTGCTAGAGTATAAAATTCTGAAAGACTGCTATAACTAGAGAAAATAGGGTAAGAATTGATTGTCACAATGGAAAGATGGAATGGTCCATGTAAAACTAGATGTCAGATAGGAACTCTCTCTCTACAAGTGAATAAGAAACTAGCAGAACATTTTTATATACTAACAGGGGATTTGAAGGCACTAAAGTTGACCATAATCTTTGTCTGCTTAGGAAAGAGAACAAGTTTCAGGACAGACACCATATGTAAGGAAGGTCTGAAGTGAATGAGCATTCTTTTCATGCCGAGTTACCAGCAAGTGATTAAAGCCTCTTGGTTCAAGCAGTTCTGAGATTCTAAGGATGAAATTCTGATATCAGTGGACTTTTCTCCTCCTGAAAAATACATGAGGAAAGTTCAAAATTTCTGCTTCAAGCAGAATACAGAAAAATCTGGTAGAGAGGGGTTGATGTTCAGTGAGAGAAACGGATGCCTTCAAACTAAGGGATGGAATTAAAGTCAAGCCTCCACTGAGTGTGAGTCACCATGTAGGTGCTGGGGATACCAAAGGAATGAGGCACAATTCATGCCTTCAAGATAGTTGAAGAAAGGTTCAGTTCCCACATCACTATTTTTAGGTAAGCAGATACTACAGTTATCTTAATATCTTTTGAAAATTTTTCCATATTTTATAAATCTATCAACTCACATTTGACTCAGTACTAGCTTTCATTTTTTCTGTAAGCCAATACCTTTATTTTACATTATAAAGATTATAGTGACACATTTTATATTTTGTGCACTGGGTGTCTAGATAAGAAGAATAAGTATCAAATTGGGAAAATTTGAGAATTTGGTGGGGAGAATTCACATCTGAATAAGTCTGTGTCTAATCAATGTCACCAACTGCTGTTTGGAAGTGACTGACAATGTGAAAATTAAAAGTGCAAAAATCAAACATGACAACAGTTCAACCAAATAAACCAGGAAAATACTTTTGTTTTTCTGGTGGATAACAGAGAATTAACTTTTTGAGTGAAATCTAGAGAAAGAATTGGCATAGCTGAAAAAGGAGAAAAAATGGTGGCAAATGCAGTTAATTAAGTAGTTGATTAGTTATTTGCACAGAGGTATGGTTTGGTTTGAAATGTTAAATACAAGAATTGTAATAAACATTCTATTTTGAACTTCCGTGATTTCTTTGAAATGTAAGTGAAAAATATAGCTGTTTAAACATAATTATATAATTGCTCACTAGAAAATAATGACTCAAGTTGAGAAAAGACCACAGAAAGTACAAGGATAAAGCTCTTCACAGAGCATGTGAGAGTCATACTTCAGACACATTTTTTTAGTTTGATTTGTTTTCTGAGGAGTCTTCAAATCATTAATACATTTACTATAGTAATTCTTCTTAATGCTTTGTTTATCTTAATGGACACTACTTGTGCCTTTCTAGAGCCTTGTAAGAAGCCAAATATTCATTTAAAAGTCATGGTAGGGGCTTCCCTGGAGGCGCAGTGGTTTAGAGTCCGCCTAACGATGCAGGGGTCACGGGTTCGTGCCCCGGTCCGGGAAGATCCCACATGCCGCGGAGCGGCTGGGCCCGTGAGCCATGGCCGCTGAGCCTGTGCTCCACAATGGAAGAGGCCACAACAGTGAGTGGCCCGCGTACCGCAAAAAAAAAAAAAAAAAAAAAAAAAAAAGTCATGGTAAACATAATCTTTTTCCTTCCCTCCTTCCTCCCTCCCTCCCTCCATACCGTCCATTCTCTTTCTTTCTTTCTTCCTTCCCTCCTTCCTTCCTTCCTTTTTCTTTCTTTCTTTCTTTCTTTCTTCCTTCCTTCCTTCCTTCCTTCCTTCACTTTCATGATAGCTACAGCTTATCCAGTTTTAATAAACTTTTTTTTCATTATTTTGAGATAAACAGGAAGGCTCACTAGGGATTTCTCAAAGGCCAAATTACAGAGCAAGTTTTGGAAAAACAAACTTTAAAAGCAATGCATCATATGTGCCTGCCAATGCATCCAGCAAAATTACTTTATAATTCTTATATATTCATGGTTACTTGTATTGTTAGATTTAAGAATAAAAAGACATGTGAAGACACATAATTATACTTATCTTAAAATCGAGTCATTAAATATTTAGTTGCCTGATTCGTTTCTCAGGTGTAACATATCAAGTGGAAAAATTACAAAAAAAAAAAGAAACAAAAATCACTGCCTTTCAAACAGCACATAACAATAATTATTGTGATTTAGAGACTGCAAATTCTTGACAGGCATTGTGATAAGCCCTCTACCTCTCTGTTCTTACTTGATTCTCTCACTTAGTAAAATAATTATTGGCTTACTCATTTCATGAATGAAACTTTTCTAATTTTAAACTGAAATTCAGATTGGATTTAATATCAAGCTAATGTATTAATTCACCACTGCATTCAGCTAAAAGGAATAAATGAAGTAGCTTAAAATAAGGATTTCATTTGTTATCATAGAAAAAGAAGTCTGGAAGTAGGCATTTGGGGACTAATACCGTGGCTCCCTGCTGAAATCAGGATTTGGGGCTTTGATTTTTCTATAAACCCATCCATGACTACTGTGCCCATTGTTTCATAGCCAAAAAAGTATTGCTTACATTCTAGAATTTAGTCTTCCTTCCAGACAGAAAAAGGAAAGGGCAGAATTTGGCAGTTTCTTGCCAACTGAGTCCATGTGCCCATTTTAAGATCCTTTCTCCAGCTCTTTCTAAAAACTTCTACTTAAGTATCAGCAGCCAGGAATGCATCACATAGTCAGATGTAATTGCGAAGAAGGCTGGGAAATACAACTTTTTTTTTTTTTCTTCAGTATGCGGGCCTCTCACTGTTGGGGCCTCTCCCGTTGCGGAGCACAGGCTCCGGACGCGCAGGCTCAGCGGCCATGGCTCACGGGCCCAGCCGCTCCGCGGCATGTGGGATCTTCCCGGACCGGGGCACGAACCCGTGTCCCCTGCATCGGCAGGCGGACTCTCAACCACTGCGCCACCAGGGAAGCCCAAAATACAACTTGTTATCTGAGCATTTTGCTACTACAGAAAATATCAGGATTCTAGTAATTATTTTTAAAAAATAAAGGGAAACAATATATTTTGTAGCAACCAGGAATCTATATTTATAAAAGAGAACTAGGATTTGAAGCCAGGTTTTCTAATGTCAAACTCTGGCCAGATAATCACCATGTTACAGAACTTCCCTTAGTTGCTCTGATCTCGGACACATGATAAAACTGGAATGAAATGGAATGGAATGGAACAGAATTCACTATTTTGTGAATCTAATAACTGTCACAAATATCTGTATATCTACAAGTAGGGAGTGGAACAATTGGGGAAAGTTGCATAAATACAGTGGATCATAATGGACATATGAAGAACTTCTTTCTTTTCCATTTTATTCTCCTAGAAGTCATATAAAATATTTTTTCTTTGCCAGACTGACCTTAGTTGACTGAACTAGTTTTACTGTCAAAGAAGACATGTCAAGAATGAGAGAAATATTCTCTTGTAGGTGAAAGATACAATTTATTTTAGGTCCTTGCATGAAGTCTAAGGCAACTATAGCAATGTTAATTTATTAATATTTCCATTCCCAATTTTTATCAGGCATAGAAGCATATTTCTGCAAAACTATAGGAGCAAGGTTACTATAAATGCTCAAATTGCTCTGGTTTTAGCGTTTGATTCCTTTGCCCTACAAATCCATATTCCTGACCTTGATCAAACCCTAAATCATGGTGGTATTGAAATCATTACAGGATCATTAGGGGCTATTTGTTTTTTCTTGGCCCTTGCTTGTAAAACAAGCCACTTACATGATGTATTGAAAAAGTACACTAAGTAGCAAAAAAGTCATGTGGAATTAAGTTAGCTAAATGTATCCTAACTGCAGATAAATACATTTAAAAGAAAATAATTTATTTTTTTAAGAAAATCAGTTGTATGTTAGGAATATTGCAGCTTAGAAAATCAACTTCGAGTGTTTACTTTAAAAAATATGAAGAATGTGGTCAATAATGAATGTGGTCAATTCCAAAACTAATTTATTTTATTCTAAAAAAAAGAAAAAAAACCTGAGAAATCTCTCAAGCACATGTTAAAAAATTAGAAAGCTATCAGTGGTATTCATTTAAGCCACTGATACTGGTTTTTTAAAATTTATTTATTTATTTTTATTTTTGGCTGTATTGGGTCTTCGTTGCTTTGCGCAGGCTTTCTCTAGTTGCGGCAAGCGGGGGCTACTTTTCATTGCGGTGGACGGGCTTCTCATTGCAGTGGCTTCTCTTGTTGTGGAGCATGGGCTCTAGGGGCGTGGGCTTCAGTAGTTGTGGCACGCGGGCTCAGTAGTTGTGGCTTGTGGGGCCTAGAGCGCAGGCTCAGTAGTTGTGGCACACGGGCTAGTTGCTCCGCGGCATGTGGGATCCTTCCGGACCAGGGATCGAACCCAAGTCTCCTGCACTGGCAGGCGGATTCTTAACCACTGTGCCACCAGGGAAGCCCGAGCCACTGATATTGTTTAAGCACCATTTTTCTGTCAGGTAATAGACATATCCTAACAGAGACAGATTCTAAGTTATAAGTTCATATCTACTCTACTCATATACTAAATTCTCAGAAATTTTCTATAAAATACATTACAAGGAAGGGTTTGAGGCAAGACACATATGCTGTTCCTCGTAGTTATGTTCGTAGCACTTAGCATAGTGGCTGGCGTAAAATAGAAATTCAATAAATATGAATAAATTAATAAATAAAAATATTAAAAGAAGTTGGTGACAGGATGTCTGAATGGACATATTAAATGATATTTAAAAGAAGCACAGGATAGCCTAGTTGTTTCCATTTTATGTCTGTTTTATGATTTCAGCTGCCATATGAGTACAAGTTACATATGCACATATCTTGAAATTTTTTCTACTTTTTATTTAGTTCAATAAAACTAGTCAACTTATTGAAATGAAACTAACTTTAGGTTTTATTACATTCTTGTTCAGTTTAAGGACAACAGTCTTTATGTCTTCTCTCTTTGCTTCAAAACTTCTAGATAAGACAGAAGTAAGACAGCTGTGCATCTGTTGCCTACAATATTGGGAAGATTTATTTTCCTTACCCATTAACTGTCATATCAGATAAACAGGCTGAGAGCTTATCCATGATAAATGTACTCTGTTTAATTCAATGAGACAGTCTCTTAATTTGAGCACCTAGCATAGTGTCAGCAAAATCTCCTCTGCTGATTTAATTAGCAAGAGCTCAATGTCAATTAATTTGCATTTAAACATTGGAGTCTCACAGATGAAAAATATATATAATCCACTTGCAAAATGAAAAGAAGTCCAGTAATAAAACAGTTTGCATGGTTTTTAAGAGTGTGTAAATGTGTTAAACAGTTAATGAATTATTCAACACTGTACATTCTTGGAAGATATACATATTTTAATAAGCCTCTCAAATGTGACTTTCATACCATCTTACATGATTTTATCCCAAGTTGTTTTTATTGAATAGTGTTCATTAGAAAGAAGTATTCATCAGTTTACCATATTTTGCAAATGAAGAAACTTACCATGTTTATTTGTCAGGAATTCTTAGTGTAGTTTTTGTTCTAGAAGTCCTTCTATTGATAAAGATCTTTTAAACTAATTCATTTTACTGCCCTATATAAGGTAAGCAAAATATAAGTGGAAATCTCCTCATTTTGATTGTGCTTTTATCCAGAAGCTACTTGTCAAACAATTATATAGAGCCCAATTTTAAATATGTGTCAACACTCTAAGCTATTTTAGTACGCCTCACTTTTGAGCTCCTGGCTTTGACAAAGCTCAGTAAGAAAGAATGCTGGGTGTACAAAACTTTACTTTATCAATTTTTTTTTTCAGAATGACAGAAAGCACCTCTTATTCTTTATACTGGCAAAGTGATATTGGGATGTATTTGGATGGTTCTAGCCATTCAATGCCAGGAAGAAAGGTTTCTGTTCTGTTTTTGTTTTTAATTTTGCTTGAAAGAAATTAAAGAAGGACAACCTCAAAATAACTGTGTTTAAGTATGTAAAGAGCTGTCACATCTCAGAGGATAGAGATGTACTCTCACATCAAAGGATCTGGAAAGCAATGCACCAAGGGGTTTGCAGTGGATGTCTCCAGGTAGGAAGAATTTGGGGTGTCTCCTTGCTTTTTCTTTTTGTGTATCCACATTTTCTGCAATATACATGTTTTGTCTTTTGGAATAATATAGGTTTTCAAAAAGGCATAATCAGAGACTTCTAGAGCTAAAGGGTTGGAGAAGAATGAGTGTCTAAGTGGTACTATTTCAGAGCACAAGATCTCAGTATATTTTACCCTCAAATCCTCCTTGGTGATTATATCTCTGTGTTGGTTGCCATTTCTAAGTCGACTATTAAAAGGTCAACTGGTAGTGTATATATGTCAATGCTACTCTCTCACTTCGTCCCCCCTCCCTGTGTCCTCAAGTCCATTCTCTATGTCTGCGTCTTTATTCCTGTCCTGCCCCTAGGTTCATCAGAACCATTTTTTTTTTTTTTTACATTCCATATAAATGTGTTAGCATATACTCTACCAAATGTAAAATAGATAGCTAGTGGGAAGCAGCTGTGTAGCACAGGGAGATCAGCTCGGTGCTTTGTGATGACCTAGAGGGGTGGGCTAGGGAGCGTGGGAGGGAGATACAAGAGGGAGGGGATATACAGATACATGTATACATATAGCTGATTCACTTTGTTATACAGCAGAAACTAACACAACATTGTAAAGCAATTATACTCCAATAGAGATGTTAAAAAAATAAAAAAAATTTAAAAGGTCAACTGGAACCAGTTAATGTCATAGTCTATCCTGGTGTAGAATATGGACCTGTGGGGAATCAGTACTAAAAACTAGGAGCAGGAATTCAGAGACATCTTCAAGAAAGAAGATACATCTGGGAGGGTGAAGATGGTTTAAGATGGGAAATAAGCAAATGCCAAACTTTGTCCACTTAGTTTGGCTGAATTCAAAAGATTTTCAAGGAAAGTCAATCCAGTGTACTTAACACTAGCCCAATGCTGTAATACTCCAATTTATTTTATTTTAATTTTGGAATTCAGTTTCTTGCAGTAGTTTAAGGTCCCTATTAGGAACAGTAACTCACTCTGTATAATGAAAGAATTTATTGTATAAGGGCTACATGAAGCAATGTTATGAAGTTATGAGGTAGTGAGGATGTGAGAGCAGTTGAGAAGGCTGACCACATATGGCCATTTCTCTGATTTGATCAAGGGGGCCTAGGACAATAATGGCATGAAGAGCACTGAGTGTGCTTTCATAGAATCCTCTGTGGCCTACTCTAGGCCATCTTCCACTCTTGGTTACTGGCCTTATTCTACAATTGGCAGAATAACATGTAAGCAACCCTCCTTAAAAGATACTCACTGTATCTAGATTATATGTTCCTACAGATACAAGATATTACTATGTCAACTCAAACTTAAAACAAACACATAATCAGTCAAACAAGCTGAAATTTCTTAGCTAATTGTTAAGAAATGGTTTACTCTGTCCCCTTATTCTCTGCTCTGCATGGGCTCAGTTTCTTCTTATATAGTGGTTTGGACCCGTGTTAGAGGGTTTATGTTGAGAGAGATAGTACATCATTTGATGAAGGTCCAGACACTGGAACCAGATTGCTTTGTTTGAATCTTTAGCCCTGTCTTTTACTCTAAGACTGGAAAGTAACTTAACCTCGTCATGTTTCAGTTCCTCATCCCTCAGATGGAGAAAATAATAGTATTTACTCTATGTATATATGTGTATATATAAAATATATGTATATCTTTATAGAGAATTTAGGATAGGTTTCACAGGGAAGATACTGTGTGTTAGTGTTGCAAGGATCTTTGTACAGGATCCCTATGACTCATTCTTAAATATTAGTAAACTATTCCTTTGCAGATATTCTGTTATGAGAACGTGAACACTAGTTTCATTCTTTATTTTTACTTTCTTTCATTTTTATTCATTTCAATTTGACCTACCTTCCACCTCTTCCCATACCCTCATCTCTCACCAGCCCCACCAGCGATCACTCTGGTCCACTAGCTGAAATTCTGGTACAACATCCATATGTCCTCCATACCTGAAATATACGTAAGCTGCTCTTTCTTTCTTTCTTTCTTTATTTTGCGGTATGCGGGCCTCTCACCGCCGTGGCCTCTCCCATTGCGGAGCACAGGCTCCGGATGCGCAGGCCCAGAGGCCACGGCTCACGGTCCCAGCCGCTCCATGGCACGCGGGATCCTCCCGTACCGGGGCACGAACCCGCGCCCCCCGAATCGGCAGGCAGACTCCCACCCACTGCGCCACCAGGGAAGCCCTGCTCTTTATATTTGATCCTCAAGTCTTGTGCCAAAATTGACATTCATTTATTATTGTTCACCTGCAAAGAAAACCACTAGTCTTTACCTATTCTGTAATGATACATCTGGTATGTTACTCTCTAGGTGGTTAAAGGTGAATAAACATCTTAATTTCTCTTGATCAAGCAGAGAGCCCTCAGTAACCTAAGAGCTGCTGCAACAGCAGCTTTTCCACAGTTGTTTAGGTCTCATAATTGAAGTTACTAAACTCAAACTACCTCCATGTTAGGAAATAAATTGTGCTCCAATATTTTGAGCTCCTTGATAAATGGGCAGTGGTAATAGAAGAGTCCTTATTAGCACTTAGCCTACTGACAGACCATATTTGGTACTTAATAAATATTTAAGTACCAGAACTGTAGAATACAAAACACACTGATTTGAAAGGAAACTGGATGAAGTGGTTCAAATACTGCTCATTTTGACGCTCCTCTTTGTTTTATAGGCACAGTTATAGGTGTGGAAAACAAAAGTTATAATAGCTGGTCTTTTCCTTTGTGGAATTCACTGCTTAGATTCATTAAAGTTTCTAAAACTCACTCACAACACAGAAACACAGCACTATCACAAAACATCCTGACAAGGGTATGAAGCTTGTTGCACTTTGTGAACATGGGAAGAAAATGTCACTATTTCATTATTTACCTCCCATGATACCAACCAAGGTCAAAGATCAGTCTTTTATGAATGCTCTACTGTATACTTTTCTCCATAAATTCTGAGTTCCTCCGATTACTTCTTATCAAACAAATGCTTCAATTATCATCAAAATCTTCAAGGAGCTATGAATGCAATAAAGCATTTCCTTTTGGACAAATTATTTTATTTTTGGATAAAAGGAATTCCAGATCTTGCAGCGTTTTGAAAAAATCATAAGGTTTATTGAAATTAGACCAGATTTTTCTGACGGATGTTTTCAAGGCAATTGAAGATATTCCTGGGAAAAGCATTTCTGAATCAAATAATTTCAGAAACACTACATGCCATGCCCCTCCCTTGGAGCTTGAGAGTGAACTTAGACATAAAGCATCTGAGAAGAGTTTTAATAAAGAAACGTGTGTAAGATGAATTAGCCAAATGATTCTCAAACTTACCAGAGCACAGAACTCCCTTTATTCCTTTCCTCTTGTTTGTAGCTTGAGTACCACTGATATTTTGAGAATCATCTTGCTGAACTCATATTAATTCTATGAAACTCAAATGCTGAAAAGATACATTTTACTTTTTCATAATACCCATAGAGGATTCTAGGGTGAACGTTTAGATTCTAAAATGATCTCTAGTATTTAGTACTAGGAATGCTTACTGGCTTGGCTCCTACATAAAATATAAAGAACAATTTTTTTTATTATTTTCACTATTTAATTATGCCCCTCTGTGTGAAGAGTGTTGTCACTGTGTAGTCTGAATGGTAAAACATCACAAGGGGGGCGGGGGTAACCATGAGTAAAGAAGTGAAAAACAGGAAAAGAACATAAAAAGACTTTTTTCTTCAGATCATCTATTCACTTGACTTTCATACCTTGAAAGACAGTAGGAGCACCACAGTGAATACTGTCTTTGAAAAAACAAAAACTGTTTCTAACAATCTGTACATCCAGTGAAACTGTGTTTGACCGGGTCTGTCCAAATGCTGTCACCTAGGATCCAAGACTGAGGCTTACTTGTGAGTCAATAGCCAGTGTCAGGTCCAGATTAATTTTTATTGTTGTGAGCTTCTTGAGTCATCATTTTAAGTCTCACTGCATCATTTAAACCAACAGAGACACCTTCTCTAACTTACTTTAAAAATTTGTCTTATTTCTACAATTCATAATATGTTGTATTCATCACCCTCTTTTCTATTCAAATGGTAAATATCCTGTTCCTTTCAAACTGAGAAACAACAAACAAATTCTGGCCTTCTGTGTGCCTGGTCTCTGCTGGAAAGGACTTTCTCAAGGGTCACTGAGAAAGCCTTTTTGGATAACATAGTCAATGATCAAATAAAAATACGAGGAGGAAAAGTTGCTACGGTGACTCCTGTTCTTTTGATTGTCACATGGACCTATCTCAGCCCGTTTTTCTCCAGCTCACAAAAGGAAGGTAAAACTTTGACACTGTATTCTAAAATAATATTGCTAAAGTTAAATATTAGACGGTGCTAAAGACTTAAGAATACATTTTAATGGCTGAAGACAAAAACTAGCCATTTGTGATAGTCATGGTAAAGAGAAGAAAAAAGAACTGGTAGCACAAAAGATTCAATATGCAAGTTCTTTTACTTATGAACAATTCTAAACTTTCCCTTTATTTTTTTTCACCAGCAATACTTCTGCTACCAGTTAGACTATAAACGAACAGAAAAAAGCTTTGTTCCAATGTAACAAGTAAAACAGACAAAATAAAAATCATACTTTTCTACGAAGGTACAGCAGAGTGGTGGATTTAAGAAGCAAAATAAACTGAATTCCATAGAGAAACAAACCCTTCAGAGAGGAGGAAGGCAGCTGCCACCTCCATCTGGGGGTCATTGCTAAGTTTGGACTCCGACTCCGATGCCAGGACTGAGGACAGGGCAGGCCAGTGGAATGGACTATAGGTTGGAAGAACTCCAACTCAGCTAAGCAGTTATACCTCTCCACACTCGCCACTCTCATGTTTAACTAAGAAACCTGGTAAAAAAGCCTGGTAAGTAAAGAGAAGTCACCTAGTCTTGGCCATTCTCCAAATGATTGGATTCAAGGACTTTGTGAGGTCAAAAACAGTAATGAAGCAAACCTATCTGAAACTTCAGCCAAGTCTTCCAGCTCAAATGCAGACAATCATATACAGCTAGCAGAACAGAGCAGAGATCAGAAGACAGTCAAGAAATTGATTCATACTTGTATAACCCATTGGTTTCAACAAAAGTGCCAATGCAATTCAAAAGGGAAAGAAAATCTTCTTGAAGAAATGTTGGAACAACTTGACATCTATACGGAAAAAAAATGAACTGACCTCTATCATACACCAAACACAAAATATGAAGTTGAGACAGAGCATACCCTTAATGGAAAAGTTAAAATTATATAACTTCTAAAAGAAAGATAGGTGATATAGCAGGCTGCCTCTAACTCGGCATCCCTTACCATTGTCACACTTGCAGTGGGATAGACTTTGCAAGCGTGTCCCCAAGACTTTAGCCTCACCTTTCTCCAGGCTGAACATTCAGGGGACCAGAATAATGGCCTTGGGGCTCTTGAAAGCCAGGAGAGAAGAAACATTCGTGTCATTCCATGATGTGGCTGTGGACTTCACCCAGGAAGAGTGGCAGCTGTTAAGTCATGCTTAGAGGACCCTGTACAGGGAAGTGATGCTGCAAAACTACAGCAACCTAGTCTCCTTGGGAATTTCATTTTCCAAACCAACGCCTGTCGTTCTGCTAGAGTATGGAGAAGAGCCCTGGAAAGAGGAGAGAGGACATCAGCCCAGCCCCTGTTCAGCAGATCCAAAGCCAGAAATTCCACCTTATTCCTCCTCCGTTCTGGTCTTCTGTGGTCAGCAATTACATCAACATGTGCTGCACGATCATCATCTTCCAATCTGTCCAGGCTTGTTTGCAGGAACCCTCCAAAAAGCAGATCTCTGCCCAGCAGATCAGAAGCAGCAGCTGCAGCTATTCTCTTATGAAAGCTTCTGGGGTGACAGAGTGGAAGGTGAAGACAGAGAAGGTGGCTCCAAATCTTTGTTTGGGAGGACAAGGGAGAGAGTTACTTCAAGAACTTTCTCCAGCCCATCTGAAGAACAGCTATTAAGCTCAAGAGAAAGCAAGACAGTGATGGAAATAAGGTTCAGCTCATCTGGGAAGCCAAAACCTTTAGAAACAGACAAAGCATTAAAGTGGGTAGAAATCTCGGGATTTGAGGTAGTCATTTGTGGAAATTGTGGGCTTGGCTTTAACCAGAAATCAACTCTCTTTAGTCGTCAGAGGACTCTCTTAGGAGGAAAGCCTTATTTCTGCAGTGAGTGTGGCCGAAGCTTTAGCTATAAATCAACTCTCATCACACACAAGAGATCACATACGGGGGAGAAGCCTTACCTCTGCAGAGAGTGTGGGCAAACCTTCAGCCAGACGTCAAACCTAGTCACACACAAGATGGCGCACTCTGGGGAAAAGCCCTTTGCATGTGAGGATTGTGGGCGAAGCTTTAGCCAGAAGTCAACCCTCATCAGACACCTTCGAACACACTCAGGGGAGAAGCCCTTTGTGTGCCAGGAGTGTTGGCGAGGCTTCAGGGCTAAGTCAAACCTTATCACACACCAGAGGACTCACTCGTGGGAGAAGCCTTACATCTGCAGGGACTGTGGGAGGCTTTTTTGAGATAAATCCACTCTCGGCAAACACCAGAGATTTCATTCAGGGGAGAATCCTCATTTGTGCAATGAATGTGGCCAGAGCTTTAGTCAGAAGTCATATCTCGTTAAACACAAGAGGACACACTCAGGAGAGAAGCCTTTTGTGTGTCTGGAGTGTGGGCAAGGCGTCAGTGATAAATCAAACCGTACCACACACCAGAGGACACACTCAGGAGAGAAGCATTACATGTGCTAGGAATGTGGGTGAGAATTTAGGCCTAAGTCTACTTTCATTGCACATCAGAGGACACACTCAGGAGAGAAGCCTTTTGTGTGTGGGGAATGAGGGCAAGGCTTTCGACAGAAGTCACAACTCATCAGTCATCAGAGGACACGCTCTGGGAAGAAGGCTTATGTTTGCACTGAGTGTGGACAAGGTTTTAGCCAGAAAGCAAATCTAGTCAGACACAAGCTGACCCACTCCAGGGAGAAGTCCTTTGAGTGCATTGAGTGTGGGCGAGGCTTTGGCCAGAAAGCAGCCCTCCTAAGACATCAGAGGACACACTCAAGGGAGAAGCCCTATGTATGCAGGGAGAGTGAGCAGGGCTTCACTGATAAGGTGACCCTCAGCACTCATCAGAGGACACACTCGGGGGAGAAGGCTTATATTTGCAGTAAGTGTGGGGAAGGCTTTCAGCTGAAATCACTCCTCATTAGACACAGGAGGACTCACTCGTTGTAGAGAAGTTTTATGCCCAGGGAATGTAGACGAGGCTTTAGCAATAAATCACACCCCATCAAGCAAGAAAGGACAACTTTAGGGGAAATCTTATGTGAACAACGAGTGGTCTTCAGAGATATGAACTTTCACCAGAAGATAGGAGAAGACCTAAATGTATAAAGCAGTGGTTCTTGGCTAGAAGTAATTTTATCCCTTAGGTAACATTGATGATGTTTAAAGATACTTTTCAGTAATCACAACTGGGAGACTGCTACGGGCATCTACTGGGTAGAGGCCGAGGATGCTGCTAAGCCTTTTACAGTTCAGAGGACAGCTCCCCACAACAAAGAACTATCCGACACTAAAACACTTGGCCCCTCTAAGGCTAGCTCTGGCTCCAGGGCCACCCATTGGCTTGGCGGACGGTTTCTTAGACTATGCTTCAGCTGAGAGCCTTCCTCCCCAGCCTCCTTCCTTCCCCTTCTCCGCCATGTCTAGATCTGAGGCCTCTCCTTGCCTTCTTTGCCTCCCTTTCCATTTTTCCTCAAATATGATTTCCCCCAAAGTCTCTTGAACATCTAATCCTACCTGCTTTCTCAGAAAACTCCAACTGAAACAATTACAAAGAAAAAATGGTAATTTTATAATGAAGCAACTTGGCCTATATCACCTTAACAAAGTTAGCCACAGTCCTCCTACTAGGATTCATTGGAAAGGACACCATGTCATTTTTTTTTAAATATTCCTGCCAAAGAATGTGTAACCTAAATATTGCCATAAGAACTAGACAAACAACACAACACTGTAAATCAACTATACTTCAATAAAAAGATGTTTGTTTTTAAAAAATTTCCACACAAAAATGAAATAGACAAACAGAAATTTTAAAATATTCTATGAAACTACTGCCCTGCAAAAATATCAAGGCCAGGAAAGACAAAGAAAGGTTGATAAACTGCTTTATATTTTAGGCAACTACAGACACATGAAAACTTAACACAATGCTTGGTATATGATTGGATCGTGGACAGAAAAACATGTAGTTACAAAAGACTATGGATTAGAGAACAGTGTTTAATCAATATTGGGTCAGTGATAAATGCAGTGTAAGGTGGTCATGGAAGTCATGCCCTCAGTCTGGAAGTGCACAGGTGAGTTTTTAGAGGTAAAGGGGCCCAGTGACTCCAACATATTCACAAATTGCTCAGAAAAAAAATGGTCTCAAAGTGTTCATAGAAAAAAAGTGTACATAAAATATAAATACATTTTCCAGGAGGAAGGGAGGAGAGAGAGCGAGCGATCAGAGAGAGAGAGGGAACAAATGGAACAAATATAAACCATTGGTTAAGTCCAATTAAAAGGTATACAATAGTGCCTTCTACTTTCCTTACAGGTTTCCTCTAAATTTTTTATTATACCAAAATAAAAGTATTAGCACAAAATAAAAAGGAAGGGAGGAAGGAAAGAAGGAAGGAAGAGTAAGGACGAAAGAAAGAAAGGAAGGAAGCTCTTGTGTTGTCAGGTTGGTTGGTAGTTGGAGTACTAATCACAGTTAAAATTGGACTTGCAACACAGCCCAGAATAACTCAACTCCTACAGAAATTAGAAAGATTAGCTCATATCCTGACTGTCAGATGAAAGAAAGGGCTTGCACTCTCTTGAAATATCCATACAATAGTCTCTAACCATTCTTTTCAAATACACAGTGTTCTGAATATAATTAAAAATTAACAGATAAAGAATAAAGTAGGAAAATGTAACCTGATTCAAAAGAAAATAATAGAAGTAGACCAAAAGATCACCCAGCTATTGGAAATGGCAGCAAGGGCTTTAAATCAATTACTATAACTAATTTAAAGAATTTGAGGGGGGGAAGGATATTTCAAAAGGAAAATCAGAACTCCAAGAAAAGAACCAAACATGAATACTAATATTAAAATATGCAACATCTGAATTTTTTTCTCCAAATCTGCCGATGCAGTAAAATTAACTGTCATTTTTTCTTCCATTTCCTTCTGAAATAACTTTCATGGAGATTCAAATGAGTGATTTAAATGAACCCAGAAATAACACTAGAAGGGAGTTGTTGCTTTGAAAGTTACTCATCACCTCATTCTTTAGAACTGGGAAAACCAGTCACTAAACCCTGATCTAGTCAACCATATTAGGAAGAGGCACTAAATTTAAAATTTGTTCTCATATTTTGGACTCTAAATAAAAATTACACTACTTAACTCTGCCACTTGCTTCTGAAGCAGATGTGCTTCTGTGATTCTTATTTAGAAATGTTTTTAGTTCCAAATTTTAAACAGGATATTTGCTTTGTCTTAAGGCACTTGCCTAAGTAGTTTTCTTTTTCATAAATAATTTTTCTTTTAAACTTACATCATCTTCTAGCTTGAGCAAGAATCTTCTGTCTCTCTTTTTCTGTCTCTCTTTTACTGTCTCTCTTTGTCTCTGTATCTGTCTGTCTCTTTCTCTCTCTCTAATGTATTTAGACCAACCCTCTCTCTTAATTTAGTAAATATAACATGTTAGTTCTTACAACTTCAATTTCAAATAAGCAATAAACCACTATAAATTTTCATGGTTGACCCATTCTCATTAATCAGTATTCCCATATTAAATTAGTTATGAAAACATTAAACTGGCTAGATGTGATCCACTTATTATTGGGATTAAAATGAGTGAAATTTCTAGGGAATTATTAGCAATTATTATATAAATTGACCCTGCAGTAGATATAATATGATCAAGATGTTTTGGGCAACTGCGATTTATGTTCCTTTTCTAGCTTTCTTTGACATCAGAGAATGATCTGAATCAGTCTCAGTTCACTGTGTTAGTGTAAAACAAATAACATTTATTGGTTTGGGGTTATTAAAATTTATGGTTCCCCTTTTGGCAGTGTGAGGTTATTTGACTTAACTATATGACTTTATTTTTTGTATATCTCAAATAAAACTTTTTAGGCAAAGGATTTTACTTGGGATTTCATACACACACACACACACACACACACACCCCACAAAGTCTAAAATTTCATATAAGATTCCTATTTAGAATACTTTCCTTGGAAAAGTTTGGCACTAAATGAGCAGCAAATACATAAGAACTTATAAGCTTTATGTAATAATTCAACACGTGCAATCTTGGGTCATTCTACGATCTCTGCTCAAGTTCAAACACACACTGCCTTAGGAGTCTAACGTTTGGAATTAAAATCAAAATGTGAGAGGAGTGAGCCATAGATGGTGCTAATCTGGTGCTGTGTATGTGAGAAGTGGGTAGTAAGTTTGTTTACAATATCTGCTTGTCAAACTTTTCTCTCTGGAGTCTCCTCCAGCAAGAGCAGAAGGAATCTGGATAGAGGAATTTCTTTCTAGACATCTGGTCCTTGGATAAACGTTTAAATGGATTCCTTATCTGTAAAATCTAGTTTAAGGGACAAGATCCTCTGTCAACTTCAAGATGCCAGCTATGATATACAATAGTAGGGAGGCCATAGGAAAATACTTAGAATAATTAAGGCAAGCTGCCTTTCTGGGCTGGGGGAGTATAAATTGATAGATTTGGATATTGATGGATTCAGTTACCTCCTACTTCTCTCACCTTCTTAAAACCAGATAACTTAATCATAATTGCTGTTTGTATGCGGTACCTTGGCAAATAAAGACAAATAACTACCACAGCAGTAAAAAAATCTTCAAAATACAGTGGGAAGATTCACAGGAATCATCTTGGTTCAAATTTTGGCTCTGTTTTTTAATTTGCTCCACAAGGTTGGACTTCATTGGCTCTCTCTAAAAGTTTAATTTCCTTATCTTCAGTGTTATTAAGATTAAAATGATACTATATAAACTAGAATTATGGTAAGCAGCCGTTTAAAAAATACTCTTTTCCCTTTGCTGTCTCCTATTAGTAGGTCCCCCTCGTTTAAATAAACAAGAAACTTAATTGGTCCAGGGCAGCTGCAGCTTCAGGTCCTTTTAGGACCTTGATCAAGTCATGTAACTTCTCAGAGTTTCTGTCTTGCCACCTGCAAAACCAAGATAATCATAGTTGACACCTGCTCACCATGCTGTGAAGATGAATGTGGTAACATCCACAAAGCAGGCTGCACTCTGGGAGAAGCCAAGTGTCACTTGCAATAAAAATAACAAGTATAACATTAAAAAATATTTATTTCCCAGGTACTCTCTAAAGAGATTTGGGCGTCTGTTGCCCAGGACACATTGGCCTTTAACTAAAAACAAATACCTGCCAGTTTTCATTTAAGTCCATTTTAGCAAACTGTTACTGTTTTGTAATATACCTATTGAGTCCTTGTAGATTAACAAAAAGCCGCTGGGAAAAAGCACTGTGCCTTGCCGGCAGGAAATGGAGAACCCCACCAGGGCAACTCTGTGCACAGTTACCATTCAGCCAGCGGCACTTCTCACTGTGATTTGATAAACCTTGCACTTAGCAAAGACTAAGCATTTTAATTGGGAGATTTTGCAGGAATTTTTGATTACACTCTGTCTGATAGCAGTATGTGCCAAATATACCTGGTGTCATGAATCTCTTAGTGTTACATTTAAACAGGCCTATCATTGTCTTGTCTCCTACTAATATCTAGGGGACCTTTTTACATTGAATTTGAGGTTTTGATTTATTACCATACCTCTAGGAAAAGTACTGTTGACATTAGAATGTTTTTTAATGAAATTACTTATTTAAGAGATGAGCAAAACATTGTGTCCGAGTGCATGATATGTGCTTACTAAGGAAGCCAGCAGGTTTTATAATATGTCTTCAATTTTTAAAATGCCTCAGCTATCATTTTCTAGGTATGGCTTTCTACATATGACTTTTAAAATGATAACTGGAAGCGTTTCTCCTAGTCAGACTTGATTTGTGAACATGTTCTACTGAATGCTGAATGACTCGATGAAACTCATTTAAAGCACAGTCTCTATATTCAGGGGTAGAAAGCTGGAAGAAAACCTTTATCTGAATGTCATTCTCTGGATTGAAAGAGAAAGTGTAATATAAATAACCCTCTAAATGTGTTGGTGGTCAAGTTATTACCTAGTGTGTAAAGAGGAAAACTATTATTTCTACTAAAAGTCAGGGCCAAATAATAATAGGAGTAGGAAAAGAGATAGAAAATTAGAGAGAGAAAACAAGAAACAGTTTTTCAGTAGAATTCTTTGTGCTTTTAAGAACAGAGCCTATTGAAGATACGTATCAGTGATGCGTAAAATTCAAACAATGCCTGTTCTTCAGTTTTCTGCAGACTCAAATGGACTTTTAACATTTTCTCTGTAAGATTTGAATGTTACTTTAAAATAGAATGATTTACCAAAGACTCAGTTTTTCTTACATAAGAAAACAAATTAAGAGGATAAGAGAATAAAAGGGATCCTTACTTATAGGACTGAGCATGTTCAGAATGTTAAAGGCAAGCTCACACTCAGTATATCTCAGAGGTGCAGTGGTGATGGTCTCCCAGTAGAACCCTCCCCTTCTGTCATGCCTCCTATCCATCCTCCACAGAACTGTTAGGCTACTAATTCTAAAGCATGTTGACTCCCAGCTGTTTTACAAATAAATGCATTCAAAGTCATCCATGATCTCAACTGCAGCTGATCTTATGATTTTTCTGCTGTTCCATTGTACTTAGTCGACTTTCCCGTCTAAATGACCTACTAACTGAATCATCTTCAAGCTTCCTGACTTACATCCTTTTTCTCACATTTCCCATGGCATCGACAAAGTTTTGATTTTTTCTGTTTCCAAGTTTAATGTGGGTTTTTTCTTTAATTATTATTCTACTTCTGCCCCATAAGCCATAGTTAATTTTTCTCTCTTCAGAACTGCCATAGCAATGTATCTGATCTTTCATGCAATGTTACATTGTATCCTCTACTATACATTACACCATCTATGTAGATGCTTCCTACTCTCCACTAGGCCTGATATTTTGTTCCATATGTTATAAAAACTTCCTGAGGTCAGAAATCAATTTGTGGTTAGGCCAGCTCAGGTACATCTACCTCCGAGAGCACATTACATTTAATGAAAGCCATATAACTCACTGAATAAATACAAAGGGGAATATTTTAATCCTAATTTCATCAATTCTTCTTTCATTTGGTACAATTTTATATTTTATTTTGTTTGCATTTTTCTTCACTTAGTTCTGTTGAAAACGACAAACTTGCTTTACAGCCCAGAAAGAGGAGATAAAAGAAAGTACAGAAGGCTAGAAACGTAGGCTTCAGAGTCATCAGGGTCCAGGTACTAGGTGATTAGGACCAAAAAGGCAATTTCACAGCAGGAACAACCCAGTTAATATACTGCTGCTCAGAAGAAATGGAAACCAAACAGTTTTCTACTGAATTGTCCAGTTCTGAGAAAGGGGCATCTAATTGGTCTAACTGGTCTGTTAGGCTTCTCTTGGGGAAGATGTAACTACTATTTACAGTGTGTGTCTTAAACACTTCCAGTAGTGAAGACATAGTTGCAGTAAAATAAATGAGAGGGCTATTAGGAAGGAAAAATAGAGGCTGTCAAAGACAGGCACACATCCATTACTGAAGATTCATTACGTGGAGACATTAGGTGAAGTGTGGGAGATGACTGTCATTATTTTTTATAATCTGTAATTAATGAAGGCATTCTTGAAGTGTTTTATTATACTTCATTGTGATGCATTAGACTAAGACTGTGTTTACTGCACAAAGGGAATATCTTGCATAATTTTCCACATGATTGCCACAAAATACCCCCAGGTATGATATAACATCATTTACTTTTTCTATAATCAGATTGTGGGTCAGCATATATTCAGAGGTATCAAACTTTCTGACTCTATGTATAATATGCTGGATGGTGTGGCTTTGAAGATCTTTAAATACAGGCATATTTAAGAATGAAATAGTAACTGACTCAAAAAGAGGATGAGATATGATGTGCCTCTAAAAGGAGTTATTTCTTCTGACAGAAAGCACATATCTAGTCAAAGCAGCAGACTACGTGAATTCTAGGACTGGCTGGGCTTCATGACAAGACATCCTACGTTGCATGATGCAAAATAACATATTTTTCTTGCAGGATACACTTGGTTAGCACTCCCTACCACCTTTACTCCAGAAAACAGTTCAGACTGTAAGAAACAATATTAACACATTTGTTGCCTGGCTAAAAAACTTTCACCAAGTACCTACTCCTTGTTTTGTAGGAACAGGAGTATCTGGCCAGATTCTGAGAATAAAATGAGCAAAACCAGAGTTGCTGCCTCCCAGCGGCAGTATTTGTAAGAGACAAATAAATTGACGATTTCAGTGATAATAATAAGACCCATTATTTCCAGTGATTTATGAACCCAGAAGAGGGCTCCCAAGAAGTAAAGGAGAAGCAGAATGTGGCATCAATAACTTTTAGAGAAGATGATGCTTGAGTAACTTATTTAAGTACATTTTGGGATATTACAGATGAAGAAGGTATGCATGTATGTGGGTAGGGTTGGGAGGAAGTGAGGACAGATAGACACTAGACGTTGAAGTACACGTCTCTCCTTCGTTGATGGAAGGAAAAATAAATTCTGCCACTTTATCCCTGAAAATGAGCTAAATGAGTTAGAGTCAAAGTTGTCTTTTTAAAGGTAATTCACCGGGTAGGGGTTGGAGGGTTACTATGCTATCTTCAGAAAAAGAGATTTGCCACAGTAAGGAAGCAATCTGGTTTGTGTCCATCTAAAATGAAACTTGATGGGATATGGGAAGGCTACCGCTGTTGACAGCACAATGGAATATTTCTGCCTCTAAAGAAACAATAACAAAGATAGACTTGTTGGGCTTCCCTGGTGGCGCAGTGGTTGAGAGTCCGCCTGCCGATGCAGGGGACATGGGTTCGTGCCCCGGTCCGGGAAGATCCCACATGCCGCGGAGCGGCTGGGCCCATGAGCCATGGCCGCTGAGCCTGCACGTCCGGAGCCTGTGCTCCACAACGGGAGAGGCCACAACAGTGAGAGGCCCACGTACCGCAAAAAAAAAAAAAAAAAAAAAAAAAAAGTCAGGAACAAATAAGTTGGCATAGTAATGATAATGAAAACTTTGAGTCTGCACAAATGGCCAAATGATTGTTTTTTATTCAGCCAAGCTAGATTGTTGTCTTTGAAAAATTTTTAATAGTTTATCTAGATAGATAGCTTATAGCCAAAGCTTGTTTGTTTTTATACTGTTTGGGTTCTCAACTAAGGTTTATCGGCCTCATTTAAGACAAATGTTTTTCAACCAGCAGCAAAGAAATGAGGATGTTGAGACAGTCTCTCCTTTGTCTTTGAGGCAGTCAAGTGGAAAGAAAGGCACACAGAGTCACCAAAGGCCTGTGCTACAGTTGAACCAGGAAGAAATACCAAGGTTATAATTAACATCTGATGTCAATATCATCACCCCAGATCTGAATTTATCAGCGAGTCCATGCCAGACCTTCAGTGCCAGATGGTCAGCTGACCTCTGTGATCGGTTATTTCCCTCTTAGATGATAGCACATTTCATCTTTAGGCCACTTTAATCATTAGGAAATCCTTCCATGTTTTGCTTGCAATTATCTGCTGAACCTACCATTTAATATTTTAATTGCTTAAGATATTGCTTAATTGTTTTTCTGATTGCTTACCCTTCCAATGCCCATATATGGCAAATATAGTTCATAATTTTTTCCTACCTAGGCTAAACAACTCCCAGTCCCTTCAAATGTTCTGCATGTGACATCATATGTGTTCTCTTCACCCGCCTCATTTAGAATATGCTACATTTCCTCTATATTTTTCTTAAAATGCAAGATCTTATGAGACCTCCCCTAGTCTGAAATATGTGTCAATGTCCCTTAGTATTTTAGAGACTCTATTAACTTTGGGAAGTAATAAAGATACGAATGTTTCTTTTACTTGTATTGTCTTCATGCAATTGTCATCACCAATAACCCAAATCTTTTCCCAACCACTTGCACACTCAGGTATACGTTTCTGCTTGTAGACGTGGGAGAGGAGATTCAAATGTTAATGCACTGGACTTCTTTTTCTTGAGATTTTTAGGGTTCACATGTCATGAAATGTTTCCCTGATGTTTGAGTATTGGCATAAGATACCGGAAAACTCAGTCTGCAGAGAGATCCATGTATAAATCCTGTTCTATCACATCACAGCTCTGTGACCTTCAACTAATTATTAACGTCCCTAATTCTCAATGTTTATATCTACTAAATGAAGACCACTTTCAAAAAATTGTGTTAATATTAAATGAAAGGATGTTTGGAAAATATGAAGAATAGGTAGTGCTTTGTTCATAGGGAATGCTCTATGAATGTTACAATGCTGCAGGGAGGACATCTAATTCACATCTACTTTAAAAATAATGGCTTCTTTCCTAGACAGTAAGTGCTAGCAATAAGAACTTCAAAACTGAAATGTCTTGCCCAAGTTTATTCAGCTACCTAAAGTAAGAATAAAATGACAACCCTAATTCCCTGTATCACATCTTGCTTTCTTTAAATGATACAGATCCATGTATAGGTATAACAGAATCACTTTGCTCTACACCTGAAACTAACACAACATTGTAAATCAACTATAGTCCAATATAAAATAAAAATTAAATAAATAAAGTTACAACCATCTATATGCTCAGAAATAAAAATAAATGACACAAGTCACTATTACAGATTATACCCTTGTTTCTGCTGATATAAATAAATGCAAATCAAGGAAAGTAGGTATTGAATTGAGGAACAAGTATATATCATAACAAATATTCTGTTGGATTCATTTCAAAATACCTCTGTGCAATAAAAATCTAAGGTACTGCTATCTTAAAAATGCAAATAGTATTTTAAAGATTAATATGGGCACAACACTAAACTTGAACTGTGTTCATTTCTAGAAAATCCCAGAGGTAGAGACAGCACCTGAAATGTTATAAACAGTTTCCCTGTGTCTTAGCCAGATCTGTGAGTCCTTGATCATGAGAGTAATTCCGGGATGTGAGATACAGTTACATACAAACAAACCCACATAAACATGTGTCTCTACCCTAGCAGAAAAAAAGATTTAGACACTGTGGGGTTTTATTTATTTAAATATTCCAGGATTGTGGTGATTATATTTTTTAAATGAACTTTATTATTTTGTGGTTAAAGCTGGAGGAGGATAATTAGCCACAGCCCTTAAATTCTCCCCATGCTCTAAAGTTGAAATCGATAAAAATATGGAGGGAGGATGTAAATGCTTTATCTCACCTTTCGTTTATGTAATGCTCCTGCTTACTCAGCCTCACTGCTTCTCTTTTCTCCAGCTGCCATTTGGCTTCCCAGAGCCAAATGACAGACTTCCAAACAGACACCTGGGAAATTCAGCCTGAGCCATTGTATTACTACAGAGAGTGAGCTTATCATGTGCCATGTCTTGACACTGTGACAAGCTACTAAAGGACCATTGATTAGCCCTTAGTGTTTGGAGAGCTTGAACTCCACTGTAAAATCTGTCCTGTTGCTCTAAGTACAGTAAGAGGTCATTGAGAATTTGATATACCAACAGCATCACTAAGGCACCTAACAGTACATTTCCAGGAACTATAGGACATCTTAAAAGGCTGTCGGCATGGCTTTCTGTTGAAGACTCTAAACTTGACTAAATGGAATTGAAATAAAATATAAAATGAGGAAGCAACTAAAAGGTAATAAATGGCAGATAATAACATATACTTTCTACAAATATCTTGATATTTAGTGCCTTTCCTTGAGAAAGACTTTAGATGTGAGAGCTATTCTTACTTAAGGCCTATCTTCCCTATAGACTCAGATCTCCTTGTAAAACAAGGATGTTCATTTTGTTAGCCACTGTCCCAACACCTAGCACAATGCTTGGCACAGAGTGGGCACACAATAGACATTTGTTTAATGAAAGAATGTTGCTAGGCATCCTGTCTTGGATGGAGACATTTGTTTAGTGTAGCCAATAAAGATTATTCAAAGGTCACAGAATTCAATGATTCTTCTTAGGATTTTTGAGTTGGTTACTATTACTTCCGGGCTGGACCAGTCTTCTTGTATTCAGAGCTTTCAAGTGTTCAGAATTTTAGAGTATTTTGAAGAGGTACACCAGAAGACTAACTTCTGATAGTGGCATTGGGACTTGGACTAATGAATAGTTTTTTATAATATTTTGTTACATTTCATGGTTTGTAATAATATTCCTTATTTGACCTACAAGTTCCCCAATGTCTATAAATCTTGACTTTGGAGGGCTATATATGTAATAAAAAACCTTAATTTGTTTTAATTTTCTAAATCTTGCTCAATTAGAACATTCATTTATAAGTTATTTAACTCTTTTTTCCTAGCTTCATTAGGATATGACTGAGAAGTAAAATAGTATATGATTAAGGTGTCCAACATAATGTTTTGATATTCGTATATTGTAAAATGGTTACCACAATCAAGTTAATTAACATAACCATTCCCTCACATAGTTGCCTTGTGTGTGGGTGTGGGTGTACATGTATGGTTAAGAACACTTAACTTCTACTCTGTTAGCAAATTTCACATATAAAATACATTATTATTAACTATAGTTAACTATGATACACATTAGGTCTCCAAAATTTGTTCACCTTATAACTGAAATTTTGTACCCTTTAACCAACATCCTTCCAACCCCGCAACCCCCGTCCCTGTTAACTACATTCTATTCTCTATTTCTATGAGTTTGACTTTTTAAGGTTCTGCGTATCAGTAAGATCATGCTTATTAAGTGCCATTTGTGTTCTGGGAAGTGGAGATGTGATAATAAGTAAGGCACAGCCTCCACACCAAGGAACTCAAAATTTAGAAAATAAAACAACAACAATAACAAATAACACTTGAAAGTTGCTCATAATGTACCAGGCACTGTTGGAAGAAATTTACATAGATATCTCATTAAGTGTTCATAAAATCCTATGATGTAGAAAATATTATGTTCAATTTACAGATACACGAATTGATACTATATAAATATCATATGCATAAAAAGGCAAGTAAATATGCACAATATAACAGGATATGCTCTGTAGTAGATATTTGTAAACTCAGGCAATACTTGTTTTATTTATGTGAAATGTCTATGCCATGAAATATGATTCAGAGTTTGCCAAGCAGAGAACTAGAGTGGAAAGATTATGTTTCTGGAAAAGAAAACAAACATTTACAAAAATATTGAGATTTGCTTCTGCATCAGCCTCAGTACCATCATCATCATTATCATAGCTAATATTTATTGAGAGATCACTGTATTTCATGTTAGTCATTAGACATTTAAGGATGAACCCTTTTATTCTTTACAATAGCTGAAGATGTCAATACCATATTTATCAATATTTTACAGGTAAAGAAATAAAGACACACAAAGAGGACCCTAAGTTACACAGCTAATAAGTGGCAAAACAGAACTTAAACAAGGATGTCTCTCCCTAGAGAGCCCACACTCTTAACCATTAAATATACTGACTTTCATGAGGGACATAACATATTTGGGAAATGGCAAATAACTACGGTTGTGATGTTAAGATAGTCATAGTAGATGAAGAATATAAAAGTCTTAGAGTGTACAGTCTTTGTGATGACATTATATTTAGACTTGTGGAAATATTGAGTCTTTGATGAATCCATGAAACGACATTTGTTTTCAAAAGATCACTCCATGGAGAATTGATTCAGGTAGTGAAGATATTTGAGGAAAAGAAATATACTTGGAGAAAAGAATAGTCTAAGACAAGAAGGATGAGAGTTTGAACCAAGGAGAACAGTTATGGAAATAGAAAAAAGAAGAAGAAATTTAAGGCTTAGTAAATTAAAAATATAGTAGAGCAGATGTGATAATCAAGTTTCTGTCAAAGAGTAGCTAAAAGGAAAAGGAGAAAGTTTCTGACTTGGACAAATTGCGGAGGGAGGGGCCATCAGTAAACACAGGGAATGCAAGGGAAGAAACAGGTTTTAGTGGAGGATAATAATTGCAACTTTGGAACATTAGCAAAATTACATTTCCTGAGCTCCATTTTTTTGGAAAATGACTTCAAATTTCTGACTTCAAATCCACCCTTGCTGTCACTGTGAAATCATTTTGTTATGCTATATTTTCTATTAAATATGACCTAACTTTGAAGTAACTCTATTGGTACTAGTCTTCCCATTCCAAACAATAATTTAGTATGCAGTCCTCAAGTTGGCTTGGAAATGTTATTTTCTTGTGAATGAAATAGTTTTATTTTCCTTTAAAGGGAATCAATGGTTTGTAAAACATGTACAGCCAGGTGAGTATGGGTCTTACATATTTTGTGTTGGAAATAAACATGTAAATGAGATAAGCATTTCCCTCATCAACTAATCCAATTTTTCTTCAAAAGCATGTTGCAATGTTGAGTTTCCTGTATATAAACAGTTTATCACAGACATCTTTTGGCTCTTAGAGCAAAGTCATTTTTTAATTTAAAGCTAATAATATAGCTTAAACATTCTTTTAAGATGAAAAATCCATCCTTAGGTTCTGTTGCTTTAATTTTCTTCATTGAGGTAGATTTTTCCTTTCCTGTCAGGTCCTCTTGTGTCTGGTTTGGTTTAATTTGCAGAAGTGCCATACCAAATGATTGGCTATAAAGGTGTCTCTTTTCCTTGTCTCTGTTGTGTTAATAGCAATCACACCAGCAGTCTATTTTATTTTCTTTATCTTTGTAAATCTAAAAGGGACTTTTACTTACCATATAAAGTATTTTGTATTTTCCTTCTTTACAATTTCTCCCTTCAAATGGTACAGAAGCGCCAAGAAAGCAGTTGTTTTATTTATTGTACATATGTCTCTACTTGCAGAGCAGAGAACAATTCCTAGCATATAATAAGCCTTAATAATTCTTCACTGAATAAATAAAAAATGAAGTATGGATGAATCTGTAAGTCCTTTTCCAAGTTTTTGTTTAGTTTCTGGCTATTACTTATTATATAAAAACTAATTTTGGACGTAGAAAAAAGTTGCAAATACAGTAAAGTATCTTAGATACTTCACCCAGATTCTCCAAATGTTATAACTTACACAACCAGAGTACAAATATCAAAATCAGGAAACTTACCTTGATACAATTCTATTAAGTAATCTAATATTAAGTAATAGTAACATTAAGTAATCTACAGATGTACTCAAATTTAGGAGTGGTCCCATTAATGTCTTTTTTTTTCTGATATAGGATCTAATTTAAGATCTCAGATAATATTTAGTTTGTCATGTCTTTCTGGTCTTTTTCAGTCTGGGACAGTCCTCAGACTTTGCACTGATAACCTTGACATCTTTGAAGAGTACTGACTAGTTACTTTGTACAATGTCTACCTATCTGGGTTTGTCTGATGTTTTCTCATGTTCAAATTCAGATATGTTTTGGGCTAGATTGCCATGGGAGTGATGATAAACTCTTCTTAGCGCATAATATCAGAAGCTTCATGATATTTAAATTTCTTATTTATTGATGCTAGTTTTGATCCCTTATTTAAGAGAGGTGGTGTAAATCAGGTTTCTCCCCTGTAAGGTTACAATTTTTCCCTTCGTAGTGAACAAATATTTTGGAGTAGATACTTTAAAACTATGAGTATACACTTTTTCTCATCATGTTTGCTCCCTAATTTTGGCATTCTTTCATGAACATTTTCTGCAATAAATATTACTCTGGTGTTTGCTGAATGATAATTTCCTTTAGTCCTTCTGTATTTATTAGTTTGAGTTCTAATTAGTTTGAGTTTGAGTTCTGCGTTTATTAGTTTGAGTTCTCAGTAAGGCTGTCCCTTTATCTCATTTATTAATTCAATTACCAGTATAGACTCACTAATATTTATTTTATTCAATGGGTTTTAATCCATTACTCTACTTTATAATTTTGCTCAAATTGTCCCAGATCCAACCACTGGCTTCTGTGTAATTTCAAATGGCCTGAACATTTTTTTAAGCACTTTCTTGTGCCACAAAGATATTAATACTTAGACTTATGTTGTACTTGCCTTGCCCCAACCTTGCAATCTGTCAATTTTCCCAAGGAGTTCTCTCTTATATAACAGTGATATTTAGAAATCAAAACTCTCTGTGTTCATTGCTACTGGAATGCCATTGTTTTTAGACCCTTTCAAGCAACATAGCTGGGAAACGAATATACCATCAACACGGAAATACACACATTTATACTATTCATATACATATTTTTACTATTTCTGTATCTGTATCTATGACATTCTCATATTTCTGACTCTAATCCAACACTGAAAGGTTCATTCAAGTCTTCCTCTTTCTTTATTTGCAAATTCTTTCCTGAATAGCAAGTTCTATACAATATATTTATTTTTTTCAAACCTAGAATACACAGTTTCAGAATTGTTAACCTATATTCCTGTGAAAAACAAATTTATCAACTAGAGCACAGTATTCGTGTACAGTTATTTTGAATTTCTGTCAAAATCCTGTTTCTAAAATTAACTTCATTTGTTCCACCGTCCCCTAGTGAGTTATAAGTATGCAATATATTTAGTGTTATTTGTTGCACTTGTATTTCATTTTATCTTCCAATTCCTTCCTGGTTGGTTTTAAGTACTTTATTTTGGTAGTATGTCAAATTATATCATGGTTTGAAAAGTAAACATATATAAAAATGTATGATCAGGGAAGCATTACTTCTCCCATATGATGTACCCTGTTTCCATTTCCCCATTTTTTTCACCCCATTCCAACCTATGCCCTGTAGGTAATATATTTTTTTAGTTTCTGGGTTTTCCTACTTGTATTTATTTAATTTTTTGCACACATGTATGTTATATACATGATATCATATCATATACATGCACTTCCTTACATGAAAGGAAACATTAAAGATACTATTTTGCACTTTGATTTTTTTAATTTAACAATATATGCTAAAGTTCACTCACATAAGTTTGTAGAGATCTTCCTCCTTCATTTTTATATAGCTGCATAATACTCCATTGTGTAAATGTATTATAGTTTACTCAACCACTCTCTTGTGCAGGACATTTAGCTGTTTGCAAAGTTTTGCAATTACAAACAACTGTATAATAAATGATAGTACATATATATGTTTGTATTGTTGAATCTTTAGGATACACTCCAAGAAGTGGATTGCTGGATCAAGTGGCAAATGCATATGTAGCTTCTAAATTTCCCATGAGAAAGTGGTGTTAACAGGTTTTATTCCCAACAGCAGTGCATAAGAATGCTCCTTTGCTCACTGGTTTCCAACAGAATACGTAGCCACTTAAAAAATTTTTGCCAATCTGATATGTGAGAAATGGTGTATCAATAATTTTCTGATTTGAATTTCTTTAACTGAATTTGAATGTCTTTTCATGTGAGTCAGGACCATTTTATTTCCTTTTTTTGTGAATTATCTATTCATGAATTGTTCTATTTTTCCATGTTTTGTCCATTATTTCTCAATTTTTTTGAAATATCTTGCAAAGATCTTCTCCCTTTGTCAATTGTCTTTTGATGTAGTTTAAAGTGCTTCTTCTGGACATATAATTAAACAAATTATATATTCATATTTATCAAAATTGTATTGCCTCTGAATATTAAATCAAGTTTAGAAAGACTTTCTTTACTTATATTATCCCCCTTAGGGCTTTTATGACTTCAATTTCTAACATTTAGATCTCTGACACATTTTGAATTTATTCTTATGTATGTTATACTAAAGGTGGCATTTCAGATCACAGGAACAAAGATGGAATTTTAAATAAGTGATGGCCAGACAACTGGGTATCCTTTTTTAAAGAGATAAAATTAGATCTATACTAATACAATTGAAATTAGTATATTTTTCTATTCATGGACCAGTACTACACTGTTTAATCACAGAGTCTCTGTAATATGTCTTAATATATGGTTTGTCTGTTTTAATATCCTTATTTTTAGATTTTCTTTTTTCAGTGTTTTACTGGCTATTCTTGACTGTTTGTTTATCTACATGAACTTTTGAGCCATCTTGCTGCACATAACACCTTTATTTATTTTTTAAAGTTGTATTAAATTTATAAGTCAGCATAGGGAGAAGTGATATCTTCTTAATATGAGTCATTCTAAGAGGAAGGGATGTTTTACTATTTGTTAAAGTCAACTTTTGGTTATTTCAGGAGCACTTTCAAGTTTTTCACATTTGGGTTTTGTCTGTAATTCATCTACTTCATGGAACTAATCAACATTTCCTTTGTGGCCAATTATATGATCATTTTCTGTGAGTGTTGCATGAGGACCCAAGAAGAGGTTATCTCTCTCTTATTAGGGCATAAAGTTTGACTTATCTATAAGAGCTATCCCACTTATATTATTTAGGCTACTTTCTACTGTATCTGATATCAAGATCCCTACCAATGCTTTCTCATTTTTTCCACTCACCTTGTCCATAGCTTTAGTATTAGACTTTCTAAATCATTTTGTTTTAGATGTATCTCTTATGTACAGAGCATAGCTGGACCTTGCTTTGTAAGTCCAATGGAAAAATATGTCTTTCAGTGGGTATATTACACTATTTATTTGTGTAACATATATGTTTCATCTCAATTCAGTCATAATATTTTGTAATTTTGTGCATTGTGTTACATTTGCTATGTTTCTCTAGAAAATGTGTATTCATTGCTATTTAATTTACAAACTTTTGGGGGGGATATTTAGGGAATTTTTGTTCTAGTCCTAATTTTTGTATTTATACCATTAAAAAAAATTTCCTTGGTTGTCTGCTATCTTATTTAATGTACTAACTGCTTTGTCAGTTTCAACGTAATCATTTAACTTCTGCTTAGTGACTAATCAATGAGTTTTTTCTGCTTTCCTCTTTTTCTCTCCCTTTTCTTCTATTTTTCACTTGTGTTATTTCTACTTTTTTACAACACATCATATTTTTTTACATATAAAGTATTGTAGGCACGAATTCCTCCAAAGAAACGGGCCAAATGTACTCAACTAGAAGGCATATTTAGTGAATCTTCTTATTTTTTTTACTTTTAAAGGTGTTCTCTCTAATCTGAAATACAATATTTTCCATAATACTTCTGTATATGTATATGCCATACCAAACATAGTGCTATATGTACAAGGGTATCTTCTGTATCCTCAGGCCAATAATTATTTAGTGCAATTAATGTTAGTAGTAAGTTTCACTGAAAGAATGTTTCGAAAAAGTTTTACTAAAAGTGGTCATTATTTTACTCATATTCTTCTATTGTTCTCATTTGCAACCTTGTTGTTGCCTCCTGTCATAGCGAAAGTATTTTTTGTGAATTCTAGTTTCAAGCTTACACTAAATAGACATATTTTAGTTACTGAGTCCAAAACCAAATTCTAATTTCTTCAACTCCTTGTAAAAATGGTGTACTGAAAAGCCACTTTTGAGTTAGAATCTGGTTCCAAAATTTGTATGCTTTAGAGACCATGGAAGAAAGTAATTTCTAGGTTTTTACTTACTCATAAAGACTGAAATGAGAACATTTGTGAAAGTTCCTTAATTAAAAAAATTTAATCCTGTATATATTTCTTCATATATTTCAGTCCAGAGATACCAAACTCATTTTATCTGTCAAGATAGATTTTATCTCACAGGTTTCAAGTTCCTCATTTACAAAGTAGAGATACTGATAATACCTGCCCATTTTTGCTCCTGAAAATATTGCAGCAATGAACGTTAACTTGAAGAGTGTTTGTAAATTATTGAAAACCTGATCCATTTTCTTCCCCATATTGTGAGGATTACATTTGATAGTGTGAAAGTGTTTTTAAAAATGGCAAGGTTCTATACAAATGTGATTGTCTGTGAACTGTAGGTCAGTTTAGCTGGATGACACAGTCTGTATGGTACCAGAATCACCAATTTAATATCATAAATTTAATTTGGAATTGTAAATTTCATTTACAGTTTAATTCAAATAAACAAGTAATTTTAAAATAAAACCTGATCTATTTATTGATAGCTGGAGTGTATATCCTGTGGAACAATCACACACACACACACAGAACAGGAGCAGAATATTAGGCCACATTAACATGACTTTAGAGCAAAAATAAATTTAAGCTGTGATTTAATTTACCAGTCTTTAAACCTAAATCTAGAACTGATATTTAGCTGGTACACAAAAGAATGATTATGATGGTTTTCTAAATGTTGAAATTTTTTCATCATAAAGCTACGGTGCTGAGTCCTCAAGAGCCCCACCACAATAGCCTGATTCTACCTTCCTAGAATATCCAAGGACCCAGCTTCTAAGGCTTAGACCCTAGACCAGCAGGGTCTTCCTGGCCCCTCTTCCAATGCTAAAGCAGCTATTGTTCTCATTGATTGATATCATAATTTCCACCTTTTCCTAACTCAAAAGATGATGGATGAATCAGACTTGGGTTGGTTCTAATCTTGATAATTTGATCTCTACTCTCCTCTCCAGCTTCTGTATCTCTTATCCACCAGGATCTACTCTTAGAGGCTAGTAGTAGTGGGCTACTGCAACATGTCTTGACTCTGGGCTACTCGCAGTTCCTCTAGCTTTAGAATGCTTTTTTGTCTTCATCTGACTAACTCTTTTTATCCTCATCCAGCGTAGACATGCCTCCTCCTGGAAGTTTTTACTGACACTCTGGCATATCTGGAAGATACTCCTGTGTATTCTCCTAACACCATGTATTTTTTCCATCTATATTGCTGTCACCCTACACTGAAATTGCCTAATTTTGTGTGTATCTTTCCTTCTAGATTCATGTTTCTTAGGCAGGAGTTTGTTGTCCAGTGCTTAGCATATGGTGTCACAAAGAAAAGAATAGATATAGTTAATACATGGAGGCAAAGTATATATCAGGCCCTCTGATAGGTTCTTTATAAATTTTACCTTTTGAAATCATTCTTTTGAAGAAAAAATAAAAATTCAGAGAGATGAACTAATTTCCTTGAGTGCATAATCCCTAGACTTGAGCTGGAGTCTCTCTGACTCCAGTATCATTATTCTTTCAGCAATATCACACTGCCTTCCTAGTGACTTGCAAATACATCCTTTTCTGTTTAGCTTCTAAGGGAACTGAGCGTTTTGTGTATTTCTCAATATCCAATTTGCTTTTCTCCATTGAAATCTGGAAAAAAAACGTCTAACCATTTGTAAAGTAGTTTATCCTATACTGAATTCTTGGAACACAAATGGCATACTGGATTCAGCAATCAAAATCAAAATTGGCTTAAAGGTTAAAATTCTCTTTGTCAATAGTTAAAATTCTGAGACTCTTACTCTTGAAAGCTTTGTGTTTCTATATTCACTTATTTTTTTCTTTACTGCATCTATGCAGCAATCTTCTTTAACGGTGTAGCTTTTTAAAAACAGTTTACAATTTTCATGCTCACGCAGAAGAGTTACAGTCTCTGCACTTTAATAGAAAACTGTCTTCATAATTTGTCTCCCTATCTTGTCTTTATCAACCTGAATTCTGTGGAAAAAAATATTAAACTAATAGCATAGGGTGGCTTGTGAGCTCACTGATTATGTTGTGGTTTCTCCTACTTTTTATAAAGGAAGAGCATGTTGTGAACACAATAAAGAAAGCCTCATACACATTAAGCAGGTAGGCATGCAGAGTGGGAGACAGTGTGTTGATTCCAAGATCTATTACAATTGCATGCTGAATTTGGGCACGTTATTAATCTTGCTGAGACTTTATTTTCCTCATTGTTAAGAAATATTGGAATAATCAACATATAAATATAATATTTAAAATATATAAGGTTTTATATAAAATGTAAAATAATTAAAACTTAAATATAAAACTCAGGAAGGAAAATATTTATAAAACTCATAAAGGTTAAAAAAATTAATCAAACTTAAACTTAATAAAGCCAGGGTTTGGGGACTAAGGCTTTGCCACTCTAATGCTAAGAAGCATTAAAAATGTTTGATTTTTGCTCTCTTTTTGTTTTTCCCATCCAGTTTCGTATGTAACAGACTCATATAAAGCACAGTATGTAAGGTGTTAGTCTTTAGTAAAAAGTATCACAATGAGTTAAGAAATCAATATCTCTCCAGTAGAATATAACATAAGCTCAGTGTCATTTGGTCCAGGATGGGTTTGTGTGATCACTGTTATGTCTTCAGCACCACAAACAGGGACATGGCAGGTAAGAGGTAAGTATTTGGTGAATGATGTTTTCTGTTATTACTTTCAAATAAAATATTTTTTAGAGAAGTTCTAGTTTCACAGCAAACTTAAATGAAAGGTATAGAGATTTCCCATATACTCCCACCCCCAACACGTGTATAGCCCTTCCACTAACAACACCCCCCACCAGAGTGGGACCTTTGTTACAATGATAAACTGACATTGACAAATCATAATCGCTCAAAGTCCGTAGTTCATATATTAGAGTTAACTCTTGGTGTTGTACATTCTATGAGTTTGGAAATACGTATAATGTATTGCATATAACATTATATTATTGTACAGAATAGTTTTACTGCCCTAAAACTCCTCTGTACTATGTCTTTTTTTTTTTTTAGAGGTCTTTCTGTGTGTGTGTGTTAGTTTCTGCTTTATAACAAGGTGAATCAGCTATACATATACATATATCCCCATATCCCCTCCCTCTTGCATCTCCCTCCCCTCTAGGTGGTCACAAAGCACCAAGCTGATCTCCCTGTGCTATGTGGCTGCTTCCCACCAGCTATCTATTTCACATTTGTAGTGTATATATGTCCATGCCACTTTCTCACTTAGTCCCAGCTTACCCTTCCCCCTCCCCGTGTCCTCAAGTCCATTCTCTACGTCTGCGTCTTTATTCCTGTCCTGCCCCTAGGTTCATCAGAACCTTTTTTTTTTTTTTAGATTCCATATATATGTGTTAGCATACAGTATTTGTTTTCCTCTTTCTGACTTACTTCACTCTGTAGGACAGACTCTGGGTCTTTTTGACCTTCCCTTTCCCCTACGCCCTGGAAATCACTGATCTGTTTACTCTCTCTGTAGTTTTGTCTTTACCAGAAAGCCAAATAGCTTGAATCATAAAGCATGTGCCTATTCAGATTGGCTTCTTTCACTTAGTGCTATGCATTTAATTTCCTCCATGTCTCTTTATAGCCTAATAACTCATATCTTTTCAGTGCTGAATACTATTCCATTTTCTGGATGTATCACAGTGTATTTATCCATTACTTACTGCAGGGCATCTTGATTACTTCAAAGTTTTGGAATTAGAAATAACACTGCTATAAAATCCATGTTCATGTATTTTGTGGATATAAATTTTCAGTTCATTTGCGTATATACTCTGGAGCACAATCAGGATCATATGATAAGAGTACATTTCATTTTGTAAGAAACTATCACGCTGTCTTTGAAAGTGGCCGTAGAATTTTGCATTCCCACCAGCAATGAATGAAATTCCTGTTTCTCCACGTATTTGACATCTTTGGTGTTGTCAGTGTTCTGGGTTTTGGCCATTCTATTAAGTGTTTGGTGGTACCTTTTTGTTTTAATTTTCATTTTCTATTGACATATGATGTGGAGCATATTTCCATATGTTTATTTGCCATCTATGTACCTTCTTTGGTATGATGGCTATTAAAGTTTTGGGTCCATCTTTTAATCTGGTTGTTCATTTTCTTATTATTGAGTTGTAATAGTTCTTTGTATATTTTAGATGATAGTTTTTCATCTCATGCGTCTTTTGCAAATATTTTCTCCTTATCTGTGGCTTGTCTTTTCATTCACTTGACAGTGCCTTTTATGCAGCAGAAATTTTTAATTTTAATAAGTTCAGCTTATCAATTCTTTTTTTCATGAATAGTTTTGGTATCAAATCTAAAAGTCCATCACCAAACACAAGGTCATCTAGGTTTTGTCTATGTGATATTCTAGGAGTTTCCATTTAGGTCTCTGATTTATTTTGAGTTAATTTTGTAAAATGTGTATGGTCTGTGTCTATCTTCTTTTTTTTTCCTTTGTGCATGTGGATGCTCAGTTGTTCTAGCATGTTTGTTGAAAAGACTATCTTTGGTCCATTGTATTATCTTTGCTCCTTTGTCAGAGAACAGTTGACTATGTTTACGTGGGTCTATTTCTGAGCTCTCCATTCTGTTCCATTAATCTGTTTGTCTATTCTTTCTCCTAATACTCCACTGTTTTAATTACTGTAGCTTTACAGTAAGTCTTGAGGTCTAGTAGTGTTAGTCCCTCCAAATTTGCTCTTCTCCAATATTGTGTTGGCTATTCTTGGTATTTTGCCTCTCCATATATATTTTAGAATCCATTTGCCAATATCCACAAAATAACTCCTTGGATTTTGATTGGTATTGTCTTGAATCTATATATCAAGTTGGGAAGAACTGAAATTCAGACAATATTGAGTCTTCTATTTGTGAGCATGAAATAGCTCTCCATTTATTTAGTCATCTTTGATTCTGTTCATCAAAGTTCTATAGTTTTCTTCATATGGATCTTACACTTATCTTGTTAGATTTACACCTAAGCATTCTATTTTGGGAGTCGTTAAGGTAAATGGTCTTGTGTTTTTAATTTCAGTTTCCAATTGTTCATTGCTGGTATTTAGGAAAGGGATTTGATTTTATATACTAACCTTATATCCTGCAACCTTGCTATAATCATTTATTAGTTCCAGAATTTTTCGTTGACTCCTTCAGATTTTTACACAGAGAATCATGTCATCTGCAAAGAAAAGCAATTTTATTTCCTTCTTCCCAGTCAGCATACCTTTAATTTCCTCTTCTTGTCTTATTAGCTAGAACTTTCAATATGATGTTTAAAGGGGGTGGTGAGAGGGGCCATCCTTGTCTTGTTCCTGATCTTAGCAAGAAAACATTTAGTTTCTCACTATTAAATAAGGTTAACTGTAGGAGTTTTTCATGTTCTTTATCAAGTTAAAGGCATTCCCCTCCATTCCTAGTATACTGAAATTGAATGTGGTTTTATTCATCAATATATCAATGCCACAATATAGTAATTGTCAAAGGACAAAATTTGTCAAGTAACAATTCCTAATATTTTGTAACTGTTTACAATTCATAAACATGCTCATATTCATTTTCTTATCTCATCTTGGAGGTACCATTTGCAATACAGTAAACAGATAGTATCATTTCAAATTTAGTCAAAAAGGAAATTAATGGCCAGAGATGAAATATATTTTAATGATTCACAAAGTTTGAAAGATACCAATTATGAAGTCCAAGTAAAGCCTTTGTATTACAATCTGTAAGCATTCCTTTTTTCCTTCTTCCCCTTCTTTCTTCCTTCTTTCCTCCCTTCTTTTCTCATTCTCTTTCTTTCTTTCACATCTTGCAATAACTGAGTGAGTGCTACTTAATTACCATGTTTGTTTCTAAAGACTTAAGAAAAACATTAATTGAGGGTCTCCGCCTTCAAGGACTCATCATCTTCTGATTGATACAGATAAATGAAATAATAATAACAATATATGTTAATAAAACATCTAGTTAAGGATAGCATATTGAACATACTTTTATTTCTTCTCTATCACAATAAATTTAAGTATTATTAAAGGGATAAAGATACACAAATGCTCATAACTGAAAAGAAAACAAGGAAAGATTACTTAGCACTAAAGGTACTTCTTTTTGTTGATGTTGTTAAGATAGGAAGGAAAATAATTATTCCTATGTCAGGGCAGAGGTATCTAGAAAGTATTCCTCTCTGGAATATTCAGAATGCTTTTAGAGAGAGTCCTAGATATGCTCATACAGAGGCATCCAGAAAATAGAAAAGTGGGTTGTTCAGGCAAACTCTGCAGAGGATAAGACTTAGAGACTGACTATCATGCAAGGAAGAGAAAAATGTGAGGTTGAACACACAGGGAAAATCACATTTTTGTACCTGGCACAGTCCTCTTTTGCATAACCCTTCTTTTATGAAACAGAAGACACAAGAGTAAATAGAAATGCTACGTTAGATACTATAGGTTAGCTAACTCTATATTCTTTCTCAACTTTCTTCTTTCTTTCTGCCCCTACTCTGAGGTCTGAAAAACTAGATATTCATCCTTCCAGACTCTAAAGCAGCATGAGTGGCCACATGAAACAAATCAGGCCAATACATTTTAGCCAGTATGACCAAAGTAGAAGTCTGTAGGAGGCTTCTAAAATGATGTGGTTCATGAAGCTGCAGCATCTGCACCAGGAGGCAAAGGCCAAAACAATTAAGGAGCTACAGCCTTTGACATTGCTAAGCTACTAAATCAACGACAGCAACTGCTTACTTCCAGAACTTCTGTTAGGTAAAGAAAACCTCTATTTGTTTAGGTCACTCATAGTTGTGTTTTCTGTTTCTTGCAGGCAAAGCGTACATAGCATGTGCAATGAGTCAGTGGATACTGGAAAGAAAAGAGAAGATATAATTAATAGAGAAATACTTTGATGGTGCAAGATACTGAGGTGTCATTTCAGAATACAAATGAAGAGAGATACATTTTCTACTGAGAAAGGAGGACTACTGTGAGCATGAGTATAGGTTCATATAAGAGGCTGACAAGTAAGGAGGGGCAGATGATTGAGAAATCTCTCACCTGAAACTTCAAATTTCTCCATGAGGAAGGATACAAGATCATTTGATATGTACGTGCATCCATGTGTGTGTTCTTATATCTACTTGTTTGCTGAGAAATATAAGAATCGAAGGAATAATAAACTTTGGAGTGTTTAAATAAATGAGAACAGGGTTGACTAGAATAATACAGAGAGATCAAGCACAATATTGGATTCATAGCTATAGTCTGAAAACATGACCTGATGGCAGTGTTTTTCCGCCTCTCTTCTCCCTCTAAGTAGCCTTTTTTAGATTTTTTTTACTTGCCCTCCTGATAAAATTTAAATATTATTATATACTCTGTATGTACATTATACCTTTTGAAGGGTGAAAAACCATTATAATATCTAATTATTTGCTATTCTCTCCCCCGCCTAGAACCAATTTTTTTTTTTTTTTCCTGCGGTACGCGGGCCTCTCACTGTTGCGGCCTCTCCCACTGCGGAGCACAGGCTCCGGACGCGCAGGCTCGGCAGCCATGGCTCACGGGCCCAGCCGCTCCGCGGCATGTGGGATCTTCCCGGACCGGGACACAAACCCGTGTCCCCTGCATCGGCAGGCGGACTTTCAACCACTGCGCCACCAGGGAAGCCCCTAGAACCAATTTTCATTGGAGTAAATAATGATTCAGAGGTTGAACTCTGCAAGATAGGTGAGAATAAATATGATCAAAAAGATGACAGATAATTAAAGGACTGCATCTTTGTTATTGTGGCCGTATGGTGCAGTGAAAGGAACATGACTTTGGAATCACACAGGTGGACATGTTTTTCTATTCTAATTATATAATTTATGTCCTGTTTGAATTTGGGTGCTTTGCTGTACCTCTATAATCCACAGTTGTGATAACATATAAAGTGCCTAGCACATAGTTGTTAAAAAATAATACATGGCATTATTTATTTTTGATGCTATCATTTTGCTATATTGAGATAATGGTTGAAAAAATAACAGATTTAATAGACTGAGATAAAAATAAAGAAGTCGAGACATGAAAGATAATAAAGAAGTAAAGAAGAAAAGTAGTAAAAGTAATAAAGATGAACAATTGGTTGTGTTTTGAGTACAATGTTGGAGTGTAATATTTCCTATGTCAAGCATTTTGGGTTAATGGCAACGTTTAGGCACATCCCAGGGTATAGTTTGCAAGAGTGGATGTGCAGGGCATTGGAGAAGTGATTAAGAGATGTTAGTATTAAGATATAAAGTAGATGGTCAACATGAATATTGAAATCATCCAAGTCCAGGGACAAAGGCTCAGTATAGATAGTGAAATAAACCAGGATATTTGTGGATGATATTGATAAAATAATGATATACAGAAGCATAGCAGGATGACATGCCATTCAAAGAATCATTTTTAAACATGAAGGTGGAGGTATAGTGAATAGGAAGTGGTAATAATGGCCTGGGGAATACTGATGTTCCTCCATTTAATGGGGTTATGTTATGTAGGGAGAGGAAAAATTAGCACTTAAGAGCAAGTATTACAGCTCAAATGCTCCTACACACTGTGTATCTGACATCAAACAACTTACTAAAGTCTTCTGAATATCAGATTCTATAAAATAGGGGTGATAATATCAAAATTAGGAGATTATGGTTCTGATAAAAAAGGCAATTCTATGAAATGCTGAGCAGAGGACTGGACACTGGTAATCCCTCAACAAATGGCAGCTCTTTCTATTATTATCCTTTACTGGGAAAAGATAGAAAGATACAGTCCTGGAGAAAGGTAAGTTTCAGTTAAAATAAGGAGTAGCAAGAAAGAGTCTGTATTGCTCCAATCGTATCTGTGGAAAGCAACTTGGAAACTGTCATTGCAGCATCCTGTGGCAATTACCTATGGTTTAAAACACTGGTTTATAAGCAGGAGAAAACAAATGGAATTACCTCTCAACTGTGAAGCTTAAAACAGATTCCCCAGTGGAATTTCACAGTAATCACAATTGCATTTTCTCCCTGTAGACATTTCATCAATACTTTCTATTGCCATGCCTCCTGGTAGACGTTCATCAATGAAGGTAAATTTTAGCCAGCTATAGAATGATGCAGGAGAGCGGCAATCAATGAATCTTATAGGTTTTGTAAATGGCACAGCCAGTTTCATAATTTCTAACCTGCTGCCTTTTACTCAGTTATTTGTAAATAAAAGGCTACTGTGAAAAAACTCAACTGTTAATATAATAATGATGGCAAGGTAATAACATGATAGAGATGGAGAGAAGATGGATTTTAATTAGATTTGAACTAAATGAAACTAAATGTTTAAATGAACTGAAAATTATGGTACTGAGTACGTATTTCAATTCGTTATGGCTCACAAATTCAAGGCTTGATTTAAAATCCGAGTTGGCATGTGCAAAAGACCATAGGAAATCCTTATCATATTATTTAATGTGCTAAATGAAATTTTGCTACAGACCTTAATATTAATTGGTCGGCTAAGGCAAGAATTTTTCATATATATAATGCTGTGGTTTATAATAAGAAATACATGCCTGTTCTTTATCCCTGTTCCCGGCATAGAGCTCCTAAAACCCTTGGAATTTCCTAAGTGATAAAAGTGATAAAGGCTTCTTGATATTCATAACAAACACCTTTGAACCACACCTGAGTTTATGTTAACAAGGTGACTGAGGTTTGGAAGCACTTAAGAACGGGAGCTAGTTGCCAAGGAAATCAACCAACCAAATGATTACAGAGTTGGAACTTTCAGACCCACTCCAACCTCCATGGAGGGGAGAGAGGCTGGAGGTTGACTAGATCAACAATGACAATGGCCAGTGATATAATCAATCATGTCTATGTAATGAAGCCTCCAGAAAAATCCGAAAGGAGAAGGTTCAGAGAGCTCCTGGGTTGGTGAATACATGGAGATGCAGGGAGACTAGTGTGGCCGCAGAGAAGATGGATGCTCTGTGCTCCTTCCCACATACCTTACCCAATGCATTTATTGCTTCCATTTGGCTGTTCCTGAATTATGCCCTTGGTAATAAATTGGTAATCTAATAAGTAAATTGGTTTCCTGAGTTCTGGAGCCGCTTTAGCAAATTAATCAAACCCAGAGAGGGGGTTGTTGGAACCTCCAATCTAAAACTGGTAATTCAGAAGCACAGGTGACCACCTGGACATGTAATTGGCATCAGAAGTGAGGGTGGGAGGCAGTCTTGTGGGACTGAGCCCTAAACCTTTGAGAACTGAGGCTATCTCCAGGTAGATAGTGTCAGAACTGAGTTGAATTGTAAGACATCCAGCTGGTGTTGGAGAATTGCTTGGTGGTATGAGGAAAAGCCCAGAAGTTGGAGTTGTCAGAATTGCAATATCCAAACTTAAGATACAACATTTTCTAAATGTGAAGAGTAAAATAACACATTGTATAAACTACATCCATTAAATATGAGTTTTATTTTACCTCAGAGACAAATAATCGCTTTTTACAAGAAAATCAAATTTGTACTTTTTAACTGAGATGCAGTTGATCAATTTTACTATTACATGCTGACGCTAAAATTTCCCAAAGCAATCTGGTCTCTGAGAAGCACAGAAGCGCAGAAATTCAAAGATTTGAATTAAGTAACTATTAGAGACTTTGGGGCATTTGTTGCCTAATAAGCATAAAGGGAGAAATATGATAAATCACCACTGTATAGATAATAATACTAAAGTAAGTCAACCACTTAGAAATGTTCCTAATATAAAATTTTAGTATACAGAAGCTACAGACAAATCCTTCAAAATATAAGAAATATGTGAAATTTTGTTATCTGAGAATATGATTCTGTAAAATTATATTTAATGCCTTAGGACAGATTATTAGCAAAGGCAAATGGCTATCATGCTGGCAAGATGTGACCATGATCAGTTAATTGAACATTGGAAGAAAGTGTCCATGAAAAAAATAAAAATTTTAAGACATGTAAATATGCAAGAGAGGGACTGTATGTAGTCAGAGCTGGCAGTATCCATTAGGTACTCTCCAAGGGTGAAAAAGGCTCTTTTTCTTCTCTATTACTAGATCTTTTGGCTTTGGTGGGACAGTATACCCCAATACCCACATTAAGGAATGTGGGTATTAATCTATTTTTTTGCTGCTGTTAAATCAGGGTTTCTCACACTCAGCATTATTTGCATTTGGGGACCAATACTTTCTTATGGAAGGTGACCCTATACATTATAGGATGCTTAGGTTCATTCCTGGCCTCTACCTAGTCATGAATGCCAAAATGCCTGCAGACATTGCCAAATGTCCCCTCGGTGTGACTGATATCCCTTTCTGTGATAATATGCTAATTTTAAGATCAACTTGTCAGTTTGTACAAAGTAGGCTTTTGGGATTTTCATAGGGATTGCATTGAGTTTATATATCAAATTGCAAAAATCCCTATCCAATGAGTCTTACAATCCATGAACGTGATGGACCTCTGTTTAGTTAGATCTTGTTTAATTTCTCTCAGCAATGTTTTACAATTTTTCTTGTACTAATCTTGCACTTTATTTGCTAAATTTATTCTTAAGCATTATGTTAGTTTTGATGCTATTTCAAATCCAATTGCCTTCTTAATTTCATTTTCAGAATGCATTATTCTAGGTACATAACAATGTAATGATTTTTATATATTGATCTCTTATGCTGCAGTACCACTAAACTAACATATTCATATTCTTGTAGAGTCCTTAAAATTTTTTGCTTATAAGATTATGACTTCCTTGACAGCTTGAGGGGGCTACTGCACCATAGCTAGCCAGGACGGAGTCCCAGAAAAAGTCTGGATCTGCCAAAGAGGCAAGAGACCATTGTTTTAGTGTGCACAAGGAGAGGGGATTCCTTCCCCGTGTGCCCACAGAGGCAGAGCACTGCCTAAGTGAGGTCCAGAGATGGGCATGAACCACAGCTATCAGCTCCCCAGAGATGGGCATGAAACGCTAATGCTGCTGCTGTCACCAAGAATCCTGTGTGCAAGCACAGGTCACTATCCACACCTCCCCTCCTGGGAGCCTGTGCAGCCCGCCACTGCCAGGGTCCTGTGATCCAGGGACAACATCCCTGGGAGAACTCACAGCGTGCCTCAGGCTTGCAACATCATGGTGGCCACTGCCGCCCTGCATTTCAGTTAGGACTACCATATCCCACCCTCCCCCTGGCCTGAGTGAGCAAGAGAGCCCTAATCAGCCGCTGTTTTAACCCCCTCCTGTCTGGACGGGGAACAGATGCCTGAGGGTGACCTACACACAGAGGTGGGGCCAAAACCAAAGCTGAACCCCAGGAGCTGTGCAAACAAAGAAGAGAAAGGGAAATCTCTCCCAGCAGCCTCAGGAGCAGCAGATTAAATCCCCACAATCAACTTCGTGCACGCTGCATCTGTGGAATACCTGAATAGACAGCAAATCATCCCAAAATTGAGGTGGTGGACTTTGGGAGCAAATGTAGACTTGGGGTTTGCTGTCTGCGACTGATTTCTTTCTGATTTTTATGTTTACCTTAGTTTAGTTCTTAGCATTTGTTGTCATTGGTGGATTTGTTCATTGGTATGGGTGCTCTCTTCTTTTATTATTATTTTTTATTTTAATAATTTTTTAAAATTTATTTTATTATTTTTTTTCTTTCTTTTTTTTTCTCTCTTTTCTTCTGAGCCATGTGGCTGACAGGATCTTGGTGCTCTGCCCTGGTGTCAGGCCTGAGCCTCTGAGGTGGAAGAGCTGAATTCAGGACATTGGACCACCAGAGATCTCCCAGCCCCATCGGTGAGAGCTCTCCCAGAGATCTCCATGTCAATGCCAAGACCCAGCTCCACCTAATGGTCAGCAAGCTCCAGTGCTGGACGCCCCATGCCAAACAACTAGCAACACAGGAACACAACACCACTCATTAGCAAAGAGGCTGCTTAAAGTCACACTAAGTTCACAAACATCCCAAGCACACCACCAGACATGGCCCTGCCCACCAGAAATACAAGATCCAGTCCCACCCACCAGAACACAGGCACTAGTCCCCTCCACCAGGAAGCCTACACAAGCCACTGAACCAAACTCAGCCACTGGGGGCAGACATCAAAAACAACGGGAACTACAAACCTGTAGCCTGTGAAAAGGAGACCCCAAACACAGTAAGTTAAGCAAAATGAGAAGACAGAGAAACATGCAGCAGATGAAGGAGCAAGGTAAAAACCCACCAGACCAAAGAAATGAAGAGGAAATAGGCAGTCTACCTGAAAAAGAGTTCAGAGTAATGAGAGTAAAGATGATCCAAAATCTTGGAAATAGAATGGAGAAAATACAAGAAACATTTAACAAGGACCTAGAAGAACTAAAGAGCAAAGAAACAATGATGAACAACACAATAAATGAAATTATAAACTCTCTAGAAGGAATCAAGAGCAGAATAACTGAAGAAGAAGAACGGATAATGGACCTGGAAGATAAAATAGTGGAGATAACTACCACAGAGCAGAATAAAGAAAAAAGAATGAAAAGAATTGAAGACAGTCTCCGAGACCTCTGGGAGAACATTAAATGCACCAACATTCAAATTACAGTGGTCATAGAAGAAGAGGAGACAAAGAAAGTGTCTGAGAAAATATTTGAAGAGATTATAGATGAAAACTTCCCTAACATGGGAAAGGAAATAGTCAGTCAAGTCCAGGAAGGGCAGAGAGTCCCACACAGGATAAATCCAAGGAGAAACATGCCAAGACACATATTAATCAAACTATCAAAAATTAAATAGAAAGGAATAATATTAAAAGCAGCAAGGGAAAAGCAACAAATAACATTCAAGGGAATCCCCATAAGGTTAACAGCTGATCGTTCAGTAGAAACTCTGCAAGCCAGAAGGGTGTGGCATGACATATTAAAGTGATGAAAGGGAAAAACCTACAACCAAGATTACTTGACCCAGCAAGGATCTCATTCAGATTTGACAGAGAAATTAAAACCTTTACAGACAAGCAACAGCTAGAGAATTCAGCACCACCAAACCAGCTTTACAACAAATGCTAAAGGAACTTCTCTAGGCAGGAAACACAAGAGAAGGAAAAGACCTACAAAAACAAACCCAAAACAATTAAGAAAATGTAATAAGAACATACATATAGATAATTACCTTAAATGTAAATGGATTAAATGCTCCAACCAAAAGACATACACTGGCTGAATGGATACAAAAACAACACCTGTATATATGCTGTCTACAAGAGACCCACTTCAGACCTAGGGACACACACAGACTGAAAATGAGGGGACGGGAAAAGATATTCCATTCAAGTGGAAATCAAAAGAAAGCCGGAGTAGCAATACTCATATCAGACAAAATAGACTTTAAAATAAAGACTATTACAAGAGACAAAGGACACTTCATATTGATTAAGGGATCAATCTAAAAAGATATAACAATTGAAAATATCGACATAGGAGCACCTCAATACATAAAGCAAATGACAACAGCCATAAAAGAGGAAATCGACAATAACACAATAATAGCAGGGGACTTTAAGACCTCACTTTCACCAATGGACAGATCATCCAAAATTAAAATAAATAAGGAATAAGAAGTATTAAATGACACATTAAACAAGATGGACAGAATTGATATTAATAAGATATTCCATGCAAAAAAAAAACAGAATGCACTTTCTTCTCAAGTGCTCATGGAAGATTCTCTAGGATAGATCATATTTTGGGTCACAAATGAAGCCTTAGTAAATTTAAGAAAATTGAAATCATATCAAGTATCTTTTCCGACCACAACGCTATGAGACTACATATCAATTACAGGCAAAAAACTGTAAAAAATACAAACACGTGGAGGCTAAAAAATAAATATTAAATAACCAAGAGATCACTAAGAAATCAAAGAGGAAATCAAAAAATACCTAGACACACATGACAATGAAAACACGACAACCCAAAACCTATGGGATGCAGCAAAAGCAGTTCTAAGAGGGACGTTTATAGCAATATAATCTTAGCTCAAAAAAAAAAAAAAGAAAATTGCAAATAACCTAACCTTACACCTAAAGCAATTAGAGAAAGAAGAACAAAAAAACCCTCCAAAGTTAGCAGTGGATCAGAAAAGAAATCATAAAGATCAGATCACAAATAAATGAAAAAGAAATGAAAGAAACAATAGCAAAGATCAATAAAACTAAAAGCTGATTCTTTGAGAATATAAATAAAATTGATAAACCATTAGCCAGACTCATCAAGAAAAAAAGGGAGAAGACTCAAATCAACAGAATTAGAAATAAAAAAGGGGAGGTAACAAGTGACACTGCAGAAATATAAAGGATCATGAGAGATTACTACAGGCAACTCTATGCCAATACAATGGACAACCTGGAAGAAATGGACAAATTCTTAGAAATGCACAACCTGCCAAGACTGAATCAGGAAAAAATAGAAAATATAAACAGACAAATCACAAGCACTGAAATTGAAACTGTGATTAAAAATCTTCCAACAAACAGAAGCCCAGGACCAGATGGCTTCACAGACGAATTCTATCAAACATTTAGAGAAGAGCTAACACCTATCCTTCTCAAACTCTTCCCAAATATAGCAGAGGGAGGAATACTTCCAAACTCAATCTACGAGGCCACCATCACCTTGATACCAAAACCAGACAAAGATGTCACAAAAAAAGAAAACTACAGGCCAGTGTCCCTGATGAAGATAGACAAAAAATCCTCAACAAAATACTAGCAAATAGAATCCAACAGCACATTAAAAGGATCATACACCATGATCAAGTGGGGTTTATCCCAGGAATGCAAACATTCTTCAATATATGCAAATCAATCAATGTGATACACCATATTAAGAAACTGAAGGATAAATACCATATGATAATCGTAATAGACGCAGAAAAAGCTTTTGACAGAATTCAACACCCATTTATGAAAAAAACTCTCCAGAAACTAGGTATAGACGAAGCCTACCTCAACATAATAAAGGTCATATATGACAAACCCACAGCCAACATCATTCTCAATGGTGAAAAACTGAAAACATTTTCTTCAAGATCAGGAACAAGACAAGGCTTCCCACTTTCACCACTATTATTCAATATAGATTTGGAAGTTTTAGCCATGGCAATCAGAAAAGAAAAAGAAATAAAAGGAATCCAAATCGGAAAACTGTCACTGTTTGCAGATGACATGATACTATACATAGAGAATCCTAAAGATGCTACCAGAAAACTATTAGAACTAATCAATTTATTTGGTAGACCAGCAGGAAACAAAATTAATGCACAGAAATCTCTTGCATTCCTATACATTAATGATGAAAAATCAGAAAGAAATTAAGGAAACACTCCCATTTACCACTGCAACAAAAAGAATAAAATACCTAGGAATAAACCTACCTAAGGAGACAAAACGCCTGTATGCAAAAAACTAGAAGACACTGATGAAAGAAATTAAAGATTATACAAACAGGTGGAGAGCTATACCATGTTCTAGGATTGGAAGAATCAACTTTGTGATATGTCTGTACTACCCAAAGCAATCTAAAGATTCAAGCCAATCCCTATCAAACTACCAATGGCATTTTTCATAGAACTAGAACACAAAAATTTCACAATTTGTATGGAAACACAAAAGACCCCGAATAGCCAAAGCAGTCTTGAGTATGAAAAACGTAGCTGGAGGAATCAGGCTCCCTGACTTCACACTATACTACAAAGCTACAGTAATCAAGACAGTATGGTACTGGAACAAAAACAGAAATATAGATCAATGGAACAGGACAGAAAGCCCAGAGATAAACTCACACACATATGGTCACCTTATCTTTGGTAAAGGATGCAAAATATACAATGAAGAAAAGACAGCCTCTTCAATAAGTGGTGCTGGGAAAACTGGATGGCTACATGTAAAAGAATGAAATTAGAATACTTCCTAACACCATACACAAAAATAAACTCAAAATCGATTAAAGACCTAAATGTAAGGCCAGACACTATCAAACTCTTAAAGGAAAACACAGGCAGAACACTCTATGACATAAATCACAGCAAGATCCTAATTTTCCCACCTCCTAGAGAAATGAAAATAAAACAAAAATAAACAAATGGTACCTAATGAAATTTAAAAGCTTTTGCACAGCAAAGGAAAACATAAACAAGATGAAAAGACAATCCTCAGAATGGGAGAAAATATTTGCAAATGAAGCAACTGACAAAGGATTAATCTCCAAAATATACAAGCAGCTCATGCAGCTCAATATCAAAAAAAAGAAACAATCCTATCCAAAAATGAACAGAAGATCTAAATAGACATTTCTCCAAAGAAGATATACAAATTTCCAACAAACATATGAAAGGATAATCAACATCACTAATCATTAGAGAAATGCAAATCAAAACTACAGTGAGGTATCATGTCACACCAGTCAGAATGGCCATCATAAAAAATCTACAAACAATAAATGCTGGAGAGGGTGTGGAGAAAAGGAAACCCTCTTACATTGTTGGTGGAATGTAAATTGATACAGCCACTATGGAGAACAGTATGGAGGTTCCTTAAAAAACTAAAAATAGAACTACCATATGACCCAGCAATGCCAGTACTGGGCATATACCCTGAGAAAACCATAATTCAAAAAGAGACATGTACCACAATGTTCATTGCAACACTATTTGCAATACCCAGGACATGGAAGCAACCTAACTGTCCATCGACAGAGGAATGGATAAAGAAGATGTGGCACATATATTCAATGGGATTTTATTCATCCATAAAAAGAAACAAAATTGAGTTATTTGTAGTAACGTGGATGGACCTAGAGTCTGTCATACAGAGTGAAGTAAGTCAGAAAGAGAAAAACAAATACCGTATGCTAACACATATATATGGAATCTAAAAAAGGAAAGATGGTTCTCATGAACCTAGGGGCAGGACAGGATTAAAGACACAGATGTAGAGAACGGACTTGGGGACATGGGGAGGGGGAAGGTAAGCTGGGACGAAGTGAGAGGGTAGCATTGACATATATACACTACGAAGTGTGAAACAGATAGCTAGTGGGAAGCAGCTGCATGGCACAGGGAGATCAGCTCAGTGCTTTGTGACCATCTATTGGGGCGGGATAGGGAGGGTGGGAGGGAGGCTTAAGAGGGAGGGGATACGAGGATATATGTATACATATAGCTGATTCACTTTGTTTACATCAGAAACTAACAGAACATTGTAAAGCAATTATACTCTAATAAAGGTGTTAAAGAAAAAAAGATTATTTCTTCCTTGAATAAAGAATGTTTTGCCTTTCCTTTCTAATTTTTATGACTTATAACTTTACACTGGGTAGACCTTCTAGTACTAACATTCAACAGGAGTTGTGAGAGAAGAAATTATTGCTTTGTCCCTGAAGTTAGAGGGAAAACATTCAGTCTCTCACTATTAAGCATGATGTTAGTTGTAGGATTGCTGTAGATGTTTCTTTTTTTAGTTTGAAAAAGTTGCCATTTATACCTAATGGCTTGCTAGTATTTATTATGAATGGATGTTGAGATTTTTCCATTGTTTTCTGGGTCATTTGAGATTTTCATGTGTTTTCTATCTTTTATTCTATTACTATGTTGCAATATATTAAGTGAAATTCAGATGTCAAATGTACCTTGCATTCCTGGGATCAACTTTACTTGGTCATAGTATGTAATCTCTTTTATATGTTGCTGGATTTGATCTGCTAATTTTTTTTAAGGGTTTTTGCATCTACGTTCATGAAGTATATAGGGCTGTAGTTTGTCTTATTTTGTGGATTTTCATGTTCTCTTAATATAAATTTAAAAAAATGGTTTCTCTTGAATCTTCTGATATATTTTATATGGGATTCATATTATCTCATCCTTAAATATTTGTTAGAATTCATCAGTGACACAATCCAGGCTTGAACTTTTATTTGTAGGAAGATTTTTAATTACAAATTTAATTTATTTATTCAAAATATCTATTTCTTCTTCAGATAGCTGTTATGTTTTTCTAGGAATTTATCTATTATATAAGTAGTGTCATGTGTTAAAATGAAGTTGTTCATAACATTCTCTTACAATTTTTGAAATTTTGGTAATGATTTTAGTATGGCCCTCTTTTCATTGCTGGTTTTAGTGACTTGTATGTTCTCTTTTTTATTTTGGTCAGTCTAGCTAAGGTTTATCAATTTAATTGAACTTTTTAAAAACTGACTTCTAATTTCATTGATTTTCTATATTATTATCTTTTTAAATAAATAAATAGATAATATTTTTCTTTTTTTGATTTTTGCTCTTATATTTACTATTTTCCTTCTTACTTTGGGTTTCTATTTTTTTTTGCTCTTCTTTTTGTTACTTTCTGAAATGTTAGCGTACATTATTGCTATTAGATACTTCTTTTCTAACATAGGCATTTATAGCTGTGAATTTCCCAACTTCACTTTTCACTTGGTATGTGATCATGAATGAATTACTTAATACTTTATGTGTCAGTTATCTTGTCTGTATATGTTGTAAGGATTTTTTGAATTATTAAAGGGCTTAAAATTGTAACTGACATGGAGAGTGTCCTACATGCGTTAACGTTTAATATTATTTTTGTTTGGAGGATCTGCCATTTAAATTCAGGCAATATAATAAAATAAACTGTTTGGCTGACATGATAGAAGAGTTTCAAAACTAGTTAAAGTTAATTTTTGACACAGTAAAGCTAAATCTTGAGAAAACACAGTATCATCACTTAGACTTCTGAACTCCTCCTATTATTAAATAAAAGACACAGGCTCTAGCCAGAACTTTTTTTACATCATTCAAATGAATGTTCTTCAATTTAGTCACCCTTGATAGATGGGGAGTTATTTCAATGATACATGAGACATTTCTAGAACTCCTCAGTAGGATATGTCACTGGAACCTGGAACAAATTACTTTGAACAAACTCAGTAAATGAACTTTTTCATTCTTCACAGATAGGTGATCAACTTTTAAAAACAGCAAATTGTTCTAGTTGCTATATAAGGCAGATTATGAAGTTCATCGTAATATGGTTTTTAATGAGATGAGATAAAAATAATGATTCATTTTTCTCTCTACAAGATGGTAACTTGTAAGGTGAAGTTTTATAAAATGTCTTGAAGATGTGTAGTCTTGGGAGATGACTAGTTAAGACATTAGTGATCACTTAATTTTATCTGGGTTTAGAGATTTGTTTAAATCAGAATCAAGTAAATAAACTAAAAAAATCTAACACTATAGTGAAACAGCTAAATGTGACCCTCATGCATTTATGGGCTAATCTTTTAGAAACACACATTATACTGTTTGAGTTCTGTGTGAGTTAAATCCTATTTGACTTCATCCACAGTCAGATATTATTGAGCTATTTTGTCTAGGCTTTCTCATGTTAACTGAAATCATGCTGAGTTTATGGAAGCCTCAATTGAAAACACAGGATTCCGGGTGAATAGCGGTTGATGGTTTTTTTCTGCTCCAAGGCCATCAGAGACACCTCAGTAGTGGTGGTTACTTAGAGCTTATGTTCAGGATTTGCCACATGTGGGAATAAGTAACTCTAAATCTGCTTCTTATTCTCTCCTTTTTGATCAGTCTCCTTCATCTTCTAGTCTACATGTATTTTCTCTACATGAGTTGTTATTCATAGTTTCTGCCATTTCTCATCTTTCTCATCTTTTCTCATCATCATTTCACATCTTTCTCATCTTTTTTAAAAAATAAGTGATCCCTGGGCTGCTGCAAAACTGGTGAATTTCCAGAGTTCCAAAAAAGTTAATTCTGACAGTTTATGCCACTTCTTTGTTACTTTTATGGAGGAGAAGTAATTCTTTTTCTTTAATTGAAATGTAGTTGATATACAATGTTAGGTCAGTTTCAGGTGTGCAACATGATAATTTGACATCTGCATACATTATGAAATATCACCATAATAAGCCTAGTAACCACCTATCTCATTCAAAGTTATTACAATATATGTTGGCATTGCTTATGCTGTAATTACATCCCTGTGACTTACTTATTATATAAATGGAGGTTTGTAAATTTTAGTCCCATTTCACCTATTTTGCCAATCCTTCAGCCACCCTCCCTTTGACAACCACCCATTTGTTTTTGGTATCTATGAGTCTATTTTCAGTCTGTTTTGTTTGTATGTTTTCTTTTTTAGATTTCACATATAAGTGAGATCATGTGGTATTTGTCTTTCTCTGTCTGACTTATTTCACTTAGCATAATACCCTTCATGTCCATCCATGTTGCTGCAAATGGCAAGATTTCATTCCGTTTTATGGCTAATATGCCATTGTATACATATACCACTTCTTTATCCATTTGTCTGTTGATTGACATTAAGGTTGCTTCATATCTTGGTTATTGTAAATGCTGCAATGAACATCGGGGTGCATATATCTTTTTGAATTAGTGGGGATTTTTCCTTCTGGTAAATAATCAGAAGTAAAATTGCTGAATCATATTGGCAGTTCTATTTTTAATTTTTTGAGGAAACTTCATAATTTTTCCATAGTGGCTGCATCAATTTATAGCAATGCATGAGGGTTACCTTTACTGCACATCCTCACCAATACTTGTTATTTGTTGTCTTTCTGATGATAGCTACTGTGTCAGGTGGGAGGTGGCATCTCATTGTGCTTTTATTTTGTAGTTCTGTGGTGATTAGTTATGTTGTGTATCTTTTCATGTACCTATTGGCCATCTATATGTATTCTTTGGGAAAATATCTACTCAGGACCTCTGACTATTTTTTTTTTTTAATGTTGAGCCTTCTTTTAATTAATTTATTTTTATTTTTGACTGTGTTGGGTCTTCGTTTCTGTGCAAGGGTTTTCTCTAGTTGTGGCAAGCGGGGGCCACTCTTCATCACGGTGCACGGGCCTCTCACTGTCGTGGCCTCTCTTGTTGCAGAGCACAGGCTCCAGATGCGCAGGCTCAGTAGTTGTGGCTCACGGGCCTAGTTGCTCCACGGCATGTGGGATCTTCCCAGACCAGGGCTCGAACCCATGTCCTCTGCATTAGCAGGCAGATTCTCAACCACTGCGCCACCAGGGAAGCCCCCTCTGTCTATTTTTTAATCCGGTTGTTTGTTTGTTTATGATGAGTTGTATGAGTTCTTTTTATATTTTGGGTATTAACCTTTTATCAGATATATCATTTACAAATATCTTCTCCCATTCAGTACATGACTTTTAAATTGTGTTGATAGTTTTCTTTGCCATGAAAAAGCTTTTTAGTCTGATGCAGCCCCATTTGTTTATTTTTACTTTTGTTTCCCTTGACTGAGAAGACATCCAAAAAACAATGCTAAGACATGTCGAAGAGCAAGTTGCTTATGTTCTAGTCTACGAGTTTTATGGTTTTAGGTCTTACATTTAAGGCTTTAATCCACTTTGAGTTTATTCTTGTTTATAGTGTGAGAAACTAGTCCAGTTTGATTATTTTGCATGTTGCCTTCAAGTTTTCCCAACATCATTTTTTGAAGATGCTGTCTTTTCCCCATTGTGTATCCTTATCTCCTTTGTCACAGATTAAGTAACCATGCAAGTATGGGTTTATTTCTGGGCTCTCTATTCTATTCCATTGATCTCTGTGTCTGTTTTTGTGCAAGTATCATACTGCTTTGATTATTTTAGCCTTGTAGTATAGTTTGAAATCAGGAAGCATAATAACTCTAGCTTTGTTCTTCTTTCTCAAGATTATCTTGGCAATTCTGGGTCTTTTGTGTTCCATTACATATTTTAGAATTGTTCTATTGCTATGAAAATTGACATCAGTATTTTGATAAGAATTCCATTGAATCTATAGATTGTCTTGAGTAGTATGATCATTTTAACAAGATTAATTTTCCAACCAATGGGCATGGTATGTCTTTCCATTTGTTTGTGTCATCTTCAGTTTCTTTTGTCAATGTCTTATAGTTTTCTGAGTACAAGTTTTTTACCTCTTTGGTTAGATTTATTCCTAGGTATTTTATTCTTTCTGATGCAATTGTAAATGGATTTTTTTTCTTAATTTGTTTTTCTAATAGTCCATTGTTAGTGTATAAAAAAACAACAGATTACTGCATATTAATTTCATATCCTGCAACTTTACTGAATTTATTTATTAGTTCTAATGTGTTTTTTTTTTTTTTTGGTGACATCCTTAGGATTTTCTATGTATAGTATCATGTCATCTGAAAACAGCGACAGTTTTACTTCTTCCTTTCCAATTGGAATTCATTTTATTTATTTATTTTTTTTGGTCTGATTTCTGTGACTAGAATTTCCAATGCTATGTTGAATAAACATGTTGAGGAAGGGCATCCCTGTATTGTTTCTTATCTTAGATGGAATGCTTTCAGCTTTTCACCATTGAGTATGTTGTTGGCTGTAGGTCTGTCATGTATGGCCTTTATTATTTTGAGGTATGTTCTCTCTATACTCACTTTGTGGAGAATGTTTTTCCTGTGAACAAAGGCTTTAATTTGTTGAAAGTAGCAATTTTCCCAGTGAAAAACTTGCTATCAATTACTATTGGAAGTAACAGTTTGAGCCAGATCTAGACAATAAAACATCAGCCAAAGTCTTTACTGAGATATTGGAAATCATCAGAACAGAATTATTTGTCCCCCACATATAGCACCCACACGCCACTTAGTGCTATATTGAACATGGATATGGTGGTTAGAAAAGAAACAGTCATATAACACCCATGGCTAAATGCAGAGGAGCAAATTTAAAAGCCAAAAATAGTGAAACTTTAAAATAGAATATCTTGAGTCTCTGATGGTGTCATTGAGAAACTGAACCACTGATGCCAGTAGTAACACACTTCATTACCTCATATCATATAAGGAAATGATACCCTCATATGTAAATACACTCATGGTTGGGCTTTTTTCACTTACAATAAACACTTTTGTAATTGCTACAACCTTTGATACTTATTTGAAACACAACTATGAAATATTAGATTCATTTTCTTTTTTTCTTTGGTGACACTGTATCCTTGCTGCATCACACACGTGCTCAATCCAGTTATTCTGGGCTTAATGGAGATAAATAAGAAGGGGCCTGTAGTCATTGAGCTCTTAACTATGTGTCTGCCTAAGATCTGAAAGCCAGTTCTCCTTCATTTATCTCCGAAACCTTGTATTGAATAAATACAGTGTTATAATTTTCAGAGTTTATAGATAGAATCTGAGGTTCAAAATTATGAAGTAGGTAGTCCAAGGGTATGCCACTAATGTGTACAGAATATAGTTACTGAACTCATGTATGTTTTGCTTCTACTTTTAATCACTGTGCAATATTACCTCCTAAAATCAATGATCCATTTTGTTATACAAGGTTAAAGAGACTGAAATTTAAGTAATGTGCAAGACTTGATTTGCTCAGGATTGATAGAAAAAGAAGGGAAAGTGGAAAAGACTTTTTCTAAGACAATATATATATTTATTGTAGGTGGTCAAGTTCATTGTTTATGCATACTTCTATAATTTTCTGTATAATAGCTTCTTTATACTCTTTTGAGAAATAATGGTAACCAAAGTGCCAAAATTTATCCCTAATGGAATTTAAAATGGCCAAGTAATGCATGTTTTAAATTTTTTGGAGGACTACTTCAAGGAAAATACTAACAAGTTGTTAAGAGGCCAATTACCGGGCACTTTGCTGATTAGATTTATTGAAAACAGTGTGTTTCTGTTTGTTTTGAAAAATAATATTTGTGGAAACATCTGAACATAACAACTGCAGCAGTCAAATGTTCATGAATTAGAGCTCCCACCATCTTACGTTCCCACCCCCGGAGCTGTGTCCTAATTTCAGGATTTTGCAAACTACAGAATCTGCATTTCAAAGAAATGTGAGTGGTTGCAGTCTGGCCAGTTCCGCTCCACTCCTTACAATTATGAAAATAACAATTTGATAATAAGAAGCCTTTACATAAATGAGTTAATAGCTTCCAATATATTCAAGAGAACTATCTCATGCTCTTCATCTTTAATGAAAAAAAGAGGAAATGCTTGAAAACCTCACAGTGCTATTGTCTGTGTGCTTCTCACCGTTCTCCTGACCCTCTCCCTCACTTTCTTTTCCTTTGAAAACATATTTTCTTCTTTCATTATGAAATTGGCAATAGGTAGGTAGGAAAATAGTGAGCTGAGTATTCAAATCATTATTGTACACAATGTCAGCAGGCTTCAGAATAGCTAGTGTTATACTCAAAAAGGAACAAACACAAAAGCATTTTTCTAAGCAGATTTAGACCAATAACATACTTAGGGAAGGGAGAGAAAATAGAAAAAAGCATTAGAGTTAGGGGCATGAAAATTGAATTTCTTTAAATATTTATCACTCCTAACTCTTCAGCCCAATAAGAATTGATATGCTGACTTTTGTCGTTTTTGTTTTTTTTTTTTTTTTTGTGAGAAGTGTTTTGTTTTTGTTAGGAATTATTTGACAACATCTGCAGTTTTTATTCCTGAAGTAAGTTATACTCCTTAGTTCTGGCAAGAATAAACCAAATAAGAGACAATACTAGTTGCCTTTTATGTCATCGCCTTTGTCTTCAACTCAACTTCATGATGGAAAGAAACTCTATTTACAGATGATAGAATATAAACATATGTTTAAATACTTTCTAAAGGTTATACAACCAGAAAATGTTGAAGCCAGAATTCAGCTTAGGTCCTGTTGATGTCATTACTGCTTCTCTTTCTACTAGGGGGCATCACGAAAATGTTAAAATACGTGAGTATTGCAAGATGCATTTTCATGAACATTAAGAAGCAAGATAATCTTTTAGAAATTGGATTATTTTTTTCCCCTTGATCAGATAGATCTGTTGAATGCTTGTTTGATCAGATATTCAAGAGGAAGACCTCTTATCATATGCTTTCCACAAAAAAATAACAGACTACAGTAAAAGCTAAATGAACAAAACAAAATCAATTACTATCAGCACTAAATTGTTTGGTGTTAACCAAAGATGGATTAGGTATTCAAGACCCAGAGGAAATTTAAATTGACCTCATACTTGTGTAGGAGTTAGATAATATAGAAGAGGGAAGCCGTTGTATCATAAAAATTGATCCTTTTATTCAAGAGAGAAACTCCTAATTTTTTTAAACACTTGATAATTTAGTACTTTATCTTGAATGCTTATTGTTTGTATGTATAGTTAGAAATGTACAGAGAAACACATATTCCATTAAATTGATGTAGCCTTTCACTGACAGAAAAGCGGTTTAATGGGAGGTATGAAATCAGAGTCACAATAGAGTGCACAAGTGGACAAGACCATAGGTGTCAGCTTTGAGTCAGATGAGAGTCAAATCCCAGTTCTCTCTGGGTTGGTTTTCTCACTGTGAGCACATTGCTTGATTTCTCAGCCTCAGTTTATCTATAAAACAATGGTAATGGTGCCTATAGAAATACTACTGAGAAATAAATTAGAACACACAAGTAAATATTCAAGATCTAGTGCTAAAGTTCTTGAATATAGCCTGTGTATTAGTATAGTACTTAGTACTTGTGGGTGTTCAGTAAGTGTCTGTTTCTTCCATTTAAATGAGACTTTTCTAGAGAATAAAAATTAAAATACATTCCTTGGGTATTGAGCAACCTGCTCAGTCAATGATTTGAGGAATTAGAGAAACTATTCAAGAATAATTAACTTTTAGGGCATAGATAATGCAGGGAATTTCAAGTCTGCTTCCTGGTGCTCGCTGCTTCATGATACGCACCACCTTAGTGCTACTCTAATGAAAAAGAACTATCATGAAATGTATCAGGTGACATAAGCTAGCCAATATTTCCACCTGTTTTCCTTTTTGAGTTAGTTTTCTGTGTTCAAGTGCTTGTTGATCTGGCTGTCTTGAAACCTGGCGTGAGTTTTAATGTTGCATATTCAACCCTGCTTGAGTGGGTTTACAAAGAAACATGCTAGTATTTTAGCTATTTATTCCAGTTTTTCCCATTTGGTTTGGGTAGCTGTGCATAAAAGGAGGGTTGCAAGTGAGGGAGGGAGGGTGGTGCACCCTTCTTGATGCAGTGAGAACAGGGGGATGGCAGCTGATGTGGCACTTACCCTTCACTGCACAATTGTATGCAACACCTGAGTGGGTTCCACTGAAGCTCCCAGGGAAAACCGACCACGAGTGACTATCATCATACTGTTCTTACAGCCCTCATCTGAAATTTTCAACTTGATACTGTGCAGGAATGCCCAGCTGCCAGCAAATGACATGATAGAAACACAAGGCAGAGCCAAGGAACATCTTCTACTCTAGAAGCACCATGGGACTGTAGGATAGAAGGTCTGAATTTTTCATAAAATGCTACAAGAGTTGAGAGTTGCAGACACATTGTAGCACATTCAAGGGACAATTGCCAGGATTAGAATCATATCATGTGAGAAATCAATGCAGGGACTTAGAAATAAGGATATTTAATCTACAGAAGTAATTATTAGTCAGGGATGTAAGTATGAAAATTGCCTGCATATTTGGAAGCAGTAGAAAATCAAAGAGAAATTAGAATTCGTTCTGTGTGGCCCCAGATTGTAGATAAATCCAGCATTACTTGTTGAAAGGTAAGGTAATTCTAGTTGGAATCAAGAGAGAGCATCCTAATGTTTAGCATTATCCAAATTAAAGTGTGTAGTCACAGGAAACAGAGAATTCTCCATTACTGGAAGTATTCAAGAAGCACCAACACAATGCTATAGAGCATATTCAGTCTTAGATGAGTACCCTCCAATGATTAGTCATTAATTAGCCAACTAATGATGAAGTTAGGACAGTACACCTAGTCGGCCTGCTTCCATTTCCCTTACAGTAAATCTTCAGGCTTCAGGATCAGTTGTTTAGTCCATATGTGTTCCTAGTTCAATGGGACATTGTATAGACTTTGTGTTGCTGCCATGAGGTAGAAAGAGAATTATAGGTGAGACCAAAATCTTCACTGAGATGGTAGGAATATTAACACTACTCTTGCACCCCTCCCAGGAGACTAACAGCTACTAAGTTTTTCGATTTAGTGAGAAGAATATGTTCTTAGCCCTGGTTCTTCCCATGGTTAATCATATGACCAGTCTTGGCAATAATGAAGCCTTACCATTATAGCACAGAATATATTTTTGTTCCTCACTTCCAATTAATAAAAACATCTTGATTTCATTCCCGAAATAATTCTGAATCCATCTGGGTTATTTCCCTCTTCTCAATCTCTATTACCACCCTTCAAAATTTAGCTTTTTAATCACTATGTTCTGCAATTTTATAATAGGGTTCGGATTGTCCTTCCTGCTTCCCATTGTACCCACCTTATTAGATTTTTCACTGTGCGGCCTTAAGGAGCTATCTAAATTCAAATATAATCCTTTGCAAAATCCTTCAGTGGTTCTATATTTTTCATAATAGTGATTTCCAAAATTTCTAGCTGAGGAATCATTTATTCCACACATAGTTACATGTGAGACTCTAATATTTAAATAATGACATTTTTCTATGTAATTAAACATTTATATACCATAAAATGTTAACATTTGCTTATTATAAAACTAGTTACTAATTTACTTTTAAATCATTCTAATTTTAATAAAAATTTTAAACTGGCTATTCCAGATAACAATTGTATTTTATATCAATTTATTTCTCTATTTTAAATTGGATATATACTCTCTAGAAAACCTTGATTACCAGACATTGTGAATCATATTTCCATTGTAAAATGGGATACTAAAATGCATTCTAATCATAAATATTATGAATGTAATACTTATGTAATGTCTAAGCAAGCAATGCTCAGCTTGCTTGGGCCAGAAATATGAAAATAAAAATAAAATGCCATTTATTTAAAAAATTAAAGTAGAAAGTATTTTCTTGAATTAGTCAATTTTTCATTTAGAGGGAGTTGATGAGTAGATTAACAGCAATTGTAGTTTAATTTTCAGGTTGGATGTACCTCTCCAAATATACCATATAACATTTTTGCATTCCCAAGAATATAATTTAAAAATCTCTGAGACTGTATTGCTTATTTTTAAAATTAATGCACTCAAAATTGTAAAAGTCAAATTGTTAAATGAGCCCAAACCTTGCTCGAATTTTCTCATTGAATTCTGCATCAATGAGAATTGAATTCAAGGTGGTACCTTTGCAACACAGAATTATCTAATCAAGTTTACTTAGCTTGTTAAAAATAGCAAAGCATGCAAGTTGGTATAATCATGTTATATCAGATAAGTATTCCAATAATGAATTTTCTTTGTCATGAAAAAATAGTGATTTCTTGTCTCAGAAAAATTTGTACCATCACCTTCCCTCAGGACAGCCAATGAAATTAAGTATAAAAATGGACATTCTGTAAACCACTTCCTGTTTCATTAAAAATGAATTTGGAATGTCAGCAATTTAAAAACTTAATCAATTCACATTTGTATAGCATAATTTGACATGTTTTTGGTTAATGCTGTCATCACCTTAATTTACTAATGCTTATCTACCTAACACCCCATGACTGTCTGAACACATTTCAATAGCAGATTTAATATGAGCTGACACTCCTTTAAATTTCTGCCATTGTTTTCACACCATCAATACAATTGTCCTATGATTTTCCATTACTTAGTTGAGAGTGTATTCAAAATTTATCTAAATACTCAGAAATATTTTCTCTTGTATAAGTGCCAAATCCTATGAATAGACACAACACATCTAACTCTCATGAAAATAAACTAGAAATATTTTGCTTGAACTACATTCCCCAAGTTATTTCATAAAATATATTAGATGCACAAATCGTTTCATTTAGGTCTCTTTGAAAAGCAACACACCCAATTAGCCAACTATATCTCTCTATCCTTCGTTCTACCTCATTCTTCTTCATGGAGTCTCCAGTTGTATTGCATATTTATTTGTCTACTTATAACAATATATTGTCTATCGCCTCCTCTAGCATGTAAGACTTTGCCTCATTTTCTGCTGTATACTTTGAATCTAGAAAACTTCTGTACTTGCGATGGAAGCTCAGTAGGTATATTTTTGAAAGAACTAATGAATATTTATTTCTAATTTCTTCTTTGAACTAAATGATGCTAATTCATTTTAATCTTGATTTTTAATTGACTTCCTTATCTATAACATTTGTAAGCAATGTCAACATCATAGAATCTAGTCAACATTTCTTTCTGAAGATATATGTCTCTTCCTTACACATGTGCATATATAACATTAAATTTTCTTTGCATTACTATTTTTATAACATAGAGTAACTGAAATTAGGCTGAAAGCAAAAGAGATTTTATGCTTATTATGTTTTGTTTCAATATAGTGTAATTTGGCAAGGATCATATGATTATTTTGCAAAAGCATTGTAAAATTTCACCTTGTAAACATGGGCAATATATATATAGTAATAATAATTAAATCTATGTAAAATAATTCTTTTAATTCTTCATATGTTTTTGTGATCTTTTGTGATTACAGCTACTATATAAGGGTAAATTTTTTAAATGAATAAAAAATTCCAACTGCTTCTCAAGTAAGTAGGTGTCCTGGTTCCACAAGCTGAATTGGGAATATAGTGCAAATTCCAACAATATCCCCCCATAGAAGTGGGATGTATAATTCATATTTGATGGAGAACATCTGACAAGACCTCTACCAAAATGTCATAGAAAAACAAACAAACAAACAAACCTAGAACCATTTCCTTCAATAAAGTATTCACAGTATTCCTACCGAGTTCTCCCTCTCTTTGGTTATACCCACATACAAAAACAAAGGACATTTAGATTACAGTTTGGTGAAGAAGACAAACAGGTTTCAGGTAAGGTAAAGTTAGTGACAAAAGATTTCCACATAATAAATAAAGAAAATAGATTACATTAAATCTCTTTTAAAAATCATCTAGGTAAAGAAAATTAGGAACAAATAAAAGCAGAGTTTACATGCAGAAGAACAGTAAAACATACTAAGACAGAAAATTAAATCCTCTAAGAAGAGTATAACATTTCAGACTCATAAAGAATTGCTGTAGAAAAACTTGCTGAGAAAATTAATTCAATATGACAAGATCTCAAAGACTTGAGGATGAAACAACAGAGAGAAATATAAATTGCAGAACTAAAGAAACAAATTGACGAACAAAATAAATCTATCAAGAACTCATATATAAATGGATGAGATAATTCAAGATTGAAAATCATGTTTCTTCTGTAGAAGAAAAAACCTATGGGATGCAGCAAAAGCAGTTCTAAGAGGGAAGTTTATAGCAATACAATGCTACCCTAAGAAACAGGAAACATCTCGAATAAACAACCTAACCTTGCACCTAAAGCAATTAGAGAAAGAAGAACAAAAAACCCCAAAGTTAGCTGAAGGAAAGAAATCATAAAGATCAAATCAGAAATAAATGAAAAAGAAACGAAGGAAACAATAGCAAAGATCAATAAAACTAAAAGCTGGTTCCTTGAGAAGATAAACAAAATTGATAAACCATTAGCCAGACTCATCAAGAAAAAAAAGGGAGAAGACTCAAATCAATAGAATTAGAAATGAAAAAGGAGAAGTAACAACTGACACTGCAGAAGTAGAAAGGATCATGAGAGATTACTACAAGCAACTCTATGCCGATAAAATGGACAACCTGGAAGAAACGGACAAATTCTTAGAAATGCACAAACTGCCAAGACTGAATCAGGAAGAAGTAGAAAATATGAACAGACCAATCACAAGCACTGAAATTGAAACTGTGATTAAAAATCTTCCAACAAACAAAAGCCTAGGACCAGATGGCTTCACAGGCGAATTCTATCAAACATTTAGAGAAAAGCTAACACCTATCCTTCTCAAACTTTTCCAAAATATAGCAGAGGGAGGAACATTCCCAAACTCATTCTACGAGGCCACCATCACCCTGATACCAAAACCAGACAAGGATGTCACAAAAAAAGAAAACTACAGGCTAATATCACTGATGAACATAGATGCAAAAATCCTCAACAAAATACTAGCAAACAGAATCCAACAGGACATTAAAAGGATCATACACCATGGTCAAGTGGGGTTTATTCCAGGAATGCAAGGATTTTTCAATAGATGCAAATCAATCAATGTGATACACCATATTAACAAGTTGAAGTAGAAAAACCATATGGTCATCTCAATAGATGCAGAGAAAGCTTTTGAAAAAATTCAACACCCATTTATGATAAAAACCCTCCAGAAAGTAGGCACAGAGGGAACTTTCCTCAACATAATAAAGGCCATATATGACAAACCCACAGCCAACATCATCCTCAATGGTGAAAAACTGAAAGCATTTCCACTAAGATCAGGAAGAAGACAAGGTTGCCCACTCTCACTACTCTTATTCAACATAGTTTTGGAAGTTTTAGCCACAGCAATCAGAGAAGAAAAGGAAATAAAAGGAATCCAACTCAGAAAAGAAGAAGTAAAGCTGTCACTGTTTGCAGATGACATGATACTATACATAGAGAATCCTAAAGATGCTACCAGAAAACTACTAGGGCTAATCAATGAATTTGGTAAAGTTGCAGGATACAAAATTAATGCACAGAAATCTCTGGCATTCCTATACACTAATGATGAAAAATCTGAAAGTGAAATGAAGAAAACACTCCATTTACCATTGCAACAAGAAGAATAAAATATCTAGGAATAAACCTACCTAAGGAGACAAAAGACCTGTATGCAGAAAATTATAAGACACAGATGAAAGAAATTAAAGATGATACAAATAGATGGAGAGATATACCATGTTCTTGAATTGGAAGAATCAACATTGTGAAAATGACTCTACTACCCAAAGCAATCTACAGATTCAATGCAATCCCTGTCAAACTACCACTGGCATTTTTCACAGAACTAGGACAAAAAATTTCACAATTTGTATGGAAACACAAAAGACCCCGAATAGCCAAAGCAATCTTGAGAACGAAAAATGGAGCTGGAGGAATCAGGCTCCCTGACTTCAGACTATACTACAAAGCTACAGTAATCAAGACAGTATGGTACTGGCACAAAAACAGAAATATAGATCAATGGAACAGGATAGAAATCTCAGAGATCAACCAACGCACATATGGTCACCTTATCTTTGATAAAGGAGGCAGGAATGTACAGTGGAGAAAGGACAGCCTCTTCAATAAATGGCACTGGGAAAACTGGACAGGTACATGTAAATGTATGAGATTAGATCACTCCCTAACACCATACACAAAAATCAGCTCAAAATGGATTAAAGACCTAAATGTAAGGCCAGAAACTATCAAACTTTTAGAAGAAAATATAGGCAGAACACTCTATGACATAAATCACAGCAAGATCCTTTTTGACCCACCTCCTAAAGAAATGGAAATAAAAACAAAAATAAACAAATGGGAACTAACGAAAGTTCAAAGCTTTTGCACAGCAAAGGAAACCATAAACAAGACCAAAAGACAACCCTCAGAATGGGAGAAGATATTTGCCAATGAAGCAACTGACAAAGGATTAATCTCCAAAATTTATAAGCAGCTCATGCAGCTCAATAACAAAAAAACAAACAACACAATCCAAAAATGGCCAGAAGACCTAAATAGACATTTCTCCAAAGAAGGTATACAGACTGCCAACAAACACATGAAAGAATGCTCAACATCATTAATCATTAGAGAAATGCAAATCAAAACTACAGTGAGATATCATCTCACACCAGTCAAAATGGCCATCATCAAAAAATCTAGAAACAATAAATGCTGGAGAGGGTGTGGAGAAAAGGGAACACTCTTGCATTGCTGGTGGGAATGTGAATTGGTACAGCCACTATGGAGAACTGTATGGATGTTCCTTAAAATCTACAAATAGAACTACCATATGACGCAGCAATCCCACTACTGGGCATATACCCTGAGAAAACCATAATTCAAGAAGAGTCATGTACCAAAATGTTCATTGCAGCTGTATTTACAATAGCCAGGAGATGGAAACAACCTAAGTGGCCATCATTAGATGAATCGATAAAGAAGATGTGGCACATATATACAATGGAATATTACTCAGCCATGAAAAGAAACAAAATTGAGCTATTTGTAATGAGGTGGATGGACCTAGAGTCTGTCATACAGAGTGAAGTAAGTCAGAAAGAGAAAGACAAATACCGTATGCTAACACACATATATATGGAATTTAAGAAAAAAAAAATTGTGAAGAAGAACTTAGGGCTAAGACAGGAATAAAGACACAGACCTACTAGAGAATGTACTTGAGGATATGGGGAGGGGGACGGGTAAGCTGTGACAAAGTGAGAGAGTGGCATGGACATATATACACTACCAAACGTAAAATAGACAGCCAGTGGGAAGCAGCCGCATAGCACAGGGAGATCAGCTCCGTGCTTTGTGACCACCTGGAAGGGTGGGATAGGGAGGGTGGGAGGGAGGGAGACGCAAGAGGGAAGAGATATGGGAACATATGTATATGTATAATTGATTCAGTTTGTTATAAAGCAGAAACTAACACACCATTGTAAAGCAATTATACTCCAATAAAGATGTAAAAAAAAAAAAAAAAGAACGTCTGTTCTTGAGTGCTGTGGTAAAGTAAGAAGTTTCACTAACATTCTGTACACACTGCCTAAATTGTAACTGAAATGGTCTTTCTTTGTCAGTTAGCCAGAAAAAAATCAATTGAAGAAGGCAGCAATTTCAGTTAGTACATGTTTACTGTGCTCTTTAATACCACTAGAACATTGACATTATGATGCTAAATTTCATTATTTTTACTCACACTATTTTCAAAAAGAAATTAGGGTTACTTAAGCTTATGATGAGAGACATGAAACTGTACTGTTTAAATGAAGACTGAGTTGAAAATCCATACGACCAGGTGTGATATTGTGATTTATAGGACATATATACTTGGTCCTCTTCTGCAGTTCCTGGCTCACAGTTTTTAAAACCCTTAGAATTTCCTGAGTGATAAGAGCAATGGAAGCATTCTTTGTCACAATATATAGTCTTATTCTCAGCTTCTAAAATCTGCTTCAGAGCCATAAAAATGAAATGGATAACTTGTTACTCATAGTAAGTCCTTTCCATGACTGAGTTTATGTTAATGAGGTAAGGTGACTTTTGGAGAGCATTTAAGGGTGGGCCTCGTTGCCAGGGAAACCAACAATGAATAGAGAGGTAGAACTTTAAGTTCCACCACTTGATTTCCTGGAAGGGGAGAGAGGCTAGAGGTTAAATCATTCACCAACGACCAATTATTTAATCTTGTCTATGTAATAAAACCTCTATAAAAACCCAAAGGGGGATGTCTGGAGAGCTTCCAAATTGGTGAACAGGTGGAGATTTGGGGAGAGTGGCTCAGAGAGAGCATAGTAGCTCTGAGCCATTTCCTCATATATTGCTCTGTGCATGTCTTCCATCTGCCTTTCCTGAGTTGTATCCTTTTATAATAAACAAGTAATCTATTTCTCTGCATTCTGTGAGCCAATTCTAACAAATTAATTAAACTTAAGGAAGGGGTCATGGGAGCCTCTGATCTGTAGCTAGTTGTTCAGAAGTACAGGTAACAAACAACCTGGACTTGTAGTTGGCATCCTGAGGTGGGGTGGGGTGGTCTTTGGAACCTCTGATTTGTAGTCTGCTGGTTAGAAGCACAGGTAATAACTTGGACTTGTGACAAGGATGTGAAGTGGAGGTGGGGGGCAGTCTTGTGGACTGAACCCTTAACCTATGGAATCTGATGCTATCTCTGAGTAGATACTGTCAGAGCTGAGTTGAATTCTTGAACACGTTGCTGATGTACTGAGAATAGCTTGCTGTTTGTGTGGAGATCCCCCCAACCCCAACATTGGAATTGGCTCCAAGAACCTAATTTACCAGGGATCATGAATAGAAAATTTTATCGGAAACCTAAATATGTTCCTAGTAATTTCTATATTCTTTTATGTTATAGAAGTAAGTTCTACTCTTTTAGGCTATGAGAAATAAAAATTTATTTTTCATAGATTATACTGGCATTGTTGTTCTCAGACACAGTTTCTTTTTCACAATCACATATTTTAACTAAAGCATTGAATTCATAACTCCTCAAGGGAAAAAAATATGAATCTACGAGATAACACAGATCTTAATCACCAAGTCATATTTTTACATGTTATAAAATCATAAAAATTTACTTCATTTGTTTCAGATTTTTGAATGACCTAACAAAAGAATTTGATGCTGTGATACACTAAAAATGCAATATTCTTTGTTACCTTAATCTTTCAGCAATTCTTGCCAATCTGTAGACAATACTGAATATTGAATCCCAGGAAAATTTCAGCTTGAGCTACTCTGCTTCATTGTCGAGTGATCGCCTATTAGGAGAAAAATCTTGCCCATGTTGGCATATGAATTTAAATGAAACTTCCTGACGATTGTTGCAAGTTAGAAGCAACACCTGCTGCCTTTTTGAAATAATTTGCATCTTTTCTTGGTTTTCTGTGGGCCCTGCCTGTTTAATGGGCTACAAACAGATGCTTGGATCAGATGTCACCTTGCACAGCTGGGGCTGTTGAGTCAACAAGCACATTTCTGCTCCATTCGTCTCTCCTTGTTGGCACAGCTGTCCTTTTCAGTACACTGAGTTTGAGGTTATGTTGTTGATGATTCCACTGACCTCGGTTTTCTCTGGGGTTGAAATCTCACCATATGCAGACAGACCATCAGCCTCTTTTCTTGGGCTGATGAGACTGGTTCACACTCTCCTAGGACTCTGTACTTACATATCTCAGTAACAGAGCTCATGAAAAGTAATACTTTCTTAAATAAGGCAAAATATTAACAATTAGAGACAATAGATAAAGGACTTTCATGAGTTCATTGTATATATCTTTCAAATTTATCAGTGATACCATAAAAAGAGGAGACCCATAGATGGGGATTGGAGCTGTAGGAAGAAAAACAATCTCCATAAGCATTGTTTCAACCCAAGAGTGTCTACTGGACACAAACTCACCAGCACCAAGTCATCTTTTTTTTTTTAACCAGAAAAGCTATGAAAAGCATAAGTAATCCAGAACAAATTTATTTCAGAGACATGTAAATTTCCAAATGGAAAATCACTTTTGTGTTGGTCCTTTTCCCCTCAGGCAAAGAAGGAAAGAGAGGAACAGTTGAAAACTCACTGAAATCCATCACTGTATTTTACATTCAAACATAAAGCTAAAAAGGATGTTGGTAGTTTTCTGAGATTATTTAATTTCCAGCATTATATACAAATCTGATGAAATAAAGAGAAAGGTATATAAAGATATCTGTTCTTACGACCTAGGAGAAAGTTTACGCTCAGATATAGATTCCCATTTGAATGAATGATTAGTGAAGTAGATGTAGGAGAAAGATTAATTTTCAAAAAAGAAAATCCCTTGCTTTCTAAGTTTGGAAGCCAGAATGCTTTCTAATGTAAATCCTAAATAATGGATGAAAAAATTAATGAAGAAGCCAAAAGGATTCTGTCAAGAAATTTGGGAAAGGAGCAGAACACAGTAGAAAAAAATATTTGAGCCAATATCTTAAGACAGTGTTTCAGGCCCTTTATTCCAATACTCACTTTTTTTAGGGCTTTATAAAAATTACTTAACCTCTCTTTTGAGTCCCCTCAGCTGGCCTTATATGGAGTTTTTGTAGAGATAAAAGGCGATAAATTATGGAAATCTGCTTTGAAATTTGCAAGGTACCATAAGTATATTGAATGTCATTATGAACACTGACCAAGAGCAGTTCCTTATTTATTCATGTTTTTTTTCCAAAATAAACACTTATCTCTCAGCTCCCCACCCCCAAATATATAAGTGCTGCTTGAATGAAAAAAAAAAAGTGCATTTATTGAATGCCTACTAAGTTAACAAAATTGTAGTAGGTATTTTCTTGGGGAGACGGGAGAATTGGTGAAGGCTGAGAAGACAGAGAAAGCATATATCTTTAAAGGATTCAATTGCTGTCACCAGATTTCTTGATTTGCTCCCTCCCCTGCAGTCCAAGGTCCCAAGAACAATTAACCTCAACAATCTAAGGACCTGTGTGGGGGCCAAGTGAGCAAACACAGTAGGTGATAAATAGATTTAGTCAAAAATATAAAATACACCATAAGAGAAGTCCAGATTTTGTGACCCTGTGTGTCACCATGACTTTGAAAATGTTCCCAAATGAGTTGGCAGACTAGAATTGGCCTTTCAGCAATCCATGAGCCCTAAAACTGAAGTTTTCTGGTGTACTTCAGGATTTTCGAGCTGTAATACTGCCAGTCAACAACTCTGGTTAAACTATATAATACGTGAGTTTAGAGGACATCTGCAAAGCATTAATAACTAATTTAAAAAGAAAGTAACAATGGCAGGGGAAAAATGTTCTAAAGGGGAAAATAAACAATAATAACACCAATATCAAAAAGCAATCCCATAGAGTCACACAAATTAGAGGAAACTAATGTCAAAATCACAGATGGCACCGGGCTGAGAAAAACTGAAAAATATTAATGAACAACCAAAAATCTTAAGCGATAAGAGTGCCTTGGGGGGACCTTCAAGATGGCAGAGGAATAAGATGTGGAAATCACCTTCCTCCCCACAAATACATCAAAAATACATCTACATGTGGAACAACTCCTACAGAACGCCTACTGAACGCTGGCAGAAGACCTCAGACCTCCCAAAAGGAACAGATGCTGAGGGAGATCTACATGCAGAGGTGGGGCCAAAACCAAAGCTGAACCCCAGGAGCTGTGCAAACAAGGAAGAGAAAGGGAAGTTTCTCCGTGCAGCCTCAGGAGCAGCGGATTAAATCCCCACAATCAACTTGATGTACCCTGCATCTGTGGGAATACCTGATTAGACAAAGAACTGTCCCAAAATTGAGGTGGTGGACTTTGGGAGCAAATGTAGACTTGGGGTTTGCTGTCTGTGACTAATTTTTTTCTGATTTTTATGCTTATCTTAGTTTAGTTTTTAGTGCTTGTTATCACTGGTGGATTTGTTTGTTGGTTGGGTTGCTCTCTTCTTTTATTATGATTATTTTTTAATTTAATATAATTTTAAATTTTATTTTATTATTATTTTTTTCTTTCTTTTTTTCCCCCTTTTCTTCTGAGCTGTGTGGCTGACAGGGTCTTGGTGCTCCAGCCTGGTGTCAGGCCTGAACCTCTGAGGTGGGAGAGTCGAGTTCAGGACATTGGACCACCAGAGACCTCCCAGCCCCCTGTAATATCAATCAGCAAGAGCTCTCCCGGAGATCTCCATCTCAGTGCTAAGACTCAGCTCCACCTAATGGCCAGCAAGCTCCAGTGCTGAACGCCCCATGCCAAACAACTAGTAAGACAGGAACACAACCCCACCCATTAGCAGAGAGGCTGCCTAAAGTCATACTAAGTTCACAAACACTCCAAAACACACCACCAGATGCAGCCCTGCCCACCAGAAAGACAAGATCCAGCCCCACCCACCAGAACACAGGCACCAGTTCCCTCCACCAGGAAGCCTACACAAGCCACTAAACCAACCTTACCCACTGGGGGCAGACACCAAAAATAACGGAACTACGAACCTGCAGCTTGTGAAAAGGAGACCCCAAACACAGTAAGTTAAACAAAATGAGAAGACAGAGAAATATGAAGCAGATGAAGGAGCAAGGTAAAAACCCACCAGACCAAAGAAATGAAGAGGAAATAAGCAGACTACCTGAAAAAGAGTTCAGAGTAATGAGAGTAAAGATGATCCAAAATCTTGGAAATAGAATGGAGAAAATACAAGAAACGTTTAACAAGGACCTAGAAGAACTAAAGAGCAAAGAAACAATGATGAACAACACAATAAATGAAATTAAAAACTCTCTAGAAGGAATCAAGAGCAGAATAACAGGCAGAAGAATAACTGAGGCAGAAGAACGGATAAGTGACCTGGCAGATAAAATAGTGGAAATAACTACCACAGAGCAGAATAAAGAAAAAAGAATAAAAAGAATTGAGGACAGTCTCAGAGACCTCTGGGACAACATTAAATGCACCAACATTTGAATTATAGGGGTCCCAGAAGAAAAGAAAAAGAAAGGGACTGAGAAAATATTTGAAGAGATTATAGTTGAAAACTTCCCTAATATGGGAAAGGAAATAGCCAGTCAAGTCCAGGAAGCACAGATAATCCCATACAGGATAAATCCAAGGAGAAACATGCCAAGACTCATATTGATTAAACTATCAAAAATTAAATACAAAGAAAAAATATTAAAAGCAGCAAGGGAAGAGCAACAAATAACATTCAAGGGAATCCCCATAAGGTTAACAGTTGATCTTTCAGCAGAAACTCTGCAAGCCTGAAGGGGGTGGCAGGACATATTTAAAGTGACTAAAGGGAAAAATCTACAACCAAGATTACTCTACCCAGCAAGGATCTCACTCAGATTCGACGGAGAAATTAAAACCTTTACAGACAAGCAAAAGCTAAGAGAATTCAGCACCACCAAACCAGCTTTACAACAAATGCTAAAGGAACTTCTCTAGGCAGGAAACACAAGAGAAGGAAAAGACCTACAAAACCAAACCCAAAACAATTAAGAAAATGGGAATAGGAACATACATATTGATAATTACCTTAAATGTAAATGGATTAAATGCTCCAACCAAAAGACATAGACTGGCTGAATGGATACCAAAACAAGACCTGCATATATGCTGTCTACAAGAGACCCACTTCAGACCTAGAGACACATACAGACTGAAAGTGAGGGGATGGAAAAAGATATTCCATGCAAATGGAAATCAAAAGAAAGTTGGAGTAGCAATTTTCATGTCAGACAAGATAGACTTTAAGATAAAGACTATTGTAAGAGACAAAGAAGGACATTACATAATGATCAAGGGATATTCATTTTTAAGATTTAAAACTATCTGACATGTTTGCCTTCTAAGCAAATTTAGTGCTGCTATATAAGCAGCACAGGGAAGCTGGAAGCAGCTTTAGAAATGTGGAAATAATGAGCCTTGATCCTTTTCTTCCATAAAGGCATCAGGGAATCTTCACCTCCCTTTTGCATGGCTGGAGGTAATTCATCTGGCACTATTAAATTTCTTTTATGTCTTCTCTTCTTTTCCTGGTTCCTCTTTCTTTTTCCTTTTTTCTTGTTTCTCTACTTCAAGCCAACCATTGTATCCCGTAACATCTTATGGAAAAACCCAAACAAAATTTTTGGTCAACCCAATATCACAGTTATCTATTGTTAGGAATGCTCAGTGGTGCCAAGCATACAATTCATGAAAATTGAATTGCCCCTTTTTCTGCTACCAGATATCTTTCTGTAATAGTGGTGCATTTCCATGGAACTGGGCTTCATCTCTCAGTACCTCAGAATACATTCTGTTGGCTCTAGTTAGAAAGAGCTTGGTTTGTCTTTGCTTATTTACATATTATTCATTTTTTTCCCATTGGCATCTGCTTTCCTCAGACACATACCTTACCTGACCAGCAGTGCCAAATTTGTTCACTATTCTCCATTTCACTTCTTTCAATAGGTCTAACATGACCCACCTTATGCCAACTGAAATTTGACCTTTCTTGGCATGTGTATTATTTTTCTGGATTTCCAAGTGACATTTAAAAGTCACTTCATCCAAAAGAAGACCCATCATCCCTTTATTGTCACCTCCATTCTGTGCCAAGATTAGTACTTTAAATTTTTGATTTCAACTGGCAATAACATTAGGGAGTCATGCCTGATCCCTTTTTTTGTTATGTTTTCTATAGCCAAACTTCAAGTCCCAGAAATTCTACCTTCCTAATATTTCTCCTACCTTCTCCTCTTCTCTCTTTCCACTGACTTTTTGTCTAAAGCAAATCATCAAAACTTTGTGATTCTTGAAATGCCTCCTAAATCTCTTTCCTTTCTCTAATTTTTTCTCCCTTTCAACCCATCCTAAACATGATTACCAAACTCATCTTTCTGAAGCTTAGTTTTGCTTTCATCCTTTCATCTGCTCCTTGTTGCCTATAGGAAAAAGAAACAAACAAAAAAGAAATGTTCCACAACCTTACATCTGAGTCTAACCACCATCTCCCACAGTATTTCCGGGGTTCTAAGGGCTTATGTTTTCTTATTCAACCTTGCTCTGTTGTCTCATCCTTTTACTTTAGCTGTTCTCTTTTCTCAGACCCAGATTAACCCAAATAAAACAGTTACTTTTCCCTTAACTGCCTATTTCCCAAAGTTTCCCTTCCATAAAGCATTATGTTACTAAAGTTTGCAAAGGATTATTGAAATAAGAAATAATAGCATATTTAATTAAATGACATATTGCTATAGTTTGAATACTTGTGTTCCCCCAAAAGGCATATGTTGAAATCTTAATCCTCATGTGATGGTATTAGGAGGTGGGGCCTTTGGGAGGTGCTTAGATCTTGAGAGTGGATCCCTTGTGAAGGGGATTAGTGCTCTCATAAAGGACCCCACAGAGCTCCCTAGTCCCCTTTCACCATGAGGACACAGCAAGAAGGCCCTGGCTATGAAGAGCGTCCTCACCAGAGTGTGACTGGCGAGGACTGGAACCTTGATCTTGGACTTCCCAGCTTCTAGAGCTGTAAGAAGTAAATTTCTGTTGTTTATAAGCTACCTAGTCTGTGGTATTTTGTTGTAGCAGCCTGGATGGACTAAGACACATATCAAATTATCTTTTCGAGGCACCACAAATGATTTATTGAATACCTTTGCTCCTAGTAACCTGGCCTCGTGTTGCATTTCTGAGACCATATCTAAGTTAATCTGACATCTATGTTCTCTAAGCCTTACCAACCCTCTCAAAAATAAAATTCCTCACATTTTCTTCTAAGTATAAATTTAGTCTTTGTAGACTGTCATCCAGATGGGACCAATGGGCAGGGTAAGCAGGTACCCAACATTTTCACAATAGAATTCAAGTTCCCTGGTCCTTCAAGATCCAGCATCCACCTACCTATCAACTTTTTTCTTCTCTCAGTAACCCTCTCATAGGGCCTTCCTACAGTGAATACTAAAACGGCTGCATTTTTCTGAAAGCATCATGCTTTCTTTCCTCTGTGCATTTACACTTGCCTTGCCTTCTACCTGTAACATGATATACAGTTTCCTTTCTCATGTTGTAACCAGCTCAAATATCATCTCCTAAAAGACTTTCCTGATCACCTACCCATTCTGACTCTGCTTAACTATCTATCCTCTCTATACCCGTAGTCCCCTGGTCATGCATCAACTCTAATTAATGTCTTCTTGCTTATATTCTGTTAAATAATGTAGTCTGTGATTGTCCCTGGGAGGTGAAACTATGTTTTTTATTTTATTGATGTAACTCCTCAGTTCCTACCTAGCAGAGAATAGACAATCAATACATGTTTTTGAATGAACGGTTATTAGGGTTTTGCTTTGCCTAATAGATGGGACCACCTAAAGCACTTTGATGACCTATTCCCAAATATTTGTGAAAGAGAATTAAAGCATGTATTATACTATACTACTTCATACCTGAACAGAATGTGAGGACTTATTCTCTCACGTTTGGTTGACACTATCATATATGTACTATTCACTCCTGACATTTTTTAAATTGTGCATCATAATATTGAAATAGTAGGTAAATCGATCATATTAATGGTTACTGAGGTTGGCAAACATCATTTTATGCCTTTGTTTTCACTATGAAATAAGCAAGTGTGAAAATTTGCTTTATAAAACATAGGAAGTTAGGTTTTTAGCAACATTTGGGAAGAAAAAATGTGTGGCTTGCAAAGTGATAATTCACTGAGTTGATTTTGTTGTCATTTGAATCTTATTGTTGCAGCTTTTAATTGCCCTTCACAAAGCCATATTCTCTGCTTAACAGTGGTATCATTTAGTGCTTGGAACAGTTGCTCCCTAGACATTTGTTTCAACATAAACAATTAAAAGGCAGCTTTGGAATGTTCCCAAGCTAGTTATAGGATGTACTGGGAAAGAAGTTTAGTATGTTCTATGAAGTCCCTTTCCCCTTCGTAAAGTTACACATCCCAGCAAACATGCTTTACAAAATCATTTTCCCATTCAGAGACCTAAGTGCATCTGTCCAACATACATTTGCATTTTCCTCCCATTGAATTTGTTCTAGAGGCTCATCCAAATAGCATCTCATCTGGTATCTATAGGAAACAATCCAATACTTCTTAGGAGTTTGGCTTCCCAAATGCTGGCTTCTAGCTCTTTTGGCAGTAATATGATGGTCCATTGCTTATGAGCACAGTGACATCCAAAATTCTGCTTCTGTTAGGTAGACACTTGTTAATTCTCCCTAATATATCTGGGTTTCAACCTCCTTACATCACAGCTGGAGCCCTTGATGTTTTTATGCTGATGGCCTGACCCTAGTCTTGCTGTTTCTTCTGTCCTCCACAGAAATGTCAAGGAACTTGACATGGAGATCAAACTTTGAAACTTCACAAAATAAGTTTTATTAACATATTAACACTTGCATGGCCAAAGGATCCACTGGGTTGTGCCTCATAAATTGTTCTATGATGAGGGTTTAATGTGTCTGAGAAAAAGTAAAGAAAAGAAAAGAAAAACAATGGACCCCGGAGTCTTCAATTAAGCTGATTTGTCAATTTAATGGATGTCCTTTCATTCTGAGATAATGTCTTCTCCTACACTCTTTGTGTTAAAATATTCTTTGTCCTATGAAATGATGATGACAGTAGACGGGAGTTAATAAATTTTAAATGTCTTTACTTGGAAAAAATCAAAATTTAAAAAGCTTGTTTTTCTCCCCCCAAAACTATTTTGGAGATATTTACTTGTCTGTGAGATTCAGAAGATTAACAATCACTATAAAAAGTTGCAATAAATCTGGTAAGAAAGCTAACATTTACTGTATTTTGGGCACTCTTAGCAGTTTACATATTTAATATACATTAATTCCTCTAATCTTCACAATGTTCCTGGAGATACTATTTTATAGATGAGCAAACTGAGGATTAGAGGAGTCCCACTATAGCTAATTTAGCCAAATATCTACTTCTTGACCCCCTAATAAATTTCTCCCCAGTATTTTAGAAACTTCAGTAATTAGAGTGATTAATGTTAAAGAATATCTAGTCTAGACTTTTCATCTTACACATAAATAACTGGAGACAGAGAGATGCTAGGGCCTGGCCTGAGGTGAGAAATAGAGATAGAGATAGAAGCAGAACCAGAGTTCCATTGTCCATGGTGTCAACTCACCTGGTGTCATGGCCTGAAGTGCAGGTTCAGAGGTCTGAACACAGGAAATATGAGGGCAGTAGAAAAGAAATAATGTTTGAAATATACAGAAAGAGAATCTGGTACATGGAAAATTCCATAAGCATCCAGAGTGTGAACTTTGAAGCAGAGGATTTAATTCACATGGTGGCCCGTTCAACATGGAAGTTCAGGATTGCTAAGAATATATCCAGTGATGATGATGAAGTGTATACAATTATAAACATAGTATACTTTTGTTGGAATACCCTGAAACAAAATTAATCAGAATCCCTGTATTTCTTGCAATACACAGTGTGTGTACCTGTGTGTGAAATCGTATTTTATCCAGTCCATCTTACAGTATCTGATGCATCTTGTCCTGATAAAATAGAGTGATTCTAGTAAAAAGACAGGCAATATTACCAGGGTGTAGTGAAATAACCTAAATTGAAGTGTTCCTGGGATAAGCTCCTGTGAATATCCATCAATAAATCAATGTGATTAGTATAAGAGGTATGTCAGGTAATTTATTAATAAAGTAATGTTATGTTTTTCTGAATATTGTAATAGTTTTGGCATTTCTCACTTAAAAATATATTTTATTTAGTATTCATAAAATTCCTTAAAACGAGAATAAGCAGTTGTAAAAGTTTCAGGTCTATAAATCTGGATCTGCTCCTAAAGGAGAAAATGGAAGATACAGTATACAGTTTCCTCCCTTGTGGATTAGCAAGGGGCAAGAATGTGCCTTGTCATTATAGACACATTGAAGAACAAGGTAACTCCTCTTAGATAAAAGGGAATAGCTTTCACTTACATAGAAGGATGAATTGGAAACAGTGGATACAGACTTGGGAAGTTCTAATTTTGGAGCTTATAAATTTGTAAGAAAATATCTCTCTGTGTTGGGCTTCCTCAAGTTGGGCTCACGTTGGGCTTCCTCAAGCACATAACTTGTTATCAATGGCATGGGGTATTCCATGGACCAATAAAGTCCAGTGAAATTCAGCCAGCCAAATGGGACTTTCTCTTGATTATGGTTTCCCACGAACCATGGTGTGTACTAGTAACAGGAATTGAGAATACAAAGATTGATTCCATGGGTTGATTTTAGAACAATAATTCTATCACATCAATTAAAATATTATCATATACAGGAAAAACAATATATTGCACCTTCTGAAATTTTCAGTAAAATTATGTCAGTCAGGTCATTTAAACATAATTTATACTGGTACTGGCACAAAAAGAGACTTATAGATCAATGGAAAAGGATAGAAAGCCCAGAAATAAATCCATTTGCCTATGGTCAATTAATCTATGATAAAGGAGGCAAGAATATACAGTGGAGAAAAGACAGTCTGTTCAACAAGTGGTGCTGGGAAAAGTGGACAGTTACACGTAAAAGAATGAAATTAGAACCCTCCCTAATACCATACACAAAAATAAACTCAAAATGGATTAAAGACCTAAATGTAAGACCAGACACTATAAAACTCTTGGAGGAAAACATAGGCAGAGCACTCTTATAAATCACGCAAGATCTCTTAGGATCCACCTCCTAGAGCAATGAAAATAAAACAAAAATAAACAGATGGGACTTAATTAAACTTAAAAGGTTTTTGCACAGCAAAGGAAACCATAAACAAAACAAAAAGGCAACCCACAGAATGGGAGAAAATATTTGCAAACGATGCGACCAACAAGGAATTAATCTTCAAAATACACAAATAGCTCATGCAGCACAATAAAAAAAAGAAACCAATAAAAAAATGGGCAAAAGATCTAAATAGACAGTTCTCCAAAGAAGACATACAGATGGCCAAAAAGCACATGAAAAGATGCTCAGCATTGCTGATTATTAGAGAAATTCAAATCAAAACTACTGCGAGTTATCACCTCACACTGGTCAGGATGGTCATCATCAAAAAGTCTATAAACAATAAAGGCTGGAGAGGGTGTGAAGAAAAGGGAACCCTCCTGCACTGTTGGTGGAATGTAAATTGATGCAGCCACTATGGAGAACGAACGGTATGGGGGTTCCTTAAAAAATTAAAAACAGAGCTACAATATGATCCAGCAATCCCACTGGGCATATATCCAGAGAAAACCATAATATGAAAGGCTACATGCACCCCAATGTTCATTGCAGCGCTATTTACAATAGGCAAGACATGGAAGCAACCTAAATGTCCATTGACAGATGAATGGGTAAAGAAGATGTGGTATACATATATATACACTACAATATATAAAATAGTAATCAACAGGGACCTACTGTATAGCACAGGGAACTATACTAAATATTCTGTAATAACCTAAATGGGAAAAGATTCTTAGAAAGAACTGATATATGAAAAAAAATTTATAGCCATACACACTTACTTCAGAAGCCTTTTGTTTTCCCTTGTGGTCTCTATATTTACTTGAACCCAGTGATTTCTTCAATATCTCCTTTCAAAATTGATAGAATCTCAGGACAATCTACTCTTCTTGAAAAATTAGAAAATTTTTAGTAGTGGATCTACAGTTTTTAGCCGACACTATACAAGTTACTAAACTAGTTTCATCTCAAGGCTCTCAAGCAGAAGTACAAAGTACTATAAGTTGGCTTCAAGCATTTTATTGTTGACTGCTCCTTGATGTTTTGTGTTGCCTTTGACCATGAAAATGAAACAAAACAACACAAGCAGAAATTTGACTTTCATATTCACTGTATCACTCTTTACACAACCAAAAATGGGAACACCTTTTTAAAAAAAAAAATTTATTGGAGTATAGTTAATTTACAATGTTGTGTTAGTCTCAGGTGTACAGCAAAGTGAATCAGCTATACATATACATATATCCACTCGTTTTTAGATTCCTTTCTCATATAGGCCATTACAGAGTATTGAATAGAGTTCCCTGTGCTATAGAATAAGTCCTTGTTAGTTACCTATTTTATATATAGTAGGGTGTATATGTCAATCCCAATATCCCAATTTATCCCTTCTCCCCTTTCTCCCTGGTAACCATAAGTTTGTTTTCTATAGCTGTGCAGCAACATGGACAGACCTAGAGACTGTCATACTGAAGGAAGTAAGTCAGACAGTGAAAGACAAATATCATATGATATCGTTTATATGTGGAATCTAAAAAAAGGTACAAATGAATTTATCTCCAAAACAGAAATAAGAGTCACAGATGTAGAAATGGGAACATCTTAATGTCTGACCCTTAATCTCTACAATATATTTTTTCTGCATGTTATAACATTATTTTGTGTTTCATCTTAAATGAAGTATATGATCATTGCCTGACATGGAAAGAATAAACTTTATATTGATAAAAGTCATAAATAATATGCATTTTCTTATAAAATGAAAGTTGAATAATATTTCTATGAAAGAGATAATTGTGAATTAAGCTAATAATAGGGCTTAAACTTATTTGCTCTTTTATCAAATGAACAATTTTCATGCACTATATTTATAGGATACTTTGACTTTTAATGTGACAAAACAGAGACAAAAGATACATTTACTTTTCAATTGAAATTGTAGTGAAAATGTTAGATGGGTACACATAAATAAAAATAAAAACTCAAATGGCAAATGAGCACAAATGGGCAATAGATATATGATAAATACTTGAACTCACTGATTATTATACTATAAAATAAAGTATAAATCATATATGCTTTTTACTGGTCAGATTAGCCAAATTTAAGAGGATTGGCAGCCAGTTATGGTTAAAAAGCTGGGAGAAATAGAAACTTGCGAACACTTCTGGTTTGCTGGTAATGTAATACAAAACTTAGAGAGGGTAATTGGGCAGTATGTATAAAATTTTAAATGGGCACACCTCTACCACAGTAATTCCATGTGTTGGTAATTATTCTGACATAGTAGCCACAGTGAGGTTTTATTTGCACTATGGAACTTACAAGTTATCACTGTATATTCAGAAAATGTCAGGTTTTTAACTTCTTCCTTCTGTGAAGGAAAAAGTGAAATCAATTTAGTTTTGATATAAGCCACCCATCCAAGCTTTAATTTTCAAGGGCAAGGATTACTTTAAAACTTTATATTTTTAAAAAAATATATTTCCTTCTGCCTAAATTTTTATAGTTAAAGTAGGTGATGCTTTTTCCTTGAATATAATAAAACAGCAGAAGAGATGATGAAAGAAAGGACTAGTAGAAAAAAATCTTAAGAGGATTTGTGGGAGGGATTTTAGTCATGTTTTATTTTCCCTAACAGTTCTCCAAATCCATCTCTTTATAGCTAACATGTCATTATTTGCCAGAACAAACCCAACCTGGATTTGAAGACCAATGGGTCAGTTTACAAAATTTAGGACATCCAGAACTAGGTAGAGTGTTCTCTGAATATATGAAGCTAAACAATTGTGAAGCTATAGGTTTCAGTATGTACTGAAAGTAAATTCTTCAGCAGATATTCATTGTGGATGGTAATAAACAGCTGTGCCTGTTGGACACCATTTGAAGGTAGCAACCTGGTAACAAGATAACATGTGAATTGCTCATTTTTAAAACAATAAGTTTGGGACTGAAGCTAAATAATTACAACTAAAATGTTGCAGATGGCCTCCACTGATTGAAATAATGTCAATTGCTACTACTGTTCACCTTGATTAATAGGTGTTTGTTATGCCACCTGGACCTTTAAAAAAGGATCTTTTATGTTTTTAGTGTGGCTATTAATATAATTGGTGCATACATATATTCAATAATTTATCATATTGATGCAAAATTCCAAATAAACATGACATATTCACATGGGAATATGATAAACTTCCTAGTTAACATTCCAAAAATCTTTTAAACTGACACATGTGCTAACAATACTAAAATAAATAAATAGATAAATAAGTGTCCTGAGGCTGCTGATGGCCTTTTTAGAAAGTACTGAGGGACAGGTGGACCAGCGCATGTAACCTTCAGGGTGAGACTACCTCCTAAAACCACGGGGACCTTTTCCTTGTGAGTCGTACAGCCAATTGTCCTTGACAAACCCTTTTCAGATGGGTGAAGAAATAGTCATATTTTGAGGCCCCCAAAACTTGACTATATGGCTCATGTGTCTGTTATGTTCAATGTTTGTGTTAAAATGATATGATGGTGATGTTGACAATGAAATGATGATGACAATCCTTTTAAAGATTACCATATATTTTTATATATTGAGAGAGAAATATAAAAAGAGGTGAAAAAATATTTACTGAATGCCAAGTGATTTCCACATACATGATTTCTTTAAGAGAAATATAGCTTGGGTATACCCGATAATCCAAATTTCTTTTTAAAAAAATTATTTTTAAAACTGTCTTGATCCCCAATCCCATGCTATATGCAGACAGAAATCTAGTGTCCTCTTATCAGTAATGTTAAGAATTTTCTGAGCTCTTCCTTTTGTCCTAAGAAACTCCTGCTTAGATTTCTTACTTCCATTTATGCTTGATTGCTCTCCTCTGTGTTACTTTGCTTGTCTATTCTTTTATCTATATCTCATATGAACCCCAAAGTAAAGTGAAGCTCTCCCTTTCCTTTAATGGCTCTCAACACTCAACAGACACATGACAATTACTGAAATACTGGATAATCAGGGAACAGCATAGTTCAGAAACTGATGTAAAATGTAATAGCTTAAAAGATATATTTGTACCTGAATGTTTATTAGCCCTTCCTCTTATAGGCAGTTTTGCATGGCCCAAGTTTTCTGCCTGGCCCTGCTCTTCTGCCACTTGTTGAGTTGTCTCTCTCCCTCCTTACAACTCTTCCCTTTCTCCTTCTTTCCACCCCTATCCAATACTACCTCTTTAGGGTGTGCCTCACTTTCCCTGTCTTCTCTCACAGAAATATAATTCTTCCTACTTCTTTCACAGATCAAATCAGACATCCATTTATTTATTCATCAGCTTCCACATCTTGAGATTCAACGTATACATTTACACAAAAATGGCCTATGGAGGTTCCTTAGAAAAACAAAAATAGAACTACCATATGACCCAGCAATTTCACTACTGGGCACATAACCTGAGAAAACCATAATTCAAAAAGACACATGCACCCCAATGTTCATTGCAGCACTGTTTACAATAGCCAGGACATGGAAGCAACCAAAATGTCCATTGACAGATGAATGGATAAAGAAGATGTGGTATATATATACAATGGAATTATTACTCAGCCATAAAAAAGAAACAAAATTGGGTCATTTGTAGAGGTGTGGATGGACTTAGAGACTGTCATACAGAGTGAAGTAAGCCAGAAAGAGAAAAACAAATATCGTATGTCAATGCATATAAGTGGAATCTAGAAAAATGGTACTGATGAACCTATTTGCAGGGCACCAATAAGAGATGCAGATGTAGAGAACAGACATGTGGACCTGGGGTGGGAAGGGGAGGGTGGGATGAATTGGGAGATTGGAATTGACATATATACACCACCATGTGTGGAATAGATAGCTAGTGGGGACCTGCTATATAGCAGGGAGCTCAGCTTGGTGTTCTGTGGTGACCTAGATGGTTGGGATGGGGGGGGATGGGAGGGAGGTCCAAGAGGGAGGGTATGTATGTATACATACAGCTGATTCACTTCGTTGTACAACAGAAACTAGCACAACATTGTAAAGCAAATATGCCCCGATTTTTTTAAAAAGTACAAAAAAATGAGCAATCAGTGTATTTTACTAACTAAAAGAACAAACACAAAATCTTTATCTAAAAGGTATTTTGCATTACAAACGTAAATTTTATTCAAGAAAGGTGTTTATAGTCTCACTTTTAAAATAAGAATACTGAGATTCAGAGATTAATTAGCCTGTCCAAGTCACACAGCTGGTGAGAGTTAGAGTTTGTATATACATCAGTACGCCTGTTGGTATGGACACTTGCCCTGGATGTTTTGTTTGCTTGATGACATTGTTTTTTATATATCTATATATATAAACACACACACACACACACACACACACACACACACACACATATATACATATATATATATATATATATATGTTGCATTTAGTCCTTTAGGACATAGCCAGCATTTAGTCCAACAGTTAGAACAAGCAGATTCAATGACATCAACTGGAATTCAGGAAAGCTTCTTGGTATCTAAGATGGTAGTAAGTACCAAAGAAATACGGAGAGACTTGAGTCCAATAAGGCAATGAGTGTTAAATAAACTTTAGCAAAACAAGAAGAAAGGCTCTAAGTAAACAACCTGCTGAATGGGAGAAAATATTTGCAAATGATATGACTGATAAGGGGTTAATATCCAACATATATAAACAGCTCGTACAACTCAACATCAAAATAACAAATATCCCAATTAAAAAATGGGCAGAAGAACTGAATAGACTTTTTTTTTCAAAGAGGAAATGCAGATGGACAACAGGCACATGAATAGATGCTCAACATCAATAATTATCAGGGAAGTGCAAATCAAAACCACAATGAGATATTACCTCACACCTGTCCAAATTGCTATCATCAAAAAGAACACAAATGACAAATGTTGGCGAGGACATGGAGAAAAGGGAACCCTTGTACACTGCTGGTGGGAATGTAAATTGGTACAACTACTAGAGAAAACAGTATGGTAGTTTCTCGAAAAACTAAAAATAGAACTATCACATGACCCAGCAATTCCACTCCTGGATATATACCCCCCCAAAAAAATGAAAACACTAATTCTAAAAGATACATGCACCCCAATGTTCATAGCAGCATTATTTACAATTGCCAAGATATGGAAGCAAGCTAAGTGTCCATCAACAGATAACATATATATAGATTTAATATATCTATATATTAAAAAAAAAGAATTTTTGCCATTTGCAGCAACATGGATGGAATTGGAGGGCATTCGCTAAATGAAATAAGTCAGACAGAAAAAGATAAATACTGTATGATAGCACTAACATAAAAGAACAGACTCACAGATACAGAGAACAAACTAGTGGTTACCAGTGGGGAGAGGGAAGGGGGGAGGGACATATAGGGATGGGGGGTAAGATGTACAAACTATTACATATAAAATCAAACTCTATACAGTTATATCAGAGGTTCCAGTAATTCAAGTATCTAAAAGAGTATTTTCAAACAGATGTGATATTTTAAATGGACATATATATATTTGCAGGAAAATTTATAAAGTATGTGTAGGATACTTTATCAATTAACATCTTTGCCTACAGGTCTTTTGTTGAATCTGTTAGGCATTTATTATCTCCCTGTTTAAACAACTCCTGTGCAAACACTTGTACTTTGAAACCTATGTATTCTTTCAGAAGATACCTTGGAAAGTCTCACGTTTTATTTCTGTGCTATCTCTGCTGGAGGTAGTCTGAAAGCATTTTAATTAAGTCATTTTGGATATAACATTTTTTATCACCTTGGATATAATTATCAGGTACTGCATTATTAGGTCTTCAAGTAAATAACATTTGAGGAGTTATGGGAGGAAAGAATATATTTTACAAAATGTTACAATTAAGTTCACGACTGACCTTTGACTATTAGAGGTACGTTTGTTGTTAAAAATATATAATGGATAATGCAGAAATAGAGACACAGATGTAGAGAACAAACGTATGGACTCCAAGGCGGGAAAGTGGCGGGGGGCAGGGTGGTGGTGGGATGAATTAGGAGATTGGGATTGACATATATACACTAATATGTATAAAATAACTAATAAGAACCTGCTGTATAAAAAATAAATAAAATAAAATTCAAAAAATATGTATATATAATGGACAGTTAAGGAAATTACCAGAAAGTAAGAAAAACTGTGAGCTCCTCATATAAAGATTTCGGTGTAGATATACTTAAAGATAAAATGGAAGAGGCAGCCGTGGTTGTTTCCTATTGTTGTTCCTCATTACACACCCTTATTGAATTCCCACCCTAACTGCATCATAGGCTTTTTATCAGGTATATGTTGAACACTTCTGTTTCAGAGTAAAGATAGATACAGAGACCATGAATACAGAGAACTTATGTGTCTCTTCTCTTCTATCTTCCCCCATTACTGTATCTACTTCTGTCTTAGTCTGCTTGAGCTGCCATAACCGAATACTAGAAATTGGGTGGCTTCAAAAATATAAATTTATGTGTTCACAGTTTTGGAGCTGGGAAAGTCCAAGACCAAGTTACCAGTAGGGTTTGTGGATGGCTGCCTTCTTTACAGTGTGTCCTCACACTGTAAAGAGAAGAAGCTCTGCTGCCTTTTTCTCTTCTTATAAGGGCATTAGCCCCATCAGATCAGGGCCCCACTCTTATCATTTCACCTAAACTTAATTACATTTTATCCCCAAATATAATCATATTGGGAATTAGGGCTTCAACACTGGATTTTAGGGGGCACACACAGTCCACAGCAACTCTTTTGTCTTGATATATAAGCAAAGTGAGAAAATAAATTTTGCAAGATGTGTTGCCTTCTGATTAACTTTGTGTGTTTATATAAAAAAACACATTTCACTAGTAGAGGATGTACCCATGACTGTTTGAATTATAAAATAAACCTTCTGCAGCATGTATGTGACTGATAGAGCTATATTGATTCGGCAATCCTGGTATGCTGCGTGGTTTTCAGATCTGTCATTCTGCACCTCGTATCTGGTTAGGAAAAGACTAAATGAGGAAATGAAAGGCATAAGGCCTGCATGATCCCTCTGCTTGTACATGTGGAAATCTTCAAAGCCACCTTTATAGTAATGAAACCATCACTTTTCATATACATAAATCCTTTCGTTTCAGGAGCTGAGTGGTTCAGAAATGGCTTCCCACTGATCCTCACAATTGCTCATGAAGTCACTGACATTGGCCTGTTAAAGTGTTAAGTGGGTCTGGACCAAGCAAATGATAATAACAGTTAACCTGGGGGCAAAGAAAATTGTTCTCTCCAGAGGAATGAATTTGTATTACCTCCCAAGGTGGGAACATTTAACTAGAGATCAGACTCTGGCACATGGTTATTGGAATTGTCTCATAATCTAGGGTCTGATTAAACCAGCAGCTGAGAGAAGCCAGACACCACAGCAGCTATTTAATCCATGAGCTCCTCTAGGAAACTCAATTTGCTGCTGAACAGAAGTCTGACTTAAATTCTTCTACCCTTCTCTTTTCCCCCTCTCTGACTGTGTTTGATGCCAAAAGATATAAACATGTCTAAATATATAAATAACATAGACGTAAATTGTATTTACACCTCCTTATTAGTAGCTATCAGATGAATCAAACCGTGATTTACCTTTTGAAACTCATCTAGAAAGACTCTAAATGTTTAAAGGACCTCAACCGGCCAGGTTTTGTTTTTTGTTTGTTTGTTGGTCTGTTTTCATTATTTTTAAGGAAGAGTCTATGGCTTGATAGGGGGTTCCTACATTAATTATAGGGGATTCACAGAAAGGTTTCAAGGGGTTGTGCATCTGTGATTTTTCATTGAATTTTAGATGTGTATGAGTACATTTTTCTTCTGGGTAGAATGTTCATACCTTCAACAGATTCTCAAGGAAGCTTGTAAGTCTCAAAGTTTAATAACCACTGCTCTTGAGCTATCACAGAGTGGAGTCAATCAGTTAAGTTCTAAGGTCAAAATGCATCTGTCTGCTTGGGCTGCCGTAACAAAAATATCACAGACTGGGTAGCTTAAATAACAGAAATTTATTTTCTCACAGTCCTGGAGACTAGAAGTCCAAGATTAACGTGCTATCAGGGTGGGTGTCTTGTGAAGTCTCTCTTCCTGGTTTGATAGCCTTCTTGCTGTGTCCTCACATGGCCTTTCTTCTCTGCAGGAGTGGAGAGAGGGAGATCTCTGGTGGCTCTTCTTTTTATAAGTATATTAGTTCTATTGGATTAGGGGCCCACACTTATGACCTCATTCTACCTTTGTTACCTGGTTTCTCCAAATACATTCATATTGGAAGCTGGGACTTCAGCATGTGAATATTGGAGCGAACACAGTTCAGTCCATAGCAGTCAGTAAAATAAAAATAACACTTTAGATTGAGTCATGTCAAAAGCACACAGAGCCAACTTGAAAGAGCTCCCAATAGTCAAAACTGGAATTATCTGAGCAACAAAAAATGATGATAATATTGGATTATAATCAAAGAACAGAAATATGAACCTATACTGATATAAATAAATAATTGATTGTACAAAGGGTGGATAAGGGACAAGTCTTCCTTACAGAAGACTCTCAAAGCATAACTGCAGGTACACACTCATTCAGGTGGTGAAGCCTAATCCCCCCCTCATTGAGTATAGGCTGAACTTAGTGATATATTTCCAAAGAATAGAGTATGGAAGCTAATAGTAACTTCACACTGGAGAATCTGGCTGACATCATTTAAAAAGCAATCAACAAGCAAAAAAAAAAAAAAAAAAGCAATCAACAAGCAATCAACTTTGCGGCAGAAGGACATGCTCCCAAAGCATTCGAACCACCTCAGTCTAATGGCCTCCTTGTATTACTTTAATAATACAAATATACACAATTTTAAAATACTTTTTAGAGAAAATCAGCATTGATTATTCTGTGTCTGCATTTTGAATATATTTTCAGACACTCTGCGGCAGACGGACATAGGAACAACAACAAGAATGTCAACAATAGAGTATCTATTATTTTGTATTTTCCACAATATGACATTGTCTCATATATAATCCATCAATAATGTTCAATCAGCAACTATATGTCACTAGCACTATAATAGCAGCTTTAGGGCAGTAATTTTCCACCTATAATTTGTGACTCCGTTAACGTATCATAAAATCAAATTTCAGCGTTATGGCCAGTTTTAAAAATTACAGAGACATAAAGTAAAATAAAATAGAAAATGCCAGAATATAACTCATGGTATTAAGGATAAGAATTTTTCTATGAATATTTTAAATTCATAAGCAAATATGCATGTTCAGATACATACATGTCTCTCTTTGTGGGTCAGTTATTTGAAAGGTATTTTTCACAGAGGGTAGTTGTAAAATAAATTTGAAAAACATTACTGTAAGAGATGGGATGGAAGACTATAGCAAAATCATTTATTAAAAAGTACAAATCTTAAATTATTAATCACGAAATGGTGTAGTGGAGAACATGTAGGACACAGGATCAAAAGAGGGAAAGATGATATGGAAGAGACTTGAAGAAGGAAGTGATGCGACCTAGTATGTCCACCTAGATTGACAGATAGTGCATTAGGGCACATCATTCTGTTTAAAAGCAAGGCATAGGATTTTATCCAGTTAATTAATGCTTTTCAGGCATCTTACTGTGTGCCAAGTACTCTGTAGAAAATGGTGCTACGTAGTCAATCTTTGCAGTGTAAAACCTCATTGTTTTGTGGTTCAATAGTGAAATAGTTAGATGGCACAATTGGCCCAATATTTCAGTAAGACTCATAAGAATCGGGGATCTTTCCCAAGATCATTCTTTGCTAATGACTTCAAGGACACAGAGGCTCACAGATAAAGGCAAAGCAAGAATTCGAAACCGTCAATGTTGCTTCTTGTTACTTTAAACTCTCCCCGGTCCAAATTTAACATAAGACCACTCTAACTGATACATTTGTGGCATTATTAACAAAGGGGAGAGATTTTTTGTCATGGAATATATCTTCCTTTTATACTATAAAAGTCAGAGAGCTTGTATGACATTTTCTAAAGAGCCATTTCCCATTCCATCCATTCCAAGTTTATTTGTAATAAGCAACGTATGTAAGCAAGGCACTTCATACTAAAACCACTTAATGAAAATAATTTTTCCTATTTTAAATATCATTATTATGTTTGCCAGGAAGTCTGTTATTACCATGTTTATGAAGTATATTATTGAGGCATGCTTCTGTTTTTCTTGAACATCATTGCAGAAGGTGAATATAGACTATAGACCTGATTTTAACTTTCACTTATAGCCTAATCCCAGTCAATATATCCTTATCAAATATTACTCAGGTACCTCTTAAGAATTCATCTTACTTCAATCTTTCATTAAAAATAATAATAACAAGCCCACTGACACCTCATATGACCACCAGGATTTAAATCACCCAATAAGGGAATAGAGATTCCCTCTATAAAGCATGTTAATTGTTATAATATCCCTATAGGGATCTTTTCATCTTATCCTAATCTCTTAATTGCTCTTTTTTTCATCATTCAAAGTCATTTGTACCTTTTCATGTGTTAGTGGAGGCATTTAATTGTGAAATTCAATTTTTAAGACCAAATTCATTAATTTTTCTGGCCAATCACTTTCCATCATTATTATATTATTTGGGAACTTCAAATCAAAACCTCTTCAATTTTCTCATCTGAGGACATCATCACATAATTTTTTAAAAATTCTACTAGTGAACTTACAAACCCTTTAATACACCTTGGATCTGTAGCAGACAGATTGAAATGATATTTAATGTATCATCCATCTAACAAAACTAGAGCACCATTCTCTATTTCTTCCTAACAGAATTGACCCTTTCCTATGGGTCACATATTCCCAGTGACTGGAATTGTGACTAGGAGCCATTGTTCAGTAGAACATTATTTCATATAGTTTGTGATCATAACCATAGCTCATGTATTATAGTGTTTTAAAGACACAGCTTCCTAGTAATACTTAGATAATGCTGTCAATCTAATTGCTATAAAGGTGACATTCTCTATCCAATCTTTGACTAGTTTCCTTTTTGTCTCTGGTAACCAGACTATTATAGAACAATGGGTAAAGGCCAAAATGTCCAATGATGCCCCATCATAATTTAGGTGTATTTTAATGTTCCCATAGACATACACCCTTCATCTGGACCTCAAACACTCTAGACAATAAAGACTCAAGATTCTATAGCAATTAAAATATCCAGTAGCCTTTGGTGAAAGGACGAGTCCTCTCCCAGCGTTACTGACTGAAGTAATTACTTGATTAGCCAAGTTACTTATACCTTTACTGATCTCCCAGGCTGATTGATAGCCACAATCACTCTTCTGGAAGAGAGTTCTTATTAGCATCACTATTTGGATAGATTAGCAAGCCTTTTTCATCATGGTGAGACTTTAGCATTGCCTTTCAGTTGGCTTCAGTAGTATCCCCACTAAAGCAGCACTTAAAAGCCCCACAAAGCATCTGGCAAAATTTGGCCTTTACAGACCAAACCTTTACATGTATTGTTCTCATTGAAACTATCAGGTTCATGCCTTTTGGAACAATGGCATGCAACCAAAAATATTATATGCCAATGGAACTTTCATTTCTATTTATATATGTACCTTCAAATACATCTCCATGCAGCTGGACAATAAGGCTTCACATAGATGTTCTTAGTCTACCTCTGGAGAGGAGTTATATGTGTATTGGGTCACCAAATTGCACCCAATTTACTTCTATTGAGGTTATCTGGGGTCCATTTCCACTTTTCTTATATGAATTTCATCTGTACTCACTTTTGATAGAGCCAAATGGGAAAATCAAGCTAGAACAAACCATTGTCTGGGTTCAATTCTGAGATACCACTTATTGCTAGAAGTGTTACCTTGGGTGGGTAACATTCTCCCTGTGCTTCAAATTTCTCAACTGTAGGACAAAACTAATCTTAATCTTACCTCACAGAGTTGTTTTGAAGATTAAATGAATTAGCGTGCTAATGTAATAAGAATATGATGTAGCACACAGTATGTATTCAGTAAATTACATTCACCTTTATAATAAATTACAATCACTTAAAATAACTTTGGAGATGTACTTATTGTCACAGACATTTGGGATAAATAAACTGGGGCATGAACTGAAGTTGTACAATTGGAAGAAAATGAAAATGTGATTCCCCATTTATTATGTGACTTTGCTAATAAGATTGAAAGGAAACCTGGAAGCATTAATAACAGTCTGATTACTGGCTGATTACTCTTAGTCAGTGGAAAGTATGTCAGGAAGAAATACTGTCGTTCTTAGCAATGAACCATTCCAGTTCCTCTCAAAGGAGATAGATGTGATCAGTTCCAGAGACCTACATCAAGAAAGGTGAGAAGGAATTCTAATAGAAACTCATTGTAGATGGGAATGGGGTGCATTTATTAGTCAGTACTACAGCATTTGGCTGTATTAACCACATTTTCTAGTTTCTGTATCTGATTTTGGCATCTGAGGTCTTGCTGAGTAGGCAAGGACTGCCTTTCCCAGGGTTAGCAGTTTCCTACAGATAGCAAAAAACTCTCCCAATATGCAAACTAACCCCCACTCTCCTGTGTTATCAGGCTCTTAAACTCATGAGACACAATTCTTCTTCCATAATCACTCTGGGGCCAAGCATCAGGCAATTAGGGGCTGCCCCTACACCACACAGTCCACTGAAATTATTCAAACTAACCATTCCTAAAACCTGCTAGCCCACCTACCCTACCTCACCCATTTCTTCCCATAAAAATCACAACAAAGGCTTTTTTGCAGTTCCCCTGGATCTCTTTCCACCTTTGACTGGGCTCAGTGTTCTCTTGTGAGGCTCTGCGTGGCCATGTTGTGCCCCTTTCTCTTAGAAACTGTGAGTAATAAACTATCTTTTCTTCTGTTCTGTTGGAGTCACCATACATGAATAAAAACAAAATCCCAAATACCTTTTAAAACATTGGTAGACACAGCTTCTTTTAATTCTGTAGAAAAGCTGTGAAGCATGCCAAACTCCTTAGAGATAGTGATTATATCTTTTCTTTATTAGGTGGCTACTGTGGGATTACACGGTTTTGTTATAAACTTACCTTATTTTTAACTATTTTTAGGAGAAAAAATAAGAAAACCCCATAGTCAATTAAGGCATACACTGATCTAGATTCTGATAAAAATGCCAGGGATAATTACTATGATGAAAGTAATTGCTTGTAATAAGTAAAGTTTCAGGTTAAAAAAAAAAAAAAAGCCAAGGGCTAGCAAATATCTGATGCAGTATATCACCTTCAAAATAACTAATATTTTTTGAGCAGTTACTGTTGTCCTAAGGGTTTTGTCATCCATTATTTCATTTAATTCTAATGACAAATTTTAAAAGTATATACTATTATGATTTTCCACCAAGTTATTGGTGAGAAAAGAGGTTTAAATTGAACAAGTCACTTGTTGAATTACATAGAGATAATAAAAGAAATTAAACTCAGTCTGACTTCAGAATCTCTCCTTTTAACTTGCAATACACTGGGTTTGAACCATAGCAGTCACCATCATTTACCATTTTCCACATTCTTCTTAGCTGTCTTTGCATTCATGGGATGATAGTAATGAAGGTGCCAACATCTTTAATTTGTTAAATATTTACAGGACCCTGTGATAGGTACTTCACTGATATAATACATGCAATTGTCACAGAAAGGCTATTATTTTTATCCTCGTGTTAGAGGTGAAGACACTGACATCCAAAAAGGTATAGTGGTTTCCCCAGTGACACACAGTGAGTCAGTTTCAGAGACAGGATTTAAATAAGTTTGTTTCCTTTCTATTGCCACTATCCCTACACGTCTCAGCATACACTATCTCAGTTTTCAACTTCTAATATAATAGAAATAATAATGTAATGGAAATTGATAGTTATGAGAATTGGAGTGTTCAACTAACAAACCTCTTAGAGAATGCTTGGTAAGACAGTGCATTTGCTATATAACAAATACCCCAAAATATTGTGGCTTAAAACAACATTTATTGCTGTTTCTCTGGGTCAGGAATCTGAGTGTGACTTAGCTGTAATTCTGGATCAGGGTTACTCACAAAACTGCAACTAAAGTGTCAGCCAAAGTTACAATAGTCTTAAGGTATGATATGGGAAGATTTACCGCCAAGCTCATTCGAGGTTCTCATAGGCTATTGGCAGAGACATAAGTTTCATGTCACATGGGTCTCTCCACACAGTAGCTAACAGTATGTTAGCCTGTTACTCTCAGAGTGAGGGTTTCCAGAGAGAAAAAGAGAGAGACGTGCACACAAAAAGTCACAATCTCAGAAGTGACATCTCATTACTTGCGCTATATTCTATATTGAATAGAAGTCAGTAGGTCCAGCCCGTATTCCAAGTATGGGAATTATATACACAAGGGAATGCATATTAAGAGATGGGGATCATTGGTAGTCCTTTTAGAGGCTGGCTCCCATAGAAAAGGATTAGTGATTTTTTATGTTTAAATCATTGTCTGCTAATGTTGACTTTTTCAGATTAAACAATTACTGATTAAGGTATTATATTAACAGTTTTTCTTAGTACCCTATCTTCACAGACTAATTTTTTTTAAACATGGACTCTAGATTCCTGTGGACTTAATGCATAAATCATAAATAATAAATAGAAAGGACCAAACAGCTACTTATTTTTGACTTCTTTGGCCATGACCTGTCTAATGTTTGGGTTTATGTAGGGGCACTATTTATTCACCCTTGTATTTGTAGAAACTAAGCTTGACACCGTATTATCATATCTTTAGAGAGCACAGGAAAACTTCAAAGAGAGAGAAGAGATACTATTTTTATATTCTGTTATAAAAAGAAACCTAGATACATTGAAGTGCATCAGTTGGTGTCATAAATTGCTGTGTGTGTTCTTAGAGCTGTGTTTGCACATTACTGTTTCTGAGAGTAAGTGCTGGCATATCATGGTCCATGGAGCTAAAAGTAGTATAAGCCTCCATTTTTCATCAAAGAAAATCTCTTCCTCACCCCACCTCCACTTTTTTTAAAAGTCTTTGGAAAACCACAAGGAAACAACCAACAGTAATGTCCAGAATCTTCTAAAATCTAGAATTATGCAGCCCTTTTCCTTCTCCTATGTTTTTATTCTGTCTTCCTAACCCCTAAACCCAGATCTGCTTGCCATAGTGGGTATGAAACTATAAATTTTTATTTTTCCAAGATAAACTGTGAAACATACCACAGTTATGGAGATAGGAAGTCATGGATAACAGTTAAAAAGAGTTTTTTAAAAATTCCATATTGTTTGAGCCACATATAAAGAATTTTTTGATGTTTTCTAGTCTTCAGTGAGAATCTGAAAGTTCAGAAGACCACTGAATATATAAATGTATAATAAACAAATTCTAGTAAAATTATTGAATATAGTTTGATATCCTGGTTTTCTACTGTACTTTCCTCTATATACCTCAGTCAGATAGACCCTTATAAGTGTCTGCCTATCCACAGGTATACAAAATTACACTGACTGCAATGGAATATATATAATGGTATCACAATGAGAATTTAGCATCCTGTAGTTGTGAAGTAGCTTGGCTGAATTAACACTCACACAGATAAAAATTATGAAGTTTAGATAAAATGTTATTTTTTACAAACTAATGGAATGTAGATTTACCAAAAGTACTCAGAAACTAGAAGGAAATCAACTCTTAAAGATGGGAATGACACTGGGTGAGATTTGAATATTTCTGGTTTTTCGTCTGAGGGTGATATTGAAAGCTTAATTTTTACTGGCTGGATATGTCAGAAGACAATTTTCTGGACTAGTATATCTGTAGAAAAGCATAAAGTAGAGTCCTAGAAAGAAGGGAGTCTCAGGGAGTGTAAGCTTCAGAATTTGTACGTAAACCTTTCCAAATGCTTCCCTAAACACTGGCCTACATGTGCATGGAAGATACTCCAGAGCACTGGGCAAAGACAGCAGTTGGAAGCTGAGAGAAGTGAGCAAAGATTTCAGATGTTTCCTGGCATAAGTGAGAGAGGGATTGGAGTTTAAGTCTAACCAAGTAAGATGCTACTAAATAAAATAAATAAAATTTTTATAGAAATTTAACTTAATCTAGTCTGTACAATGTGTTAATCATAATCTATAAAAATATTTAATCACTATGTTTTATACCTGAAACTAATATAATATTGTAAACCAACTATATGTCAATAAAAAAATAAAAATAAATAAAATGACAATTTCTGGACATGTTTTATATTTTGTTGTTGAGATTCTTTGTTCTATTTTTCCAAAGAGTCTTGATGTTTTTATTTTATCACGGTACACTCAAACTGCTAACTCTATATTATCTGCACTGAATAACATTTCTAATCTGTTTATTTCTTTTGGTCTTAATTACAAGTTGCATTGAGACTGCCCGGTATATGCATGTTTCAGGAATCAGCCTGTCAATTATGTAGAGCTTATACATAGAACTAATGTTTATACACAGAATAATTGTGGTTGTCCTGAGCTCTCTTCTCTTGTTCTTCAGACCACAAAGATGAGTGTTCCATCAGAAATATAGCTGCACTGCACTGCAAATGCAGTTGCCCTTCAAGCTAAAGCTAAAAAATTGAGGAATTTATGCAGTGCCAGTCCCTGTTCCAAGTTTTGACTCACTGCCAAAATCTGACTGCTCTTGTTCATCCTCCAGAGACTCTGCATTTGCTCAGAGTTTATAGTTATTACTTTGGGGAGAGTCATGTGTTAGGAGCTGACTCCATGGCACTGGAAACAGAAACCCCATGTCCGTGTCTCCTGAGAACTAGAGGGGGCATTCTAACAAAAATTAGAAAGTTTCTTTTTTTTTTTTTTCTGAATTATTTGATTCTTATCCCTTTTTCTTAGCATTTAGAATTTTCTCTATTTTTTTATTCTTATATTTTAGTATAACGTGTGGATTTTTCTTTCTTTCTCCTCTTTGGCATTGTAGGCACTTTCAAGGCCTGTTACCTTTTAAGAAATCTGGGACATTAGTCTACATTATTTCTTCAGATATTTACCTCTCTTTTTAAATTTTCTTTTTTTCTGTGATTTCTATTATTTGGAGTTTAGCACGTCTGTTTCTATTCTTTTATACCTGTTGACTTTTATATTTTTCATTTTGTTTCCTTTTCTTCTTTTCTCAGCGATGTCTTTTTAAAATGTATCCTTGTTTTTTGTTTCCTTATCAATGATTATTTGCTTCCTTCTGGCTTTATTAAGATATAATTGACATACAGTACTGTATAAATTTAAGTTGTAGAGCATAATGACTTGACTTACATGCATCATGAAACGATTACCACCATACATTTAGTGAACATACATCATCTCACACACATACAAAATAAAAGAAAAAGAAATTTCCTCGTGATGAGAACTCTTAGGATTTACTCTCTTAACTTTCACACATAACATGTTGTACAATACCTGTCATGTTGTACACTGCATCTCTAGTACTTATTTATCTTATACCTAGAAGTTTATACCTTTTGACTACATTTTTGAATTCCCTCTCTCTCCACCTATTGCCTTTGGTAACCACAAATCTGATCTGTTTTTCTATGAGTTCGTTTGTTTGTTTTTGAAGCATAATTGATCTACAACACTATGTTAGTTCCTGTTACACAACACAATGATTCAATACTTCTATACATATCAAACTGATCCCCATGGTATGTGTAGTTACCATCTGTTATCATCCTTACAAAGATATTACATAGTTAGTGACTGTATTCCTCACCCTGTACATTTCACACTCGTGACTCCTTTATTCTGTAACTGGAAGTTTGTACCTCTTAATCTCCCCCACCTATTTTGTTCTTATTTTTGTCTGTGTTCAGACATAATTACAGAGTGGTCTTGTTTTTGTCTCCGTCTGTTACAGTCAGAGAATGGCTATGTCTTATGTTGAAGTTCTCTGACAGTGTTTAGGTTTTGTACGGCACAGTCATTACAGCCAGATTATCGCCAAGCTGACAGGAATCAGGGCAACTTTTTTTCTTTTTCAGTAAGGTTATGACACATAAAAAGTGTCATAAAAATAGTGATATAGTTTTCTTTTTTAAACGAAAAGTTACTTGTGAAAGCATCTGTTGTAAATGGCAAACTTGTAGAGCAAAGAATATTTGGTGGATTTTTTTTTCCATTTTCAACAAGTGAAGCAAAGCCCAGGCTTATAAGAACATTGTAACCCAAAGGGGAAAAGTGTTTCTGACATATGCTTCTTTACTGTGTCCCCTGTCAAAAAGGCCACTCTAAAGTTCAAATAGAGAACATGTCTTTCTTAATTTTCACAAAGACTCAGGCCGCATAAAGAATTTTTGTTACCTCTTAGCTCCGAGTAAACAGGAATTAATCAGCCAGGAGCAGCAGAGGGGAACAGAGATTTTACTCTATTAGCAAGGCTTGAGTAATTCTTTTCTAGCTGGTAACTTCACACCCCGGTATGCAGTCAATGGTAATAGCGCTCCAGTCTTATTATATTAATTGTGCCTCTCTTCTTTTCTCTCTTTTCTATTAAAGTAAGGAATCAATTAAGTCTCTTCCAGAGGTCATTCAAAGTCAGCTCAGACAAAGAGACATCTGAGAAGGAAATATATTTTTTTGAAGACAAGGAGAAGCAGAAAGAATTTATCAATAGTACTTCTTCTATTCAATAAATATTGAGGGAAATTCTTCAGGAAGATGAAAATAAATCTACATGAAAGTAGGGAATTATAGGAAGAATAAACATTACTAGAAACAAAAACTATGTGAGGAAATATAAAGAATATTAAAAAGTAAAAGACTACTGGCTGTTTAAAGCACAAAAAAGGCAATTTATTGCAGAATGTCTACATATGTAGTATACATATAGAGAAAACAGATAGATAGATACAGGTATATAGATATGTAAATTTAAAACTTCCACTCATCAAATGATACCAATAAGCAAATAAAAGTCACAAGTGGAAGAAAATATTTTCAATACATATATGCAACAAAAGCCTTGTATCCTTCAAGTCTGAATATCTTGTACAGCAGAATAAGAAAAAGACAAACATCCCAATACAATGATAAGCAAAAGACTTCAACTGGCATTTCACAAAACATATCCAAATGGCCGTGAAGCATATGAAAATGTGCCAAGCACCCCTAGTCATCAAGGAAATGCAAACTAAAATCACAAGTAACCACTATTACATATCTCCCAGAATGGTTAAACTTTAACATATAACAAATCCAAGTGATGATAAAGATATGGAGCAACTGGGACCTCTATACATTGCAGGTGGGAGTGCAATATGGTGCAAACGCTTGGGACTATTCTATGTTACTTCATAAAAAAATTAAACTTACATGTATCTAGTAACCAAGTGATACTACTCTTAGGTAAACATTCGAAAGAAAGTGCAAATGTCCACAAAAATCTTATTATATTAATGTTTATGAGAACTTTTTCTTAAGTATCCCAATGTGAAAACAACCCAAATGTCCATCTAGAAAGAAGTAGATAAACATGGGCATAGGCATATATAAGAACATTACACAGAAAAAAAAGAGACAGCCTGTTGCAAACCACAGATGAAGGGAATAATTGATAGTGCAGAAAAGTACAAAAATGGAAGGAAAGAAAATATCAAGAAGCTATGGTTTGAGATGCTAACAAAGAATTTTGAGATGCTAACAAAGAATTTTAAAAGTGCTCGCTCTTCTAACAGCAGAATTGTTTTTCAAATATGTAGGATGTTATGGTGTGTAACAAGAATGCACACCATATGTACACATATGAATTAGAATAAGTCTTCTTTCCTATCTTATATAATAGTTAATTTTTCAATTAAAAAGAGAGCATTTCTTTAGTGGTTATAAAATAATTATTTCAATTTGATCATCTAAATATTCATTAAGAACACTTTAATTCTATTTCTGATAAAGATATTAAAAGCTTTTCTGTATTATTTCTTAGAATTAATTATTATTATTTATTATCATTATTATTATTAGATCATTATGCCTTTAGTTCTTTGAAAGAAAAGAAATATGTATGATTTATGCAAAAATGTTTTAAACACCCACCAATTTTATCAGTAAATCAGTAAACATTATAAAACATAAAGATGGTGTTAGATGGTATATCATAAAATATAGAAAAAGACAATTTTTTAAAAGGCAGGAAACTTGTTTTGACCTAATTCTGTTCACAAATACTACTTCCTGAGATCTGCACTTTTTCCCCCTAAGCAAATTAGCAAAGTGGCAAATCTATCGAAACCTATGTCCCCAATAGAAAACATTTATAGACTTCCAAAGCAAATGTGCTGTCATGTGTGGCCAAAGAGAGTATTTAAATACATCGAAGTGCACTTGATGCATTTCACTGGTTTGGATTATTTTTATGGCTTTGCTTGTTCTAAATGAAACATAATTTGTCTTAAAGTAAGATTCAGTTTTAACCTTTGACTTTCATTAAGAATAAATACTCACTATGTTTTTCCATTCTTTATTCAAAGTGAAAAACTAAGTATCTTTCTGAAGCTTATTTTATAACCATTTTCTAAGAGTATTTTTTCAGTAGGGTTAAAACCTGCTGGAATTCTATCTAGGCCAATAGTTCCAAAATGCTAATACTTTTGAAATTATCTAGATATACTTTAAAGCTCTGAATATTTGAGTATTGCATTCTCATAGAAACAGTAACCATCCTGTTTCAAAATGAAGTGAGCAAAATTTTGACCTTACAGTATGTTTTTATTAAACGTTTCATTAAAATTAGTTGTTCAATAGGAACAACTGATATTGAACGTGAGCAATTTATAAGCATTTGGTGGAAATAATTTGCACTAGTAAATAAACAGATTAATATAAGAGGTTAACTTATAATTTTAAAAGGTAAAATCAAGACTCTCATTTGAATATAAAATGATTTTAGTTAATTCATTAATAAATGAGAGGCATTAAGATGTTCAGCAAGTCTAAAGTCCACCTAAAAACTTAGGCACATAGAGACAATTTAAAACACAGGATAAGAATGCTGAGTTAGATACAAAAAAGTTTAACATCTAATAGCGTTATGAAATACAATCTCTGTGGTTATCTGTTCTAGTGGACAGAAATTATTTGTATCTCCAACAGACAAAAAGCAGCAAGTAAATCTCTGCCCCTACAGAGTTGTAAATTGCCAAGTCAACATAAAGTCAAACTGAGCACTGAGCTGAAAGAAAACATTTCGCCAGGACTACTTGGCACCATTCACCAACTGAGCTTGTAGGAAGTACTATAAAGTTCCTCTAAATATGCAAATTTCATATCAATTTCCACTGAAAAACCTAATTATTAGCAGAAGGTTTTCTTATGGTACAAATAGATTCTTTCTTAATTAAAGTCACAATTTACTTACATAATTGCCTTATCAGAAAAAAAATACAAAATTTGGAAACAGGTAGATGATTACCCTGTGGCCATCGGACTTAGGGTGCTGAACTTCAGTGCTTTAAAGGGTTGGAAAAGTTAACTATTCGTTTATCCCAAACAAAATGTATAAGATGGTTTCTCAGCATTTCTTTCAAAGTCTTCTGGTTAATATTTCTAGCTTGACCAGCTAAGCTAGTTCTTAGGCCAACTGCCTACTCACTTAAGCATCATCTCAGAAAATGTGTAGATGACTGTCACTAGCAAAGGGAAGAAGGAATAAGTAAGCAGAGAAGTCTCAGATTACAGGGAGAAGAGTGAGGAGAATCCGAGTTTTAAAATTATGACTTAAGAAAGTTATTTGAACATAACTACTTTACCTGGATATTTCTGGAGGCAAATAAGCCTGAAGGGGAGATAGGGGTGGTAACTGGGGAGAGTATATAATCAAGGGTAGGGGTCTTAACAACTCCTGTCTATCAGGATTCCTTCATTGCTACCATGCAGTGACTACTGTATGTTCCCCACCCCCACCATGCATTTTATGTGGGATTTCTTTTTTTTTTTTTTTTTTTTTTTTTTTTTGCGGTACGCGGTCCTCTCACTGTTGTGGCCTCTCCCGTTGCGGAGCACAGGCTTCGGACGCACAGGCTCAGCGGCCATGGCTCACGGGCCCAGCCGCTCCGCGGCATGTGGGATCCTCCCGGACCGCGGCACGAACCCGCGTCCCCTGCATCGGCAGGCAGACTCTCAACCTCTGCGCCACCAGGGAAGCCCCAGAGAAAATTTTTTATGTTTAAATATTTCTTTTCTTACCATAAAATATGATTTTATTTCACATATCAATATTTAATTGATCTAATGAGAGCACCATATGGATATAGTCTACCATAGTGTACATAGTAGGCTCTCAAAAAAGGGCATTAATATTGGATTTAAAGAGTTCCTTCTCCACCATTTGTCAAAGATGAATTGCAAGAACATAGAGGGGAAAAGGATTTCTTATTCAACAAGCTGAAAGCGTGAAGAGGGAAGGAAAGGGTACTGAGACATTTCATTACTGGAGATAAGTGCTACAGGACAGACAGAGTTCAGTGATACTGGCAGCTCAGGGAGGCGGTGGAAAAACAGCCAGGACAGAGGCTGTATGTCCATTGTCTCCCAAAAGATAGGAAGGTTAAAAGTGCTGTCCTCTGAGTTCATGCTTTTTCCTTTGCAAAGACCTATGGTATTGCCCTCTGGAGAAATTGATTTATTCAGGAAACATTTAGTAAGTGACTCATAGAAGCCAGGTACTGGAAGCTTGTGTCCTGAATCTGTCAGAAATAATCTCAGTATATTTGGGTCATTGAAAAATGGAGCTGGGAATAGTCATTAAGATACTGTAGCACACTAATTTCCAAATATGTGTCTTACCTTAGATTCTCCCCTTCCTCCAAGAAGGCCCTGAGTGGAAGGAAATAGCTTATTTGGGATGCAAAGCAAACATCAGAAAAGAAGGGCAAGGAAGAATGTCAGCAAAAAGCGTACATTATGGTGCCAGATTCTAAGCTTTGTCCTTGGGGAAACTGGAAGCCAGTGTTATACCTCAGAGTGTGAGAAACCAGAGTACCTCAGCACATCAACTCCTGCAGAGGGATGCTGGGGTGTGGGTGGAGCTAATTTATCAGTATTTCTGGTTCCCTATGGGCATGCAAAACACTGGTGGGAGGGACAGAGAAAATCCCTCAGGCAAAATGAAGCAAGTACTGACAGATTGAAGTTAGGCAGATTTGTACTAAAATAGTAAGAGGAAGGGGATCTGGGTGGATGAAAGACTTTAAATACTTAGACATTACTTTGATAAAAGGTAGGTTAAGCAAACAAAGTAGGGTCTTTTTTTTTTTTTTTTTACTCCAAGTCTTCTCAGGTCTGTTAGCATGTGAATGTAAATGTACATTGTAGCTTTAAGATAGGGGCATATTATCAGTGTTTCCCAAACTGTTTAACAAAGACTACTTTTATTTCCCAAATATCTTATAATATCAGAATTTCTTAGAAATACTTTAGGGCTTTAAGATGGAATCCAATTGCCTATATTTTACACCTGAGGAAAATGAGGTCTAGGTAAGTGGTAATATATTCATAAGGACAAAAAGTATGGAAATGTAGAAAAAGGAGGTGCTTATCTGCCAGGAGTTAAGGCAATGGTGTGATAGGGACTTGCTGTTAAACATATCATTATGGTTACTTTCCTCATTCAGATTCCAGCTATTCTCCACTTAGCCTTTAATACTGTCTTTATTTTCTGAGATCAAAACTTGCGCTAGCACAGTGACCTGTGCTAAAATATACATTTTATTATAACCTCATATAAATTATGATTATTTAATAAAATGTATATTAAGTATTAGATAATGTAATTGCATTTTAATATTAGTTCATATATTGGTATATTGATACCAATGCATTAGTATTATGCCATTGTTATAAGGAAAATTTCACCTCCCTTTAACAGAGAACTTCTAACTTCTATTTTCTATTTATTATTCCTCTGAGAAGATTAGGCATGCTGGGTTATTCTCTTTTGGGTGAGGAGGCTTAGACCCAGAAATGTTGCCAATTTCTAAAAGTGATAAAATAATTTATGTTCAGAACCAAGATTCAGAATCAAAAATCTTCTGAGCAGCTGAAGCCTGGTGCTAGTTCCACCAATTTCCATCACATCTCAAAGTTCTTGAGTTAATGTTTTAGAATATTTTAGTCAGCATTATAATGGCCTGATGTAGAGTCATTTTCTCTAAAACACTTTTCATAAACTGGTGGCTCTCAGGCATGCGTTTTACATGTCAACAGACTAAGTGGCCTCAATGCACAACTAGGCTTTAATTGGGCTCTAATGTAAACATATACATACATATCCATACAATGAAATTATTTCTCTGAGTTTGTTATTTGTATTTGTAATGACCCTACATTGTTTCTAGTCCTAAAGATCAGCAACCTCTAGAAAACTGGTGGATAAAGTCAAACTAATCTACTTGAGCGTGTACTAAGGCTCCTGAGAAGAAAATGATGCTGAGAACACCCAGTCCAGGAAAACTTTAAAGTAACGGCAAAGACATCGTCTACCTGTCAGAGTGGACATGTAAAAATGTCACCTTCTTGTTTGAAGAAGCTCCTTGCACAGATCTCTATGGAATAATGTATAAGTTATTTGGTGGTAGAGAAATGCCTAGTTAAGGAGGAAAAGACAAAAATAGGCACTTCATTTAAAAGATTGCTAAACAAGTTGAGGTTCAAACAGCACCATTTAAGATTCATCAGAAACAGCAAAGGGGGAGAAAAGGGAAGTAAATGATCTGGACACTTCACACCCAGGCAGGTCTACTTATACACTGTTCTACTGTATGGAAACTGGAAAGAGACTGTGTAGCCAATAGTCACAATCATCAAAATACAAATGTTGAATGAGGTCAGAAGTGAAATAAAAGTATGTTCATTAAAAGGAGCCCATGCTTCTCCAGAAATACATGGGGTGACTATTTTGCTGGAAGCTGTAGTACTACATTATTAAATCAGTAAAGGACACCTAACACAGAAGTCATGATGACAGAAATAGAAGTAAAACAAGAATGCATATTTTATCACTGTTTATAGATGTCTATATGATCATCTTTAATTTCAAATGATTTGAGTTACTTCAGGAAAACCAAGAAGATCCATATTGCTACTGTTGCCAAATCCTTGAGCCCAAAACATGTGTTTCTTTTTGAATTTTTATTTATTTTTTTATAGAGCAGGTTCGTATTAGTTATCCATTTTATACATATCACTGTATACATGTCAATCCCAATCTCCCAATTCATCCCACCTTCCCCACCCCCCTGCCGCTTTCCCCCCTTGGTGTCCATATATTTGTTCTCTACATCTGTGTCACTATTTCTGCCCTGCAAACCAGTTCATCTGTACCATCTTTCTAGGTTCCACTATATGCGTTAGTACACAATATTTGTTTTTCTCTTTCTGACTTACTTCACTCTGTATGACAGTCTCTAGATCCATCCATGTCTCTACAAATGACCCAATTTCATTCCTTATTATGGCTGAGTAATATTCCATTGTATATATGTACCACATCTTCTTCATCCATTCGTCTGTTGATGGGCATTTAGGTTGCTTCCATGACCAGGCTATTGGAAATAGAGCTGCAATGAACATTGTGCTACATGACTCTTTTTGAATAATGGTTTTCTCAAGGTATATGCCCTGTAGTGGGATTGCTGGGTCGTATAGTAGTTCTATTTTCAGTTTTTTTTAAGGAAGCTCCATACTGTTCTCTATAGTGGCAGTATCAATTTACATTCCCACCAACAGTGCAACAGGGTTCCCTTTTCTCCACACCCTCTCCAGCATTTGTTGTTTGTAGATTTTTTTGATGATGCCCATTCTAACCAGTGTGAGGTGATACCTCATTGTAGTTTTGATTTGAATTTCTCTAATAATTAGTGATGTTGAGCAGCTTTTCATATGCTTCTTGGCCATCTGTACATCTTCTTTGGAGAAATGTTTATATAGGTCTTCTGCCCATTTTTTGATAGGTTGTTTGGTTTTTTTTCTGTTTTCATTTCCACTACTCTAGGAGGTGGGTCAAAAAAGATCTTGCTATGATTTATGTCAGTGTTCTTCCTATGATTTCCTCTAAGAGTTTTATACTGTCCAATCTTACATTTAGGTCTCTAATCCATTTTGAGTTTATTTTTGGGTATGGTATTAGGGAGTGTTCCAATTTCATTCTTTTACATGCAGCCGTCCAGTTTTCCCAGCACCACTTATTGAAGAGACTGTCTTTTCTCCATTGTATATCCTTGTCTCCTTTGTCATAGATTAGTTGACCATAGGCGCATGGGTTTATCTCTGGGCTTTCTACCCTGTTCCACTGATCTATATTTCTGTTTTTGTGCCAGTACAATACTGTCTTGATTACTGTAACTTTGTAGTATAGTGTGAAGTCAGGGAGTCTGATTCCTCCAGCTCCATTTTTCTCCCTCAGGATTGCCTTGGCAATTCGGGGTCTTTTGTGTCTCCATACAAATTTTAAGATTTTTTGTTCTGGCTCTGTAAAAAATGCCATTGGTAATTTGATAGGGATTGCATTGAATCTGTAGATTGCTTTGGGTAGTATAGTCATTTTCACCATATTGATTCTTCCAATCCAAGAATACGGTATATCTCTCCATATGTTTGTGTCATCTCTAATTTCTTTCATCAGTGTCTTATAGTTTTCTGCATAGAGGTCTTTTGTCTCCCTAGGTAGGTTTATTCCTAGGTATTTTATTCTTTTTGTTGCAGTGGTGAATGGGACTGTTTCCTTAATTTCTCTTTCTGAATTTTTGTTGTTAGTGTATAGGAATGCAAGAGATTTCTGTGCATTAATTTTGTATCCTGCTACTTTACCAAATTCATTGATTAGCTCTAGTAGTTTTCTGGTGGCATCTTTAGGATTCTCTATGTATAGTATCATGTCATCTGCAAACAGTGACAGTTTTACTTCTTCTTTTCTGATTTGGATTCCTTTTATTACTTTTTCTTCTCTGATTGCTGTGGCTAGGACTTCCAAAAGTATGTTGAATAATAGTGGCGAGAGTGGACATCCTTGTCTTTTTCCTGATCTTAGAGGAAATGCTTTCAGTTTTTCACCACTGAGAATGATGTTTGCTGTGGGTTTGTCATATATGGCTTTTAGTTTTTCTGAGAACTCTCCATGCTCTTTTCCAAAGTGGCTGCACCAGTTTACATTCCCACCAACAGTGTACGAGGGTTCCCATTTCTTCACATCGTCTCCAACATTTTGACTAGAAGAGATTAGAATGATGCCACTATAAGCCAAGAAATGCTAAGAATTGCCAGGAGCCCCTAGAAACAGGAAGAGAAAAGGGAAGATTCTGCCCGTATCTTTGAGAGGGAACATGGCTCTGCCAACACCTTGATTTTGGACTCTGGCCTCCAGAACTGTGAAAGAATAAGTCTCTATTGTTTTAATCCAAAAAAACCAAAATTAAAATGTAGTTTAAAAGCAATAACTTCTTAGTTTTTCATAGTTTTTTCCCTAACCCAGAAAACTGGTATTGTTTGTGGTAAAGAAAAATTATCTAATATTCTACAATTCCTTCAAATTTACTGTTATGTTATTAAATTAAAATTAAATTTAGCACTAAAACAGTAGATTGTACAGTGATGCCATTTTTATAAAATTACTTCCATTAATTCATGTAATCTATCAAATATATCTTTGCACATACAGGTTACAGTTATATGGAATAATGTTCTGATGTTTATCTAATGTTAATCATTAAAATATCTAGATTGCAATATAAAATAAAATAAAAGTAATGAACCACATATTCAACAACATGGATGAATTTAAAAATAATTATGCTGAGTGAAAGATACCAGTTAAAAAATACAACATGCTCTGTGATTCCACTTATACAAGATTCTTGAAAGTGAAGCCTTTTCTGTAGTAAGAGATAGCAAATAGTTATTGCTTGAAGGTGAGGTAGAGGCAGGAGAGAGGTATTACAAAGGAGCATGGGGAAATTTTTGAGGGTCACATGTACGTTCATAATCTCAACTGGGAATGTTTTCATGAATGTATACAAGTGGCAAATATATTTAATTGTATTTCTTAAATGTATGCAGTATACTGTATGTCCATTTTTTAAAAGGCATATGCAGAAGTTTTGCCCAGCTTTATTAAACTTATTGAGATACCTCCATACGTTAAAGTACCCAGCGTTAAATATGAATAAACTGTAAGCAATAGTATACATTTCATATCAAAAGCATTGTGCTGGGTAAAGAAGCTACATATGATACAATTTCATTAATAAGACATTTTGGAAAAGGCAGAAATGTTGGGAAATAAAACAGAGTAGTGATTTCTAGGGTGGAAGGAGAGGGAGTAGACTACAAAGAAGCATGAGGGAACTCTTGAGGTGATGGAAATAATTCTATATCTTCTCTGTAGTAGTGTTTATATGACTGTATACATTTGACAAAGTTCCTAGAAGAATGCTCCCAGAAAAGCTGAATTTTATCTATGTAAATTATACCTCAATAAACCTGCCTTAATGACATGTTCTAAGTATGCATTAACAATTGCCTTTCTTATCCCTTCAACTGATGACATTCATATAACCAACAATCCTTCACTACGCTAAGTGCAAGCTGCATGGGATGCAGGTTTAGTGCATAAGAATTTTAAAGACACATTCATGCATTTTCTTCCGTCTTAATGCCAGTCTCTTACATAAAAACATTTTATCTTGATGCACTTGTCTCAGAGACTCGGGAGCACTGCTATATTTAAAATGATGTGTTATAACTTTTCCTAATATGCTTAATAACTAAAAGAAGACAAATGTAACCACATATGAAAGCTTTTCATCAAACTATATATATATATGTATGTATATATATATTTGATTAAGCATACACATTCTCTAAAGAAGTGTTTGCCAACCATTTTAACCCCAAATTCTCAACTCATGAAAATTTCCCTGAGCTGTGCATTTTGTAATTTATATTATGAGAACAATGGTACCTTTTTAAGTTTCTCAGATATAAAATGATATTCTTACAGCACATGTAATTTTTCAAATACATATATTCCTCACCCTATCTTCTCCCAGAATTCCTGCCATCCCCTATCCTCTGTCCACTCCCTCTCCTCTTTAGGAGACTCTGCTCTAACACCAGGAAACAACAACACTGTGTCCCAGTTGTCAGGACCAGGACTTAGTCTTCCCTCAAGTTGTGCCTCCACATCTGGTCCACCTTGTGATGAATCTTATGGAGATTTTGCTAATATAAATAAAGGACAGATTTTTATAATTTCATTCTTTCTCCTGACTGGCAGCCTTTGACAGTTATTTTGGTCATTAGAGGTGAAGTAGATAATAAAAATAAACCCCCCAACAAAGCTCACACATCAAACCCCACTCTCTACACAATTCTTTCTCAAAGGAAATTAGCAACAAGCCTGCTGAGGCCTGTTCATTCTAATCCTATCCTAGTGAACCTTGATACCATGTCATTTCAAGAAGCTGCATTAAGGAAAAAAAAAAAAAAAAAAAAAGCAAAGGAAACTCCATTGCTTTGCTTGCCTTTGCAGAAAGTAGCTTTAACAGACCTTAATTTTGCAAGACCTGTCTTGTACAAATAAGTGTTAACAACTGAGGGAGACAGAATAATGGTCTCTCCAAAATGTCCAGGCCCACCAGAACCTGTGACTATGCAACTTACATGGAAAAATTGACTTTGTGTATGTGATTAAGTTTTTTAAAAATCTACTCCAAGTCAAACAGCTGAGGATGATCGAGCATTTTAACTGTCTTCCTGCTACTAAATTAGTCTTTATTGTTTCAAACTAGCTATCTTGTTTCTTGAACATGCTAGGTATGTCCTCCACTTAGGGCTTGTATTAGTTATCTATTGCGGCATAACAGATTACCCAAAACTTAGTGACTTATAACAACAAATTTACAAAACCTCTCAGATTTTGTGGATCAGGAACTTGAGAGTGGCTTAGGTGGGTAGCTCTAGTGAGGGGTTCCTATCATCTTACAGTCAATATGTTGGCCAGGGCTGCAGTCATCTGAAAGACTGACTGGACCTGGAAGATATACTTGAAGACGGCACACTCACATGGCTACAGGCAGGAGGCCTAAGTCTTCACCAGAGGGCCTTAGGGAGGTTTGATATGTCCTTAGCACATGGCAGCTGGCTTCAGTCAGAGTGATCCAAGAGAAGGAGACCAAGAATGAGCTTCAGTGCTTTTTATGATCTAGTTTCAGATGTCACATACCATCACTTCTGTCTTACAGATTCATTAGAAGCAAATTACAAAGTCCAGTCCATGCTAAAGAGGAAGGGGATTTGAATATAATTTTTGAAGAAAGTATCAAAGAATTTGTGGACTTATTTAAATAATTATTTTGCTTTGACTTTCCCCACTGTTGAAATGCTCTCCTCTGACTTCTGCTGGGCTAACTCTCTTAGCTTTCAAGTCTGCACAAATCTACTTTGTCAATGAAACTTACCATGACTATTGCAGGCACCATTGGTACTCTGCCCAGATCTCCTCATATTCATTTTACTATTTCCGTATGCCCTTTCCCCAGCTTTCCTCCTGAAACCTGCATCTGGGACACTCTGGAGGATTGTCCCTATGTTACTGAAGCTGCTTAACCTTTTGCAGAGACCCAGAAGTTCCCAGGAGTTTATGTCCCACCTTATTTCCACCAGAGGTGGCCTTTAGCCAATGACTGTCTGATATGGAAGTATAATAGCACAGTCCTCTTTTCTCTTGCTAAGATAGAAACTGATACACACTTCAGAGCAACTCTACAGTATGAGACTGAGGCTAATCATTTGCTTGAGACTGAACCTTTGTTTGTTTTCTTCCTCATTATTATCTTGCTTACCCCAATCTATTACCATTTTCTCTTGAAAACATTATTAATAAATTATTTGTACACTAGCCTGGACCTCTGCATCAGCTTCTTGAGAATCTGACTTAATAGAACTACCCAATTTAATCCTATAAAATGCCTACCACCTACACATACATCTCTGATATCCCTTATTTTTTTCTATTATTCCACAGTACTTACCATCTAATGTACAACACAATTTACTTACTTGTTTATTAATTACTGCATGTCTCCCACAACTAATAAGTAAGTTCAACTAAGCAGAATCATTATCTGATTTATTTTCTGTGAGTTTTGTTCTTTTCATTATTTTGAGAATGTTAGCAGTTTCCCTGTCAAGGTGATGCTTAGTGGCCAAGTAAAAATGAACATGTCAATTATCTTGGAAGTCTGCTGAGCCCAATCACAGTCTAAAAAGCAGCTGGTCCTAGATGATGCCTAAGTTTTGAAAATTTGTACAATTTTAAAACAAATAGGGTCTTTGGGAGAAATTAATGTGGACAAGCATCAGCCCTAGGCAATCAATGGTGCAGAGTTAAAAACTGGTAGTCAAGTCTTTCCCAGCATCACACTGATGACTGAAGTTGTAAACTTATAGCCCCTGTTATTCTTCTTTGCAGAGTAGAATCTGATCATAAATAACAAGAGGTATTAAAGGTTCTGTTACTACCTCCACCCTAAACATCCTACTTCAGAGTACAGAAATTCAGATCCAGGAGTTTGGAGCAGTGTGTGTGTGTGTGTGTGTGTGTGTGTGTGTGTGACTATGTAAGTGAATATAGTATACTTGCATTCCCTGTCAGAAATGTTCAGAAGTCTTCTCTTATCATTTCCAAGTTTTGGGGTATTTATTTCTTACTTTTGACAGAGGATATCTAAATGACTGTTTCACCCACATGGCATTTACTAGACTATATCAGAGAACCAGCATGTAATGGAAATCTGTTTCACCCTGTTTTTTGTGGCCCTGGCTTATGAAATCTTTCTTATTCCAATCCCCCACCTGTGTGCAGCAACAGACATTTTATATCTTTGATCTTCCCGTTCCTTTCCCCTTCCCCTATGGCTGTCAAAGATGATAGGGTATAGTTTGAAAGAATGTGAATGTAAAAAAATAAAATTTATAGCTTATTATTCTTGATTTTTTACTCTTCCAACTACGTTTATAGTCATAAACAATCACTAAGTTCTGTGTGTTGATTTTATCTATTATTTGACAGAATATAGTTAAGTGTCTCATTCACTGTGCTAATGTCGGGGAAACCTACATTTAAAATGTTTAAGGCGTCTACCTTGGTCCAGTTGCATTCTCCTAATATTTTTATTGGATGATTTTACTCATTTATTCATTTATTAAATAATTTACTGAATGTCTACTATATGTCAGGCATTGTTCTAGGATCTGAAGATATGGTAGGGAACAAAATAGACAACAATCTTTACCTTTGTGTATGTTACAATTTACTGGGCTTCAAAGGCTATGCCTACAGCTTTACCAAGGATGTCATTCACATAGACTGTAATATGTATATTACGCAGTGTGGCAGCTTTAGTAGGTAGAGATATACTAAACAAAATGAACACGTAAAATGTAGTGAATTTATTTATGCAGCATATCTTTTTGACTACTTCCATGGACTACTTATTCCCCTGTTCAACTTACTTGGAATAACCTGAAGAATAAAATAAGCAGAGATTCCAAATTTCATAGAGCCTCTGTATTCTATTGGGAGGAGGCAGACATTTAAAAAGTTAAAAATGAAATTATAGTCACTGCTAAAAGGTGACAAGTCCTATTAAAAAAAAAAAAACAATAAAAATAGAAAACAAGGTGAGGGGACCTGAGTTGGTATTGCTAACAGTAGACACATTTTGAAGCAGCAGTATATAGGGTTGTCAGGGTAAATATTACTTGAAGAAGGTGAGGGATTTTGCCAGAGTCCAAGAAATAAAAAAATAGTATATTCCAGGAAGTGGGAGCAACTAGACCAAAACTGCTAAATTGTTCAGAAGGATAATGGGGAAATCAATAATACAAGGTCTTGTGGGCCATTGTAAGGCTTTGATTTACATAATCTGAGTAAAACTCAGAGACACTGAGGTTTTTGAGAAGTGAAGTAAATAGTCTGACTTATGCCTTAAAAACATCACTCTGGCTACTCTTTTTTGACACAGAAGCAAAGAAACCAGAGAAAGGTCATAGAGAGACCAGATGAGAGCTGATGGTGGCTTGAACTGGCGGTAACAATGGGTGTGCTGCTGAGTGGTGTATCTGTGAATATATTTTAAATAATGAGCTAATCGGATTTTCTGAAAGACTGGACCTGGGCTTTAACAAAAGAGAGAAGTAAAGTTGACTTTAAGGTTTCTGACCTGAGCAATTGAATTTCAGTGCGGAGCTGCCATCAGCTGAGAGGGAAAGCAGGTTTGGGGGTAAAATTAGCAGTTCAGTTTGGGATGTGTTGAGTTGAATGTCTATTAGACATCTACATGGAAAACTAAAGTTGGTGGATATGAAATTGGAGAGAGTTCTGGGCTGGAGGTATATATTTTGAGGCAGATTAAAAGGTACGAACTGCAATGGTGACCCATGAATCACAAAAAATTAAATTCTGATGGAGGCTATCCTCACTGAGAGGATAGCATTTGCACAAAACTTGAGACAGGCAAGGGAAAGAGTCAATCAGATATAAATGGGAAGACTATTTCAGGTCATAGTGAAAGCACAAAATCCCTGGCTGATGGAATTGGCGGAAGACTGTGCCCCACTCTGTTGAAGGACAACATGGAGAGCAGTGTGACCGTCGCAGAGTGGCCAGAAGGAGGAGGAGAAAGAGAGGCCACAGAGGAGTCGGACCCTGTAGGGCCTTCCACACCCTTTAATGTCAATAAATGAGGGGTGTAATGAACATTCTGATCAGGGAAGAGACATGGTCTGACAAGTTTGCAAGGAACATTCTAACTGCATTCTAATCTTCTGAAGTCAGAAAACTTTGTAGGGGCTGCAAATTTGAAAGCAAGAAGAAAATTGCAAAAATTATTTTAAACGTCCAAATAAGAGATATTGGTGGTTTGGACAAGAGTGTAGCAGTAGAGATGCAATCTTTATCTGTGTTTCTCCAGAAGCAGATTTTGAGGTAAGTATTTCAGGGCAAATAGAAGGGAGATAGAGGTAGGCAACTGGAATAGAGAAGAGTTATTCCAGCTAAGGGGTCAGAAAGCTGCGAAAAGATTTCTATCAAATTCTTGTCAATCAGTGGTTGAGGGCTGTTTGAAGGGACATTTCTGGCTTGCCCTCCTCTGGTCAAGAATGCTCCTTGACTATAGCAAGTCCATAGTCCTTAGGGAGAGATTCACATTTGTCGTAATAACTAGACTTTAGCATGTAGAGGTGGGTGATGAGAGGATGTAGATGGGCCTGTGAAAGCAGCTGCTTCAGGTAGTGAGAAGTGCTTGTATTCTGGATCTATTTTGATGCTAAAGCCTGAACACAGAAACACAGAAGTGTGATATATGCACACATACACGTATATATAATGAACTATATTTCTGTAAAAGATGCTTATTACTTTAAGCTTCTAATTTCATTACATTTCACAAACGTTTACTGATCATCCATACAGTGCCATGTATTTCTGAGGGACTCTGGGATATATCAAGAGGAATGAAGCATAAATATTGACCTCAAGGGACTCATAGTTGAGTAGCAAATTTAAGTCTTTTTTCGTTTAATTAGGACACACACTAAAATATGAAGAATGTCATAAAATAAATAGAAACTAAATTTTACAGTACTTATCTTAGGAAAATAATAGTGCCTAGATTAATAAGTGCCTAGATTAATGAAGTGACCCTGGAAATGGAGACTGGAACCCTTTCCCATTGTATTCCACCATGAATTCCCTGGTCCAAGCCCAAAGCCTAGCATGTGGAAGGTGCTTACATGTAGTCACGTGGCTCTCTTACCACATGGAAGCTTATTTCTTCAAAGCCAGTAAGGGAGCCTCTCCCTTTTCAGCAAAAGCCCCACTCTTCTTTGAGGGTTTCACCTGATTAGGCCAGGCCCACCCAGGGTGGTGTCTATTTTACTTAACTCAAAATTAACTGATTTGGGACATTAATTGCATTAAAAAAAATCCTCCACCTTTGCCAGGTAATTTAATCTAATCACATGAGTAACATTACATCAGATTTGCAGGTCCCGCCCACACTCATGAAAAAGGATTTTATAGGGTACGTACAGCAGAGAGCAGGGATCTTGGGGATTGTTTTAAAATTTTGCCTGCCATATCCCCAGATGTTCAAAACTCAATTTTTATTAGCCACTTACCCATCCTACTCCCATATTATTAACTCCTTCTCCTCATTCCCTGGTTTATGTAACACTATTATCATCTACCAGTTGTTCCTACTAAAAATATATGCATTTTGCTAAATTCCACTTTTTCCTCACCACTCCCCAGACCTCCTATCAGTAACCATGTATTAGGCATACTGTGTGTACCAGGCAGTGAGCTTAGACCTAGTGATTCAAGGTAGAATAAAATAAGCAATGCACCAACCTTTATTTCCAGGACCCCTGCATTAATCAAGATTATCTTCAGTATTTTCCTGTTACAATAACTTTTAACCTGATCTTTCTGGCTTCAGTCTCTCACTCCAAACTCTGCTGTAAACCAGCATCAGAATATCAGTGGTCTATATTTAAAATAAAATCATATCTTATGTTATAAAATATAACCATATTAAATCCTTGTTCTTTTGTCTGTTTTGGTTGCAGATGAAAGAATCTCAATTCAAACTAGCTTGAGCAAAATGTTTTTTTTAATTGCCTTACAAACTGAAAATCTCAGGGGCATTTATGGCTTCAGATTAGGCTCTGGCTTTAGTTTCTCTTGTTTAATCATCACAGCGATGTTTCTGAAATGTATTTTTAGTGGACCAACACAGGTCATATCCATTCGTGAACTAACGACGGTAGTCAAGAGAAGGAATACACAGCCTTGCAGGCCTAGGTTACGTTCTCGTTCCTGGTTGGGGGATGGAGGGGTGGAGTCATCTGTAGCCAAATAATATTGGCTGAATATAGGAGGGAATTAGATCTTTAAAATAAATTGTAATTATTTTATTAGGAAAAAAATGGAGAAGGAAGGAGTCAGACACTGGGCAAACAAAACCATGTTATGTCCAGAAGTTTGTGTTAAAAATTAGCATGGGTCACCATATCCATATTCCTTAGTTTGACATATAAATTTTTTAAGACATTGTCTCTAATTCATTAGCTTTTCCATGATACTTCTTTTGGTTAGGCTTATGCTCCAACAACATCAAATTATCACTTATTCTCTAACTGTATCTATTGGCTTTCCCGTCTTTATGTTTCTGCTCCAGTTATTCTATCTGGAATGCTTCCTCTGCTCTTCCCTCCAAGGAAACTCCCACTATTTATGGGGAAAATCTCTTATTCAACAAAACCAGTTTAATTGTGAAATTGTCATTCTTCCTCAAACAGAATTAATTGCCACCTGTTCTCTGTTCTCAGTAACACCTTGTGAAATCCTCTATTTTGGCCTTAATTGTGTTTGGTAATTTTCTATTTAGAGTCCTGCTTCTTTCACTGTAGACTGAACTTGAACTAAAAACACCTGCTTTATTTAACCTTGTATGTCTAGTGCCTAAGTATGATATCTATGTATATTTGACATCAATAAATTTGTTGAATTAATAACATTAAGAAAAAGAACAAGATGCTACATTCAAACTTCATCTTGCTAACCAAAATAATGGAACACTCTCTCAGATATTTTGTAAAAATAGATTAAGTATTTGTGGGAGAAAAAAAAAGAAACTGCTAGGGTGGTCTCTTGCCAAAAATAATTTTTATTCTTGATTAACTATGTTTTTAGCTATTATTTCCCAATGATTAAATATATTTTCCTGTTTTGTAACAGGGCTTCCAGTGGTGATGATGAGGGCTTATCTTTAAATGATTTCACAACAAGTAGAAAGAAATTTCTTTAAAGGCCTTCAAATACAGTCTGAAAATATACTTTTTTATTCAGCCAGGTAGGTGATTGTGATCTACCCCCTCAATGACCTGAAAAGTCATTAAGGAAATAATCAAAGAACACATACCACAAGTTTCATGCATAAAGAGTCCCAGCCTTGGTCATAACATAGAATAGTCTGTCCTACATTCATTTCTGCTTGAATTTGGTTGGGTGGAAGTGGAGGACTGTGGACGGAGCAGTAGAATTTGGGAATAGGACGTGGGCAGTGGGAAGTGAGAAAAGAGTCTTCCACGTTGCTATAAGTCTACAGAAGGCTATTTATCATTTTATGCTAGATTACAGAATGTCAAAGTTGATGGGCTAATACAGATCATCTGTTTCATTATCTTGAATGAAGCTCACAGCACAAAGACATTAAACAAAAACCTCCTGTCACACACCAAATGACTGCTAAAACTGACATGAGACTTTTGACTCCCAGGCTAGTCCACGTACATCTTCATAATTTATATCCAGAGTACTTCCTAGAAGGCTTTTTTAGTGACATACAATACAATTCACTTGAATTAAGATTAATAAAATAGAAATAGAAGGATGTCATTTGAAGTATTACATGCAGAAAATTTTTCAATCTAATACTCGCTGGGCTAGCTGATCTAACATCCTTGTCTTTGAGGTTTATCACGCTGCTGGCAATAGCTTACAGATTCATCCTCCAATGAGTTGAAAAGCTTGGAGAATATGGGGAAGACCTAAGGTTTAAGCAAGGGTCATACCACTCCTGCCCTTGCCCACTTGGTATTTTGCATACAGAATTGAAATAACTGGTTAAGACAAAGTGACGAGATCAATTTTCTATAGGTGACATGCTCCCTCTGTTCTTTCCTTAGAATGATACACATACATATATGCAAACACATTAAAAAATGAAACCAAGTGTAGACTAAACCTGGATAAAAATAAAAGGCAGTATGATACAATAAAAAGAACCAGGAATGTATGAACTTGTTAACTTGGCTAAGTCTCTGGACCTCAGTTTCTCCACCTGTGTAAAAAAGAATTATTTTCTCACTGCTGCAGCCTCTCCCGGACGTGCAGGCTCAGCGGCCATGGCTCACGGGCCCAGCCGCTGTGGCCCACGGGCCCAGCCACTCCGCGGCATGTGGGATCTTCCCGGACCCGGGCACGAACCCGCGTCCCCTGCATTGGCAGGCGGACTCTCAACCACTGTGCCACCAGGGAAGCCCCTAAAAAAGAATTCTTGACTAGATGACTACTTTGGCCTCTTTCTCCAGGAGGGCAAGTCCTGTAAGCATGATGGCAGCAGAAAGTGCAGCTCTGCTCTGCCCAGGCCTGTGTATTCCTTGGTCTCACTAGTCTCTTTGATCATGATGCCGGTGTGATCTTTATTTCAAGCACATCTTTCACTTACTCCTGAGAAATACCTCTTTTCTTCACTCCTCACACTTTCTCCTGCTTTTCTCAAAAGTTCGAGAAAAAAAAAAATGAACTAGTAAAAATGGATCTCTAGGTTTTCTCATATTTAAGATGTGATGAATCATTTAGCTGCACCTATTCTTTTAGAGGAATTTAACTGTTTAATGATAAGCAGATGAATTTCTGATCACCAAGCCCTTATTGATTATCATGAGAGATGAGCTGATTTATTCCATCAAACATTTGACTCTCTCTGGCCACAGAGTTATAAACACTGTTGTGCAGTCACAAGCATTAAAACCTCCCTGTCCGGGCTTCGCTGTTGGCACAGTGGTTGAGAGTCCGCCTGCCGATGCAGGGGACGCGGGTTCGTGCCCCGGTCCGGGAAGATCCCACGTGCCGCGGAGTGACTGGGCCCGTGAGCCATGGCCGCTGAGCCTGCGTGTCCGGAGCCTGTGCTCCGCAACAGGAGAGGCCACAACAGTGAGAGGCCCGTGTACCGCAAAAAAAAAAAAAAAACCTCCCTGTCCTCATAGGGCTTTATGATCACACTCTTATCTCATTTGAGGAATAAGACACTGCTCAGTATAAGTCTAGCTGTATCTCATAAACATTATAGGTTTAGAGTAGATCTAAGGAAGTAAAGTTCCAGAAGTGTTCACGTTAACAGAGCTTTTCCAAAGCCCTAGAGAAGGCCTGAAAAATGTATTCACATGGCCATAATGGTTTTTACAGCTTTATTATTGAGGAATAATTGACAGACAATGAATTGGCACAAAATGTGAACATACGTAAAGACAATGAAACACTCTCCATTTTAAAGAAAATTAACATATCCATCAGCAGAAAAACTGTTCTAATGATTCTTTGTACTTCCTCCCTCTGGCCCCTTCTAGCCTCCTGCCAGGCAACCATTTAGCTGTTCTCTTCCTCTAAATTAGTTTGCATTTGCAAGAGTTCTGTGTAAGTGAAATCATATGATATTATGTTTCTCATTGAATAGTATTTTGTTTGTTTGTTTTTTAGGAACAAGTTTTCTTGCCCTTTTCTACTCTGTATTCAGAGCCCTGAGATTACAGAATGTACTCAATAAACTTTTTTTCAATTGAATTACTAGAAAGATGACCACCAGTAAAACTCAAGATGACCATTTCTCAAGAGGGACATTTGGAAACAGATTAAAACGGGTTAAAGAGTGAGGGGTTGTGAGCAAGTAGGAGCAGTAAGTTATACTCACATTTTTTACAGTGTGTGGAGCTGTAATTTTGTATTGAAAAGTTTCCATGACCACTGCTGTGATAATTAGCATTAGTGCTGTATACTCTTGGCATTTTAAACGAAAATTACTTCTAGGTTCATACTCCCACTGTTGTACTAAAAAGCTCAGATCCCACCTGACTTAGAGCTCTTAGTTCCCAGAAATACATTCAAATCCTCTGGTTGAACTAGTTTGTTCAATTTTGCTATTTGTCATCTTAAATTTTCCATTATTCTTGCCTTTTCAAGTAGTCTTTTAGAATCTGGCGGAGACCCTAACATTTTAGGCAGTATTCATTCTCTGTATCATATAAGGGGAACAACTTAGGTAAAGTTACCTTGTTACCTAATGGATGTCACTGGCAACTCCTGTAAGGTAGGAGGAATTTTGTCACCTACCTACCAACCAAAACCAGATTTATATAATCTATACATATGTTTCAATTTGGTAGGATGTGTTTAAGATAGTTTTACTTAACATAAGAACTATATGGAAACGTATGTGGATTTATGGGAGGGTCCATAGGGAGTTCTTAAAATATACACATATATTTAATATATATATACATATATAAAATGTTTATTTATAAATATATGATGGCTTATATATAAACATATATCTTTTTTTAATAGATCTTTATTAGAGTATAATTGCTTCACAATACTGTGTTAGATTCTGCTATACACCAAAGTGAGTCAGCCATATGCAAACACGTGTCCCCATATCCCCTCCCTCTTGGGCCTCCCTCCTACGCTCCCTATCCCACTCCTCTAGGCCATCACAAAGCACCGAGCTGATCTCCCTGTGCTATGCTGCTACTTCCCACTAGCTAACTATTTTACATTCGGTAGTGTATATATGTCGATGCTACTCTTACTTTGCCCTAGCTTCCCCCTCCCACCCCGTGTTCTCAAGTCCATCTCTATGTCTATGTCTTTATTACTGCCCTGCAACTAGGTTCATCAGTACCTTTTTTTTTTTTTAGATTCCATATATATGCGTTGGCATACAGTATTGTCTTTCTCTTTCTGACTTACTTCACTCTGTATGACAGACTCTAGGTCAATCCATCTCACTACAAATACCTCAACTTCATTTCTTTTTATGGCTGAGTAATATTCCATTGTATATATGTACCACATCTTCTTTTTTATTTTTTACATCTTTATTGGAGTATAATTGCTTTACAATGGTATGTTAGTTTCTGCTTTATAACAAAGTGAATCAGTTATACATATACATATGTTCCCATATCTCTTCCCTCTTGCGTCTCCCTCCCTCCCACCCTCCCTAGCCCACCCCTCTAGGTGGTCAAAAAGGACCGAGCTGATTTCCTTGTGCTATGTGGCTGCTTCCCACTAGCTATCTATTTTACATTTGGTAGTGTATATATGTCCATGACACTCTCTCACTTTGTCACAGCTTACCCTTCCTCCTCCCCATATCCTCAAGTCCATTCTCTAGTAGGTCTGTGTCTTTATTCCTATTTTACCCCTAGGTTCTTCATGACATTTTTTCCCCCTAAATTCCATATATATGTGCTAGCATACAGTATTTGTCTTTCTCTTTCTGACTTACTTCACTCTGTATGACAGATTCTAGGTCCATCCACCTCATTACAAATAGCTCAATTTCATTTCTTTTTATGGCTGAGTAATATTCCATTGTATATATGTGCCACATCTTTATCCATTCCTCTGTCAATGGACACTTAGGTTGCTTCCATGTCCTGGCTATTGTAAATAGAACTGCAGTGAACATTGTGGTACATGACTCTTTTTGAATTATGGTTTTTTCAGGGTATATGCCCAGTGGGATTGCTGGGTCATATGGTAGTTATATTTGTAGATTTCTAAGGAACCTCCATACTGTTCTCCATAGTGGCTGTACCAATTCACATTCCCACCAGCAGTGCAAGAGTGTTCCCTTTTCTCCACACCCTCTCCAGCATTTATTGTTTCTAGATTTTTTGATGATGGCCATCCTGACTGGTGTGAAATGATATCTCATTGTAGTTTTGATTTGCATTTCTCTAGTGATTAATGATGTTGAGCATTCTTTCATGTGTTTGTTGGCAGTCTGTATATCTTCTTTGGAGAAATGTCTATTTAGGTCTTCTGGCCATTTTTGGATTGGGTTGTTTGGTTTCCTGTTATTGAGCTGCATGAGCTGCTTATAAATTTTGGAGATTGATCCTTTGTCAGTTGCTTCATTGGCAAATATTTTCTCCCATTCTGAGGGTTGTCTTTTGGTCTTGTTTATGGTTTCCTTTGCTGTGCAAAAGCTTTGAAGTTTCATTAGGTCCCCTTTATTTATTTTTGTTTTTATTTCCATTTCTCTAGGAGGTGGGTCAAAAAGGATCTTGCTGTGATTTATGTCATAGAGTGTTCTGCCTATGTTTTCCTCTAAGAGTTTGATAGTTTCTGGTCTTACATTTAGGTCCTTAATCCATTTTCAGCTTATTTTTGTGTATGGTGTTAGGGAGTGATCTAATCACATACTTTTAAATGTACCTGTCCAGTTTTCCCAGCACCACTTATTGAAGAGGCTGTCCTTTCTCCCCTGGACATTCCTGCCTCCTTTATCAAAGATAAGGTGACCATATGTGCATGGGTTTATCTCTGGGCTTTCTATCCTGTTCAATTGATCTTTCATTTTTTGTGCCAGTACCATACTGTCTTGATTACTGTAGCTTTGTAGTATAGTCTGAAGTCAGGGAGCCTGATTCCTCCAGCTTCATTTTTTGTTCTCAAGATTGCTTTGGCTATCTGGGGTCATTTTTGTTTCCATATAAATTGTGAATTTTTTTGTTATAGTTCTGTGAAAAATGCCAGTGGTAGTTTGATAGGGATTGCATTGAATCAGTAGATTGCCTTGGGTAGTAGAGTCACTTTCACAATGTTGATCCTTCCAATCCAAGAACAAGGTATATCTCTCCATCTATTTGTATCATCTTTAATTTCTTTCATCCGTGTCTTAAAATTTTCTGCATACAGGTCTTTTGTCTCCTTAGGTAGGTTTATTCCTAGATATTTTATTCTTCTTGTTGCAATGGTAAATGGGAGTGTTTTCTTGATTTCACTTTCAGATTTTTCATCATTAGTGTATAATAATGCCAGAGATTTCTGTGCATTAATTTTGTATCCTGCTACTTTACCAAATTTATTGATTAGCTCTAGTAGTTTTCTGGTAGCATCTTTAGGATTCTCTGTGTATAGTATCATGTCATCTGCAAACAGTGACAGCTTTACTTCTTTTTTTCTGATTTGGATTCCTCTTATTTCCTTTACTTCTCTGATAGTTGTGGCTAAAACTTCCAAAACTATGTTGAATAAGAATGGTTAGAGTAGGCAACCTTGTCTTGTTCCTAATCTTAGTGGAAATGGTTTCAGTTTTTCACCATTGAGGACAATGTTGGCTGTGGGTTTGTCATATATGGCCTTTATTATGTTGAGGAAAGTTCCCTCTATGCCTACTTTCTGCAGGGTTTTTATCATAAATGGGTGGTGAATTTTGTCAAAAGCTTTCTCTGTATCTATTGAGACGACCATATGGTTTTTCTCCTTCAACTTGATAATATGGTGTATCACATTGATTGATTTGGTCTATTGAAGAATCCTTGCATTCCTGGAATAAACCCCACTTGATCATGGTGTATAATCCTTTTAATGTGCTGTTGGATTCTGTTTGCTAGTATTTTGTTGAGGATTTTTGCATCTATGTTCATCAGTGATATTGGCTTGTAGTTTTCTTTGTTTGTGACATCCTTGTCTGGTTTTGGTATCAGGGTGATGGTGGCCTCATAGAATGAGTTTGGGAGTGTTCCTCCCTCTGTTATATTTTGGAAGAGTTTGAGAAGGATAGGTGTTAGGTCTTCTCTAAATGTTTAATAGAATTCGCCTGTGAAGCCATCTGGTCCTGGGCTTCTGTTTGTTGGAAGATTTTTAATCACAGTTTCAATTTCAGTGCTTGTGATTGGTCTGTTCATATTTTCAATTTCTTTCTGATTCAGTCTTGGCAGGTTACGCATTTCTAAGAATTTGTCCATTTCTTCCAGGTTGTCCATTTTATCGGCATAGAGTTGCTTGCAGTAATCTCTCATAATCTTTTGTATTTCTGCAGTGTCAGTTGTTACTTCTCCTTTTGCATTTCTAATTCTATTGATTTGAGTCTTCTCCCTTTTTTTTCTTGATGAGTCTGGCTAATGGTTTATCAATTTTGTTTATCTTCTCAAGGAACCAGCTTTTAGTTTTACTGATCTTTGCTATCGTTTCCTTCATTTCTTTTTCATTTATTTCTGATCTGATCTTTATGATTTCTTTCCTTCAGCTAACTTTGGGGTTTTTTGTTCTTCTTTCTCTAATTGCTATAGGTGCAAGGTTAGGTTGTTTATTCGAGATGTTTCCTGTTTCTTAGGGTAGCATTGTATTGCTATAAACTTCCCTCTTAGAACTGCTTTTGCTGCATCCCATAGGTTTTGGGTTGTCGTGTCTCCATTGTCATTTGTTTCTAGGTATTTTTTGATTTCCTCTTTGACTTCTTCATTGATCACTTCGTTATTAAGTAGTGTATTGTTTAGCCTCTATGTGTTTGTATGTTTTACAGATCTTTTCCTGTAATTGATATCTAGTGTCATCACGTTGTGGTCGGAAAAGATACTTGATGCCATTTCAAATTTCTTAAATTTACCAAGGCTTGATTTGTGACCCAAGATATGATCTATCCTGGAGAATTTTCCATAAGCACTTGAGAAAAATGTGTATTCTGTTATTTTTGGATGTAATGTCCTATAAATATCAATTAAGTCTGTCTTGTTTAATGTATCATTTAAAGATTGTGTTTCCTTATTTATTTTCATTTTGGATGATCTGTCCATTGGTGAAAGTGGGGTGTTAAAGTCCCCTACTATGAATGTGTTACTGTCGATTTCCCCTTTTATGGCTGTTAGTATTTGCCTTATATATTGAGATGCTCCTATGTTGGATGCATAAATATTTACAACTACTATATCTTCTTCTTGAATCAATTCCTTGATCATTATGTAGTGTCCATCTTTGTCTCTTCTAATAGTCCTTATTTTAAAGTCTATTTTGTCTGATATGAGAATTGCTACTCCAGCTTTCTTTTGATTTCCATTTGCATAGAATATCTTTTTCCATCCGCTCACTTTCAGTCTGTATGTGTCTCTAGGTCTGAAGTGGGTCTCTTGTAGACAGCATATATGCAGGTCTTGTTTTTGTATCCATTCAGCCAATCTGTGTCTTTTGGTGGGAGCATTTAGTCCACTAACATTTAAGGTAATTATTAATATGTATGTTCCTATTCCCATTTTCTTAATTGTTTTGGGTTTGTTATTGTAGGTCTTTTCCTTCTCTTGTGTTTCTTGCCTAGAGTAGTTCCTTTAGCATTTGTTGTAAAGCTGGTTTGGTGGTGCTGAACTCTCTCAGCTTTTGCTTGTCTGTAAAGGTTTTAATTTCTCCATCAAATCTGAATGAGATCCTTGCTGGGTAGAGTAATCTTGGTTGCAGGTTTTTCTCCTTCATCACTTTAAATATGTCCTGCCACTCCCTTCTGGCTTGCAGAGTTTCTGCTGAAACATTAGCTGTTAACCTTATGGGGATTCCCTTGTGTGTTATTTGTTATTTTTTCCCTTGCTGCTTTTAATATGTTTTCTTTGTATTTAATCTTTGAAAGTTTGATTAATATGTGTCTTGGCGTGTTTCTCCTTGGATTTATCCTGTATGGGACTCTCTGTGCTTCCTGCACTTGATTAACTATTTCCTTTCCCATATTAGGGAAGTTTTCAACTATAATCTCTTCAAATATTTTCTCAGTCCCTTTCTTTTTCTCTTCTTCTTCTGGAACCCCTATAATTCGAATGTTGGTGTGTTTAATGTTGTCCCAGAGGTCTCTGAGACTGTCCTCAGTTCTTTTCTTTTCTTTTTTTTTTTCTTTATTCTGCTCTGATGTAGTTATTTCCACTATTTTATCTTCCAGGTCACTTATTTGTTCTTCTGTCTCAGTTATTCTGCTATTGATCCCTTCTAGAGTATTTTTAGTTTCATATATTGTGTTTTTCATCATTGCTTGTTTCATGTTTAGTTCTTCTAGTTCCTTGTTAAATGTTTCTTGCATTTTCTCTATTCTATTTCCAAGATTTTGGATCATCTTTACTGTCATTATTCTGAATTCTTTCAGGTAGACTGTTTATTTCTTCTTTATTTGTTAGGTCTGGTGGGTTTTTATCTTGCTCCTTCATCTGCTGTGTGTTTTTCTGTCTTCTCCTTTTGTTTATCTTACTGTCTTTGGGGTCTCCTTTTTTTAGGCTGCAGGTGCATAGTTCCCGTTGTTTTTGTTGTCTGTCCCCAGTGGCTAAAGTTGGTTCAGTGGGTTGTGTAGGCTTCCTGGTGGAGGGGAGTTGTGCCTGTATTCTGGTGGATGAGTCTGGATGTTGTCTTTCTGGTGGGCAGGTCCATGTCTGGTGGTGTGTTTTTGGGTGTCTGTGGACTTATCATGATTTTAGGCAGCCTCTCTGCTAATGGTGGGGTTGTGTTCCTGTCTTGCTAGTTGTTTGGTATAGCATTTCCAGCACTGTAGCTTGCTGATCGTTGAGTGAAGCTGGGTGTTGGTGTTGAGATGGAGATCTCTGGGAGCTTTTCGCCGTGTGATATTATGTGGAGCTGGGAGGTCTCTTGTGGACCAGTGTCCTGAAGTTGGCTCTCCCACCTCAGAGGCACAGCACTGACTCCTGGCTGCAGCACCAAGAGCCTTTCATCCATATGGCTCAGAATAAAAGGGAGAAAAAGTAGAAAGAAAGAAAGAGAGAAAGAAGGAAGGAAAGAAAGAAAGAAAGAAAGGAAGGAAGGAAGGAAGGAAGGAAGGAAGGAAGGAAGAAAAAGAAAGGAGGGAGGCAGGAAGGAAGGAGGGAAGGAAGGAAAGAATGAAATAAGATAAAATAAAGTAAGATAAAATTTTAAAATGTTATTAAAATAAAAATAATTATTAAGAAAAATAATTTTTTTAAAGAAAAAAAAAACGGACAGACAGAACTCTAGGACAAATGGTGGAAGCAAAGCTATACAGACAAAATCTCACACAGAAACATACACACTCACAAAAAGAGGAAAAGGGGAAAATATAATAAATCTTGCTCTCAAAGTCCACCTCCTCAATTTGGGATGATTTGTTGTCTATTCATGTATTCCACAGATGCAGGGTACATCAAGTTGCCTGTGGAGCTTTAATCCACTGTTTCTGAGGCTGCTGGGAGAGATTTCCCTTTCTCTTCTTTGTTCTCAGAGCTCCCAGGGCTCAGCTTTGGATTTGACCCCGTCTCTGCATGTAGGTCGCCGGAGGGCATCTGTTCTTCAGTCAGACAGGACGGGGTTAAAGCAGCAGCTGCTTCGGGGACTCTGGCTCACTCAGGCCAGGGGGAGGGAGGGGTTCGGAGTGAGGGGCGAGCCTGCGGCAGCAGAGGCCAGCCTGACGTTGCACCAGCCTGAGTCACGCTGTGTGTTCTCCCGGGGAAGTTGTCCCTGGATCCCAGGACCCTGGCAGTGGCGAGCTGCACAGGCTCTCCGGAAGCGGGGTGTGGATAGTGACCTGTGCTCGCACACAGGCTTCTTGGTGGCGGCAGTAGCAGCCTTAGCGTCTCATGCCTGTCTTTGGGGTCTGCGCTTTTAGCTGCGGCTCGCGCCTGTCTCTGGAGGTCCTTTAAGCAGCGCTCTTACTCCCTTCTCCTCGCACACCAGGAAACAAAAAGCTGTACAACATCTTGTTTATCCATTCCTCTGTCGATGGACATTTAGGTTGCTTCCATGTCCTGGCCATTGTAAATAGTGCTGCAACGAACATTGTGGTACATGTTTCTTTTTGAATTATGGTTTTCTCAGGGTATATTCCCAGTAGTGAGATTGCTGGCTCATATGGTAGTTCTATTTTTAGTTTTTTAAGGAATCTCCATACTGTTTTCCATAGTGGTTGTATCAATTTACATTCCCACAACTTTTTTAAAGTATATAATGATATATGCAGGTATTAAATACATTCATCCCTTGATATCCATGAGGGTTTGGTTCCAGGACCCCCTCAGATACTAAAATTTGTGGACACTCAAGTCCCTTATATGAAATGGCAGAGTGTTTGCATAACTTATGCACATACTCCTATATACTTTAAATTGTCTCTAGATTACTTATAATACTAATAAAATATAAATGCTGTGTAAATAGCTGTGAATACAATGTAAATGTTATGTAAAAATTGCCAGTATGTGGCAAATTCAAGCTATACTTTTTGGAACTTTCTGAAATTTTTATGAATATTTTTAATTCACAGTAAGTTGAATCTGCAGGGGCAGAACTTGTGGATACAGAGTGATGACTATTTAAAGGAGATATATGTATATATATATATATATATTCACATATAAAAATACATATATAATATATACGGTTTATAATCTTTATCCTTTAAATATATATCCTTTAAAAATATAATTTATATATATTCTTATCAGATAGATAGATAGAGAGGTTGATAGATAAATTCAAGACAATATGGAATTGCGGCAGGAATGTACTTTCTCAATGGCAAAAGACTTTAAGAAAAGTATAGACACCTAAAGAAAGAAGCTATTATTTCCAGAGAAGCTAACCCTGAAGTAAAATGAATAAACTGTTGAACTGTCTATTGGATGTGATATGTTCTAGCCTTAGAAAATGAAAATTAGTCCAAAGAGAGCAATGTTCAGGAAAAAATTGGAAGAGGCTGGTCCACAGTATCAGGACGTTCTGAATGCAAGAAACTCTGATGATTTCAAATCATATTTCAAATATATTAAGGGACTGGTCAAGTGGTTCACTATTGAAATATTTCATTAATGTAAGTTCTGACATGAAAATGGCAATTTTATACGTATTAGGTAGATCACTGGTAAGAGCATGTTTGAATTAATTTCTGTGACCTCAGTAAAAATTTTTATTAAGGGAGAAACTTCGTGAACCCAGACACAGGAAAACAAAAGAACATGACATTGAGTCTACAATAGTGCATATGAACAAGTGTTAAACAAGAATGGATCAATATTTATCACCCAGATATAACTAAATTCCTCAAAACAGGAAATCATTTTAAAATTTCTTTAGATTTTAATGAGCTTCACCAACAAAGAAGATCTATATTGTAGGCTTCAGTTTTGATTAGGCTGCTTCTTACATGGAAATTTTTCAATCTATGGCCCAGAGTGATCAGCAGAGTGAATGCATTTATATGTGCTCTGGATAATGTAAAGTATGGAGTATTAGATTTTATTATAAAATTGAAAATTATAACAATTCTTTATTAATTGTTACAATTATAGAAATTCTTTACAAGTATCGTTTTTCTATTAAATACTTCCTATTTAGTGAGTGCCTGCCATATATCAAACATTTTATACATTTTATCTCTGGTCCTAATACAAACTTTGCCAAATATGTTTTGTAATTCCTGTTTCACAGATATGTAAATTGAGGCTCAGATAATTTAAAAAACTAGCCCGTATCATACATATCAAATAATTACCATTATTATACTGATGATTAATAATTTCCTAATTATTTATATAATGTGTGCCTCTTCTGCTAAACTTTGAACTCTTTGAAAGTAGGGACTCTGTCATGTTTGCTATTTAGACCTTTTTTTTGGAACAGCAAGAATAAGTAAATGTTGTATTGGGCTGTATTTTCAGAGGTTTGAGATTGCTCAAAGCAACTGGATAAGTAGGTTCTGGCTGCATTTATGTTAATTTTCCTATGTACATATACTTCTGAACATAACTATCCATATGAGTAATGTCATTTTGGCTCAAAATATTTTTGGAATTTCCCTTTTACTTGTTTTGGGGTTGAATTTGAGTCTTGTTCATAAGAGTTTTCTGGGTTGTGTTATATATTTGTTAGTTGTGGGTGGGTTTGGTGTCAGGATTATGCAAACCACTATTCAAAGTTAACTATAGAGTCTATAGTTTGTGATTAAAATACAAAATAAAGTATGCAATGAAGTAAGGAAAAAGTCTTTAATGGGCATACAAAACACTGTGTTTAAAATACACCCAAAGGTTCTAAAAAAGAAATGCATGCATGAACTTCAAAGTGGATTACTTGAATATAGTCAACATTTACTTATTTTTTAATGAAATCTTGATTTAAAAATCAAGCTAAGTGATCACTAGCCGTAATCTGATTATGTGTAATCTTCAAACATTTAGGGTCTGTGGTTGTAAATGTTAATTTTTTAAAATTTCTTTCATTCCCACAATACACCAAACACTTAACCAAGAAGGAATTTGAAAATTTTCTGTATTTTGCCAACATGATATACTGTGGCAAATGCCAAATACTTATAGAGATAGTAAACAAATAGTACCAACTTAGCGGCAATAAAATAATGTACACTGTGGATTAAGCTATGGAACTTGGACCCTTTAAAATACTTGTAGTAGGCAGAATTCTAAACTTGACCCCACTAACTTTGCCATCTTGTGTTATTCCAGTGATTATGTTACATATATAGTAAAACTGATTTTTAGATACAATTAAATTTACTAATCTGTTTAGTAAGATTATCTTGGTGGAAGTAAGATAAGTAAGAGAGTAAGCTAGGAGGTAGGAAGGTTATATCTAGGTTGGTCTAACTTTCACAGGAGCCCTTTAGCAGTGGAGCATTTTCCTTGGGTGCTAGCAGAAGGGGAAGTCAGACTGAATAAAGGGATTCAATATGAGGGAGTTTCTGCTTTGCCCAGATGGAGGGGGCACAAAGCAAGGACCTGGAACCGTCGCTAGAGAGTGAGAGCAGTCCTAGGTCAGCACTCAGCAAGAACATGGAACTGAGTTCTGCCAACAACCTGAATGAGCTTAGAAGTACATTCTTCCCCAGAACCTCAAGGTAAGTACCCAACCCAGCCGACTGACACCCTAAGCAGAGAACCCAGTCAAGTCCACCTGGAATTCTGAACTATTGAACTGTGAGATAGCATATGAGTGCTGTGTTAAACCACAAGCTTGTGGTCATTCGTTACACAGCAGTAGAAACCTAATACAATAAGGTCTCTACACACGATTCAAGTTGTTTTCATGGGAATTTCCTTGGAGTGCTTTAGGCAGACATTGAATAGAAATCGTAAGTACTCTCCAGACTCAGCTTAATGTTTTTCTCAAGGTCTTAAGTTTATCTTTCATGACTCCTGGGTGAATATAGGCACATCTGAAATGTAGGGTAAATTCTGACACCTAAGTACAAAGTGTGTATGAGGGGAGCAATGTGAGAAATGACTATTTAAACAGTCAGTCTGCCTTACTTGATTTAAATTGCAACATTAGGTGAAGCTGCTGTCTTCAAAACATAACAGTTATAATATGATTTGATTCAAAAATGGACAGACTATGCTATACCTGGCTTTGTGCTATCGAAACTAGATTCAATAACACAGTGTAAACAATAACATAGCTGTGAAAGAAGGGTAGTTTAAAGGGGTTTGGGGTAAAGATTGTGGAATGATTCAGAAAAGCAAGAATCAGAGTGACCAGGATAAAGATAAATGTGACTCAACTAGTGAGAAAACTATCTTTTGAGGTAAACCAGTTGTCAGTTTCCAGGATTTTATTAATTTTATATCTTGGAACCATCAGTATCTACTGAAATTGGCTTAAATACCCAATATTTTATGTGGTACTGAATTGGAAAATTTTCCTAACAATTCCTAACTTTGGGTGTTTATCTTCCTCTAATTCTCTGCTTCTGATGAGTTCTTGGGAAAGCATCTGTGCTTTGCCTCCTGTACCTCTCATTCTTTTCCAGTTCAAGTTGCTGAGCTGAATCCTCCTTTTCTTAAATACTACTCTCATAAGGCCTGTGTGGAACAGTAATACTTCAGTAGTTTGTGGCAAATAAAGAGGATCCATATTAACATGTGATATAATCAATAACTGAAAATCCAATTAGCCAATAAGTCATCCTTAATTTTGAGTCCTTCAGAATTTTCTCCAATAGATATTTTACCTAGAACCCTATAATTTAACTCCTCTAGTATTTCCTTAACTCTTGCCTCTTTCCTAATTCAAATTCTTATCAATTTCTTATCTGAAGTATGTTAAATATTGTGCTGCCTAACTTCTAGATTATGATTATATGCACAGTGCTTTAACTCGTAGGCAACATACTCAAAAGGGATCCCATTCCTATGAAGTTTTAAAACAGGCAAAACTAGCCAGAGTGATGGACGTCGAACAGAAGTTGCCTGAGAACCGGCAAGGGGCTCAGGTAACTTTCTGGGATGATGGAAATATTCTGTGAATTGATAGGAGTGTGGGTTATATGGGTATCTGCACTTATCAAAACTCATCACATTGCATACTTAAGATTTATACATTTCACTGTGTATAAATCCTTCCACAGTAAGGTATGTAAAAGATATATACTAAAAAGGAAACAAAAAAAAGGAACTATGATGAAACATAAAACAAATCAGATTTACTGGGGAATTTTGGAAAGGCTTTAGGACCAGAGTGAAATTTGAGTTGGGCACTTAAGGATAGGGAAGAATAAGACAGGTATTTATGGGAGAGGGAATAGTAAAACCAAAATATAGAGAATATGATGTGGAAGAACTCCTAAGGAAAGAGGAATTTTGTCATAGTTAGAGAGTGGGTAAATATCTAGGAACAAAAATAAAAGGGAACAATTGTACCAAGGCTTGCAAGTTAGGCTGAGTAGTTTAAATGTCTCAATAGCTGAGAACCATGGAAGGTTTACAGACATCAAGGCTTTATCTGAGAATCTATTTGCATCAATTAGTATATCAAGTTAATTATTAACAAGATTAGTGGAAAAAATGGAACATTTTTTGAAAGGAGGAAAGCAAACACAATTCAGGCTGATAGTAATGAAAGAGCATTTATGTGTATATGTGTGTGCCTGTACTGAATAACAGTAATAGCAAATCCTCACATAAAAGTATAGAATGCAACACACCATTTTAAGCACTTCATATTTATTAAATGATTTGCATACCATCCTATGAGGTAAACATTATTATTTCCATTTTACAAGGGAGAAAACAGTGGCACAGAGAACTTATGCACCTTGCCTGGATTCACATGCCTATTAAGTAGTTGTAGTGGTCTCTGAACTCAGGGAGTGGAAGCACAAACTTTTCTTCCAGTAGAGATTTGGCCTAAATCCACCACTCCATGAAGGAACATAGGCCAATCTCTACTTTAAAAAAAATTCTCAGGACAAATTTTGCTGACTTCATAATTTGTTTTGGCATTCTGTTGTAATCAATATATGAGAACAAGGACACTCAAGACTAACTCTATTCTGAAAATTTGAAGTCCAGCGTATGCTGTAAATAGAGCTTGTAGCACTGCCTGAAAAGCAGTTCACAGGGGAAATTGGGAAACAATTCACTACAGAGCAATTTACTACCTTTCTGAGTGTTCAAAAGAAGGGTAAAAATGAATATATTGGAGACAGTTTTAGCCTTGTTGGTGATTTGCTCACCTCTCTCAATTCTAAAAAAGTAAATGAAACTGAAAGAACTCTGGGTAAACAGTATTTCTGGTGTCACTGCAATGAGCTTAAGCCCATATTGTGTTAGCTTTGTGTTTTGGACACTTTTAGAGGAAGGTTGTGTTGCTATTGAGTTTGGTCGGAGGAGATATCTGTTAGAGGGTGAACTTTTTTTATTTGCTGCTTTAGAGATCTCAAGGTTGCTGTATTACAAATTCTGCTTTTAACCAACTGAATTGTTGACAGTTCTGGTAAAGCCATAAATTCAAAAACTCATGTCAAGCAATTTAGCAACTTAACAATATTTATGTAACTTAGGCAACTGGAACATATATACCTTTATTACATATTCATAAAAACAGGCATGTGCAATTCTAAATTAATCCTAAGTATCTGTGAAAGTCTTCCTTTATCGTTTTATTATTTCATAGAATACAGCAAATTTAATATTGAAATTTAGAATTCCTTTAAATGGGGATCATAATTATTTTAAAACAGGAAAACCAGGAATAAACTTGCAAGGACAAAATAAGGTAGTTGAAAGAAAATAATATTCATTTTCAAGTGCTTCTCTTGAATGTTTATTAAGGAAAATGTCAGTTAAATGCATTGCTGTGATAGTAGGTGTCAAGCAAATAAAAGATGAACTGAAATAATTTAGGAGAATTAACTGATGAGTGATCAAGCATAAAAGAAATCTTCTGAAATTTTTATTAGTTCTGTGAGCTGTTCAGCTTTCAAGGAGCTTTAATGAATCCTGTAGGGTCTTGCATGCACCACTCATGTTATGGCTAGCCGTAAAAGTGCTAGTCTCTTTTTAAAAGTTAATGACTCTGAGTTCTTTTCAGATTTCTCTGTATATCATACAGTTTTTTCTAAATTCTAGGTTTTGTTGGATTTTCTCTGGTTGTATCTACTTATCAACCTCATTTGAGTGAGAACAGGCTATTAACAAGCACCACGTAAACTTAAGCTTTAGAGGCACCAAAATGAAGGTAGCAGAGGTGCAGGGATTTTGCTGTTTACCGTGTGTACTTTAATCAAGCCAAGAGATCCTCTGATTTTGCTTTCTCATCAAAATTATGCTTGTGCCATGCTTGCCTCTCACAATTGTTTCTTATTTCAATTAAGCATTAAATATTTCACAGGTTTAATTGTAGGTACTAAGGTTACATGGTGAATAAGACATAAAATTATTTGCCCCCATGAGCTGCATTCAAGTGGAAAAGATGTTAATGTATAAAAAGTCATGTATTATGAATAAAAATACGGCAGAACAAAGGATAGAAAATATGATTTCACCACACAGGGTGATCAAGGAACATGTCTCTAAGGAAATGATACATGCACCAAGTATTAAATATGATTAGAGGAAAAAAAATCCTTGAATATTGGAACTACGTATATATACAGATAAAAATACCATTACCCTATTATTTACCTGAGAAATGCTGAAAGCAAAAGAGGGTTCACTTGGAATTCAATCTTAAGCTCACTCAGCTAGGATAGACTGACAGGACACTAGGTACAGCTCAAATATAGCCCCTGGAAATTTTTAAAGCCAAACCCAAAGTTGGCTCAAGGTCTTGTTGGAATAATGCTGTTATCTCTCTTCCAGAACATTTCAGAGAGATTGAAAACTAAGACAGACGCTTTCCACCATACCAGAAAGCACAGTTACTTCAAGAAAAATAGAGAAAAGCTTTGTTCCACACAGGGAGCCTGATGGCTGGTAGTGACAGATTGGGAGCAGTTTATTGGAAAGGGGAAATTATGTATGTGGGCTCTATTAGAAACATCTGCCTTGGGTGTTAGGGAGAGGAGTGGTGCCTGCCCGCCTTTACTTCCTATCACTGCTTTATAAAATCTGTTTAATGCCTATGCTGTCTCCCAAGCCAAAAAAAAAAAAAAAATTGAGCTTCCTAACTCAATTCCACATATTAAACATGATCGATGTGAAAAAAAAAATCTCTATCACACATCAGCATCTTGATTTTTTTTCCCTCTAAAGACTTTCATTCCCACTCTCCACATTATAAAAACCCCTTCTGTGACAGCAGCAGACAATGGTAGCATCTTGGTGGGATTAAACAGTACCCCTCAGCTGCTCAGGGTCAAGCAGTTTTACTGATGGATCTATTGTAATTGTTGCTTCCCTCCCTCATCACTGGGCTGGGCTCCTTGACAAATGAGGATCTGTCCATCTGCATTCCCAGTAGCCAGCATAGCGTCATAGGCACTCAGTAAATATTTGATGAATGGACAAATAAAGAGGAACTGTCACAACAGTTACCCAACTGAATGTAAGGTTGTTGTGGTGGGAATAGGTGCTTTTTAGTCCTTGATCTAAACATAACTGCAGCTTCTACAAGAAGATCAGTCCAAGAATGTGATTTGTCAGAAAAGCCCAGGCAAGAAAACCTTTAATCTTCTCCTATTCAGACAGGCTGAGTATAGCTGGCAAACACAAACTCAGGATGTGATATCCCATAGGCATCACAGTTGTTGTGCATCCAAGCAGTTTCAAACAAGCATCTAGCCGTCAGCAGGCTGCCTTGTCCATTTCAGGAAAAAATGTAGGGCTCCCTGGGCAGTTTGTCTAGATTTTTGGATCCATATGCCCAAAGAAGTGTCAGAATGAGGACCAATTGGCTCAGATGCAAAGTCTAATATCGTCTCCTCTGAATTTAAAATACTTTCCCCTTTAATGTCAGTTAAGAGATTTAATACATTTGTTCCTGTTCTCACAAAATATGAAGTTAGTGTTGTGCTTTCCTTTTAAAAAAATCTTTTGTTCATGCTTTAGCTGTCATACTTTCATTTTGGCACATGAATTTTCATTTTAAATGAATAATTCTAGAATGACCCAATTTTAGTGACTCAGTTTTTTATAATATGAATCTTATATCAACTACTTTATCAGTTTAATGGTTTTTTATTGTTTTTCGTAAACTCAATTATTATTACTACATTCTTTCCTCCTGCTTTACTGTGGGGAGTCTTGTTTTGCTGGTTACTTATATGTTCCCACAGCTACCTGTTAAGTACATCTCGGATTAACAGGAGGATGCTCCCACCTGTCACAAACCTGTCCTGGGGATGGGGCCCTCTGCTCCAATGGCTGCTGCATACTTTCTCCATAGGCCTTTGCTCTTTTCATCGGACTTGTTTTCTAAAGTTCCTGGACACCTATCTTTTCCTCAGGCTGGTACCAAGTAGGTCACAGATCTTTGATTTAATTACTCACAATAACAGCTAAGACCTGATGGTAAATGTGATGAGATATTATTACAGATTTAAATATAAGGAAAGAAGTATAACACAAAAGAGGAGTAATTTACAGTGACTACTGAAGCCCACACATCCAGTGCCACTGCCATGGTGATCCTGTTGAGAACAGGGCTGCCTCTTCATAGATTTTGTCAAACTTTTTTCTATCTCCAGTGTCAATGTCAGTGTCAGTGCTTTATAAGAGAGTGTTTTTCTTCCTACCTTCCTCAGTTCTTGTGTTTTGGCCCCTGATCTCTTCCTAGAATACATAATTAACAGCAGAAATATCCACTTTTTCAGAGAAACTCATTAATCACCCACAAGAGTTTGATCTTGTCTAATGACCCCTAAGAGAGATTAATTTATTTCAAAAAAAATAAGCCAACAGTAGTATCTTCTAGAATTTCTAGTCTTATATACCACTTAGTGTACAGTACATGAAAAAAATATGAATAGTCCAACCCTGTTTGAGATTAATGAGGCCAGTTTATTTTTTGTATGTGACTTCCCTGTCTTTATATGTATCTACATATCATCTTTGCATTGTTCTCTCAGCTCTGCATCTCTTAAGAGTTTCCTAACATCTTGTAAGATTCCAGCTCATGCTTGTGGATTCCAGCCTGCCCTTGATCTACCCCACATTACAGCCATCATCGCTTCCTAATTGCCTGCCCAGTGAAGTTCAAGCTCCATCATCAGACAAAAGCCCTACAGAGACAGCTTAGCTGAGCTCCCACAATCTCACAGGACTCATTCCTTGTAACTGAATCGAGTTTTCAATTTACTTTCCCACATTCGGCTCTGCACGATTTATTTAGCAGATGCTCTGTACAGCTGCCTTGACAACTGCACATTTCTAAACACTGGGTCATGAAGAACAAAAGTTGCTAAGCTTTTTGACAAAATGCAGCTTTGATCATAAAAAACTCTCATTTCTGTGCACATTTCTGACCATCTCTAGATCATTAATTATCATATGTGTTTCTTTGGAATAAACTTATACTAACTGTTATTACTAAAGAGAACAGCACTGCTGATTCTTTTGTATCAGGGACATATGACAAAATCCACTTCCTGCATTTTGTCAGCTTTGTAACATTGGCTGGTCTAGAAAGAACTACTCTCATGACCTTTCCGATTATTGCACTGGATGGAGTACAATGAAAGTAAAATTACACAGCCAGAAATCTAATCATGAAAGCACGTTTACCAGAATAGATGGGTGTTTCATCAAGTAATTTCCAAGCCTCTCTAATGTGGTTAAAAAAGAGTTACTAAAGTAGAACAAGCAAGAAAAATAACAAAGAAAGAACAGTGTTAAAAATCTCATTAACACTGTGAAAAACTCTTAGCTGTTCCCCGTAGCTAAAGCAGTGATTAGTTCACATTTCTCTACTTAAATTTCTTCACCTTTCTTTGAAAACAATGGTCAAAAGTTTGCTTCCTTACATTAAGTGGGTCATTTGCATGAGTGTCCTTGGCCTAGGGAGACACAGAGCCTTGGGTTCACTGGCAGCAAGGAAGCTTGAAAATGGCAGTGTCAAACATCTTGACAGCTACCACCTGAGGAATCGACTGTGAATGTTCAGATTTCTAGGTCTAATGCACCATACTCTTCAGCTCAATTACCTAAATGCACTTTAAGGGTTTGTAATTTTCCTGGAGTGTAATTTTATATTAACAGATCTTAGTTCTTGCCTCAGCTCTGCAACATGACATCTCTGTAAACTCTGGTGGGTTATTTCACCTCTTCAAGTCCCATTTTCCTTCTCTTTAAAATAACTTTAACAACTTGAATAACTTCTACATTTAGTTATCATTCAAATCCATAATGATAATAGATTTTCAAGGGATTTTGTAGACATTTAATGTTATAAAGGATTTTATCGTTCTTAAAAGATTCTGTGGGAGTTCTGAGGGATCCAAATGGAGAAACAGAGGAAGGATCTAAGGATCAAGATGGTTGTTGCTGTGATTTACCTGGAGAATTTAACAAGATTCAGGGACAAAATGGACTTTTAACAGCTCCTCTATTGAATTGAAATTATCTACATATACATACACAGAGCAGAGTCAAGACTGCTGAAAAAAAAGCCCAAGTGGGCTTTCTCCATGAATCACTGGAGAATGATTTCAGGCTAAAAAACAGGAAGATACCAAAAAATAGACCCAAAAGTAAGCTACAACACATATGTGTCATGACGATTTTTTCTCCGGATCTTACAGTCAAATAAATATGACTGGAAAACAAGAGGTCAAGATAGAAGTTTTCTTCTCAGCATTTCCAAAAGGATGGAAATTTCTATCTTTTTTTAAACCAAGGTCCAAATGCCGGGAGAAAGAATAAAATCTCCTAAGCCCTGACTGAGATTGTAGGACTTTCACAAAAAACTTAAATATAGTAGACATACAATGTTACTGATATATTATTATTTTCTAGTGCATAATATAGTGTTTTGACACTTATATACATTATAAAATGGTCAGCATGATAAGTCTAGTAAGCATCTGTTACCATACAAAGTTATTACTATATATATATATATATATATATATATATATATATATATATCTATCTATCTCACATCTTTATCCATTCATCTATTGATGGGCACTTAGGTTGTTTTCATATCCTGGCTATTATAAACAATGCTGTGATGAACACAGAGGGGCATACATCTTTTGAATTAGTGTTTTTATTTCCTCTGAAATATATAACCAGAAGTGAAATTGCTGGATCTGATGGTAGTCCCATTTTTAATTTTTTGAGGCACCTTGATACCATTTTCCATGTCTATACCAGGTTACATTTCCACCAACACTATACTAGTGTTCCTTTTATTCCACAACCTCACCAACACTTGTTATTTGCGGTCTTTTTCATAATAACAATTCTGACAGATATGAGGTCATTGTGGTTTTGACTGGAATTTCCCTGATAATTAGTGATATTTAGCATTTTTCATGGGAATATTGGTCATCTCTATGTCTTCCTTGGAAAAATGTCTATTCAGGTTCTCTACACGCTTTTTAAAATTTATTTATTTATTTATTCATTTATTCATTTTTGACTGCATTGGGTTATTGCTGCTGCACGCAGGCCTCTCTCTAGCTGCGGTGAGCGGGGGCCACTCCCTGCTGCAGCGTGCTTCTCGTTGCAGTGGCCTCTCCCACTGCAAAGCACAGGCTCCAGGTGCACGGGCCCCATCAGTTGTGGTGCCCGAGCTTAGTTGCCCTGCAGCATGTGGGATCCTCCCGGACAAGAGATTGAACCTGTGTCCCCTGAACTGGGAGGCAGACTCCCCACCACTGCACCACCAGGGAAGTCCCATCTGCCCATTTTTTAATCAGGTTGTTTTTTTTTAAAGGTTGAGTTTCAGGAGTTCTTTGTATATTTTGGATGCTAACCCGTTATTGGATATATTATTTGCAAATATCTTTTCCCATTCAGTAGGTTGTCTTTTTGTTTTCTTGTTCCTTCACTGTGTAAAAGATTTTTAGTTTGGTGTAGTCCCATTTGTTTATTTGTGGTTTTGTTGGCCTTGCTTAAAGAGACAGATTCAAAAAGATATTGCTAAGACAAATCTTTGTTTCAATATCTATTTTATCTGATGTAAGTATTGCTATTCCAGATTTCTTTTTGTTTCCACTTGCATGGGATTTCTTTTTCCATCCCTTCACTTTCAGTCTGTGTGTGTCTTTGGATCTAATGTGAGTCTCTTGTAGGCAGCATATATATGGGTCTTGCTTTTAACTGTCATCCAACCTGTCTTTTGATTGGAATGTTTAGTCCGTTTACATTTAAAGTACTTACTGCCTTTTTGTTAATTGTTCTCTGGTTGTTTTTGTAGTTCTTCTTTTTTTCCTTTTTCTTCTCTTACTTTCTTCCCTTGTGATTGGATGAATATCTTTAGTTTTATGTTTGGATTTCTTTCTCTTTTTTGTATGTGTATCTGTTATAGATTTCTGTTTTATGGTTATCACAAGGTTCACATGTCATATATAACTATATAACTATATACCTATATCTATCTATTTATATATCTATATATAGATATATAGGTTGATAATCTCTTAAATTTGAATGCATTCTAACAACATTGCATTTTTACACTCCCCAATAATGTTTTATATTTTTGACATCATAGTTTACATCTTTTTATTTTTGTATCCCTTAACTACTTATTGTAGATATAGATGATTTTACCACTTTTGTCTTTTAACCTTTGTGCTAGCTTTATATGTGGTTGATTCGCCACCTTTATTAATGTTTGCCTTTACCAGTGAGATTTTGTTTTCTTTCATATTTTTTTATCTGTAGCTGTGACCTTTTCTTTCTGCTTAGAGAAGTCCATTTAACATTTCTTGTAAGATTGGTTTAGTGTTAATAAACTCCTTTGCAGGACTGATTATGATTTTAATAACACAAAAGTGATGGGCTATGTCAGTGAAAAGATAAAGAGAACCAACTGTTCTTATTTTACAGAATATAATTTATTGTCTTTGATTGGGAAATAAATAAACCTGAGTAAAATTACAAACACAAAATATAAAATGGGCAATTTAAATATTGTGCCTGTGATTCTCTCTCTCTAGGAATCAAGTTTGCTCAACGAGTAACTAGAATAGTATGAAAAATGTCTTAGTCTTAGAATCAAAAGTAAGAATAAAGAACAAATACAAAAAAGAAAGAGAGAAAGAAAGAAAAGATAGGAAAGATGGATAGAAGGACAGAAAGAAGCAGGAAGTGGGTATTCCCTGGTGGTCCAGTGGTTAGGACTCCATTTCACTGCCAAAGGCTTGGGTTCACTCTCTGGTCAGGGAGCTAAGATCCCACAAGCCACGCGGTGTGGCCGAAAAAAAATTTTTTTAATTAAAAAAAAAAAAAAGAAACAAAGAAGCATGGAGGGAGGAAAGAAGGAAAGAAGGAAGAATGAGAGAGGTCAGTTGATCTGGTGAGCCAATAAGCATTTTTAAAATACAAACATCTCATTTTTAGTTTTTTAAGGAACCTCCATACTATTTTCCATAGCAGTTGTATCAATTTACATTCCCACCAACAGTGCAGGAGGGTTCCCTTTTCAGCACACCCTTTCCAGCATTTATTGTTTCTAGATTTTTTGATAAGTGAAGTAAGTCAGAAAGAGAAAAACAAATATCATATGCTAACACATATATATGGAATCAAAAATAAAATGGTACCTAGTTGCAGGGCAGGAATAAAGACATAGAGAATGGACTTGAGGACACAGGGTGGGAGTGGGAAGCTGGGGGGAGGTGAGATTAGCATCAACATATATACACTACCGAACATAAAATAGTTAGCTAGTGGGAAGCAGCAGCATAGCACAAGGACATCAGCTTGGTGCTTTGCGATGACCAAGAGGTGTGGGATAGGGAGGATGGGAGGGAAGTTCAAGAGGGAGGGGATATGGGGATATATGTATGCATATGGCTGATTCACTTTGGTGTACAACAGAAACTAACACAGTATTGTGTTAACACAGTATTGTGAAGTAATTATACTCCAATAAAATCTATTAAAAAATAAAATAAAATACAAACATCTCAGAGGTTAAGGGAACCAAAAACAAAAAAAGATAATGAGGTATATTTAAAACCAACTACTATTTGACATGGAACCAAAAAAATGGAGGCTAATTCAATTATCACTAGGGTTTCTGGGAGTCAAAGTGATTAAATGGAAGAAAACAGATGAGAGTTTAAAAATCAAACGGAGTACTTACCCCCAGAGGTAAACAAGAACCAGGGGGACAGTGAGAGTTTGCCTCTTAAAATGTAACTAAAGAGTTAACAGGGGGCTTCCCTGGTGGCACAGTGGTTGAGAGTCTGCCTGCTGGTGCTGGGGACACGGGTTCATGCCCCGGTCCGGGAGGATCCCACGTGCCGTGGAGCGGCTGGGCCCGTGAGCCATGGCCGCTGGGCCTGCACGTCCGGAGCCTGTGCTCTGCGACAGGAGAGGCCACGGCAGTGAGAGGCCTGTGTGCCGCAAAAACAAACAAACAAACAAAAAAAAGAGTTAACAGGAATAATTGAGAAATCTGGAATAGCAATATTCTATTGTTATGTAAAACTTTGACAAATTTGAAAGATAGATAAAATATATCAAGCTTTATCAGGTGAGATTCAAGGGTGATAATTATTTCTGCTGGTGTGTAGATAAGGCAATTCATGACTTTCATCCCCAACACATATATCAAATTAAGTCTCTAAGTGAAACTCAGAAAAGATAAGTCATATGGAAGAAAGTCTAGGGGAGGAATAGGAATAAATGGAGATACTTCCGGAGTGGAATCATACTGCTTTACAAGGTGGAAGTGAGCCAAATTTTTTGAACAAATGAACCCTCATTTACTTCATTTTTCTTGCTTTCGAGGCTATCCATAAATCCAAATACAGAGAAGTACATAATCAAAACAAATAGCTTGGCCTTAAACAGGCAAATAAACAAAATGTAAAATAAATGAAGACACGCTGCTCTGATCCAATCGCAGTGATAACATTACACAAAGGAGAAAAGCAAAAAAGCCAGCATAATAAGCAGGCTTAAATGTTACAAACTAAAGAAAGCTGCCTGAATAAAAATGGAGGGGGATAGAGAGAACTGGAAAATGAGGGCTATATGCCATACTTCAGGAAACTATGTGGCCCATAGCAATGCTTTTGATGACCTCAAGGTGATGTTGGTTACTGAAGGGAACCATATTGGTCTTCATCGGGCTCCTGAAGACATAAAACTTCAAAAAGCTAAATGTAGCTTAAATGTAAGAAACTACTACAGGTAATTCTTCTATAAAAGCAAATATGGGGATGACAAACAGGGATTTGTAGTCCCCCAAATTTCCATAAATAAGATAATGATAGTCAAAGGCCTATCCATAGATCATACGGAAAGATCTGTGTTATAATAATATATAATATAATATAATATAAATACATATGTTGGAGACTAGGAATGTGGTGAATGCAAAGCTAAGATATGAGCTTAAAAAGTTTTCTATACCAAATATATATTAATATAATGGGGTGGAGTTAAAGTTTTTAGCGCCTTCATCAAATTCAGAATTAAAATGGATTGCCAAAGACACAAGGTTCAAATATCAAAACTAGTGCTTCTAATCCTATAACAATTTATATGTTCAGATAAATCAATTCTAATATAGCATCCCTAAAAATGCAGCATATAATAGAAAATATTGCTTTTGAAATGCATGCTTGAGCTGATGTTCCATGAAAGGCAAAAGTTGCAAAACAGATTCAGTCCAGGGGTTTAGGTTATAACTGGATCCAGCTTTTGGCTTTGAGGCCTCGGCTGATCCTAGAGCTTGACTCTCTTTAGTAAAGACACTAGCAAACAGTGATGGGCATCTACTGTGGGTAGGTCACTGAACTCAGGACAGTTAAAATGCAGGTGGGGGCCTCCCTGGTGGCACAGTGGTTGAGAATCTGCCTGCTAATGCAGGGGACACGGGTTCGAGCCCTGGTCTGGGAGGATCCCACATGCCGCGGAGCAACTAGGCCCATGAGCCACAACTACAGAGCCTGCACGTCTGGAGCCTGTGCTCTGCAACAAGAGAGGCCGCGATAGTGAGAGGCCCGCACACCGCGATGAAGAGTGGCCCCTGCTTGCCACAGCTAGAGAAAGCCCTCACACAGAAACGAAGACCCAACACAGCAAAAATAAATAAATTAATTAATAAACTCCTACCCCCAACATCTTCTTTTAAAAAAAAAATGCAGGTGGGAAGCCTGCGTAATTGGATAAAAAGATACAAAATCTGAGGCCAATAGGATGATGGGCAGATCAGAGGCAACTGTGAAAATCAGAGACACCTAATATAGTGATACCCTTGGGGGTAAAATGGAGAAGAAGGAAGAGTTAAAGAAGAAGGAGGTGGAAGAGGAGGGGAAGAAGAAGAATGCTACTTGAAGACTCCCAAACTCAGGGCTTTTACTCATGTGGGTTTGGGTCTAGAATTCATGCACTTTTATAATTAACCCCACCCCGAAAAAAATAAGCAGAAAATTTAGTTAACTGTTCATGGTGGTTAAAGTTGTAGAAGCATGACAAACAAATATAATCCCTCTTTAAGACATTGGCTTTAAATAATTTCAGGAAAATGAGGTTATAGAAAAGTATCATTAAGCCCTTAAAGGAACTAATCATGAGAGAGAGTCAGCAAATAAAAAAATCTATTGAAATGGATCAGCAAAGTAGATGACCTCTCCCCTATCATATATACAAATTAAATACTTTTAATACGGCTAATAAGTAAAAATACAAAAAAGAATTATACAATAATATGAGGCTATTGAAATTGAGGAGGCATATCAGAAAAAGAGCAAATTAAATATTAAAAAATAAAGTATATTAATAATTAGGAATCTGTAAATATATAGAATATACTAAAATATACATTAATATTGGAATCCAATGAACAGATTAAATTGGTTGAACTAAAGCTTAACAGCTGAAGAGAGAAATATGGAATATCAAAAGAAATTTCTCACAGAAGTCACAAGAAATAACTCATAATACATTTCACAAAGATAAGAAAAATATATGAAATGAAGAATTGCAATATGGGATATAGAGTGAGAAAATGTAACATAAATCTAATGTGAGAATTTAAAGTAGAAGTTAAAAACAACTTGGGGAAGATAATATGAAAAGAGATAATGGCTGAAAGTTTCCCAGAATTAATGAAAGCTACTAAGACATTTAGGAAGCCCAATAAATTCAAAGTAGAATTTTCTAAAACAGGATATTGATATTTAGACACTTCACAACAAAATTATAGAATAGCAAAGATGAAGAGAGGAACATATAAGTAGAGAAGAGCAACCAAAGTTTCTGGCAATAGATTATTCAAGGTCAGCAATAGAAACCAATATAGAAATCAATAATAGAACACCGGGCTTCCCTGGTGGCGTAGTGGTTGAGACTCCGCCTGCTGATGCACGGGACACGGGTTCGTGCCCCGGTCCGGGAAGATCCCACATGTCGCGGAGTGGCTGGGCCCGTGAGCCATGGCCGCTGAGCCTGCGCGTCCAGAGCCTGTGCTCCGCAACGGGAGAGGCCACAACAGTGAGAGGCCCGCGTACCGCAAAAAAATAAAATCAAACAAACAAACAAACAAAATAATAGAACACCAATATACAGTAGAATAATATTTTCAAAGCTCTGAGGAAAAAATAACTGTGATTCTGGAATTTTATGTTTACCACATTTTCTTTAAAGTATGAGAATTACATAAATATTTTCAGGCAAATTAAGTCTGAGAGTCCATTACCAACAGACAGTTGTTTACTAAAGATACTTCTAAAGGTGGTCTTTAGAAGGAAGATAAATGACCCAGGAAGAAAAATTTTTGATGAAATCTTGACAATAGTGTATAATTTAGAAGCAGATTAGATGTATGACATACTGTATTTCAAAAAATATTTCTGGACCCCTATGCTCTTCTAAAACTTTGCCACTCCCTTGTCAAGACATGGTTCCTATTTCTTCTCATCTTTAACTTGGACAGGCTTTGCGACTGCTTCAATAAATAGAATGTGGTGGATGTTATAATTAATGTCTTCTGATATTAGGTTATAAAAGTTGATGTGGTTTCTATCTGGCTCTGGAGAGATCATATAGAAAGACCACACAAAGACCGAGAGAAGTGCTCAAGCAGACCCCATTATTCCTGTCCTCAACTCATTTTGAATTTCTTAGCTGGGACAATTAATGTGTAATTGAGAGAGATTTCAGAAGATTTCAGGCCCAGCCATTGTCTGACTGCAGCTTTCTGAGAGGATCTAAAAACCACCTAGCTAACCCAGCCAATCTTCAAAATCATGACAGATAATAATTAAATATGTGGTTGTTTTGATTCACTAAGGTTTGTGCTGGTATGCTGTATATCAATAGTAACTGGAAGCTCTTTTGGTACCTGATAGAGAAGTAATGTTAATGGCCTTAAAGAAACTTGGCAAAAGCTTGACGGCCCTTAAGGCGGCAATAAATGAGAGCTAAAAGGAAAGTGAGTACAGTGATATTAGGAGCTGTAGGAAACTGGCTTTTGTCCTATAGTAACAGGAAGTTTAGCAACACTATTACCTGCAGTGACATGGAAAAAAGAAAAAGTACCTATTAACCTAAGAGATCTAACTAAGATATTTCTAGGCAGACTGTTGAAGTTGCTGACTGTCTTCTTGTCTAATAAAATATGAGAAAAGAGAGATAAGCTAGTGAGATAACTGGTAAATATAAAGGCACCAGGATCTGCATGAATCTAAAATAAAACTGATTCTTATTCTGATTATCTTATTTTCTTTGTTAAAATTGAGACATAGCTTCTGGGCATAAATAAAATTCAGTGCACTGTCAAGGGAAATGGTTTAAATATGTTGTGTGACAAGGATGTGACTTTATAATCTTTTGTTAACACCTCAGAAAGATTTAAGGTGGTGGCACAAACAGAACTCCATTTAAGCATCTTAAGAGCATGCCATACAAATCTTTCCTGTTAAACAACAGAACTTCTAAGAATCTTAAGAATGCTGCCAATAGCTACATTATAGGAAATTCTAGACAGAAAAGGCTTATTCTGAAGAGATTTGGGGAGAGGGCTTTTGTCTAATGAAGTGAACTGCAATAAGGTTTATAGTTACCACACAATGCTTTAAAAAGAATTATATTGGCAGAACATCATCAACTAGGTCTAAAATGGACAGAGACCATGCAAAGTCAGAAAAAGTATTTGGAACCTAGAATTATGATTAACAGAAGCCAACCCAGCTTCAAATACTTGTTATTTCTTATGCAAAACAAAGGATGACTTAAGAATCCAGAGGTTGAAGCTAAGAGCTGTTGCAAATCATTCCAAAGCAATGGGACTGAGTCCTATTCAAGGAAATTCCAAAATACTGTATTTTGGAATTACTATAGATTGGTGACATCTGGAACCTTGTTTTTTCACTATTTTAATTGGAATGGTCTATAATTGCTATCATATGACTGTTCCACTATTTTAGGTTGTGTGTGTATGTAGGGGGGAGGGATGCAGATAATGTATTTCTTTAGTTCACAGGTGTTTAGATCAATTAGTTGACAAAGTTAACTGTAGCAGAGGAATTTCATCCACACATAAACCTTATCTGTATTGTGATATCCTGAACCTCAAGACTGAGTTTGATGTTGCAAAGAGATGAGGTATCCTGGGGAAGGGTTGATTTTAATCTGATGATGGAAGAGAGATGTAAATTTTTTTGGCCAAAAGAAGAGTTGTGACATATTATATTTTCCAAAATAGCCATGGAACTATATTTGGCCCCAAAAGGTCTTCCTTTTTATTCACTATCATTATGTACAGCCTACTTATTCTCCTCTTGATGATGGATGGACTTTTGTAACTGCCTCTAATATAGCAGAAATGACACTGCTTGATTTCCAAGGCTACGTCATAAAGGACAATACAGTCTGGGCTTGACATTCTCTGTTTAAGCACAGATGTCTTTGAAGCCTGAGACTTAATTAAGAAAATCTGGTTCCCTTGACACAGACATGCTAGAGAGGACATGTGGAAACACCACTTAGAGACAGAGAGATGCCCAAAGAGCTCCAGCTCTTTCAGTTCCAAGCTCTTTAAGTTTGCCCTTCCAAGGCACCAGACATGCAACTGAATGAACTTTCAAATGATTCCAGACCCCACCTGTCTGATAGCATGTGGGTCAGAAATCACAAAAGAAATTATCTGGCTGAATAATAATAAAATATTAAAAATTTTTAAGAAACTAAATTTATAATGACTGATATTCAACAACAAATAACTGGCATAGATACAATTAAAGCATAAATCCCTCTATGGTTTAAGAATGGAGTCAAAGTACTATTAAACACATATGTTTGTTAAGTGAAGTATGCAGGGTAAAATTCCTATGTTAACATCTAAAAGCATCAAAATAAAATTTATATGTACAGTGCATATATTTATTGATGGTAAAATCACAAATAAAAGCCAGAAAATAATTAACATAAAATTCAATATAGTGCTTACCTCTTAGAGGAGGTATATGCAATCAGAGAGGTTTACAGAGGAATTTAAAGTATGATGGTTTTCAGTTCATGAAGCTTATTGAAGGGAATAGTTTCCTTAAACATTTACATGTGTTTCATGTACAATTTTTGATACATACACCATTATGCAATTAAAATACAAAACATTACAAAATAAAAATTCCCTGCAAAATAAAAATCTCAGTAAAAACAAAATAATAATCATTGTGATGTACCCGTTGGTCTTTCCAGCAAAGTAGGTGAGCTATTGGTATAAGAGAGAGAAATCCTCATATAATATGGCAGGCAGTAAACAAAAAAATATCTAAATGTCCAAAATTAATTATTTCAGAAATAACATTGCTATCATAGACCTATCAGAAGAAATAGTTAAGGGTCAAAAAGGTGGCTGTCCTAGGAAGTAAAAATGGGATGTGCTGGTAAGTGGGGCAGAAAATCTCATAAGCTCTTCTCCATATTTGAATCTTTAATATCCATAAAATTACTTTTAAAATACAATAAATACATAGTAACTCTAATAAAAGTACATGGACGTGAAAGAAAAAAAAAGGGGTTTCAATAAAATGCAGTAAGGGTGGGTGGGTTCTAGAAAATCAAATTCAAAGATGCATTCTATGAGAAAGGAGGTGCTACGGGTAAGTAGAGTGTTAACCTAGACTCTGTAAACATATGGCACAACAATTGGTCTCTGGCTGAAAGATTTTTTTTTTCCCCCAATCTGGTTTCAGAAGTTGAACTTCCAAAAAGTTGGAATTCTAAAAAGCTATCAAAGACCTGTTGTCTGATATCTTGGCTAGATTGACCCAAGAAATTTTATCTTTGTTCTTAATGATTTTTCTGAATGCCTTTATTCTTGGATACATTAAGCTGTTATAGAGTAACTGACTACCAAAAGCAGTAATGTGACTTTAAATTATAGTATGTCTTAGGTTTGGGAAACAACATTTTCTTGGGATGACTATTATAGAGGTTAATGAGTTGCATTTTTTTTCTAGGTTTTCTTTTGATAAAGATACGTCTTATTTTGACAATTTGTACTCATTTAAAAACTGAGAGCAACTTTAATACACAATAAAATTCCTGGACTAGAGCATATCACACATGAAAGAGAATAGCTTAAAATATGTCAGGAATGTATTGAATTTTTCACTTTTTTCTGTGTTGATTGAAATTATCATGTGGGGGGGCTTCCCTGGTGGCGCAGTGGTTGGGAGTCTGCCTGCCAATGCAGGGGGCGCAGGTTCGTGCCCCAGTCCGGGAGGATCCCGCATGCCGCGGAGCGGCTGGGTCCGTGAGCCGTGGCCGCTGGGCCTGCGCGTCCGTAGCCCGTGCTCCGCAACGGGAGAGGCCGCAACAGTGAGAGGCCCGCATACCGCAAAAAAAACAAAAACAAAACAAAACAAAAAAAAACACGAAATTATCATGTGGTTTCTATCTTTTATCCTACTGATATTGTGTATTACATTAATTGATTTTCAGACATCAAACATACCTTGTAATTTTGGGATAAACCTCACCTGGTCATGGTCAGAAAGATTTAATATTGCTGACTTTGAGAAGAAAGAAGATTACTAGCCTAGAAATGTAGGCATCCTCTAGAAGCTAAAAAAGGCAAGTAAATTGGTTATTTTTTTGAGCATACAAATAAAGGAACTTAGCCCTGCTGGCATCTTGATTTTATCCAGTGAGAACCATGTCAGACTTCTGAAGTACAAAACTGTAGATAATAAATTTGTGTTGTTTAAGTCACTAAATTTATGGTAATTTGTTACTGTGACAATAGAAAACAAACAATATTAGTCACAAATATTTTTCAGGCAATGGCAATGGTACAAAATTATAATATCCCAATATAAGGGGAAATAAAATAATAGAAAGTATTATGCCATGACATTTCTGGTAAGTTCTCACTGGGAAATTTACTATGACCTAAGCATGATCACCTTGAAAAATATGACAGTGAACACAATACTATATATACCTTTTAATTTTCTATGTATATTCACTTGGCATAAAGCTTGTATTCTTAGTCTAAATAAGAATAAAATTCAAGCATATCCTCAGCAATTTATAGAGCACTACAACATAGGCATTTTCAACATGATTTTAAATGATTAAGCATTTCTCTCACTCTTTTTAGTTTGTTACATAATATTATTAAAGATAATTGGATAAGTAGAGTGTCAGATTTAAGTGATTTAAGGGATACATATTGCCTTGTACATTTTCAGCTAATGTATTGTTTTGGGGGTACAGGGTATATCATAACGGTATGCTCATATTTTAAAATGTTACTGAGCTCTTACTATGTACTAGACCTTGAGAGTACAAAGATAAATAAGATAAAGTCTTAGCCATCAAATAATTCAGTCTGTTCTAATAGGTGAGAGAAAAGTAGACCAAATACAAATGCATTATGATAGTATGTATACAGCACATACACATATAAAAAATGGAAATAATAAAGGAGTAGTGTAGGCAGCAAGATGAAAAATGATAGGGACTGAAACAGGTAAAGTAGTCAAGTTTTGAGAGAAAGTTATGAAATGACCTCACAACCTGTGCCACAGACTTGGATTTTACCCTGTAAGCCATGTTTCCCAAGTGTTAGTAATTTGTGTGCAATTTTCAGGATGTGCATTGTTTCCACACATCAACTAAACAAAAAGCCTTTAATCCATGATATCTCTGTAGAATATACATAATGGATCCACTTCTGTCTCATTCTAAGAAAAAAATATATTCATGGGCTCAAATATAACACCCATATGTATCACACACACATATGCACATACATGCATAAACACTGAGTGGGACTCATGTTGAATGAAATTTTTACATGCTTTTATGTGTATAAATCACAATACAGATATTATTACTACTCTGGTTCTTTTTTGTCATTTTCCAAGATTTTCAAATCTATTTTTAATATTATGGTAATATACATATAGTTTTGTAATCTCTCTAAAGATATTTTATAAGTTGGAAAATATATATACACCGAAGCTTCAGTTCTTTATTCTCCTCACTGACTGCACTGCTTTCTACACCATCTGATAAAATAGTGATGAAGCTATAGAGGCTGAAAGTCGGGTAATTGAAACACTGGGATGGACTTTTCTGAGCAAAGACGGCAGACAAATGATGTCACTGGAGGAAAGAGATGGAGCCACATAGGCACAGAAGACTAGTAACCTATCCAGATGTAAGAGGAAGCCAAAGAAGTGTCCATGTGTAAGGCACAGGTTTATTCATGGTCAGGAGAAGCATTTCTTAGAAGTGCATCAGGGTTTCATCACACATAGATTCCTTTCCTTTGGCCCCTGGGAATGTTTTATAAAATTTCTTGGTGGAATTTATTGCAAAGGAAAGGAGCCTAGCCAATAGTCAGGATCAGAAAAAGAATTTACCACTGACCGGGTCCAAGTGGCCAATTGACCTGAAAATAGAAGAGGACTATGGGAACAAACAAAAATGTGAATGGTAAGGCAGGAAACCAGAGGCATAAGGTATAACAATGTCTACGAAGAAGTGGGGAAAAGGAGCTTCCAGGAAGTTGAGAGACAACTTTAATGAAGCAGCATATGTTCAGCATCACCAAAAATAGATGATGATATTTGGGAAAAGGGAAATTAAAAAGATAAAGATAGATTATAGTATAGGGCAAATACAGATCTCATGGTAGAAAGCCCTGTACCTGGTTAATCTTTAAGTATGATGAAACCTGAAGAAATAGGGTTAGAAAAAGTTTCTAAAGAGATGAATCACTTTAGAAATGTGGGCAAAGTTTTTAAAAACCACAAACCACAAAAATTTTCAAAAAAAAATTTACAGGATTCAATAGATTATCCACTATAAATCTCTCAACGATATGCACAGGATCCAGCCAGCCATCCTACATTTATTCAGTGATTTATTATTCTGAAACACAGAAATTAATTTTATATTAAATTAAATCAAAATTAAAATTGAATGGAAATTGAGGCTTAAAAATTATTGTATAAAGGAAGCTAAAATGAACAAAGTTAATTTTATTAAGAATTCCATATTTATGTATGCATTTTCATACTTTATTCTCAGAAGACAGGACAGAAGCAGCAAGATTACAGCAGAGTTAATTTTAGCATCAGATTCTTCACAAAGGAAAATAAATGAATTGGGTCTCCAGAGAACATTTTCTCTCCCTTTCTATGAAGTGAATTTTAAGTCTTGAAAAAGAAAAAACGTATAAAAATCATGGGAAAAGTCCTTTATTCAAACATATACCAAGAAATCTAAAATCATCATTTTTCCACATATCATTGTTCTGAAAGTAATATTATTTTAGTGATCCTAGATTTACATTAGCTTTTAGAAATAAAATTATTTAAATAAAATTATATGAGACTCCCCAATATATAAAACAGCCATAAAAAGGGCTTCCCTATTTAAAGTAGTAGTGTAGATCCTGAATCCCTCCCTTTTACAACTTCTTACCCAGTAGGTCACAGAAAGAACACAGATGGATTTTTCAAAATAATCAAGTTCTAATTAAAATAAATACAATGAATTTACATGTTCTGACATGGAAAATTTTATCCAACATGTGAAGTGAACATGAATTTTGCATAACAATATGTATTGATAATATGTTTTTTAAAAAATAAAGATAGCATATGTAAGGGTATGTGAGTGTGTGTGTGTGTAAAAACATGTCTGACAGAATATTTATCACAATGTTAACACTAGTTACCTTAGCTACAAAATCCAAACAGCACACTTTTGTATTGTTCCAACTGTTTACAATGGAAAATGTATCATTTTACAGTAAATACATAGTTTTAAAAGAAAACACTGCTACATGCTGTCACAATGATAAGTTAAAAATAGAGATTTACTTGCACACTTGTTCAATATAAGCCAAATTCAAATAAGCCCTTTAGGTCTTGGAGAGGAATGTTATGTAAATTCTAGTCATGTTTTTCAGTTGGCAAAATACTCAGCCTTTTTAGACAACAGTGCTGAAATCTAGGTTCAGCTGTTTGCCTTTAGAAATAAGACTTTTAGTGAAGATGACAATTCTTTTTTTTTTTTTTTTTGCTGTATGCGGGCCTCTCACTGTTGTGGCCTCTCCCGTTGCGGAGCACAGGCTCCGGACGCGCAGGCTCAGCGGCCATGGCTCATGGGCCCAGCCGCTCTGCGGCATGTGGGATCTTCCCGGACCGGGGCTCGAACCCGTGTCCCCTGCATCGGCAGGCAGACTCTCAACCACTGCGCCACCAGGAAAGTCCAAGATGACAATTCTTTAGATCAATCATTATCACTTTGCTCATGGGGAGAACATTATCCTTAAGAATTATGTGCTATAATTTATAGAACATATTTAAGTAAAGGTAAGAACATTTTGTAAAACTACATTTCTCTGATAATTTCACTTTATAATTACCAGATTATTAGATCTCAGTGAAATAAGAAATATAGGATCTGGCACAAAAATCCCCTTTATCTCTGGATGTTCATTCCTTAGCTTCAAGCCACAGAACATAGCAGAACAACTTGGAAAAAGTGTGAGTACAGCCATCTTATACCTACAAAAGCATGATATTATACTTATGCTACAGACAGAATGCTAATATTTTGCTTGAAATAATATCCAATTTATTTATAAACTTATATCCCCTTCCAACTCAGTTGTAAATGATTGTATCTTAGCAAAAGTAATATAAAGCAAGATGGAACCTTCACAGCTGACATTAAGATAGCTTTGATACAAGTCTGTCTAAGCAAAACAAATGGGCTGATACTCATTCACACAATTCACAAATTCAAGTATTCCTTTCTGGTCATTCATCAACTAGATATGATACACTATGCTAGTTATTGAGTTTACCTGCAGTAGATGTCCAAATCCAATAATAACCTTCCTTTTATTTCTGCATCTTCAGTATCTTAATCGTGTGCCTAATGCTTAGTATTTGGTATGATATTTTTATGTTTTATACTGAAATAAATTCAACTAAATTTGCCTGAATTAAATGCATATATTGTGGTTACTGGTCTGCAGTATCTCAAAACATAGATAATCAAAAATGTTTTTAAAACACAAATAAGAAGTCCCAAATAAGCAAGTTTGGGCACCAGATCTCAGAAAATCAGACTGTGAAATTGATGATGTCTATGCCTGTTACCACTCTCCTTGTCTAGATTACCAGCAGTAATTGGTCACACCTTTGATGAGGCTCATACCACTTTGTTTCCTAGCATCAAAAATTAGGTAATTAGTTGAAACCCAGTGACTAAATCCATAGACTTCCTATGTATCCAAGACTGTGGTTCTCATCTATTTCCTTCTGCAATAGCTCATAGATTTTTTGGCCACTGACTGACTTCCTGCAGAGTGTCCAAGCAGACACCAACCTAATATTCTAATTCTGGTTGCACAGCTGTCATGATAGACTTGGGATTTGGAGGATAAAAGGAGAAGTTGGAAACTTTTTCATCAACACAAGAAGAAGAAACAAGAAAGCAGAAGGCAAATGAGGTAACATTTTTCCCTACTTAGCTTGAGAGACTGATTTGGAGACACATTAGAAGAGGAAAATCATGACTGGAAGCTCAAGGAGATGAACTAATGAAAAGTTTTTTGAGACTCATTACCAATTGTGCTACCATTTCATACTAGCTTTACCCTACAGAGCAAAACTTCCACAAGACACTTTCAGCAAAGGCAGTAATCATTGGCACGGCTCATGACTGGACCAGAGAAAGGAAATATGAGCTGACTTGTTCTTAGCTTCTGTGATTCTAACTCCCTAGATCTTCCTGACATAACCAACAAAGAATGAGGGTTTTGGTGAGGTGGGAAAGCTGAGGCCCAGACTGAGCAGGTGAGAGCCAAATGTTAATGTGATCTAATCTTGACCACAGGCTGGAGGTGCAGGTCAGGGACTTTTATATTACGCATATGTTCCTGCTTCCCCTGCAGACTTGTTACTCCCTGAGTCCTAGTTCATCTGTCATACAGGGTTCAGTTCCTGCTCATGTATTTTGCATATTTATTTTGAGCAAAAATATCCCTTGGGAAAAGTAAGATTTAGAAGTACTATTGAAAAAAAAGATAAGTCAATTTTATTGCTTAGTAGGTTTGAGTCCTCATTTCTTTATATCCTGAGCTTTTGCAATAAGAGGAAAATGTGTTGTCTTTGGGGTCTAGAGAGACCCCAAACACAGGTGTTTAAATGACTTTCTAATAAACATTATTTTGCAAAATTCTGAGGGGTAATAAATTTCACGTTGATGGAATACAAATGTTACAAGAAAAATGACCATAATGAAAGCCAACTTAAAAGTGGGTTTCAGTATGTTTATTTAGCAGTCCTATCTTTCTTTTTATTGAAAAAATATATAATTAGTCAATGAAAACTATATGGGATAAAATTCTATGTAAAGAAATAGGAATACATTTTATTTTCTGAGAATAGAAACAGAGATTATGTTATACAGATTTGGGGGTTGGCTACATTTGGCACACTCAAATCTGCTGTAATGCTACCTCTCCAGATGATTCATTTATATATTTTTAAAATATTTTGGTGGCTATATTTTAGTCATGCATCATGGTAGGAAGAATAAAACATTCTCCTCTACATGTAGAATTTATAAACCAAAGAGAAAGCTAAATTTTAAAGAAATAGCCACATATGAATTGTAATATTTGAACTGTGACTGTTTTAAAAAGGTAAGATTCATAGTGTTCTAGGTTATGGTAGGGAAATTTGACTTCTTCATGGACACAGAGGAAAGGTAATGGAAGGAAGGTGCTATTTGGGCTGAAATGCAAAGGTATTGATTACTAATGATTGAAAAGGAGAAAAAAAGAGCATGCCTGGCAGATGTTCTGAATGTGCAAAGGCCCTGTAGATGTAATGGGCAAAGCACCTGTGGATGTAATTAAGGTAGTTGACATAAAGAAGACTAGAGTGGGTCAGCTGAGACATTGATTCCAGAATTATTCTCCCACCATGGCCTGAGCCTTGAGTAGTTGGTGTTATAAAGAAGCTACTGTACAGAATATCAGTTCAGCCTTTTGAGCTTCCTGGACACATTTTGTGACCTTGACAGTTTCCGTAATCTTTTTGTTAATCGTCTTAATGGCACTCACAGCAAAGTCTGCTTTATGTCACAGACAGGAAAATAATCCAAGGAAGAAAAATGTGAATGATACCACTTTGTATGAACTTTGTTAAGAATCATATAAACAATATAAACAATGGAGCATCACCAGATTTCAAAAATTTGAGGTCATCTTTCTTTTCTTTCTTCCTCCCTTCATCTCTCTTCCTTTCTTTTTCCCTCCCATCCTCCCTCCCTCCCTCCCTTCCTTCCTTCCTTTCTTTCTTTCTTTCTCTAGAATAATGATTAACTTTCTTCCTCAGCTCTGAAAACCTTCAAGTAATACAAGAAAGATGACAATCCAACAAAGTTGCATAGCCAGCACTGATGAGATTCCATAAGGGTCATCTCCACAGTAAAGTGGAGGTTTTATGAGCCATATCTTCTTTTAAATTCCCTTACTGTTCTAAAGGATCAGAGGTATGGACAAGGTAGATCCTGATATTCAAAATCCACCAACTCATCTAAATTTGTTCAATATTTCTGGCATTTCCCACAGAGCTTTGATATACTCAATTTCATTGATTCAAAACCACAACTAGACAATTCCTAGGGTCTCAAATGAATGCTCAGGCAAAATAAAAATGAACTTTTATCTTATGTCCTTTTCTAAATATAAAGTCTTGAAACAGAAAAAAAATGTATTTTTCTATCCCTCCTCCATCCATTTCCTTTCAATGGATTCTTTTATTTCACAGAAAGTAAAATGATAGATGGTATTATATTATCCTGAATTGAGATGACCCTATTACGCATCCTGACAACTTTTGATTACTTCCTCATCCATGAGCTGCTCATATATACATGCTTATGGGCAAGTGAAAAAGATTATCACATATTTTACATTTTGGAATTAATATTTATGTATTATAGTTTCAATACAAATATGCTCTCTCATCTTGGGATATATATTACACACAGAATATCTATTCTGTACAAAGACAAATGTATCATAGCTGAATTTAAAAATATATAAAAGTAAATTAAGAAAAGGGGCAGTAAATTTAAACACTCTTCAGACACATGACCCCACTAGCAGCTGTCCAGATGGCAAACTTAGTTTTAGTAGAGTAGAAAAAGAAGAAAATTCAGATATAATCATGACTTACTGAAGCACTAAGACACCATAAACTGAAAAATTGATATGGAGTTTCCATTGAATAATTTCTTTTCCAATCCTAAGGCTTATTTTAATTTTTTAAATTTTATTTTATCTATTTTTTATACAGCAGGTTCTTATTAGTTATCTATTTTATACATATTAGTTGTATATATGTCAATCCCAATCTCCCAATTTATCCCACCCCCCCATTTCCCCCTTGGTGTTCATACGTTTGTTCTCTACATCTGTGTCTCTATTTCTGCCTTGCAAACTGGTTCATCTGTACCATTTTTCTAGATTCCAAATATATGCATTATTATACGATATTTGTTTTTCTCTTTCTGACTTACTTCAATCTGTATGACAGTCTCTAGATGCATCACGTCTCTACAAATGACCCAATTTCATCCCTTTTTATGGCAGAGTAATATTCCATTGTATATATGTACCACATCTTCTTTATCCATTCGTCTGTCAGTGGGCATTTAGGTTGCTTCCATGAGCTGGCTATTGTAAATAGTGCTGCAGTGAACATTGGGGTGCATGTGTCTTTTTGAATTATGGTTTTCCTTGGGTGTATGCCCAGTAGTGGGATTGCTGGGTCATATGGTAGTTTTATTTTTAGTTTTATAAGGAACCTCCATACTGTTCTTCATAGTGGCTGTATCAATGTACATTCCCACCAAGAGTGCAAGAGGGTTCCCTTTTCTCCACACCCTCTCCAGCATTTGTTGTTTGTAGATTTTTCTGATGATGCCCATTCTAACCAGTGGAGGGCAGAAAAGATAGTAACTGGAAAGTGTCGGAGAACTTTTTTTTTTAATATAAAAGATATGGAAGTGAATAGATATGATGTGGACAAGAAATGATGATCCAAGGAACAGATGGAACCACTGAAGAAGCAATGTTTTGCTGAAGAGTGGATGGTGGGTGCTGGGAAAACTGGACAGCTACATGTAAAAGAATGAAATTAGAACACTCCCTAACACCATACACAAGAATAAATTCAAAATTGATTAAAGACCTGAATGTAAGGCCAGACACTATAAAACTCTTAGAAGAAAACATAGGCAGAATGCTCTTGACATTAATCACAACAAGATCTTTTTTGACCCACTTCCTACAGAAATGAAAATAAAAACAAAAATAAACAAATGGGAACTAATTAAACTTAAAATCTTTTGAACAGCAAAAAGACAACCCTCAGAATGGGAGAAAATATTTGCAAACGAAGCAACAGACAAAGGATTAATCTCCAAAATATATAAAGAGCTCCTGCAGCTCAATATCAAAAAAAACAAACAACCCAATCAAAAAATGGTCTGGAGACCTAAATAGACATTTCTCCAAAGAATACACACAGAGGGCCAACAAACACATGAACACATGCTCAACATCACTAATTATTAGAGAAATGCAAATCAAAACTACAATGAGGTATCACCTCACACTGGTCAGAAAATGGCTATCATTAAAAAATCTACCAATGATAAATGTTGGAGAGAGAATGGAGCAAAGGGAACCCTCTTGCACCGTTGGTTGGAATGTAAATTGATATAGCCACTATGGAGAACAGTATGGAGGTTCCTTAAAAAACTAAAAATAAAACTACCATATGACCCAGCAATCCCAGTACTGGGTATATACCCAGAGAAAGCCATAATTCAAAAAGACACATGCACCCCAATGTTCACTGCAGCACTATTTACAATAGGCAAGACATGGAACAACCTAAATGTCCATCAGCAGAGGAATGGATAAAGAAGATGTGGTACATGTATACAATAACATATCACTCAGCTATATAAAGGAACAAAATTGGGTCATTTGTAGAGATGTGGATGGACCTAGAGAGTGCCATACAGAGTGAAGTAAGAAAGAGAAAAACAAATATCGTATATTAACGCATATATGTGGAATCTAGAAAAATGGTATAGATGGTCTTATTTGCAAAGCAGAAATGAGACACAGGTGTAGAGAACAAACATATGAACACCAAGGGGGAAATGGGTGGGGTGGGATAAATTGGGAGATTGGGATTGACATATATGCACTGTTGATTCCATGTATAAAATAGATAACAGATGAGAACCTACAGTATAGCTCAGGGTACTCAGTGTTCTGTGGTTACTTAAATGGGAAAGAAATCCAAAAAAGAGGGTATATATGTATGTATAGCTGATTCACCTTGATGTACAGTAGAAACTAACACAGCATTTTAAAGCAACTATACTCCAATAAAAATAAATTTTAAAAAACACAATGAGGTGTCACCTCATACCAGTTAGAAGGGTCATCATCTACAAATAACAAATGGTGAGGAAGGTGTGGAGAAAAAGAAACCCTTCTACACTGTTGGTGGGAATGTAAATTGGTGTAGACATTATACAACGCAGTATGGAGGTTCCTTAAAAAACTAAACATAGAGCTACCATATGATATAGCAATCCCACTCCTGGGTATATATCTGGAAAAGATGACAACTCTATTTCGAAATGATATGTGCACCCCAATTTTCATAGCAGCACGATTTACAAAAGCTAAGACCTGGAAACAACCCAAGTGCCCATCAGCAGACAACTGGCTTAAGAAGATGTGGTATAAATATATATACAATGGAATATTATTCAGCCATAAAAAGAATGAAATATTGCCATTTGCAGTGACATGAATGGACCTAGAGAATATTATACTTAGTGAGGTAAGTCAAAGACAAATATTATATGATATCACTTATATGTAGAATCAAAAAAATAATACTTACAAATGAGTCTATATACAAAACAGAAATAGATTCACAGACATAGAAAACAAACTTGTAGTTACCAAAGAGGAAAGGGAGAGGGGTATGGGATTAACAGATACAAACTATTATATATAAAATAGATTTGCTGGATTTACTGTATAGCACAGGAAATCATACTCAATATCTTGTGATAACCTATAATGGAAAATAATCTGTATATATATATGTATTTCTCTCTATATATACATATATATATAAATAAACAAAATCCCTTAGCTGTACACATGAATCTAACCCAATATTGTAAATAAACTATTCTTCAATTAAAAAAAATAAAGAAGGCTTAAATTGCCAGATCAGAGTCACAGTAATCACAGCTCTTACCTAGAACCAAATGTATTAGTCATCCAAAGTCCAGAGAAAACGTCAAAACACAGGAAAAATAAAATTATGGAACCATTCTGAGACCAATGTTGCTCTTCAGGTCTTTTTTCCTACATTCAGATGCATGCTGGTTCAGATAGGACACCACTAATGATTCAGGTGAGGTGATATTTACCTCATTATTTCATTTATGTTATATTTCTTACATACCCCATCAAATCCATAGCTTGTATAAGCTTTCCTGGGGATTTATAAATCCATAAATTCCTGGTTAATTTAAAATAGCAACTTAGACCAGGTTCATCCTCAAGAATCATTCATTAGATAAAATCTCCCTAGCCAGTAAGTTTGACAGGTGATCTCTCATTAGCATGTTTAAAAGAGACTAGATCCTTTCTTCTTTTATCTCTCGGTAAAGAGAGATACTAGATTTCAGAACTGATAATATTCGTTCCTTTCTGCTATCACTCCCCCAAATGAAGAATAATACCTGCAGACAGAAGCACTGGTAAACCAGAGTCATTGGCCAAATTATGAAGACCCCCTTACTGATTTTTAGTACATTTGTTAAAGTTAAAATTATTTGTTAAAACTTTACAAGAATAGCATGAACACCAATGATATTTTACACATATCAAATTAGCAAACTGTATCTATATGTTATCCTCTGCATGTTAGATAATGCTCAGGGTCCTCCTTCCATAATGTCAGGAAGATATTCTGATATATGTTTGATTTTAGAAAATTTGAAAATTAAGAGGTGTTTTTCTTATGGGTGTTTCTTCAACCAGATAGTTATCTTAAAAACAATTTAGATAGATTTGAAGGTTTTTTTTGTTTTGTTTTGTTTTGTTTGCGGTATACGGGCCTCTCACTGTTGTGGCCTCTCCCTTTGCGGAGCACAGGCTCCGGACACGCAGGCTCAGCGGCCATGGCTCACGGGCCTAGCCGCTCTGCGGCATTTGGGATCTTCGCAGATCGGGGCACAAACCCGTGTCCCCTGCATCGGCAGGCGGACTCCCAACCACTGCGCCACCAGGGAAGCCCTGAAGTTTTAACTACTGTAAAAAGTGCATACAAATATATTTATATATGGTAAATATTTTATAATAAAATACCTCACTTATGAGGTAACAGTGTAATTATACTTGCTTTCGTTTTCTCTCTGTTATTATAAAGTTATTAAAATGCACTATTGTTTCCCTCTTCCTTAGTTCCCACATGTGTCCCACACTACTATGTTCGTGCCATGTGCTTGAGGAATAAAATGTGTGCAAGACCAAAGAAAGGTGGTGATAGCTTAATAACTGAAATGAATATTAGTTCTTGTATCTTGCTAGGAAATTCTAGAATCTACTGCTAGGAAAAACTAATATGAACACTAAATATTTGATCAGAAACACTCTAACTTTTATTACTACACTGTCAAATCTGTTACTTATATGCTGACTCAGATTCAGTATCAAATGAAATAACAGCTTCATCATTCTCTATTCTTTGAGTTAATGAAATATCTTGATTTCTGAAGAAGGCAAGTATTCCTGGAACAAGTGCTGACCAACTTTCTAACTGGGCAATAACAAGTACTTATTATGTACTAAATAGTCTGCTAAGTACTCAATATATTCTGTTTATGAAATTATCTCAGTTACCATTCATACTGGGAGATAGATGTTATCAATACTATTTCATAGATATTTAGGCTTGTATCTTTCATATTTTAAGATCGCTAAAATCAGGGTTGATCTTACAAGCAATGATAGTTTGCTATTAATGTTGGCCTGGGGTCAGCTATGATGCAGTTGTTGATGCCTAAGCATTAAAAATTATCAAGAAAAAGCAATATCAAAACTTGCAGATTTGGAGTAAAAAGTCTGGAAGAAAATACTAGTAGCAGTGAATAGTGAAGCATTGTTTTAACTCTGAGGCACCAAAGGACTGTGGAAAGGGGAGATGGTGAATCAAACATTGTTTATAAACATTTATAAAGTTGAAGTAAAAAGTTTTTCTATGTTAACTTAATTTCAAAGTCAATTTAAGAGCTCAGTACCATTATGTTTTAAAATATTTTATACATTAAGAGATATATTGCCAATGCTATTTATGGCACGAAGGATGGAGTTATATGTAAAAACAAGAAAATTAATCACCGAGTTGAAAATTCAGTTGGAAACATTAGACTCAATGTGAAAAGACTGAGGAAAATTTAATCAATAAGTTGCTTATATTTTTCTTTTTGTATATCTATGAGTGTTTTAGTAATAAAATCTCTAATAAGGATTAAAAGAGTTCTTCCAATAAATATAAAATAAAAATTTACTAAAAATTAATTTTAATTGGTAGATTTTTTTTTCTTTGAGGTACAGCAAAGGATGGAGTATCTTATAATCAAAGGCGTTTCTGAATAGATAAAATAATGTGCTCCCATTTATTGATGAGGGAATTAGAGCTTTGTAAACCTAAGTCACTTGCACCATGTTCCATTACTAGCAAAGCCGAGATTTGAGCATAAATAGAGAATAGTTAATATAAACAAACTGTAAAAACCCAACTGTTGATCCACAAATTAACATAATTAACCATCTTGGCATGAAGATTTAGTTACCATAGCAGACAAATTATTTTAGATAGCTGAGGTTTGTTCCTGGGGAAGAGATTCTCTGATTCAGTTGCACTGCAGCAGGAGGATAAAGAACAGACAAATAAATAGTCTGGGCTAAAAGTGCTTGCACTGTCCTTTGACCTTTGACATTAAACTCAATTTAGGGCTTGTGGAAAAAGTGTGAAACTACCTCCAAATCTTCTTTATCTGCCATAGGTTTCCTTGGTCTACTTCATTCTTCCCTGTCTTACCAGAAATGTATATTATATATCCTATTCTAAGTGAAAAATCTATTGCATTTGACTGGATTTGATTTTAAAATACAAAATGTCATATTTAAGAAAGTTTTCAATTCAAATTATTTTCTATGCATGCTATTCACTTTCACTGGGCCTTCACATCTTCTAGTCCCCCTACCAAGAGTCCTTTCCTCTGATTCTCTGCTTTCAGTGCAAGCCTCACCTCAAAAGAATGTTTCCTTGATCTAGAAGTCTTCCTTGTCATGCCTCCTGCTCACCTTGATATGATTACTTTTCCTCTCCGTGTTTATATTATACTAATGTAATGGCAATACAAGTCTTATATTTAAGCATTTCTGCTCCTATGTTAACTAGTGAGCTCTATTGTATAACCCTATATGTCCAGCATATTGCAGGCCCTCCAAAAGTCATCAGTGAATATTAAATGAAAAGGAAAATGTTAAAGGGGAATTTGATCTATAAATTTACTCTGCATTATTTTGTGTAGTTGAATAAATCATCTAATACTAAACATAATATGAATCTTAAAACAAATTGGGAAAAAAAAATCCTTGATGAAGTACTAAGGAAGAAAAATGGTCTTATCCTGCACAAAGCAGAAATTCAGGGACTTAGCAGGGAGATAAGGACATGCATTTATCCACTGAAGCAATTTCTGGTAAAAGTGGAAAGATTTTTTATTTCTTTAAAAATATTAGGCCAAGACTGCAATTTAGTCACCTTGGTTAACTCCTCTTAGTAGAGGTTCCTGAAGGTCTATGATTCACTTTAGATTTTTATGGTAGCTTGATTAAAAATATATTAGAGAACTGAGAGTGATAAAAATGTTTCTTTTCCTTCATTCACTATATAATAAATGTTTACTGGAGAGATTGAGATATTTCCTTCAGGAGCAAAGTGATGGAAATAATCAGTTGGCTTACTACAGTTCTTCAAATGGGTTTCTGGTTGAACTCCATACCGTCTCTTGCTCTTTGTCAGCAGTACATAAGGAATAGTGAGATGGTTCACAGGACCTCAGAGATAAAGAAAATAGAGTTGACCTCTGAGATTTAAACTAATCAAACTTGGGACAAAATGATTTAAATTGCATTAACTAATTCCTTTTTATTTTTTTTAACTAATTCCTTTTTAATGTAGTGATGAAAGTACTTATACTGACAACTTAGGAACCTAGTAATACCAACTCTTAAGACATTTGTAATCCAAAATAAGGGAAAAGTTAAGATTCTACAGAAGAAACTATAATTAGGCTTTTAAAAATGCTTTAATTAGGCTTTTAAAAATGCTTTAAGGAAATATGAACTATGTCCAGAGGGGAGAGAATACAGGAATAAGTTATACTGTATAAGCAACTTCAACTTGATAAAGCTGTATCTCTAAAGACTTAGACCATAAAATGGGAATTTCATACAGATAAAAAAAATCTGAGGAAGATAGAAGATGGGATGAGACAAAGTTTGCTAGCCCTGCTAGAACCACTATCTATATTATTAAATTGAAAGAAACATGGTCTCAAGAGAAGGACATGACAAACTTAGAAAATTAAGTTTAGATTTTCCCCCATTTCTGAATTTTCTCTAATTCTCTACTCACCACAAATGCATCATCTTTCTATTTTGGCTTTCCAAGAACTTTAGTTGAATGAAAGTCTATGTGTATAAGAGTGTGGATGGATCCTGTGATCCTAGGATCCTCTTAGGTCCTAGTCATCTCATTCCAGTACAAGAATAAAGATCATGGGAGCCTTGGTAAATCCATCAAGTTAAAGTCCAGCTGTGAGGACTCCTTGAATTGACATTTCATGGTGGAAACACCCCCTCTAATACACCACTGCTGTATCTGCTTTACCAACATCAGTTTTTCCTTTGATGTTTATCTTGAAATTTTATGTAATTATATCCTGTAGTTTTTGTTCATTTTCTTTCAAGGCACAAAAATTAGGAGCAATCTACAAACAGCGATCAAGATTACCTCATCCTCCTAGAATCCAAGACATGCAAGTGATACTACAAGTGGCCTGAAATTCAGCTATCACCATGTCTCCAAAGTGATAAGAGTATAATTTTCCACATTCCCCTCATCAACTGAGAGCTTACATGTTACAAATTGTCACATCATTCAACAAATTCACTTATCAGAATCATAGAATCAAAAGTTAAAAGGGAACCATACAGTTTATCTAATTTAACTTTCCACCTGAATATTTAATCCCATACAATATCTTCAAGTTGTAAAGTAAGGCTTGACTACCTTGAGAAGCTAATTACTGAGTCACCTCTCTGAGGTAGCTCTGCTTGTAAAAATGTATATCTCTCTAGAGCTTCCAAAACCAGTTACCAGGTCATGATTTAAGTTATACAGAGTCTTAGACCTCTTTCTGCAAATGTACTTCCCCAGGCTTAACTTTATCTGTCTTTCAATTTCTTCCTTAAACAGTTTTTAAATAAGTCCAACCTAACTGGTTTCCATTGAATAAATTTCATTTTATCTATATAGCTCTTAAAGAGTAGTTCTCTCTAAAGATTGTGTTATCCCAAGGATATTCTGGTAACTGGTACAGAGTAGAGTGGTACCTATTTTTATGTAATATTCCCACCTACTATAATGGCATTTATTATTATTTTTTGGTGGGTGGGCAAGGTTGGCACATCACACCATTGACAGATACTGCATTTACTGCCAGCTTGAAACTCCTAAATGTTTTTCATTTCCTAATGTAAAGTATGTGAGTCCTATCTCCTGCATCTATGGCTATGTGGCACTTAGATTGAATGAGGGATCTTGTCTTTCCCCATTAACTTTGAATGATTAATTTTTTATTGAAGTAGAGTTGATTTACAATGTTGTGTTAATTACTGCTGTACAGCAAAGTGATTCAGTTATGCATATATATATACACACATTCATTTTTAAAATATTCTTTTTCATTATGGTTTATCATAGGATATTGATTACAGTTCTCTGTGCTATACACTAGGACTTTGTTGTCTTCCCCATTAACTTTGTTTAACCTTAATGTGAGGAGAAAAATGGCATTTCTTGACTACCTTTCTGAAAATTATCCATACTGTCAATTCTGTTTTGTTAAATTATCTGTATAGTCTCAAGAAGCCATAAAAATGTAAACCACTGAGACGATCCTAATTAAGGAGTGTTTTTATGCTATTTGACTTGTTCTCCTTGTGACCTCCGGGTTAGACTATTACAATACCCAATTTTGGAATAACTCCCTGAAACAACTTAGTCCAGCAGCAGCTGTGTGTCCAGGCCCTCCTTCACAATGGAAACGCTAACCAGATCCTACGGATCCTTCACCATGTTCTTGTCTTCTGACTAGAGGTTTAATTATCTCTGTAGATAAAATTCAGTTTAGAGTTCATTTTTCAGAGAGGTCTGCAATTTATTTTGAGTTATTCTAAGCTAATCAAGGACAATTAGAGTTCCATACAAACTCCAGAATCAGATGAATGCACGTCTCAGTAGGTTTTGTGGTCTCTGCGTGGTACTTGGTGAAGGTACTGTGTGTATGGAATAAAGAGAGACAGAATGGCATAAAGATTAAATGCTCAGATTCTAGAGGTAAACTGCTGGGATTTCAAATCCCAGCTGTGTGAGTTATTAACTCGTTGGCCTTGAGGAATTTACTAACCTCCTTGTGCCTTGTTTTGCCTACCTTTGAAATAAGTTAGAAACCTCCCTGTGTCTCAGTTTTCTCTTCCAGAGTGTATAATGTGGGTCAACGTTCACGTTGTAAGTTAGTGATATGTTTGTTGGAAAAAATAAAAGAATAAATATCCGAAAAGTGCTTAAAAACTGCTTGTCACATAATGCAAATATACACTTTTTTCTCTTTTAATCCCTGCTGCTCTATTTTAGCATCTATGCTAAACCTATCTCCTTGTAGTTATTCCATTTTGTCTCTTCATGTACAGACAGACTAAAAGCAAGGTGTTCAGTTATTGAAGAGAAGCAAAGATGTCACTCATGCAAATCAACAGAATTTTATAATGTATTTGGGAATCAGAAAACACACACACACACACACACACACACACACACACAATATTGTGTATGCAGATACAGATATGCAACTTTGAAAAAAAAAAAAAGGAAAATGACTCCATGTCTCAGTCTAAAATAGTTTTGATGTAACACCATACACAAAAATAAGCTCAAAATGGATTAAAGACCTAAATGTAAGGTCAGAAACTATCAAACTCTTAGAGGAAAACACAGGCAGAACACTCTATGACATAAATCACAGCAAGATCCTTTCTGACCCAGAGAAATGGATCCTAGAGAAATGGAAATAAAAACAAAAATAAACAAATGGGACCTAATGAATCTTCAAAGCTTTTGCACAGCAAAGGAAACCATAAACAAGACCAAAAGACAACCCTCAGAATGGGAGAAAATATTTGCCAATGAAGCAACTGATAAAGGATCAATCTCCAAAATTTATAAGCAGCTCATGCAGCTTAATAACAAAAAAACAAACAACCCAATCCAAAAATGGCCAGAAGACCTAAATAGACATTTCTCCAAAGAAGATATACAGACTGCCAACAAACACATGAAAGGATGCTCAACATCATTAATCATTAGAGAAATGCAAATCAAAACTACAATGAGATATCATCTCACACCAGTCAGAATGGTCATCATCAAAAAATCTAGAAACAATAAATGCTGGAGAGGGTGTGGAAAAAGGGAACACTCTTACACTGCTGGTGGGAATGTGAATTGGTTCAGCCACTATGGAGAACAGTATGGAGGTTCCTTAAAAAACTACAAATAGAACTACCATATGACCCAGCAATCCCACTACTGGGCATATACCCTGAGAAAACCAAAATTCAAAAAGAGTCATGTACCAAAATGTTCATTGCAGCTCTATTCACAATAGCCCGGAGATGGAAACAACCTAAGTGTCCATCATCGGATGAATGGATAAAGAAGATGTGGCACATATATACAATGGAATATTACTCAGCCATAAAAAGAAACGAAATTGAGCTATTTGTAATGAGGTGGATAGACCTAGAGTCTGTCATACAGAGAGAAGTCAGAAAGAAAAAGACAAATACCATATGCTAACACATATATATGGAATTTAAGGAAAAAAAAGGTCATGAAGAACCTAGGGGTAAGACAGGTATAAAAACACAGACCTACTGGAGAACGGACTTGACGATATGGGGAGGGGGAAGGGTGAGCTGTGACAGGGTGAGAGAGAGTTATGGACATATATATATATATACACTAACAAACGTAAGGTAGATAGCTAGTGGGAAGCAGCCACATGGCACAGGGACATCGGCTCGGTGCTTTGTGACCGCCTGGAGGGGTGGGATAGGGAGGGTGGGAGGGAGGGAGATGCAAGAGGGAAGAGATATGGGAACATATGTATATGTATAACTGATTCACTTTGTTATAAAGCAGAAACTAACACACCATTGTAAAGCAATTATACCCCAATAAAGATGTTAAAACAAAACAAAACAAAACAAAAATAAAACAGCAAGGTGGGCTTCCCTGGTGGCGCAGTGGTTGAGAGTCTGCCTGCCGATGCAGGGGACACGGGTTCGTGACCCGGTCCGGGAAGATCCCACATGCCGCGGAGCGGCTGGGCCCGTGAGCCATGGCCGCTGAGCCTGAGCGTCTGGAGCCTGTGCTCCGCAACGGGAGAGGCCACAACAGTGAGAGGCCCGTGTATAGCAAAAAAACCAAAAAACAAAAAAAAACAGCAAGGTATATATACATACATACGTATTTTTTCCAGAAGCAAGGTAATTGTTCCTATAATACTGAAACGGAAGTGAGGTAGGAGATAGATGGGCCCTTGGGCAGAGCAGCTGGAGTTTGTCAAGCAGAGTAAAGCTGAAGCTTTGTTTTCCCTGACACTCCAAGGACAAAGTTAATGTCAGGAGCTGAGCTCTGCTGGAGTAAAGAGATAAGATGACCACTCCTGAGGTCAAGGAAACCTCCCTGTCTGCACCTACGCAGGAAGGCTCCCTGGGGGTAGAGAAAGGAGGGCAGGCCACCCTATGGAGGTGATGCCAAGCCTCCCATAGGCCTCTCCACTGGAATCCATCTTGGCAAAAAGTTGCACACGCATGTTGGGGAGGGCTCTAGGACAGGTCAGGTGTGGAAAAAGAAACAAAATAATTGACCAAAGCTAACAAAGACCGGGAAGAACTATTCTATATTAGTAATTTAAATCACCTCTCTGGGCAGTCCTCACTAGGGAGGATACCCACACCCTTTCTCTCCAGGTGTGTATTTCTGCCTTGCTTCTGTCTTAAATAAACAAACTGCTTCTCTCTGTGCTCTCGCACATGTTATGCTGTGTCTCTGATAATAAACTTGTACCTGTTTTTACAATTTGCCTTTTTGAGAAATTCATTTTTCAAATGCGGCAAAAGCCAGGGAAACGTTGCTTCTAGCCTCTAGCCCCTGGTGGACTAGTGGCTAGGATTCCTGGTTTTTCATCCAGTTTCAATTCCTGGGCAGGGAACTAAGATCTCTTTTCAGGCACTCACTGCTGCCCCTCTGAAATCAGAAGCATAGGCTTAATGATTCAGAAGCTGAGGCCTTAAGACATCAAAGCAAAAATTACACAAGACAAAGTCAGACAGGTAAGAGAAGACTTTATGCAATGAGGGAGAAGGGCCAGACACACTTGGAACTCATTTCCACTGAAAGAGGAGGAAGATTTCTAAGAGTTGGGGTGGGGGCGATTGTAGGTCATTTGTGTTTGCTAATTGGCCTTAACCAAAGGCAAATTAAACTTTATCTATTCACGGCAGGTGGTAGTTTTATAACTTGGGGCAAGGCACACAACAAAGTTAGGCTCCTACCCTCCCGTAGAGACTGGGAGACAGAGCACTGTCTTCCTTGATGGTTATACTTCAAGGGAATGGCTCCCAGGTCCTTGAGAAAGTCCTGGGTTGTAAATGACAAGAGGCTTTAAAAAATATATATATTTCAAAGGGGCAGGCAAAGAAGTTACAATGAAAGTTTTCCTAAAGTAAATGCTCTAAAAAAAGGGAATTCAGGGCCTAGAGGCAGGAAGAAGGCTGCCAGAAGTTTAGTCAAGCTGAGGGGTATCTTAAGGTTTTCTTTGTCAACATTCAGTTTGTAAGTCTGATTATTAAAAACAACAACAACAACAACAACAAACCAGGATTATCTTGGGTAAACTCCTTAACCTTTCCCTAACTCAGCACTCTCATCTTGAAATGGAGATTTTAATAACTGATTTTAATATGTTGTATTAATTGTGAAGTTTTAATAAAATAATGTAGATAAAACATTTAACTCCCTGGAAGATTATTTTCCACTCAATACTACAGTTGTATTTTTTTTAATTACTGTAAATGTTTTTACTCTATGATACAATTTTATTTGCTTTATACAATGTAGACCTACTCTATGGATATTTTAAAACAAAATGAAAAGATAAATCAACCAGGTGCTTGGCATTAAAGCAACACAGCTATTATCTTCTTGCTAGTTAATCACTAGCAAGACACAGCTGATGTTCTGTCATGAAAAAACTTTTGACCTGCTCAATAACATTGAAATCTGTTTTGACCATGAGTATAAAAAACATAATTTTCACTTTTAAATGTGTGTTTTCATTCTAATGAATATGTAATCTTGTGTTTTAATACATAATTGTTGTTTTTCCTTATTATGTTTTTGGCACTGGGAAACACAGTATATCAAATCCTATAGTTGTTAAGGGACATGAGAAGTTTCATCATCTGCTGTTTGCAATGTTCACTGTTCCAAAGTTAATAGTCTACTTCATTAAACAAAATACAATCAAGGTAAATATGGTGTTAAATTAATGGTCCCAGTCTTATGAGGTAACTAGATAAGTAAAATATGTTCTCTTTTTCAAAAAGAGTGCTAGTTTTTTGCTGTACATGACCTCTTTTAAGAAGCCAGATGATGAGTGGGATAAATACTTGAAATTTAAAGGTATAAAATGTATTTAAACATAGGATTGGGGCCAATGCATGTGGCCCCTATATATATATAATTGCATAGTCCCATGAGCTTTTACACTACTTCTATGTGAAAAATTCACCAGAAGGAACTGAGTAGGAAATATAATAAGGATTGTCCAAACCATATAGATCTGACTGTTTCTGAAGCCTAGAGTTCAAGGACCAATCTAGCCCAGAGTATAGATCTATATGAACAAATAGTAAAATCTTATTATGCTCAATTGGAAATCTTCCATCTCTGAACATATTCTATATGCTTATTTTAATAGACACATTAGTGATATAATTTCTCAATATGTCAAATATGATTCAATTATTCCTATATGAAATGGGTCATTGATGATTGCTCATGATTTATTCAGGAATTTAGTAGTTAATATTTGACAACCATCAGTCTATTTCAGTGAATATTTTCTAAGTAATTTCCAAGTATCCAAGTATTAGACTTTAAAGATTGTTCCAGTGAGCCAACTGATATCTTCTGAGCACCTTATTCTCTTCAGAATGGTTTATTAGTTGACTTAAGAGGAATGTAAAATAACTTGTATACTAAGTTGTAGGTAGAATAATGGCCTCCCGAGAATGTTCATGTCCTAATCCCCTAAATGTGTGAATATGTTACTTGAAATTGAAAAAGGAACTTTGCTCATGGAATTAAGGATCTTGAGGTGAAGAGATTATTGCTAATTATCTGGGAAGCCAATGTAATCATAAGGATCCCTATAAGAGGGAGTCACAGGGGTCAGGATCAGAGAAAGACATGGAACAATGGAAGCAGAGGTCAGAGTGATACAGGACCATGAGCCAAGCAAGGCAAAAAGCTGACCTCTAGGAGTTGGAAAAGGAAAGAAAATCCATTTCCATTTAGAACTTCCAGAAGGAACACAGACCTGCTGACACCTTGATTTTAGGCCAGTGATACTTCTGAGCTACAAAGCTGTAAGATAATAAATTTGTGTTGTTTTAAGTCACTAAATTTGTGGCAGTTTGCTAGAGAAACAATGGAACAAGAATACATGCAGCATCCAACCGCAGGACCTGTGAGCTAATCATATAGACAGAAATTATACCTAAAAAAAAGTATGAAACAAATTCTAATGCGTTTAAAAAGGAAACGAGTGTGTCCAGAGACCACCAATATATTTTATGATACACTGCTTGAATAAGATAGACTTTAAGTCAAAATTAGAAAAATTAAAATTAAAAATATGTAAATAGAATATGTCTTCATCTCATAACATTTCACTAATCCTGCTACTTTCCAGGTCACTTCATTCCCCACTAGGCTGCTGGCATCCCAAACTGTATCTCTCAAGTACCCATGGACTTTCTCATCACACATTTGTTTTCAGTACTCTCTTACAGGCCTTCTGTCTAAAACACCACTTGAATCCTGAGTTATGCTGTTACCATGGCTGCTGTTTTCCTGCAGGACAACCCTGATGCCATGGCTCAGGATGTTGGTTCCCAGTACTACCTAAGCTAAAACAAATAATTGGGTAGCAAAAGTGATGCTGTCTTCTACTGAGACCTCACAGTGCCAGAGCCACATAGTTTTTCTATTAAGATACAGCAAGCTCCCCCTCTTTGTTAACTCCTGAATAGTGTCAGTTGTCAAAAACAGAGTGAAAATATCTCATTCAACTTCTGGCTTCTATCCCTATCTGTACATGATTAGGTTGGAGCCAGAAAGAAAGGGACTATCTAACACAGATACCATCTTGTTCAGCCCATTCTAATCTAGGTCCAAATTTAGCATTAGAAAGCAATAAAACCTCCATTCATTCTTGAACCAATATTTTTCCTATAAATTAAATTCTTGGGTCTTCCATTTTCTTGCAGAAAATGAACATTTCTTAGAAGAAAAAAAAAGCTGAATACAAAACAAAACAAAAATATCATGCTTTAAGGCAATAGGGGGCTTTTGAGATAATCAGAACTTAAGGATAGAAGATCCTAGAGAAAAGGCAACTTGGGAGATGGAATATGCCATTCCAAAGGCCCATTCTTAGGAAAGGGAGAGATGATGAAAATATTTCAGTGAGAGGATTTCAGCTAAGAAGTAAAGAAGTTAGCATAGCTTTTGGCTGTCTCACAGGGCTGGGTAAACAAAAATTAGACCTTGGAGCTATCAAGATACACAGGAGGTAGGGAGCACAGATTTTCAACAGAAATGCAAGTAAGTAAGCCGAAGCACATATTTTCTGCCATTTGAGGCATTTGCTGAAGTTTTAATTTGCACCAGGAAAGAGGTCAAGACATCAGGCAAAAAGCTGCTAAACATGAGCAGTGGGTTTTAATATCGCAGAGGAAAACATGTGAGATGGAGAGCTCACCAAGGCAGAGAGTCCCTAGTAAACAAAACAAGTTCTCAGTTGGAGAGGGCAAACAGGAGATGGTCATTGACTTTAAAATAACTCTGGCCAACTATAGCTTACTTTTTTTTCTAAATTGGATTAAAGTGATGACCTCATTCATGCTGTCTGCTGGAGAATAGTATAAACTCACACGCAAGGAATATATTATCAAACAGACTTCCACAGTTTTTAAAAATAATTTCCACTTTTCCATCATGAATTTCCAAACGTAACAACCGTAACAAATTGAATGACAAATTGAACTAAGAGAGAGGAAAGAAAAAAGACAATACATAGACAGATGAGCCAGTTATTGCAATTTTCACAAATGAATATTAAAGTATCTACAGTTAAATGTTCCATGAAAATGTACTGCACAGTTGAGAACTTCCCAAAGAATATGTTATGTTAAAAAAAAAAAAAACTGAAAAAGCATAATAGTTGAAATTAAAGACTTTAAACGGATGAGTTTAAAATTAAGCTAGACACTGGACTTCCCTGGTGGTGCAGTGGTTAAGAATCTGTCTGCCCATAGCACAGGGAGATCAGCTCCGTGCTTTGTGACCACCTAGAGGGGTGGGATAGGGAGAGTGGGAGGGAGACGCAAGAGGGAAGGAATATGGGGATATATGTGTACGTATAGCTGATTCACTTTGTTGTACAGCAGAAACTAACACAACATTGTAAAGCAATTATACTCCAGTAAAGACGTTAAAAAAAAAAAAAAGAATCCGCCTGCTAATTCAGGGGACACAGGTTCGAGCTCTAGTCTGGGAAGATCCCACATGCCACGGAGCAACTAAGCCCATGGGTCACAACTACTGAGCCTGTGCTCTAGAGCCCTCAAGCCACAACTACTGAGCCTGTGGGCCACAATTACTGAAGCCCGCGCGTCTAGAGCCCGTGCTCTGCAACAAGAGAAGCCACCGCAATGAGAAACCCGCGGCACCGCAACGAAGAGTAGCTCCCGCCCGCTGCAACTAGAGAAAGCCCGTGTGCAGCAACAAAGACCCAATGCAGCCAAAAATAAATAAATAAATACATAAATAAATTTATTTTAACAAAAAGTAAACTAGACACAACAGAGGAGAGGAACAGTGAAAAATTGGTTAGAAAAACACAGCCAGGATAATATACAGAGGCAGCAAAAAAGATGGGAAAAATTCATAAAAGGCTTATATCTTATGGGCAAAAGGCCTGACCAAGTATATTTATGGTGCCATAAGGAGAGCAAAGAAATGAGGCAGAAACAATATTTGAAGAGATACAGAATAATTTTCCAAAACATACAAAATACTTCAAGCTACGTATTCATAAATCTACAACAAACACAAGTAATGTAAATTAAAAGAAATCAATAATCAGATCCACAATAACAGACATGCTAAAGATAAAAATTCAAAGAGAAAACTTTCAGAGCATTTAAACACTAAAGACGCATTACCTTCAAAGAGCAATGTAAGATAAGTGACTGATGAAAAGAAATGATGGAAAACAGAAGGCATCTTTCAAATTATAAAAGAATAAACCTCTACTATAAAATCTTATAGTCTTCAAAAAGAATTTTCAGTAGTGGAAAGAATATTGATCTCTTTAATGCACTTTGAAATGCATCAGAATAAATAAAATGGATAGGGTTTGAATGACTGGAGAGATAATGTAATAAATCAAATATAGTGAAATATTAATGGTCATATATACATAGTAGCTATACTTATTTTTATCGTGAAAATCTGTCCACATTGTTCTCTGTTTGAAATTTTTCATAATAGAGTGTTGAGAAGGTGTTATTCTTCTGACACCTTTGATTAGGTCCTGAAAATTGTGACTATTCAATTTTTATTGTAAAATAAGATTTTGTTTGTGATTTGAAGGGTAAAAAATAACAAATACCCCACAAATATGACAAAATTCTGGTATTTTAAATAATTCAAAGTTTTTAAAATTCTGTAAGGAAATTTGTCTAAGAGAAATAATTTTTCTTCTCACTAAGAGCAAAACAAGAAATGCCTTTTCATGAATGAAAATCTTATTTTCTACTTTCATCCCAGACACCAATTAGTAATATGAGTTGATCTTGAGCTTCAAAGTAGAAAGCAATCAGTTATACACAGTTTCATAAAACAAAGTATAAGCCAAGCAAAGACAAAATTAACAGCACTATTAGCCTAATTCAAAGCTGTGATAATCTCATGACAAGACATGTGTCCTTAGAAAAGTAAAGAAAGACACTGATTTATAATAGAACTTTTAATTTTATTGAGTTAGAAACCATCAGAGTCATGAGGTCTTCTAGTTAATTGATTCTATCATTTGAATGTGTTGTGCATCCTGGCATGAATTGATATTCTTCTTCTCCCAAGGCAGATCCTAAATTGACCTCCATATTAAGTAACTATGCACATTAAAAATCCCAATGCTGTTTGAAAGCCACTTCCTTATACAAAATTTGTTTAGTTCGCACATATGGAAATTTATCTGTAAATTTACATGTAATTCTAGGACCCACTTATTTAGAAGAAAAAGAAATTTTAAAATGTCTACGGATGTTAAAAATATCTGAGAACTTATAAATTAGTGTATTAAGCAACACATAAGCCTATGACATGGAAATATTACCATTAAATTGATTGGTATAAAGATTTGGCATTAAACTGTTTTTCATAAAACTAAAGCTAGTCATTTTAAATGGTTGAATCTAATACTAGATTTTACAATAGCAACAAGCTGACATTATTAATACTGTTTTGTATTTTTATTTCAACTTAAATGGAAAGTCAATTTCTTTTTTTTTCCGGCAGTCCTATGATTATTTATTAGGAAAGAAACTTAACTTAGTTCTTGTTATAGAATAATTTGAAAGACTGGTATAAAATATACCCAAGTAAATATTTATCTACCTTTCCATTTTTATATTTTGCCACTTTATTTACACCCACTCTGAATTCATGGAGGATTTTCTGCCTTTCTGCCTTTCTCTGATCTTCTGACCAAAGGATGTCCATGCTTTTATTTTACTCATGTAGTTTTCTGTCTCCAGTGCCCTCCCCATTACTTTATTTTAAGAGGGGCAAGAGAGGACACCTAGAATTTTACCTCATATGTGAAGCCTTCCTAGAATTGTTCACTCAGAACTGATAGTCCCATCTTTGTGCGCTCACACTAAGACTTGATTTAATTGTGATTGGATATATCTTACCTGTACCAGTGGAGTGCAAGTTCCTTGAAGTGAGAGATCATGTCAATTTATTTGTATATAATTTTCATGGTCAGCATATGGCTGTATGCACACACAAAGTGCTCATTGAATTGGATATTGCTACTAAACTACAGTGCATTCCAAATGCACTGTACTGTAGCACATCTCCCAAAGTACTGTAGCACATCTCCCAAAGGCATTTTGTTTACACATAGAATATTCAGTTATCTGCTGGTGTTTTTTTTCATTTTTCTACCACACATTTCCTATTACAATCAGCCCTCTGTATTTGCCTTTCCACATCTGTGGATTCAACCAAGAGGAGACTGAAAATATTGGGGTGTGGTGTAATTCCAGAAAGTTTCTTTTTTTATATACATTTTTATTTTATTTTATTTTATTTATTTATTTACGTATTTACTTATTTTGGCTGCATTGGGTCTTCACTGCTGCTCACGGGCTTTTGTCTAGTTGTGGTAAGTGGGGGCTACTCTTCGTTGAGGTGCGCAGGCTTCTCATTGTGGTGGCTTCTCTTGTTGCGGAGCACGGGTTCTAGATGCGCTGGCTTCAGTAGTTGTAGGATGCAAGCTCAGTAGTTGTGGCTCACGGGCTCTAGAGCACAGGCTCAGTAGTTGTGGCACATGGGCTTAGTTGCTCTCCACAGCATGTGGGATCTTCCCGGACCAGGGCTCAATCCCATGTTCCCTGCGTTGGCAGGCAGATTCTTAACCACTGTGCCACCAGGGAAGTCCTCCAGAAACTTTCAAAAAATAAAACTTGAACTTGCTCTGCACCAGCAACTATGTACATAGCATTTACACTATACTTACAACTATTTACATAGCATTTACATTGTAATAGCTATTATAAGTCATCTAGAGATGATTTAGAGTGAGTATATAGGAGAATGTGTGTAGTTTATATGCAAATACTACACCATTTTATCTAAGGAACTTGAGCATCTGCAGAGTTTAACATCCTCGGGAACCAATCCAGCAGCTACGTATCTTGCCAATTTGTGTCAGAAAATGTTAAGATGTTGCCTTCTTAGTGGTGAACTAAACTGTAGGGATGTTAACTACTTACTGTGGCAACAGAAGTGAGGGAAACTAAAAGCAACAGATTAATTCCATTGGAGGGATGAGAGGGCTGGATCTCCCAACAGAGGTGACCTGATATAGTCCCCAAGGCCAAGTGCTTCCCCTCTTCTAGTTTAGAAACTTCAGGTTCTTTGTGATCAGAAGACTATCCTGACTCTGCCCAAAAGGATGAGTACAACACTCTACTAACTGAATCAGTCTATGCTGATTTACTCAGCAGATTATGTGGCTCCTTCCTAGACTATTCCCCTTGCACCAGAAGATGAGACAATAGAACTTTAACCATTCAAAGCATACCCTGAAAATAAAGATCTTCTCATCAACTGCAGCAAGCCACTTTCAGTTGCTCTTGAATTTATTGGCAATTCGTCTCCAAGGTGACAAGATTTGAAACTTATACTTCACAGGAATTTGAATTCTATTACTTTCAAGATCAATAACAATTCAGATTTGTGCAGCTGGGTTGGAATTCCCTCTGCCAGAGTGTCTAGAGTGTTGTGAAGAGAGGCAATACAATAATGTAGCATATCCTTGAGAAAATGCTGAAGGTAACTTAATGGTAAGAGTATATAAAACAGACTAGGCAATTATATTATCTTTCCCTGAAAATTTGTTCTTCCTCTTGCCTTAACAAGATAAAAAAAAATTTCTCCTTCTTGCTCATTTCCAACTATCATTTGGTAATTAAATTTTACATATGTTTTTCATGCCTTTTTCTTAGGTTTTTTGAATTGAAGTTAACTCGAAAGGTTTGGTCACTTTGAAGTAATTCATTGATCTGTATCTTTATGATATGTATATTTGTGTGTACTTACGGAATAATTAAACAATAATTTTTCAAAATGATATATAATTTTTATATATCAGTAGATTTACATATAGATATGTAGATAGATCATTTATACTGACAAGGGTTATATGTTATCTAATAAAGAAAAACAAGTTGTGCAGTAAGTATAAATTAATTCCATTCTTGAAAATTATTATATTACATTACATTATATTACATTACATTATATGTATTCATCTATATATACATTTATCTACAAGGAAACAAAGGAATTTTTAACAGTTATATTTTGGAGTGGAATTGAGAGAATTCAGGTAGAGGATCTTTCTTGGAGTTTAATATATATTTACAATTAGTGTAATTACTGATGTAGTTGTATTTTACCTTCCTACTATTGATTCCCATTTGTGTGATTTGGTCTATGTTACCTTTTTTCTCTTATCTTTTGAATTAATCATATATACATACACATATATGTGTGATTATATATGTTCCTTATATATATGTACATATATTTTTAAAACTTCTATTAAATTATTACTTATGCATTTACTTTTCTTTAAGTGATTATGTAAAGGGCTATAACATCAACCATTATTTTATTGCTGTCTAATAAAAATCATATTTATATCTTTCCCACTGTTGCTAGAGCGCTAAGATTATTAAATTATATCCACCTTGGCACCTTTATTGCCTTTAGTTTAACATAAGGTTAAACTCATAAGAGCAATATAAATATAGTTTGTGTTTGTTCAGTCAATACTTATTTATATTTGCCTATTTATTTACCATTTTTAGTTTTCTTCATTTTCTCCTATGTACCCATGCTTCCACTGGTATTTCTTGAAAATCCTCTGAATAAAGTCCTTTCTTTATGGGTAAGCTTGCTTCACATTTCCTGTTTTTCTTTATTTGAAAACATCTATTTTTCCTCTTTATTTTTAAATATATTTTTCTCAGTATAGATTGCTAGGTTGGCTGTTATTTGTTTTTAGCACATTAAATATTTCATACCACTGCCTTCTGTATTCCACTGTTTCTACTGAGATGTCAACATCAAATATTTCTTTATTCAGTAATTTTTTTTCTTTGCCTATATATTTTCAAGATTTTCACTCTGTGTTAGTTTTCAGCAGTTTTATTATTATGTGTAGAAGTAGTGTGTGTGAGTGTGTGTGTATTGATACCGCTTTGAATTTGTTGAGCTTTTTGAATCTGTGTATTACATCTTTGATCAATTTTAGAAAACTGCTCAGCCATTATATTCTCAAATATTGCTTTTTCTCCACTCTCTCACTCTTCACCCAAAAAACTTGAACAGCATGTATGTTAACACATTTGACTGTCTCACATGTCTCTTACACTATTTATTCAATCATCTCTTTATGTTGTAGGTTGAGTATTTACCTCTGAACTTCAATATCAATTTCATTTGTAGGTCTGCTTTTGTTGTCCATTTTTCTCATTATTAGCCATATTTTATTATCTCTTTTATTAATTTTTAGAAAGAGTCAGTCTACATCAAGTTTATCCCTATTTTCTCTGCATGGTTCTTTCAGGTCTAGGAGCTTCTTTTCTCTCAGTCCTGTTATTATATGTCTGAGCCATTCTTGGGATCCCAAGTTAGCCCTTGAGCTTTCTAGCCCATGCAATTTTAAATTTTATAAATATCTCTAAGGAAGACAGTATTTAAGATTGAGACAGGATCTCTCCCCATGTGTATCTATTTTCCCCTAAGAATGGGGGAGCCTGCAAGATAGTGAACTTTCTTATTGTTAAGCTTTTGGCTTAGTTTCCCAGCCTTGTATGCAGCTCTACAGCTCAGAATTAACTTCAAATTTGAGGCCACTGAAAGATTCACATGTCATTCTAGTCCCAAGTTTCTGCAAAATGCATTGCTGGATTATCTTTCTCCTTGTGAAATGTATCTGTTTGGGACAAGCTTGATCTTCAGTCCACGTGCAGAACCAGCAAATGTCCCAAGGAAAGCAAAACAGCCGGCCATCCTCAATTCATCTCAAAGCAGTTTTATTTTCTCTGAATTGTAGATCATCTAGGCCTTATTGCCTACAAACACCTCTGATACCTTTAAAAATATGATTTTGTAATTTATCTGGCTTTACTATTTGCTGTAACAGTAGCATTACCCTGCCACAAACTACTGTATCTTACCTGGAAATGTTCCTGTTGAGTTTTTGGACTAATATGTAGATAAAAATTATATAGCTCATTGGTATCTCTGTAGATAAGTTCTAGATAGGATTTGATTTTCAGGCTAGGTTAGGATTAGATTACCTTAATCGTCTCAGAAATTAAATGCTTCAGATTTATTTTTAGTGACAGCTGGTTTATCTCCAGTTTAGCATTACTTCTTGGATTATAGTATTTTGGATTCTAGTAGAAAATTCTGGATTAAAGTTTACCAGAGCCTCTATAACATGACAGCCTCTAATTTTTATTCTATCTGTCTCGTGGTATGATGAAAGTATACTTTGGACCCTCAGATGGTCAGCATCAGATTTCTTCTTAGCTTCTCATCTCAGGAACACTTTTTTTTTTTTTTTTTTTAGTAAATTGGAAAAATACTTCAATAGGAAAAGTGTTTCCAAATGTCTGACTCATTTTGCTTAGCTTCCTTACTCTCTGGGAATGATAATTACAATATGTCTTTGCTGTTCTTCTGTGCCATCAAATTTATTTTATCTTAATTTTTTCCCAGCTTGGCTGGTTGCTCTCAGTGAATGAATTTGTCCAACACAAATTATTGTGCTGCTTTCAAATTGATTATCATGTATTTTAATTCTATTTCTACTTTCAACCACACAATACATTATAAATAAAGTCAATGTGTATTTTTTACCTTATTCTACACATTTATATTTTCTCTTTTATTCCCATTCCTTCTATTCAACAATGTGTTTCATTTTTTCCTTAAAAAAGCCTCTAAAATTTCCTTTAGCTTAATCATACTGTTAACTAATTCTTTGCAAATGAAACAGTATGCACATACAATTCTCTGCAATTATTCAGAACAACCCATTGGAAAAAGTGACTGAGGCTAAATTTAGCCAAAAATTATATTTTTAAACAATAGAACAAAATACTAATTTTTTTGTTTATACATGATGTCCAACATTTATAATTATTAATCTGTAAAATTATTACATCTTAGGATAATGGAAATAAACCTATAATTCATTTGATTAAAGAGATTTCTAGAAATCTTTGAAACATGATTATGTGATTCCTTTGTCTCAAATAGGAAAACAAAATACTTAAAGGATGTAAAACTGAAAACAGATTGATTTAGTTGAAAAAAAAACCCTTGAATTATAGCAATGGTGTATTTTACAATATATATTATTTTTGAAATTCATTTTAGAAGCCTAGCATCATTATTCATGACAGAGAAATCACTTCAAAGTTTGTTCCACAAGGAGGAGTTCTGATCCTTCTCATTAACCTTCTTTTTCCTCTCCCCCAATCTCAGTCCTTATACATTTTAACGTATCTCTGGTGTTATTGATGTACATTAGTCTTCAAACTGAAATGTCATAAGCCACTTAAAATTCTCCTCAATTCACATTAAAGTAAGTGGTTATCTCTGGGCAGCAGAATTGTTAAGAGATATAAAGAAATGGAATTTGTGTTTACTATATGCATTTTTAAATAACTGAATCAATAAAACAAATGTATAATATTTATATAGGATATAAAAAATTAAATTAAGTTGTCAAAATTCCTCTTTAACCTAGTAGTTTTCTGGAAACTTTCATGATTTCTATAAGTAGAATTAATTGACACTCTTATGCTTTACCAAGTGGATCACATCCATATCCTTGAAACTATGTGCATAACTCATTGCCCTCTAAATCAGGCATGTATTTTTTTATGTTAACAGCACCCTAAACTTGTCTGAATTGACAAGTTATTTGTTACTGACATTATAAGAAAAGCTTAGAAACCACAAAACACAAGAGAAGAAAAAAGGATTCTATTGATAAATGGATTCTATTGATAAATGTAAAGTTTATGTTATGTGAATTATACCACAGTTTAAAAAAATATATTTTTGTGGCTTTTAAATGTGGATGACAACTTGGGAGCTATATTTAGAACTCCCTCTCTCTCTCTCTCTCTCTCTCTCTATATATATATATATATATATATATATATATATATATATATATCTATATATATATATCTATATATATATATCTATATATATATATATAGAGAGAGAGAGAGAGAGAGAGAGAGAATTTTCTCCTTTGAAGGAGATATAGTGGCTTGCCTGGTTATTCTGTTTTAATGATTATTGCATTTTTTTAAAAAAAATAAATTTGATAATTTCACAGTGTATATCTTTATTTCACTTATTATTTGGTTAGCTCTTTTAAAATATAGACTACTACATACATCAGTGAAATTTCCTTTAGTATATCTATGACTATTGTCTCTGTCTCTTTTATACCTGAGTTTTGGTTCTGTGTTTCAACCATTCATATCTACATTCTTCTCTAAGAACATTTTCTTTCTTTTTGTCTCATTTCGATTTGGGTGTGATTTCCCAAACCTATTGTTGAAATCATTGGTTTCACTTTCTCTAGTTTTTATCCTACTCTATCTGGCTTCTATTGCCATTTTAAATTCATCAATGACATAATTTTTTTCACCCTACCATATTTCCATATTTCCATATTTCCTCCAATGTCCTGTGCTCTCAGACTGTAATTTTATGCAAACAAATAAGTACTGTGAGAATATCTAAACAATTTATGTTCACTTGGGAATATGTGTGTGTGTGTGTGTGTGTATATATATATAATTTTCACATATAAATATTTGTTTATTTACATTTTTGTTTCAGAATATATATTTTAAATGTTTATCTTCATGTTTTCATATTCTTATGGGTGGCACATGTATCCAAGCCATCTGTTAAGTGTGAAAAATTATATGAGTATTTTTACCATTTCCTACTTATGTGTGCAAAATTCTCCTGCCAAAATTTAAATTGAGATAATGAATGATGTATGGATATCTATTCTTTTACCTACCCTTTCTTTTCTTTTCTTTTCTTTTTTTTTGACAGTAGCAGTGTGATGGTATATGAGGAATATTGTTGAAATTCTTAACATGTGCAGTCAGAAAACTTGATTTCTGACATATTGTTTCGTCTCTCTCATCTTTGTTTAAGTGTCTTATAACTGTAACCTGAAGTCCATCCAGCTCTGTTGAGTTCAAGAAGTAAACTGAATTAATTGGTGTTTACCCATTCTAAACTGCTCCACAGATTTATAATAAATCAAACATACTGGAGAGCAATCAGCTTAAAGGCCTATAACCCACACAGAAGTTTTTGTATTTGTCAGGCCAAGTGATTTTCTTTCATCCAAGGTTTTCAGGACATTTTGTGATAAAATCAAGGGGTGAGCTCTCAGCTCACCTATCAGTTTCCCTACTCTTCAATACTTACCAGTCCCAATTAGGGGATTCCTTCTATATTAGCATGATATTATAACTATAGTGAAACAAGATTTAAAAAATAATATTGAATAATCATGGAATTTCTTTCCTTACTCAGGAAAATCAGGCTTTTAATGGTATTTCTTTGAAGCAGAGAAAAGTGTTCTACATATAGTGGTTCACAACCACCAAATAAAGTACTGATGTCTCTAGCTTTTGCTTCCCAAAATGGAATAGTAGGGTTTTCAAAATATGTCCCCACTTACTTGCCACTATTCTAAATAAAAGGAAACACATAAGCCAACTTTTGGTATTCTCCAATTGGACTATATCTGTTAGGCATCTCTTGAAGCCCATAGGATATGATGGGACTGCAGTGGGTTGAACAGTGCCTCCCCCCCCACCAAATTAATGGCTGCCTGGATCCTCAGAATGTGACCTTATTTGTAAATAGGGTCTTTGTGGATATAATTAAGGTAAGGATCCATATAAGACCATACAGAATTAGAGTAGGTCCTAAATCCAATGAGAATGTCCTCATAAGAGACAGAAAAGGGAGAAGAAGTCCATGTGAAAATTCATATGAAGACTGAGGCAAAGATTGGCTCCAAGATAAGGAACACCTTGAACCATCAGAAGCTGAAAGAGGCAAGGAAGTATTCTCTCCCACAGCCCTCCAAGGGAGTATAACTCTACTGACACCTACAGTTTGAACTTAGAGGTTCCAGAACTAAGAGGGAATAAATGTCCATTGCTTTAAGCCAACAAGTGAGTGATAACTTCTTACGTGCATCCCTAGGAAACTAATATAATGCCCTGATCTAAAATTTGCTATTTTGGTCATTTCTATATCTTTCTGAGAAGAGTTTGTAAGCTCGTTCTTCTACTACCAATCTTTCTCAAGGACTCTCTTTTAATTTTTAAAGGTAATTAACTTAAGGTCCTGTTTTCAAGCCTTAAAATCAATTTAAAAACTCATAAGAATCTTGGTTTAATTTTTTGAAAAAAAGTTTAATTTTGGTTGTGTGGATGGGGTTTGGGGTATACTATGTAAGTCAGTGATTCCAATCTTCCGTTTGTAAGCGCAAACGCACTTCTACCAGTAAAAATATTCATTTCATATCATGATTTTTCAGCTCTGTTTAGAAGTCTTAGTAAGACAGAGATAGGCTACTAAGATGGATATTGTAAATAAATAAAATACCAACAGTCATTTTTTATGTTCTGCCAGGAGGACTTTGTTCTCCCTTATTTGTTAATCACTTGTCTGTAATGAAGTTAAGTTCCCTACTTGGAATGTAATGTTAAGTTCTGAATTCAAATTTTAAAGAAACAGAAAAAAGAAGGATTGAAGGCCCTGCAAGCATGGTGTCATCGAAGGGGAGGAAGGACATGCCCCAGCTGGGGGGCTACAGCCCTATCGACTACAAGCGGAACCTTCCGCGTCGGGGGCTGTCGGGCTACAGCATGGTCGCCATGGGCATCGGGACCTTGCTCTTTGTGTACTGGAGCATGATGAAGTGGAACTGCGAATGCAGGCGCCTGCAGATCCAGGAGTTCGAGGCCCGCATTGCGCTGATGCCTCTGTTGCAGGCAGAGAAGGACCGGAAGCTTCTCCAGATACTTCGGGAGAACTTGGAGGAGGAGGCGATCATCGTGCAGGGCGTGCCAGATGGGAAGGTAGGTGAGTCCGTGTTCCACACAACGTGCTGGGTGACCCCCATGCTGGGCAAGCTCTACGGGCTGCGCATGTGCACAAACGAGGAGGTTCTCAACGCCACCTCCGGCTTCAAGCAGTACACCTAGGGGCCTGTGCCCCTCAGACCACTGGACCCCTACTGCCTCCCCACCAGGAGCAAATAAACGCTCTGGAGACTGGCAAAAAAAAAAAAAAAAAAGATAGAAGGACTGAAAGTCATTTTACATGATGGAAGAAATGGGATATATGTACCTGTGTACATGCCAACTTTGTAAAACAGCTTAACCTTCTGTTTGGCCTTCAGATATAATGAGATGATTAGGAAGTAGACGATTCAGAAAAAATAATAATTGACATAAAGTTAATAAAAAGGATTTTCTAATGGACCGAATTTCCTGAAAATGGAAGGCACTAGGAATTGCAGTGGGGAATCTGTTACTAGATTAATAGTTTTCTAACAGTGAGTGTCTGGAATTCCATTCTGTGGCTTAAAACATGGCAAATGTATATCTACTAACAGGTTGTAGATGTGTCTGACTGTAACCTCAAGAAATAAAGGAAAATAATAGAAGCAAAGAATAAAATGTATGTAGTGCTTGGATTATAGAAAACCTTGAATGCAAGATTAAGTGTTTCTGATTTTTCTCTAAACAATGGGGCTGGGATGTGATACTAGGAGTACTTCTTGAAGTTTTTGCATAATTATGCAATCAAAATACATTACAATAAAATGAACATGATGATAAAATTAAAGATAGTGTGAAACAAACTCCAACTTTCTTACATTTAAAAGTGTGTTTTTGGTTTTTTTTTTACATATTTGGTTTTAACAGATACTTTTATTCCCTAAAACTTTGCTGTAGAACATTCTCTCAAGAACTGAAAGAAATGGACATGAAGTCAAGAAATACATCAGGGTTAAGAAATAGAGACATGGAAGGAGAATAATAAACAGGCAAACTAAAATATATAGAAATGCAATCAAATACACTAAGAAAAATGTCCACAGGAATTCAGTAGAATCTCATTTTCTTGATTCACATATTCTATTGCTAATCCTCTGAAGCATCAAGGGTTGGGAATTTCTATTTCTCAGGGTAATTATAAATTTCCCTAGAAGTCTACAGAAAATCATATGAGCACAGAGAAGTAACAATAAAATACTACACAGGGCTGAATGTGATGGCTTAGTTACTGAGTTTACTACTAGATGTTACTTTTAATTCATAACAATGAGAAAATTGGCTCATATGTTATAGCATAGTTACTGGGAGAAAAAAAGGGGCTTAGACACAATTTTCTACGCCTTTTGAAGCTGACTTTAGCTGGGTTGTCTGATTAGTTTTGCCTGGGGGTTAGAGAACTGCTGAACATTCTGTCAGTACTAGGGCTCATTTGGCTTTCTCTATAAGATATTGGTCAATTTCAGCTTATCTGGCAAAGACTAAGGTTGCAATTTATTTTATTTTATTTCTTAAATATTACTTGAAACTTTTCCTTTTTCCATTCTAAGATCAACCAAGAAGTTTTACACAAAATGGAAAAACACAATGGTCTCTCCCTGTGGTGACTTCTTGGTATTTTAACAAAGGCCGGCTGAGCAGCAGGGAGGCGCGTTAAAGACAGCACTTTCCTGGCAGGTTTGTAAATACATGAGAAAACAGGCAATGCTCATGCTTTTAATACTCAAGAATAATTTATAAATTAATTGTACTAACTCTGAAAATTGTATTTATTCAACATTACTGTGTCACAAGAACTATATTATTTAGGTGCTAGAAACAAATTGCACAGCCTAACCTCAAAGAGCTTACAGTTGACAAAAAAAAACAAAAAAACAAAACAAAACATGTAGACATATAAATATAAATCTCTATATAAAGATGGTATAATAATTTCACAAAGGATATGTCACATCCAGTAAGTGTTGGGATCATAGACGGATTCAATGAGGAAGTGATATTTGAACTAAATTTTGATGACTTTTTGATGAAAGACATTAAGGAAATAGAGGGAAGGACATTCCAATAAAGGGGAAAACATACATTAACACACATAGGCAGGAATGCCCAGACTGGCATTAGGAAAATAAATTAGGAAAGTTAGATTGTCTGGAAAGTAGGATCCATAGTAATAGAAAATATTACCTCAACTTGCAGCCTGGATTAAGCCATGAAATTATGTTAATAAGTATTTCATTACCACTGTAGTAAACTTTTAGAAAGGAATTCATGAGCCAACTCAAGATTTGCTTTTCTAAAGAAGACTAAGCTCTCCAGCCTGCATTCCTAATGTCCATTTCTGATTTCTCATATCTCTCATAGTTGCTATTTGTCCCTTTTGCAATCAACATTTCTCCTGATATTCACATAATTCAACCTCATTTCCTCATAGAGCATCTGAAATCCTTCAGCATAGGGTTATCTTCTTTCAAAACTTTCAAATATTCATCACAGCATTTGTCACAAAATACTTAGTAACTCATCCCTAATGATGGGATTTGAACAACTAAACAAGTTTGCTTACTTCAGTAATTTAAACCTCAGCATGCATTAATATGTGCTAGGTAAAGAGAATGTACTTTCACATTACATTTTGATGTGCACTTTCTATCTCTGAATACTTTCTGAAAGGTGATATGCACCACTGCTTGCTTATCGTGAAATCCCACATGTCATAACAGAAAGCCAGATAATAAACATTTATCAAGAGACATGCAAGTAAATTGCTTAACATAGTATTGGGGCATAGAAATCCATTAAATAAATGTTGCCTAGGATTATGATTATTAATAGTGATCGTGGTAGACACAGTAGCAGTAGGAATAGTAACAGTGGAGGTGGTAATTCAAAGATATTTGAAGAGGTAAAGAGTCAATATAAATAAAATCAACAAAATATGGATCATATAATAAATACCACATTACTATATTTTATGAAATTTTAACTTTTAATAAATGTTTGAAACATATTAAAAAATGCTGCATTAAAAATAAACCAGAAATATTTCATTTTGACTTGTATTTAAACTAACTTTTGTAAATCTTTTGTTTTATGCAAAAAAAAAGTAACACTTTTTATATGGCACTCTTTTTTGGATCATCATGGCCAATGAAAGGTATGTTCAAAATTTTGTAGTCACAGAATAAAACTATTTTTTCACAGCACCTATAATAAAAACTTACAACAAAATTTTTATTCAGCAACACAATATGGTGCAGTTTTATGTTTCCTCTTATTATTGTCAAAATGTATGGTTTATTCCAAATGATATTTAAATCTCCTTATTAAAAATCCTTATTGTCTGCATAGAACATACATTTTTTATACCTCACACAGAGAAAATTTTTAGTGTTAAACAGAAAGTCTATAGGAATTTTCTGAATGAACTCAATGTTGAATTTAAAATATGTATATATTGCACAAGGAAAATTATAGCTGAAAATGGACCATTTTCATAGCTTTCCAACAAAAAAAGCTAAATGGTTTAAACCTGTATCTCAAAGAAGCAATCCACTGATCATCACTTCTCTAAAGCAAGAGAGAAATCTATGTTGAACACTATTTGAAAAGCAGTTAAGGACTAATTACAGAGAATTAAATCATGTCTTTTTTTTTTTTTAATCCATTTTAGTAGCTGAAGTAGTTTTCAGGAGTTACTAAATTTTAAAAACCTGTGGGGACAACTAACGCTGAACAATCATCGATAGGAAGACACTGGAATTCACCAAAAAAGATACCCCACATCCAAAGACCAAGGAGAAGCTGAATTAGATGGTAGGAGGGGCGCATTCACAATAAAATCAAATTCCATAACCACTGGGTGGGTGATTCACAGATTGGAGAACAAGTATACCACAGAAGTCTACCCACTGGAGTGAAGGTTCTGAGCCCCATGTCAGGCTTCCCAACCTGAGAGTCCGGCAATGGGAGGAGGAACTCCCAGAGAATCAGACTTTGAAGGCTAGTGTGATTTGATTGCAGGACTTTGACAGGACTGGGGGAAACAGAGACTCAACTCTTGGAGGGCACACACAAAGTAGTGTAAGCAAGAGGACTCAGGAGAAGGAGCAGTGACCCCATAGGAGACTGAACCGGACCTACTTGCTAGTGTTGGAGGATCTCCTGCAGAGGTGAGGGGCAGCTGTGGCTCACCATGGGGACAAGGATACTGGCAGCAGAAGTACTCCTTGGCGTGAGCCTTCCTGTAGTCTGCCATTGGTCCCACCAAAGAGCCTGTAGCCTCCAGTGCTGGGTTGCTTCAGGCCAAACAACCAAAAAGGAGGGAACTCAGCCCCACCCATCAGCAGACAGCTGATTCAAGTTTTACTGAGCTCTGCCCACCAGAGCAACAGCCAGCTCTACCCACCACCAGTACCTCCCATCAGGAAGCTTCCACAAGCATCTTAGATAGCCTCATCCACCAGAGGGCAGACAGCAGAAGCAAGAAGAACTACAATCCTGCAGCCTGTGGAATGAAAACCACATTCACAGAAAGACAGACAAAAGGAAAAGGCAGAGGACTATGTACCAGATGAAGGAACAAGATAAACCCCCAGAAAAACAACTCCATGAAGTGGAGATAGGCAACCTTCCAGGAAAAGAATTCAGAATAATGATAGTGAAGATGACCCAGGACCTCGGTAAAAGAATGGAGGCAAAGATCGAGAAGATGCAAGAAATGTTTAACAAAGACCTAGAAGAATTAAAGAACAAACAAATAGAGATGAACAATACAATAACTGAAATCAAAAATAACCAAGAGATTACTGGAGAAATCAAAGAAGAAATCAAAAAATACCTAGAGACAAATGACAACGAAAACACAATGATCCAAACCTATGGGATGCAGCAAAAGCAGTTCTAAGAGGGAAGTGTATAGCAATACAATCCTACCTTAAGAAACAAGAAAAGTTTCAAATAAACAATCTACCCTTACACCTAAAGGAACTAGAAAATGAAGAACAAACAAAACCCAAAGATAGTAAAAGGAAAGAAATCATAAAGATTAGAGCAGAAATAAATGAAATAGAAACAAAGAAAACAGTAGCAAAGATCAAAAAAATTAAAAGCTGCTTCTTGAGAAGATAAACAAGATTGTAAACCTTTAGCCAGATTTATCAAGACAAAGAGGAAGGGGACTCAAATCAATAAAATTATAAATGAATAAAGGAGAAGTTACAATGGACACCACAGAAATACAAAGCATCATAAGAGACTACTACAAGCAACTCTATGCCAATAAAATGGACAACCTGGAAGAAATGGACAAATTCTTAGAAAGGTATAACCTTCCAAGACTGAACCAGGAAGAAATAGAAAATATGAACAGACTAATCGCAAGCGCTGAAATTGAAACTGTGATTAAAAATCTTACAACAAGCAAAACTCCAGGACCAGATGGCTTCACAGGTGAATTCTATCAAACGTTTATAAAAGAGCTAACACCCATCCTTCTCAAACTCATCCAAAAAATTTCAGAGGAAGGAACACTCCCAAACTCATTCTATGAGGCCACCATCACCCTGATACCAAAACCAGACAAAGATACTACAAAAAAAGAAAACTACAGACCAATATCACTGATGAATATGGATGCAAAAATCCTCAACAAAATACTAGCAAACAGAATCCAACAACACATTAAAAGGATCATACACCATGATCAAGTGGAATTTATCCCAGGGATGGAAGGATTCTTTACTACATGCAGTCAGTCAATGTGATACACCATACTAACAAACTGAAGAATAAAACCTATATGATCATCTCAATAGATGTGGAAAAACTTCGACAAAATTCAGCACCAATTTATGATAAAAACTCTCCACAAAGTGGGCATAGATGGAACCTACCTCAACATATTAAAGGCCATATACAACAAACCCACAGCAAACATCATTCTCAATGGTGAAAAATTGAAAGCATTTCCTCTAAGATCAGGAACAAGGATGTCCACTGTCACCACTATTATTCAACATAGTTTTGGAAGTCCTAGCCATGGCAATCAGAGAAGGAAAAGAAATAAAAGGAATGCAAATTGGAAAAGAAGAAGCAAAACTGTCACTGTTTGAAGATGACATGATACTATACATAGAAAATCCTAAGGATGCCACCAGAAAAGTATTAGAGCTTATCAATCAATTTGGTAAATTTGCAGGATACAAAATTAATGCACAGAAATCTCTTGCATTCGTATACATTAACAACGAAAGTTCAGAAAGAGAAATTAAGGAAACAATCCCATTCACCTCTGCAACAAAAAGAATAAAATACCTAGGAGTACACCTATCTAAGGTGGTAAAAGACCTGTACTCAGAAAACTATAAGACCCTGATGAAAGAAATCAAAGATGACACAAACAGATGGAGAGATATACCATGTTCTTAGATTGGAAGAATCAATATTGTGAAAATGGCTATACTACCCAAAGCAATCTACAGATTCAATGCAATACCAGTCAAATTACCAATGGCACTTTTTACAGAACTAGAGCAAAAAATCTTAAAATTTGTATGGAGTACAAAAGACCCGAAATAGTCAAAGAAATCTTGAGGGGAAAAAATGGAGCTGGAGGAATCCGACTCCCAGATTTCAGACTATATTACAAAGCTACAGTAATTAAGACAATATGGTACTCGCACAGCAACAGAAATACAGATCAATGGAACAGGATAGAAAGCCCAGAGATAAACCCATGCACCTATGGTCAACTAATCTATGACAAAGGAGACAAGGATATACAATGGAGAAAAGACAGTCTCTTCAAAAAGTGGTGCTGGGAAAACTGGACAGCTACTTGTAGAAGAATGAAATTAGGACACTCCCTAACACCATACACAAAAAGAAACTCCAAATGGATTAAAGACCTAAATTTAAGACCAGATAGTTTCAAACTCTTAGAGGAAAACATAGGAAGAACACTCTTGGACATAAACCACAGCAAGACCTTTTTTGACCCACCTCCTAGAGTAATGGAAATAAAAACAAAAATAACCAAATGGGACCTAATGAAACTTAAAATCTTTGCACAGCAAAGGAAATTACAAACAAGACAAAAAAACAACCCTCAGAATGGGAGAAAATTTTGCAAATGAAGCAATTGACAAAGGATTAATCTCCAAAATATATAAACAGCTCATGCAGCTCAATATTAAAAAAATAAGCAACCCTATCAAAAAATGGCCAGAGGACCTAAATAGACATTTCTCCAAAGAAGATATACAGATTGCCAACAAACACATGAAAACATGCTCAACGTCTCTAATTATTAGAGAAATACAAATCAAAACTACAATGGGGTATCACCTCACACCAGTCAGAATGGCCACCATCAAAAAATCTACGAACAATAAGTGCCAGAGAGGGTGTGGAGAAAAGGGAACCCTCTTGCACTGTTGGTGGGAATGTAAATTGATACAGCCATTATGGGGAACAGTATGGAGGTCCCTCCAGAAACTAAACACAGAATTACCATATGACCCAGCAATCCCACTCCTGGGCATATACCCAAAGAAAACCATAATTCAAAAAGACACATGCACCCCACTGTTCATTGCAGCACTATTTACAATAGCCAGGTCATGGAAGCAACCTAAATACCCACTGACAGATGAAGGGATAAAGAAGATGTGGTACATACATATAACAGAATGTTAATCAGCCATAAAAAAGAACAAAACTGGGTCATTTGTAGAGATGTTGACAGATCTAGAGACTGTCATACAGAGTGATGTAAGTCAGAAAGAGAAAAACAAATACCGTATGTTAATGAATACATGTGGAATCTAGAAACATGGTACAGATGAACCGGTTTGCAAGGCAGAAATTGAGACACAGATGTAGAGAACAAACATATGGACACCAAGGGGGGAAAGCGGGGTGGGGTGGGGTGGGATGAATTGGGAGATTGAGATTGACATATATACACTAATATGTATAAAATAGATAGCTAATAAGAACCTGATGGGTTAAAAAAAATCAGATCAGTATTTGCCTTAAAAATAATGGAAATGTTCAAAATTTTGTTTGTGGTGGTGCTTACACAAGTATATACAAATGCCAAAATTCATCAACCTGAAAACTTAAGATAGCTGCATTTTATTTCATGAAATTTATACCTTAATAAAGTTGATTTTTATGAAAGGAAAAAAAAAAAACTTGTGAGAGAGATCAGGATAAAATCAGGGAAGAAAATAATTTCACAGTGCATACAACTTGTATAACGCCAAGCCCCATCTGTAATTATTTATAATGCCAAGTTCCTTTATCAAATGTGATTTTCCCTTAAATGTTCTGAGAAAACGTTTTAAAAAGTCACTAAAGGAAAGAATTTTCAACTAGGTTCTCTAATACTACTACTAATAATAAATCTAGTAAAATAATTGGATGCAATTTCTTCAGGCATACACTTTTGTTTGTGTGTTTGTGTGACAAATGCGTGAAATTTAGATGTCTGCCAAGAAGAGCAATGCAGCAACTACTTCCTCATCTCAGCTGGAGCCATAACTCTAAGGTACTTGAGAGGTACTGAGATGAAAGAAGCAATCCTTAGGAAGAGCCTTATGATAAACTATCTTTAGTCTCAAAACTCCTTTTGTACCTAACTTGGCAAACTTATATGGGTTCATCTGATGCATTTTTGTTGTGCTTCTACTCTGGGCTAAATACTATGCTTGATTCTTTGGATAAAGTGAAAACAGAATAAAGATCATCCTTTCCAAAAGCCCATAAACCAGTTCAGGACATGGTTTTCAAATTGTTTGTGAGCACCAGACTGAAAAGTGTAATAACATGGCTTCCATCCAGGGTCTAGGCCAATTACAGAGCCAGTAGCTGGGAAGATGTATAAAAACTGTCATTTTACTTAATTGCTATTATAAACTTTATGTTATTTTTTAATTGATTTTTAATTGAAACATCAACTTCCTTTGAATTCGGATCAGAAGCACAGTGAAATTATTTTTCCTTAACACCTTGGTACTCAGTCAGTCTACAAAGAAAACAGAAAGAATAAAGCTGATGTCTTTTCTCTCTGAAGACATCTGCCTGCACATTTGAGGTTCTTAAATACTCCTTTTTTTACTTCTAGCTTTCACTTTCCATTATAGATTATCTTCAGGGCATGTTAAATAAAGGAATGAAGGTTCATTACATTATCCTCCAAATCTACACTGTTCTTATTTACTCAAATGAGAGCAATGTTGAGAGAAGAGGTCTTTGGCTCATTTTACAGCGTTGCTTATATACCGCACCATGGGGTTTTGTTCTCTCAAAAATATTCTGAGATATTCACTTAAAATTGTGGCATTCCCTTAAAATTCCTTTCCAGAAAATCCTCTAGTATTGTGAGTTTGGGGTTTCCAAGTTCACCTAATTTTGAGGATAACTGTCACAATTTAAAGGTACTTTTAAAAATGAAGATTTTTACTCTTGCTGAGAAGAGTTTTAGATAGAAGCTTACTTGCATGCAAATTAAACTTTCTGATTCTAGTCTTCGGAATGTTATGGCGACCAGAAATATTCAATATCATTCCTTTGAAACTCTAGCTTTTTTTTTTTTTTTATGCTGTACGCGGGCCCTCTCACTGTTGTGGCCTCCCCCGTTGCGGAGCACAGGCTCCGGACGCGCAGGCTCAGCGGCCATGGCTCACGGGCCCAGCTGCTCCGCGGCATGTGGGATCTTCCCGGACAGCGGCACGAACCCATGCCCCCTGCATCGGCAGGCAGACTCTCAACCATTGCGCCACCAGGGAAGCCCGAAACTGTAACTTTTTAAAAAGAAACTTAAGCAGTCTCTTTTTTTTTTTTCAATTCATTAATTAATTTATTTATTTTTGGCTGTGTTCGGTCTTTGTTGCTGTGCACAGGCTGTCTCTAGTTGTGGCAAGTGGGGGCTACTCTTCATTGCGGTGCACAGGTTTCTCACTGCAGTGGCTTCTCTTGTTGCGGAGCACAGGCTCTAGGCGTGCAAGCTTCAGTAGGTGTGGCATGCAGGGTCAGTACTTGTGGTGCACGGGCTTAGTTGCTCCACGGCATGTGGGATCCTCCCGGACCAGGGCTCGAACCTGTGTCCCTTGCATTGGCAGGTGTATTCTTAACCACTGCACCACCAGGGAAGTCCCTAAGCAGCCTCTTATATAACATTTTTTCTTTATGTCACTTTGTTATGTATAATATAGATATCTATAGTAGTGAATTTTCAAATTTTCCACTTAATTGTAAAAAAACTCCTTTTTATTTTACTTATACCTTCCATCCATATGACAGCTGACACAGCAGGTAAGTTATGGTTTCAAGTTATTTTTGCCTATATACTAATGCTCATTCTAGTGCATCTCAGAAATGTCCTGTTTTCCTTATTTCTTTTAAGCCTTTAAATACATAAAATCTCTGCAAAGAACACTCTCTTAATGAATACATCTGTCTGCCATTAAGAGCATGAAATGCGTCCCCACAGCTAACACTGATACTTCAAATAGCCAAGGGGTATGAAGAACCGTAAGCTGTCAGGGGAGAAAAGGGGATGATGTTGACAAAACAACTAGATGCCCCTCGTAGAGCTCAAGAAGGTCAAGTGTTGAGCTGTGGAGCTCGCTTCGTGCTGATTCCTTTTTATGAACTACAGTAGTACTTCACTTTGTATACAGGGTACCCATTTTTATGCAAATAAATTTGTACCATCTGCTTTGTTTACTCCTAGACACAAAGGAAGAGGTTTTACTCTCACTCAACATACCGAAAGATGCTCAAACAGCTAGGCTGGTCAATAACCTCAAGTGTGGATTTAAATAATTTATGTCACACACACAGCTCAATCTGAATCATGATATCCATGATATCATTGGATATACAAGAGATAAATGCTTTTTGCTTTTCTCAGGTCTCATTAGACTGTGATTCCTTGGTCGATGGCCGGAATGGCTGGAAGAAATATATAATCAATACACTGGGAGCCTCCACATGGCATGAGTAATGAAAGAAGACACTTGCAACTTGGCAGTCCCCAGAAGCATCATGCTGTGCCCAAAGAACAGGAAGAGGGAATGGTGACTGTGATGATGTTGGATAGCCAGGAATATCCTGGCATTATAAACATACAAGGATGCTGCCCCTGGAAAGAATATTAAAAGGGTCTCCATTAGGCAGCAGAGTGAGGAGAGATGAGGAATCACTGCCAAGGTAAGTACTGCCAGGGGCAGTGATTTCAAAAGAACCAGAAGGTAAGGGTAAGCTATTGAATGAGAATGAAAACACATAATGTCAAGGAAGAGGATGTAAGCAGAGAAAATGGCATGATTAGCAAAAATAGCACGGAAACAAGTGGAAAAGACAATGACATTGTTCTCAAGGCTGCCTATTTGAAGCCACAAATTTAAATTACCTAGAACAGTTGTAATGAGAGTAGTAAGCTCTCCATGAAATTCTTGTAATTACTGGCTGACCAGAACCTATCAATACATGGAGGCAGCTGAAATGAAGAATGATTTGCCATGTAAATTAAATTTTTGATCACTCATTTATTCAATATATATTATTTGAAAGCCTATAAATATGCCATTGAGATTTCAAAGTTTTATATCAGCTAGGATTATCATGATTGACGCAACTTTGCTCTCTAGAGTCCTACCTCCTCATCTTCAATGTTGAGCATCTAACTGTCTTCCTCCCTACAGCTGCACTGAGAGTTCAACCATTAAACCACAGGTTGAGCTGAAGTTAAAAGGTTCCACTGTAATCATGTGAAATCTCCCATCTCATTGCAAGAAAATAATTCAGTCATTAAATCACAATATTAGGTCATCCCCCCAATTTTATTAATTCCTAAGTATTAATTACTGCATATGGTTTTCAATGATACAAATAGGTCTGGAATAGGAAATATGCTTAATGAACAAATAGATTACAAATAACTAAATTGTATAGATTTTTCAGAGGGCTGAAACAATTACAATATAGTTTTATAAAAATACAGTGAAATGAGAATGCAGTTTCACATGCATAATTCCAACAAGCCTAAGCTTTTTTACGCCAAATGCTGCTATTTGTAAAAAAAAATTAGTGGTAGATATGACAGGGCTATTATATGGTAAATTTAGATTTATGAAGCTTTTCCTAATATGTAGACACAAAACAAAAAAGTGCCTAGTTACTCGGCTCGTTAAAATTCTCATGAACTATATTAACCAATGTGCAAAGGAAAGAGATCAACTATATTTGCCTCAAGTGAGGGTAAAATTAAATTACAATAAAGAGTATGTAGTAATCATTTTCAAAGAGACTAAATGATTAAACAGGGGAATTTCAGTTAGGAAACAAAAATATTCTTGGGCATTTCCACAGGAAAAACAAAAGATATAGGGAATTCTCTATCCAGGTGATGGGAATTTTACTCTTTATGATACAGAGAACAGTTGGCTAAGGATGAAGATGGTTGGGAAAACAAACCACAGTTGACCAGCATAACCAGTGGCTCCTAACCATGTACCAAACCACAGTGCACTAGGTAAAGAAGGGACTCGAAGAAACCCTTGAGACACTTTCCAATGTTGAGTTTCTATGATTCAATGAAATAAATCTTCATAAAATAATAAAGTAATATCATTTTTCCCAAGATGTGTTATGGTATCCTGGTTAACATAAGGTGTGTACCCTGAATGTGTAACATCTCATTTACTCTATAACTGACATAAATTGAGAAAAAAGGTATAATGTCAGAAATTATTAAAAAGATGTTTTCTGTCTCGACTTTTTCAGATATATTCTGCAATTTTCTATCCTTACTCAAACTTGCTAATAATATATTTTACAAGGATATGCAGATACACATTATATCAATTTTTAAAAATTTAAATTTAAAAACTGAAGATTCTGTCATTTTTGAGTAGAGTTATTTGTTTAGCAATCTGACGACAAAAGATGATGCTCTGTCAGAGAGATGAATGAATCAGGAGACTAGGGGCTTCGCTATAGGACGCTAAATTTATAGCAGATTCTACAGGCCCTAGAATTCAGTAGGGTTCTCTAAGTATAATCCTCCAAAGAGAATAAGAGATTTCAATAAATCTCTATAAGGCTAGAGGGTTATTCTGAGTCTCCACTTCTTTTTAGAAGAATTTTTTTAAAAACCTATGCAAGTATAGACTTTCTAGGGGTATTCCGTCTACTGAACTCTCTGGGGGATATTTACTTCTTATAGAAAGAAGAAACCCATCTTTCAAGTGCAGCCCATCTCTGATTTATTTTGTTTATACAACATTACCACCACTCTGGATACCTGTCATCACATTTCCCAGTTTGTATAAGTTATTGAAGAATAATGTAGTATTTCTTTCCTTTTTTTTTTTTTTTTTGCGGTACGTGGGCCTCTCACTGTTGTGGCCTCTCCCGTTGCAGAGCCCAGGCTCCTGATGCGCAGGCTCAGCAACCATGGCTCACGGGCGCAGCCGCTTCGCGGCATGTGGGATCCTCCCGGACCGGGGCACGAACCCGTGTCTCCTGCATCGGCAGGCGGACTCTCAACCACTGCGCCACCAGGGAAGCCCAATAATGTAGTATTTGACCTGGTAGAAACACAATTGCCTCATTATGCAAACAATATGGTATTAATAAAAAGTAAAATTGAACTGTCTAATGTCCAAAGTAACAGGAAAATTCAGAATTTGTCCCCAGAAGAAGGCTTTTCTTTTTATACCATAATCTTCCATATTTTATTTGTTTTTTTCTCTAACAGCTTTAATAATAGTATGAGGAAAACTGCATTTTCTCCTGCCAGATAAATTCTGCCATATCAATACCAAATGAATATGTATATATATTATATATAATAAGATTCATAGGATATATACTGTAGTATCCCTCTTATTTGAGTTTTCTTCTTTAACTTATCAAATGTTCTAAAACTATGATTACACGTACATGTGTTGCTTCTAAAATCTTCCTCCTATTTCTTTGTTTATGACGTACTCAGTTCTATAAATCATTCCATGGACTTTTTCAAAAACAAAATGTTTCTGTATTTAATTTATAGTACATGTTTCTTTTCCTCCAGTATATGTGTCCTTTGATATGTGGAAATATACTTGCTTATAAACCACTCGATTTTGGCCAAGAAGAGTTATTCATTTAAAAGATTTCTATTTACATGTCTCATTACAAAAGAAGTAGAAGTTTTAAACACAGAATACTGAAAAATATTTCCAAAAAGAATACATTCATATACTAGAACTGCTTTTGCACCCGTTCAAAAGAATTGATTGTTATTTTAATAAGCAAACATGAAACCCTGTGATTCAGAAATGTGGCTGGTATGTTTAATTCACTTTCCAAATGTCTGTTTTGATGAATTACGGATGTGCATATTCACACATATACTACAGAAGAAAAATCTCTTACTAGCATCTTTCAACAAAAGACATACGCACACATTCAGGGCTTCCCTGGTGGCGCAGTGGTTGAGAGTCCGCCTGCCGATGCAGGGGACGCGGGTTCATGCCCCAGTCTGGGAAGATCCCACATGCCGCGGAGTGGCTGGGCCTGTGGGCCATGGCCGCTGAGCCTACGCGTCCAGAGCCTGTGCTCTGCAACGGGAGAGGCCACAACAGTGAGAGGCCCGCGTACCCAAAACAAAACAAAACAAAACAAAACAGACATACGCACACATTCACCACCAGTAGGCAAGCTCAGAAAACTATCAGAATCACATAACGGCCTTAGTCGTCTATTCTTCCAGAGCAGAAAAAACACAATGTAAAGGTCACAGTTTTTACATAGGGAGGGACAGAATATTTGGTCTTGAAACATTTTCAAGTTTGACCTTCCACTGAAATGTTTTCCACATAGCCATAGCATTGAAAGCTCAAAATATATTTTTACCCATTTTCTAATTGTGAATTAATCCTTAATTCCTAGTACACTATCAAATAAACAGTGATACTTTTTAAGTTCTGCAGCCCCATTCAATGTAGTGAGGAAATGTTCCTTCCTGAATTTTTCAGCATTTCTTATTTGCACAAACTGTTTATGAAATATTGTGGAAATGGGTTAAATTAACAGGCAATATTAGCATCAACTTTTTGTCCTTCAGCTTCTATATGATGCCAGCATTCCTATAATGCCTTGGGCTTATTTCTATATCTTGTTAATACTTCTGAGTCCACAGCAAGCTAACTTCTAGTGCTGGACCAAGAATACAACCAGTGACAAAAACAAAATGAGAGATTTTTACTGAAACACTCACTGTCATTGTTCTTGGGAACATTATTTTAGGTTCTAGATTTTTCATTGGAATGACCAATAGAAGAATTTTGTTTCTTCTGTTATTTTTCAAAGGAGAAAAAAGCAAAAAGGAGCTTGATCCTACTGAGAAGTTGACTGATTTTCTTGCTTGGTTTTTGCCTGTATGACATGTTGACAATTGCCTTTTACTGACAGCTGAGAAAAAGTTAAAATTATAACATCTGACACATAAACCATTTACTCAAATATTAGCATTTGGACAGACTTTCAAGTAAGGTCTCAGATAACTGTATTTACCTTTCAAAAACAACTTACTGGCTCTACCCTTTTGCTACCTTCTCTAGCTCAACAGAACTCCTGTTCCCTTCTATAGTTATGTGTCATGTACAACATAGGAACTAAAAAATGTTTGAATTTTCTTTAGTTTTATTTAGCTCAGTTTTTTTTAAGGCATTTGTGTCTGTGCCTTTAAAAAAAAAGAGTAAGGGAGAATTGGTGCTTCTTTCTACTTCTTTTTCTTTTTTTACCATCCCTGGGCATGGAATCTGGATGTTTTCTCTCAAATTCGTCAGTAAATATAAATGAACCAAGATGCACTGTCAATAAACAAACAAGCAAACAAAACACACGTAGTTAAAGTGCATATTTAACTTATCTTCTCCAGTCTCATCTCCCAGTTCTAGTTTTCATGCATTCTATGTTATAACCAAATTGAATTTCCTAGTATGTTTTTTTACTAATTCAATCCTTTTCTTCCCTGCACTCTTTCTTTTCCTGTCTATATGGCACTCCTTCTTTTCCTGTCTATATGGCAAGACCCAGCCTGGGGACCCTCCTTTACATTGTTTCCCTGGTCATGCATAGACATGACTCATTTCCATGACCTCTTACCCTCATTAGCTTTAATCAGCATGTCTTTTATACTATGTGCTACTGCACCTTGTACTACAAAGTTTTTCATATAAATATGTCCTGTTCACTTAGAGATTCTAAGTTCCTAAGGGCCTGGTCAACATCTTTATTCTTCTATGAATGCCCTGAACCCTAGTTCCTTGTAAGAGTAGGAACTCCATAAATAACATTGGATGACTCTCTATGCTCACTCTATTCTGAAAAAATTATTCTGAAAAAAATTAAATTGAAACAAGAAAATATAATAAAACTTATCAACATAAACATGGATAAATATAAAAATCTATATAATTCTCTTTGGAATCAATATTTTTAAAGTGTGAAATGTCATTGAGTATCCTCAGATATGCATAATCTCAGGACTATGCATGTAAGTGGTTTTATAAAATTTTATGCAAATTACTTTACAAATTTTTTAAAAGTCAGATTTTCTGCAATGGAGTAAACTCCAAAGCATAGAGTGTAAGTAACTGCTTTGTCATCAAGATGCCTGAGTTCAAACTCTGGCTTGGTGGCATAGTATGTCTATGACCTTTGGTAAGTTTTTTAAAGTCTATGAGCTGTGGGGACTTCTGTAAAATGGGGATCATAGTATTACCCTACAACATAGGGTTTCTGAGAGAATTAATGATGAAAAATATAGTGTTTAGAAAATATCCAATAAATTTTAACTTTCAGAATAATTATTGGATTTTAATTAAAAGAAATCATGTAATAAAACTACCATTCTTTTTTTTTTTTTTTTGCGGTATGTGGGCCTCTCACTGTTGTGGTCTCTCCCATTGCAGAGCACAGGCTCAGACGCGCAGGCTCAGCGGCCATGGCTCACGGGCCTAGCCGCTCCATGGCACGTAGGATCCTCCCGGACCGGGGCATGAACCCGTGTCCCCTGCATCAGCAGGCGGACTCTCAACCACTGTGCCACCAGGGAAGCCCCTAAAACTACCATTCTTGAGTAAATATATGTAGAGTTTGTTCCACTAGTATAAAAGTATTGTAACTTTCTTAAAAGTGCATGTCTCATCCATACACGACCACCTGGAGTTGTCTCAAGAGAAAGGTTATAATTTACAAAGCTAAATAAAGTGAACTCTGCATTTCTTAAAAGTTTGACACTTTGAGACTTGGGAAATGAAAGTGGTCATCCTGAAAGTGCCCTGAGCCAGGGAATTTCATCTTTTTATTAAAGATGAAGCACTAGATTTTAAATAACTTATTTAGAGTCAAATATCTATGATGAGAGAAAGATTACCACATTATTAATGAAATCATGAATTTAATGCAGTCTATAACTTCATTGTATATTGAACACAGTTATTTCATTCAAATGATTCATGATGATTATTAAAATGCCATATTTTCAAATATCTAAATATCAAATGCCTAAACAAGACAAAAAAAAATTAAATGTAAACTAGAATCTAAAAGCCATGGAAGCTTATTGTAGAAAGAGATTTAAGAATAATCCAGCCTAACACTCCTCAGTGCATAATTCCCTTGGCCACATTGCTGACAAATCGACATGTAATTCTGTTTTCCAATCTCTAGTTGAAAAACTCAATATGTGGAAATCCACTAATTCTTGTATAAATATTAATAATATTCATCTAGAATTAAGCTAGCATTAGCTGTAAAAAGAGATGCAAAAAACTTTCAGGGACTTCCCTGGTGGCGCAGTGGTTGAGAGTCCGCCTGCCGATGCAGGGGACGCGGGTTCATGCCCCAGTCGGAGAGGATCCCGCGTGCCGCGGAGCGGCTGGGCCCGTGAGCCATGGCCGCTGAGCCTGCGCGTCCGGAGCCTGTGCTCCGCAACAGGAGAGGCCACAACAGTGAGGGGCCCGCGTACCACAAAAAAAAAAAAAATATCACCCTTATATTTTCAAGATGATAAAAGAAAACTTTTTCAGAAATACTTTAAAATAGTAGTTTTACATTCACAGTAACATTGCGGAGGAGGTACACAGATTCTTCATATATCCTTACCCCATATATGCATAGCTTCATCCATTATCCACATTCCCCACCAGAATGGTACTTTTGTTACAACTGATAAGCCTACATTGACACATCATAATCACCCACAGTCCATAATTTACATTAGGTGTTACTCTCGGTGTTGTACACTCTATGGGTTTGGACAAATGTATAATGACATATACCCACCATTATAATATTATACAGATTATTTTCACTGCCCTAAAAATTCTCTATAACTCCTTCCCATCCCTCCCCAATCCCAGGCAAGCACTGATGTTTTCACTGTCACCATAGTTTTTCATGTCTTTTCCAGGATGTCATAAAGATATCATACAGTATGTAGCCTTTTCTGATTGGCATTTTAAGTAATATATATAATGAAAATGAAAGACTGGTGAGTACATCTCAGTTCACTAGAGTCAAAATGAAATGTGGCCCCTGAGTCTCTATACTCATCTCCCAGAAAGTTAAGAACATTGTGTTGGAGAGATGTGTAGAATGTTTAGAAGAGAATTACTTTCTCATTCTGATTCAAGTATACTAAATAGGATCATATTCTCGTGAATCAGCTGTATTCACATTACTTGAATGAAAATTATACACTCAAAAGAGCTTGGTATACGTTTCCATGCAGAAGATCATGTAAAAAATATCAAGTAAAAGCATTAGCAAGCATACGTTTTCTACCAATACATACTATAAATTCTGTTTTCTACACCTCTGCCCAATACAGTTTCTTCTCTAACCATAATCTTACTATAACCCACATCCCTTCACGCTCCATTTCACTTAACAAGCTCCAGCTGTACTGACCATCCTCCAGTGCGCTGCAGTACTCTAGTCACTATAATCAGCAAAATGAAGAGAGAGCCAGTGTTCCCTAACTACTTTCAATCAAGGAAGAAAATTGGATTGAGAAGAGATGGGCAAGAACTCACAGAGACAGAAGTAGTATGATCAAGTGGGACCCATTCTTACCCATACGTAAAGTTCCCTCCAGCAAGCACACAGTATTAAATTTACTTTATCTGTTGAATTTACAGATGACTTCACCTGATTTTGGTAGCTATTTATTCATTTTCATGGAAATATTTCCTTTGCTATGTTCTAAACCAAATCACCATGAACGAAATTACCTGCTACTCCTGTGGTCTGAAGAAATCCCCATCATCCTGCAGTTCTGAAGAGAATTCAAAAAGGGAGAAAAGGGGACAGATCTAAACTTCCTCTCTCCTTTGGGTCCCAGAATATTTGTAAAAGTGCACTTAGAGGGGACAAGCGGAAAACATAAAGCCACTGAAAACTTTAAATGCACAGTTGATATATAAGCCTAAATTAGTCAGCAAGGAACTATGGTCTTTCTGGCCAGAGTTAAACCCTCTATAAATGGAAATTACACTTGATTTAATCTTTCAGGGTCTTCATTTTTCTCATATTTTGCTGCTAGAATATCTCCTCCATTGCTTACAATGTGCTTACCCCTATTCTTAACAACCATTTTAGTTAATAGTCTCAGGCAACTCAGCAATTCATCCACTGAGGGTACACACCCTTCCTCCCACAGGCCAGAAGTAGAAAAACTGGAAAGGTCTGCTTTGAAATGGAAATAAGGAAGTGAGAAGATGAAGAAAAGGAAATAACTGAAGGCAGTGCTTTGCAATTTTTTTTCCTTCAAGTATGGCCAGTAGCAGAAAGAAGTGGAGATGCACCCTCCTGTGAGTCTGGGAGCAGCCTAAAGTAATCCATCTCAGACACAAATTTTCTTTGAACTCTCAAGATTAATCATTAAAAGTAAGAGAATTTGCATTCTGTTATAGAGCATAGATACTTATTTTAGTTTAAAAGTAATGCTTTAAGTATGTTAATTACAAATATATTACCACCAGTACCCCAGAACAAAACACTTGATCAAAATACAGTATAAGGAAGGTGCACCAGGTTTACTGTGATTTCTCTCACCTTCTAGCACCCATTAGAACACATTAACTATAATACTTGTCAAAGACCTTACACCTCAGACCTAACCTACCTAAATAAAAGAGACAAACATATTCATTATTGAAACATCCTAAAGTGCAAGTATGTTTTTAAAAATATAAATGATACAAGTTGCCATAAATTTTCATAGAGTAGGATATCTAGAGCATATTCATATGATTAAAAGATACATTTCATTTTTCTCATATTCTCATGTATGGTTTAAAGAATAGATTCATAAGGCTTACATAAGGCTTCCATTCACTACCTTACATAAGGCTTTCTAGTTATTCTAAACCTGTTCATTAACTTTTTCATGTTTTTTCTTACTGATTCATGAGACAAGTATTTTATCCTAATTATCCATATTCATTTGGGTCTATTTCTGGAATTTCTGTTCTGCTTTCTTTCTATTCATGTAATAATATTACATTGGTTTTAATTATGGGGGGGTTATTGCATATTAACTTTTCTGCTCCCCTGTAATTTCTCTTCTTTTTCTGTCAATCTCATGATAATTCTTGCCTGTTGGTTTTTTAAAATGAATTTACAATCATACTGACTAGCTTACAAAAATATCTGTTGATATTTTATTGAGACTGATTCAAATGTAATATAAATTAGGGAAAGCCAGCATCTTCATAATATTTTGTTTTTCTATTCATGAATGTGCTATGTCTTTCCAATTGATGAATTCTTTTTCTGAGAACTTCAAGAATGGTTTATGCAGATTTTTCACGTATGTTTTGAATATTTTTGTTAAACTATCCACATGTGTTTTATTTTTCTTTCTATAATAATCGGATGTTTCTTTTCCACCTAAACTATTTTTATTTGTATATGTGTAATGGCTACTGATTTTATATGTTAATTTTATTACCTTCTACTTTATTAAATATTCTTTCTCTATTCTTTTTGATTCACTTTACAGCACTTCACAGATACTGTGAAAAAAGTATCAATTTTTTACAAATTGAAGGTTTGTGGCAACCCTGCATGGAGCTAGTCTATTGGCGCCATTTTTCCAACAGCACTTGCTTACTTAGTGTCTGTGTCACTTCTTTTTTTTTTAATTTTATTACATTTATTTTTTTATACAGCAGGTTCTTATTAGTCATCACTTTTATACACATCAGTGTATACATGTCAATCCCAATCTCCCAATTCATCACATCACCACCCCAACCCCCCCCTTTCCCCCCTTGGTGTCCATATGTTTGTTCTCTACATCTGTGTCTCAATTTCTACAGTGCAAACCGGTTCATCTGTACATTGTTCTAGGTTCCACATATATGCATTAATATACGATATTTGTTTTTCTCTTTCTGACTTACTTCACTCTGTATGACAGTCTCTATCTAGGTTCACCCATGTCTCTACAAATGACCCAATTTCGTTCCTTTTTACAGCTGAGTAATATTCCACTGTATATATGTACCACAACTTCTTTATCCATTCGTCTGTCGATGGGCATTTAGGTTGCTTCCATGACCTGGCTATTGTAAATAGTGCTGCAATGAACATTGGGTACATGTGTCTTTTTGCATTATGGTTTTCTCTGGGTATATGCCCAGTAGTGGGATTGCTCAGTCATATGGTAATTCTATTTTTAGTTTTTTAAGGAACCTCCATACTGTTCTCCATAGTGGCTGTATCAATTTACATTCCCACCAACAGTTCAAGAGGGATCCTTTTTCTCCATACACTCTCCAGCATTTGTTGTTTGTAGATTTTCTGATGATGCCCATTCTAACTGGAGTGAGGTGATACCTCATTGTAGTTTTGATCTGCATTTGTCTAATAATTAGTGATGTTAAGCAGCTTTTCATGTGCTTCTTGGCCATTTGTGTGTCTTCTCTGGAGAAATGTCTATTTAGGTCTTCTGCCCATTTTTGGATTGGGTTGTTTGTTTTTTTAATATTGAGCTGCATGAGCTGTTTATATATTTTGGAGATTAATCCTCCGTCTGTTGATTCATTTGCAAATATGTTCGCCATTCTGAGAGTCTTTTTGTCTTGTTTACGGTTTCCTTTGCTGTGCAAAAGCTTTGAAGTTTCATTAGGTCCCATTTGATTATTTTTGTTTTTATTTCCATTACTCTAGGAAGTGGATCAAAAAAGATCTTGCTGTAATTTATGTCAAAGAGTGTTCTTCCGATGTTTTCCTCTAAGAGTTTTATGGTGTCCAGTCTTACATTTAGGTCTCTAATCCATTTTGAGTTTATTTTTGTGTATGGTGTTAGGGAGTGTTCTAATTTCATTCTTTTACATGTAGCTGTCCAGTTTACCCAGCACCACTTATTGAAGAGACTGTCTTTTCTCCATTGTATATCGTTGCCTCCTTTGTCATAGCTTCGTTGATCAAAGGTGCGTGGATTATCTCTGGGCTTTCTATCTTGTTCCATTGATCTATGTTTCTGTTTTTGTGCCAGTACCATATTTTCTTGATTACTGTAGCTTTATAGTATAGTCTGAAGTCAGGGAGTCTGATTCCTCCAGCTCCGTTTTTCTCCCTCAAGACTGCTTTGGCTATTCAGGGTCTTTTGTGTCTCCATACAAATTTTAAGATTTTTTGTTCTAGTTCCGAAAAAAATGCCATTAGTAATTTGACAGGGATTGCATTGAATCTGTAGATTGCTTTGGGTAGTATAGTCATTTTCACAATATTGATTCTTCCAATCAAAAACATCGTATATCTCTCCATCTATTTGTATCATCTTTAATTTCTTTCATCAGTGTATTATAATTTTCTGCATACAGGTCTTTTCTCTCCCTAGGTAGGTTTATTTCTAGGTATTTTATTCATTTTGTTTAAATGGCAAATGGCAGTGTTTCCTTAATTCCTCTTTCAGAATTTTCATCATTAGTGTATAGGAATGCAATAGATTTCTGTGCATTAATTTTGTATCCTGCAACGTTACCAACTTCATTGATTGGCGCTAGTAGTTTTCTGGTGGCATCTTTAGGATTCTCCATGTATACTATCATGTCATCTGCAAACAGTGACAGTTTTAATTCTTCTTTTCCAGTTTGTATTCCTTGTAGTTCTTTTTCTTCTGATTGTCATGGCTAGGACTTCCAAAACTATGTTGAATAATAGTGGTGAGAGTGGACATCCTTGTCTTGTTCCTGATCTTAGAGGAAATGCTTTCAGTTTTTCACCATTGAGAATGATGTTTGCTGTGGGTTTGTCGTATATGGCCTTTATTACATTGAGGTAGTTTCCCCCTCTGCCCACTTTCTGGAGAGTCTTTATCACAAATGGGTGTTGAATTTTGTCAAAAGCTTTTTCTGCATCTATGGAGATGATCATATGGTTTTTATTCTTCAATTTGTTAATATGGTGTATCACATTGATTGATTTGCGTATATTGAAGAATCCTTGTATCGCTGGGATAAATCCCACTTGATCATGGGGTATGATCCTTTTAATGTGTTGTTAGATTCTGTTTGCTAGTATTTTGTTGAGGAGTTTTGCATCTATATTCATCAGTGATATTGGTCTGTAATTTTCTTTTTTTTGTAGTATCTTTGTCTGGTTTTGGTATCAGGGTGATGATGGCCTCATAGAATGAGTTTGGGAGTGTTCCTTCCTCTGAAATGTTTTGGACGAGTTTGAGAAGGATGGGTGTTAGTTCTTTTCTAAACGTTTGTTAGAATTCACCTGTGAAACCATCTGGTCCTGGACTTTTGTTTGTTGGAAGATTTTTAATCACAGTTTCAATTTCATTAGTTGTGATTGGTCTGTTCATATTTTCTATTTCTTCCTGATTCAGGCTTGGAAGGCTATACTTTTCTAAGAATTTGTCCATTTCTTCCAGGTTGTTCATTTTATTGGCATAGAGTTGCTTGTAGTAGTCTCTTAGGATGCTTTATATTTCTGTGGTGTTTGTTTTAACTTCTCCTTTATTCATTTCTAATCTTATTTATTTGAGTCCTCTCCCTCTTTTTCTTTTTGAGTCTGGCTAATTGTTTATCAATTTTGTTTATCTTCTTAAAGAACCAGCTTTTAGTTTTATTGATCTTTGCTATTGTTTTCTTTGTTTCTATTTCATTTATTTCTGCTCTGATCTTGATGATCTCTTTCCATCTGCTAACTTTGGGTTTTGTTTGTTCTTCTTTCTCTAGTTCCTTCAGGTGTAAGGTTATATTGTTTATTTGAGATTTTTCCTGTTTCTTGAGTTAGGCTAGTATAGCTATAAACTTCCCTCTTAGAACTGTTTTTGCTGCATCACATAGGTTTTGAATCATCGTGTTTTCATTGTTATTTGTCTCTAGGTATTTTTTTATTTCTTCTTTAGTGATCTCTTGGTTATTTAGTAACGTATTGTTTAGCCTCCATCTGTTTTTTTTTTTTTATGCTTTTTTCCCTGTAATTGATTTCTAATCTCATAGCGTTGTGGTCAGAAAAGATGCTTGATATGATTTCAATTTTCTTAAATTTACTGAGGCTTGATTTGTGACCCAAGATGAGATCTGTCCTGGAGAATGTTCCATGTGCACTTGAGAAGAAAGTGTAATCTGCTGTTGTTGGATGGAATGTCCTATATATATCAATTAAATCTATCTGGTCTATTGTGTCATTTAAAGCTTCTGTTTCCTTATTTATTTTCATTTTGGATGATCTGTCCATTGGTGTAAGTGAGGTGTTAAAGTCCCCCACTATTGTGTTACTGTCGATTTCCTCTTTTATAGCTGTTAGCAGTTGCCTTATGTATTGAGGTGCTCCTATCATGGGTGCATATATATTTATAATTGTTATATATTCTTCATGGATTGATCCCCTGATCATTATGTAGTGTCCTTCCTTGTCTCTTGTAACATTCTTTATTTTAAAGTCTATTTTATCTGGTATAAGTATTGCTACTCCAGCTTTCTTTTGATTTCCATTTGCATGGAATATCTTTTTCCATTCCCTCACTTTCAGTCTGAATGTGTCCCTAGGTCTGAAGTGGGTCTCTTGTAGACAGCATATATACGGGTCTTGTTTTTATATACATTCAGCAAGCCTGTGTCTTTTGGTTGGAACGTTTAATCCATTCACATTTAAGGTAATTATTGATATGTGTGTTCCTATTACCATTTTCTTAATTGTTTTCTGGTGTTTTTGTAGGTCCTTTTCTTCTCTTGTGTTTCCTACTTAGAGAAGTTCCTTTAGCATTTGTTGTAGAGCTGGTTTGGTGGTGCTGAATTCTCTTAGCTTTTGCTTGTCTGTAAAGCTTTTGATTTCTCCATTGAATCTGAATGAGATCCTTGCCAGGTAGAGTAATCTTGGTTGTAGGTTCTTCCATTTCATCACTTTAAGTATATCATGCCACTCCCTTCTTGCTTGTAGAGTTTCTGCTGAGAAATCAGCTGTTAACCTTATGAGAGTTCCCTTGTATGTTATTTGTCGTTTTCCCCTTGCTGCTTTTAATAATCTTTCTTTGTCTTTGTTTTGCCAATTTGATTACTATGTGTCTCAGCGTGTTTCTCCTTGGGTTTATCCTGTATGGGACTCTGCGCTTCCTGGACTTGGGTGGCTATTTCCTTTCCCATGTTAGGGAAGTTTTTGACTATAATCTCTTAGAATATTTTCTCTGGTCCTTTCTCTCTCTCTTCTCCTTCTGGGACCCCTATAATGCAAATGTTGTTGCATTTAATGTTGTCCCAGAGGTCTCTTAGGCTGTCTTCATGTCTTTTCATTCTTTTTTCTTTTCTTTTTTTTTTTTTTCTTGTGGTATGCAGGCCTCTCACTGTTGTGGCCTCTCCTGCTGTGGAACACAGGCTCCAGACATGCAGGCTCAGCAGCCATGGCTCACAGGCCTAGCCACTCCGTGGCATGTGGAATCTTTCCGGACCAGGGCACAAACCCGTGTCCCCTGCATCGGCAGGTGGACTCTCAACCACTGCGCCACCAGGGAAGCCCTTCATTCTTTTTTCTTTATTCTGTTCCACAGCAGTGAATTCCTCCATTCTGTCTTCCAGGTCACTTATCCATTCTTCTGCCTCAGTTATTCTGCTCTTGATTCCTTCTAGTGTAGTTTTCTTTTCAGTTATTGTATTGTTCATCTCTGTTTGTTTCTTCTTAATTCTTCTAGTTCTTTGTTAAATATTTCTTGCATCTTCTCGATCTTTGCCTCCATTCTTTTTCCGAGGTCCTGGATCATTTTCACTATCATTACTATGAATTCTTTTTCTGGAATGTTGCCTATCTCTACTTCATTTAGTTGTTTTACTGGGGTTTTATCTTGTTCCTTCATCTGGTACATAGCCCTCTTCCTTTTCATCTTGTCTATCTTTCTGTGAATATGGTTTTTGTTCCACAGGCTGCAGGATTGTAGTTCTTCTTGCTTCTGCTGTCTGCCCTCCAGAAACAGTGTATTTATTACTGTGTATCTACCACTATGCCTAGCTCAGTGAGCAGCTTTTCAAAAATCATTTGCTGATTGCCTATGAGTCCCCTGCTGATCTTACCATTTGATTCTCCATCTCTCTATGCCTAGGACACTATCCTTTGGACACACTCTAGAGAGTAGAAAACAGTATAGTATATTAAGGGTATTTACATTTATAGTATTTTATTTTTAAATTATTCTTAGACATCATAACAATACCAAAAATCAAAAGAAAAAAAATCATAGATATTCTACTTCCCTGCAAATCAACTTTTTATATCTTTGATCCTTTTCAGTTTTTCTAAATATATGCATCTACAATTTTGCATAGCCATAATCACAGGTTGTATATAATTTTTTATTCTTCATGGAATATATCTTAACTTGAAATATTTGAAGATGTGTAGTGTACTACAGCCTGAGTATTTAAAAAGAAAATAGGTTAATAACTGTAGTTAATAGAGGTAGTTAAAAATTAAATTAAATTGAAAGATTATATTAAAATATAAATAAATAAATAACAAATGTTGAGGTGAGTTACAATGTTTTTAAAGTTAATATAATATACAATAGAAAATACTGGATTTTACTCCTACAAATAGTAAACCCCCTAAAATAGAGGTTTTAATGATATATAAGCATGTTTCATTTGGGAAAAATGTACATCATAGATAAGAAGAGAAATAGATTTAAAAAATAGGTTAAAATATAAGGTTTGAATTTTGTATTAACAAATGTACACCAAACAAAGCAGCCTGAAAGACCAAATGGATTGTTCCAAATCTCAAGTCACTCAAAATTTTATCTACTCTACCTCAAAATAATGAAGGCCATATATGACAAGCCCACAGGTAACATCATACTCAATGGTGAAAGGTTGAAATTTTTCCCTCTAAGATCAGGAACAAGTTTCTCACCAGTTCTATTTAACAAAGTACTGGAAGTCCTTGACAGATCAATCAGGCAAAAAAAAAAAAAAAGCCAACAGAATTGGAAAGGAAGAAAAGCTAAAATTGTCTCTATTTGCAGATGACATGATTTTATATACTACAGAGTACCCTAAAGACTCCATCCAAAAACTGCTGGCCCTAATCTACAAATTCAGTAAAGTTGCAAGATAACAAAATTAACATACAAAGTCAGTAGTGTTTCTATACACTAACAATGAATTATATGAAAAATAAATAAAACAGTCTCACTTACAATAACATCAAAAACAATAAAATACTTAGGAATAAGCTTAACCAAGGACGTGAAAGATCTCTACACTGAAAACTATAAGACCTTGATAAAAATAACTGGAAAAGACACAAATAAATGGAAAGGTATCCCATGTTAATGAACTGGAAGAATGAATATTGTCAAAATGCCCACGTTTCCCAAAGCCATCTATAGATGCAACACAATCCCTATCAAAGTTCCAATGAAATTTTTTATAGAAGTATAAAAAATAATACTAAAATGTTTATGGGACCACAAACGATCCTAAATATTGAAAGTAATCCTAAGAAAGAACAAAGCAGAGAACATCTCCCTTCCTGATTTGGTATTGAAAATATGTAGAAATTCTTTTCTGATTTCTTTATTCTCTTCAAGGGAAGGGAAATGGTAGTGGATGTTGGAAGCTGAGTAGTCAAGATGTGTGAAATAAATGTCTGGGAGAGTGGCTGAGTGAATTCACCAGCTTCAATGAGTAGAATAGATGGGATCCACTCAGGGCTCATATGGTTATAAATTTAAATTGAGACCAATTATTAGCTTGTTTATTTTTCTGTATCCATGGACAAAGAGTGAAGAGATAGCAGTACTGAACTCAGATTGGAGGTGTGTTAAGTTGAATTCTCAGACAGAAATAGAGGTAATAGAGTTAAGATAATAACAATTAAGTCATTAAATGTAAAGAAGGAAAAGAGTAGAATAAGAATATAAGGTGTATGATAGGCTGTGGAAAGACCACTAGATAGGATGTGCCAGTGAGGCAAATTTTACTTGGAGTTTGGATATTATAATGAGTAAAATGGAAAAATGGTAGGCATCCATTGGAACGTGTTGATGCTTTAAGATTTTGGAAGGTGTGAAATTACTGTAAAGAAAAAGATAAGGCCATGGTAGTGTTGGGAGAGGGGACTGAGGGTCATAGGAGATGGAAAGCCTAAAGATGTAAGAAGCTCGAGAATTGGAGAGGGGGAGAGAGAGACAGAGAGAGATAGAGGATATTATTGAGAAATGAAGGAGAATGTCAAAGATATACAGGAACAAGGTGTGGTACAGATGATATAATCTAATGTAATTAGCTTCAAATGAAGATGACAGGGAGGAGAGAGTAACAGTGGTATGAAAATATTAATAAGGACTAGATAGCACAATACTTGGAGTGAGATATAAAGTTGTTCTGCTATGTGATGTAGTGTCCCCATAGGACATCCAGTTTTCTGTTAGAGTGAGAAAGGGGACATTCAGACAAAACATTAGGATAGAGGCAGCTTTGCTGAAGCCCTATTATGTGTTCCAGGGGTCATAGAGAAATAGTTTGGGTCATCAGGAGACATAATGAGAGAGAGTTTACAGAGATGAATGAAGCATAAACTATGAGTATTGAATATTCTGTGATTACTGAGGTTAGCACAGATATAAGTCAGGATGAATTCATCCTGAAAGTCTCTTAGAAGAGGTCAATTATCCATTTTAATTATAAGCTCCTTCCTGGAACTGGTGTCTTAGACAGATTGTGATGGTAATTTGCATAGTATGAGTAGAAAGAAAGGGGAATCCTGCCAAAATTTTCAGCGTTCTATGGGTTCCCTTTTTAAACCTGCCAAGAGCAATGTCAATGCCAAGAAATTAAAATATTTCTCAAAGGCAGGAAGTTACAATATAGTTGCTAAATTTATGTTTTTGTGTATATTTTGAAATATTTGGCTAAAGAGTTTCAAACAGTCTTCTGTTAAACAACAGTTTCCTTTTAAGCATAATTTTATGTAAGTGTTTTTAAATAATACTATGAAATACTTAAAATGATAAATATTCAGGTATTTGCCTGTCCTATAATTCAATCTAGTGTTTCCTGGCAAGGAAAATGTAAAACAGTTTCTTTCCTATTTTCATTTATTCTTTACCTTCCTCATCATTGGAATCAGGTAGAAATAAATAAAATCACATATTGTCTAAAACTAAAAACCTAAAGCACTCATGGCATTGTATATAATAAAACAAAAGACCTATACAGAACATATCATGTATACACTAGATCAGATGTTATCAAAATGTAGTCCATCGACCACCTTAATAAGAACCATCTAGGGTGTTTATTTAACATATAGATGTTCTTATTCCTCAAAGCACCTCCTAAATCATATTCTCAATGTATGGGATCCTAAAAGACATATATATACACACACACACACATATATGGATATAAGGATATATATTTAGATAGATATATACACACACACGCATATATACACACACAGAAGCATGCGCATGCATACACACTAAAATATGACAACCGTTCTAGTTTCAGAGAGAGTAGGATATGGAAGATGAAAAGACCACATATTTATGTTGCCAATCATCACATACTACTGTTTTGACTAGGATCATAGATAACAAGATGTTTTTAATTCTTACTATATGCTCTGTAAGTAGTGTTTTAAATTGTGTTCCCATCAAGAAGAAAATCCTAGACCCAGAGACAAAAATTTGAGTACAAATAGTTCATTTTAATGATGAAGGAAATGTTACTCAGGCAGAAAAAAGTGGTGATTTTGTACCGTGTCAACTATGTTTCCCACAATTACCTTCCCTGTATGGTTTCAGGTTAAAGTTGGCTGCAAGGTAAATGTGCACACGACTGGGAAGGCAGCCATGAAGAAGCAGCTATCATGCTGAGGAGGTCAGAGGAGAATGCCAGGGATTTGTGTTGCTCAACCAAGTTTCATTGATCTATTGGGTTGCCTTGGTAGTGAGCAGCAGCAGCCAGGTTTGCACCTCCCCCTGATCCCATAATATTCCCTCTCTAGTCTTTCAGAGTCCTGAACAGGCACATATACATTTCTGTGGCAAACACCTCAAGCTTTTTCTATGAATCACCTGTGCCAATAAGGTCAGAGACAGTGTGAGACAAATGTGGGTTCCTGTCTATATTCGTGGATTCCACTCTGTCTCTCTTTCCCTCTCATCACATCAAACTTCTTTTCCTGACTTCAAGGACTGCTGATGTAGCACAACTTCAGGCTCCCAAGTAATGCACAGGCAATGACCTTCCATATTTTGTTCTCCAAGCTCTCATAACTTTGTAAATTCTAATCTCTATAGTAAGTCCTTGATTTCATTTCACTCATAGGGAGCCTACCTTCTTAATAAAACCGTAATTAAAGAGACAGGGAAGGGAAGAAAATCAGTCAAGAGGGAATGATCAAACACATTGCTATTATGGTTGACCAAAGCTCAATCCCACTGGAGACTCTGGGAGCCAATACAAAACATATCTTAGAGTTATTCCACTCTAGCAGAGAAGGAGCTGAAATATTTAGCCACCTACTTCTGTCAATCACAGGTTAACAGCAGCTCTCCAGGAGTAATTCTCCAGGTCTTCTAATCTGCTCACATCTATGAAAAAAACAGGCTCAGGTGGCCAGATTAAAGCCCTCCAGCAAAGAGACACTACTGCTGGAAGATGGAGGTCGGATGACCTGAGCAGAATAGTGGCGGCCAAAAAGATATGTGTGTCACTGTAAGAATCATTTATGAGAACTTTATAAGAATTAGCTCTTTTATCGTCACAGCAACTCTACAAGGTATTCAGTATTGTTTATACTTGTCTTCTGCATTAACAAAAAGAGGTTTGGATAGCTTAGGCAAATTTCCCAAAAGTCACAGAGGTGATAAAGGAAGGAGTTAGGATTTAAACGCAGGTACAAATGATTTCAAAGTCTGTATTATTAACCACTATGATAGCTGTCAATCTAATTTCTAATAAGAAATTTTAGTCAGTTTGTCAAATGCATGATTAATATTTTAAAAAATTAATTGCATCTTTATGCTATCACAAAACAATAGCAAGATGAAATTAAATAAATTACATTTTTAAAGTGATGAGAAATACAATATGCTTAAGAGAAAATTATCAAAAAGAATATAAGACCTCTGCACTGAAAACTATGGCAGGCGAAGAGAAATGAAAGATCTAAATAAAGGTAGGAATGTTGTTAACATGGCAATTCTTCACAAATTGATCTATAGATTCAATTTAATCCAAATCAAATCCCAGCAGGCTTCTATGTAGAAACTTACAAGGTGAGTCTAAAATTTATATGGGAATACAAGTGTTCTGGAAGAGCCAAAACAATGAAAAGAAGAACAAAATTTGCAACTTGCACCTGATTTTAATACTCTGATTAAAAACTTCCAACAAACAAAAATCCAGGCCAGATGGATTCACAGGTGAATTCTATCAAACATTTAGAGAAGAGTTAACACCTATCCTTCTGAAACCCTTGCAAAAAATTGCAGAGGAAGTAATACTCCCAAGCTCATTCTGTGAGCTTCTCATTCTACCATCAATCTCACTTCTTAGGAACATATCCAAAAGAATGAAAATCCAGAGATAGCTGTATTCCCGTGTTCATTGCAGCATTATTCAATGTAGCTAAGATACGGAAACAAACTAAATGTCCATTGATGGATGAGTGGATAAAGAAAATGTGGTATACACATACAATGAAATATTATACAGCCTTAAAAGGAAGAAAATTCTGCTTATGTGACAACATAGATGAACCTGGAAGACATTATGCTAAGTGAAAGAAGCCAGCCACACAAGGAAAAATGCTATATGAACCCGTTTATATAAAGTATATAAAGTAGTAAAACTCATAGAAGCAGAGAATAGAAAGATGGTTTCCAGGGTCTAGAGAAAGGGGGAAAATGGGGCTTTGCTGTTCAACTTGTATACAGTTTCAGTTATGCAAGATGAATACATTTTAGAGATCTATTGTACAATGCTGTCTCTCTAGTAAACAATACTGTACTGTGCACTTAAAAATTTGTAAATAGGTAGATCTCATGTTAAATGTCCTTACTATAAAATCAATCAATCAATCTCTTGAATAACAGTTATTAAAAAAAACAATTATACGTCATGCTGACAGTAAAAAGTAATAGCCAGGTCTAATTATTTACTGTATCACACACACACACACAAAAAGAGAGAGAGAAAGGAAACAAACAAAAATCTCTCCAGCACCTGCTCAAGTAATAGCCTGACAATAAAAAAAGAAAAGGGTATTACATGAATATAGAGTGTTGCACCAGAATAACACAATTAAATTTGCTGCACTTTTAATTGATACCTATGTCATTATAATTATTCATACTAGGGTTATCAAAGTTAATAAATACTTGTTAGTTGCCAATGGCAATTTTTCACATTCTGCCTGGCAGTAACCTGTAGCTGTGCCAGAACCATTTTTGCAGCTTTAAAAGATCTGCTCTAAAGAGCTGCTGAGCATGTCATTTCAATAATAATTGATTTTCTTCCTTTCATTTTCGCAACCTTCAAGTAGAAGAAACACAGGCTAATAAATTCACAGCACCACAGGGAAAGATCTTTTCATATGTTCAGTTGTGATGCTGATATCCTATTGGGCTCTATCTAAATAACTGTGTGTACATTGTCTTACGTCTCTATATGAACTAATACAAATTTTTTCCTCAGTATAAGTAAAACAATTATTGAATTTTATATTCTGCTTAGATGGTACTGATTACCTTCTAAACTATTCAGCACATTTAAAGCAATAATTTCTGAATGTTCTCTTAGCTTCTTGAAAGAGTTTAAATTATAGAATTATGGATTTTAATTCATTGCTTCATCTTTTATTTTTGTGTTTGCCACTCTGCTGTGTCACATCATAGCTACAGATAGTAGTAAAGAATGGAAATAATTATGTGAGATTACAGATTTTTATCTACATGTGTATGTAAAATTTACATGCAATTATTAAACATTTACTTTTTACAGGGTATGGAGTTGAATTTAAAGAGAGTTAAGGCATAGTTTCTTCTCCAAGATGGTCTTATAATCTACTACAGCATGTTAGTTCGTTCAGATTCTTCGATGAGGAGAAATCAAGGCAGAATTATATGTGCAAGAGATTTATTGGATAGGGGAATGCTTTGGGTGAGGGTAAAGAGGAGAATGCATGAAAAGGCAGAGAGAGCCTTCAGACCAGCATATAATTCTGACATTTTTGAAGAAGTGGGGGAAGGAAAGAAGATTGGGTAAGGAAGAGTCTTAGATTTCAGCACAGTTCTAAGAAAATTTGATTAGGCAAAAAGAGAGAGATGTGTCAGAGTTGCCTGTCAGACAAATCCCATATCTTGCAGGAATGGTCCAGAATTAGTATCTCTACCACAGTAAGCCATTGAAGAACAGCCCACAGGAAGAATATTCCTGGCACAAATGCCATCCTAAATTTACATGAAAGCTGCTGGAGCTATCAGCCAACAACACACCTTCCAGTGGCCCTAAGCAGTACATTTCATGACCACATGTCACCACTTGCACCACAAAGATCATCTTCACCATGCAGTCAGCAAACAGCTTCTATATAATTCCTATTGGGCTCTTTTTCTAAGGGGAAAACTGAGAAAAGGGAGGGCAAAGAGTAATGGGACAAATGTAGTTTCCATCACTACAGTTGGTCTTGAGCTACAACTGGTACTCATTCTCTCCAGTCAATGGATTCTAGATCAGAAAATTGGCAAAGGATCATAACTTTGTACTGGGGCCACCACCCTCTAATTCTTCTGCTTTATCATTCTTCTCCTTTTCTGGTTGTAGATTGTATTAGTCAGTGTTCTCCATAGAAACAGACTTACAGGAGTTGATAGATAGATAGATTGATTGATTGATTGATAGATAGATTTATTATAGAAATTGGCTCATGTGGTTCTGGAGGTGATACATCTCATGATCTATCATCTGCCAGTTGGAGAACCAGGAAGGTAGGTGGCATGATTTAGTCCAATTCCAAAGGTCTGGGAACAACGGGACTGATTATGTAAGTCCTTATCTGAGTCCAAAAGCCTGAGAACCAAAGGCACCAATAACTAAGGGGAGGAGAAGATGGATGTCTCAGCTCAAGCAGTGAGAGGGCAAATTTACCCTTCCTCTACATTTTTGTTCTATTCAAGCCCTCAACAAGTTAGATTATGCCCACCCACACTGAAGAAGGTCATCTGCTTTACTCATCAACTCAAATGCTAATCTATTCCGGAAACACTCAGAAATGCAGTTTTACCAACTATCTAGGTACTCCTTAGCTCAGCAATTTGACATAAAATAAACAATCACACAGATGCGAAGTAGGACCTTTGTTGGCTGCTCATCTATTTTGCCTCTAGGGAGAACATGCTCTATCAATCATTTCCACAATTCCCTGCAGATCAAGTTCCCTTAGCTTCCTCTTTAACATTGCTAATAATTGAGGTCTTCAGACTTCTGGCTGTTAGGCACTGTTAGGTGACCTCAATTACATGGGGTCCCACAATTTTATTAGATATTAATAAGCCCAACTGTGTGGCACCTCTCCTGTTGTCAGCACTTGCCTACAATGGAGAGTTATCACTGAACTTTTTTGTGATGTTGATTCCCCTCTCAGCAGAGTATTCCCAGTGCTTTTGGTGAAGGGTGTGTTCTCTGGGCCCTTCCATGGTACATAATACTCTGATGGGTCTTCTGTTCTCAGACAACATACTCATTCCAGTGTGACCACTTCACCCTCTTTATTTAGTCTTTGAGGGTCCGCCAGGGCAATTTAGACATTACTTCACTCATTATTTTCCAGTTCTCCAGGCTTCTAAGAGTCACTTAGGGAGCAATTTTGCTTTAGTGCTCAGCACAACCTTGTTAGATAGGTATATCAATATCCGTATCCTGTTTACAGTTGTGGAAACCTAGGCTTTAAGAGATAAGCAACTGGCCTAACAGCATGCAGTTAATTTGTAGTCAGAAGTAAATGCAGACCTGTCTAGCTCCAAAATCCATGTTAAAGAATAAATAAATAAAGAGTAATCTGACTCCACTTTGTGTCTTTTTGCTAGGATGTTTAAATCCTGTATCTTGAGAAATGCACAAAAGTCAATGGATTCTGGTTTGTTCTGACCCACTTGGTCAGACACCCTTAAAATCCAATCCTAGAGTATTCTTTTGGCTATGTCACAACATGCAAATTAATTCCTTCAGCTTCTTTATTGTATAATGCATTTCTTCCCTTATTAAGCCCAGCATGTCCTTGGCCAGGTTATGCTGAAATTTAACCCAAGTTATCAGCCTGTCACAGGAGAGGAGATTTGAGCTTCTGAGGGGAAAACCTGCTACTCTGCAGTGGCAAGACTTCTGCAGCACCTTCTGCAGAGTAAGTGCTAGCTTGTGCTAGGGAAGGGTGGCTAGCCTCTCTAACCTCTGAGATTTGAAGGAGATCTGAGCTAAGGTCTTCAGAGATTCCACCAGATATCCGCATTCACGTTTCAGGGTCACAGTTTTCCCAGTTAGGGTTCTGTACTGATAATAGAAGATCTTCCCTGGCTGGGCATTTTTACATCTCTAAAGCTCTGGAACTCTGTTAGGTTAGCTTCCGTTCAGCTGTTCTGGCTTTTCCAGTTCAGGAGAAAAGACCTCTTTAGGCTGTCAAAGAACCTCTTTGCTCTCACATTTAGGACTTAACTGCTTGTTAATAACCTCAGTCTCTCATTAATACCACTTGGCAGTAATCAGCCAACTCTGCTGGCTTTGTTCCCCCTCATATATTTCAAATCCTTGAATCACTGAATGTACTAGGGGTGTTTTCCAAGGTCACCAGCAGTGATAACAATTGGGCTGTCAACCTGTGCTTTATTATATGACTCAGGATGGTGCCTTCTGGGAGGTGGTGAGGGAGCCAGCCTCCAAACCCATTTTTGTTGCCATTTTCCTATGATATTTCTGGCTCCACTTGTTTTACTTTCGGTCCTCTGAAAAGCAGGTGACAAGATTATACATGCGAAAAGTGTACTGGGAGAAAGGCCTATGAAGAGTAAAGGGGAGCAAGTATGAGAAGGAGGGAAAGCTTTCACACCACTCTGCAGTGCTGACGGCTGTGAAACAGAGCAGGTAAAGGAGGATCACTTAGGAAGAATCCCAGGCTGTAGCTCAGTTCTAAGGAGATTTTGAAGAGGGAGGAGTGTACTCCTCAAGCCATGCTTTCCCTGTAGAACCACTCCTCATCCTGCAGGAATGGACCTCTATTATTACTCATGCTATGCTCAGTCAATGTTTGGGAGCAGAATGTGGGAAGCATAGTTTTGGCTTGAATGCAGCGTAAATGTAGGAGGGCAGCAGCTGGAGCTATTCTCTTCACAAGAGAAGAGTGATGTGTTTTCATGATGTCCACATAGAGGAAGTAATTTATATAAACAAATACTCAAATACAGTGTAAAGTGATAAGAACCCTAAGTGAGATATGGATGAAATGAACTAGCAGTTTAGAAAAGTAGAAATTATTTGATGGAAGGGGAATAGACAGGGAGTACTGGTCTGGAAGGAGATAATGTCTATAGAATATTTCACGAGGTAGGTGGCATTGGTAATTGAGATTTAAAGAATGTGAAAGAGGAATGGGGTTGGATTTTGAGGCACACAGTAAAAGGGCATTCCATTCAGAGTTAACAGTCAAAGCAAAACATTAGCCTCTTTGGGAAATGGCCAGCAATATGATTTGAACTGTGTGAAATGGAGTTATGGATACACATGGAAAGATTGTTATGAGTAGAATTTGTCACCTGTTCTCCATTCTGGGCTCTGAAATCACTTCTTATAGAACTCAGTCATGTTAATTTGTGAGGTTGGTTGGTTTTTTTAACTACTGTGAACTCAAGATAAGAAGTCTGATTATGATTTTTAAACTCTTGTACCTAAGAGAAAGCTAACAATGAATAATGTTCAACGAATCCGTGCTGAGTTAGAAACTGATTGCATACTAATAGAGATAAATAACTTTAGATACCGGACTCACAGATTTGTCCTTTTTGCTGCTGTTGCTACTACTTTTATTTTTTTCCTCTTGTGAGTGAGGTCAATAGTGAATCAAACATTTAAATGAGAAATACGTTAAATAAATCTTCATAGTAGTTTGTATTTCTAATAACAAACTCAAAGAGCAATGACTCATTTTAATTTTAGTTTACTTCTTCCCATTACTGTGCTAATGCTGTTTTTAAAATTACTATCTAGCTACCTCTTAATATTTGATTTAAAAGGTATTACTCTTTTTCTGATTATAAATGTAATATATAGAATAAAAATAAATCACCATAATACCACAACTGAGAAATGATTACAGTCAATATTTTCATATAGTGTATTTTAATATTTTATTTAAATATTTCTTAATTTCTATTTAATGGAATTTAATTGGCTCAAGAGCTGCTTTCACTATATTTTAAAAATACGGTGTAAGAGGGGAGGTACAGGAGGGTTTCAACCATTTTGAAAATAATCTAATATCAATTATTGTTTTGCCCCAAATAACCAGTATGGTTCCTTCCTTTTTATAAAGAGAGAGAAATTTTTATATTTTCTTTATTCATATTTGTTACCGAAGCTTGGAAACAAATATGATGCCCAGATTATAGCATCTTTTTCTAATCCTTACTCTTGATTTTTCAAATTTCATTAACCTTATTATAAAATCTTTATTCTTTTTTAAAAGGTTTGAATGCATACTTTAAAGGATCTCACTTGGATTTTTAATGTTGTCACCATTTGTCTGCCCAGAGCTCTTCCTAAAATAGACCTGTGATAATATCCAGAGGGATAAAACAGAGACTCAGGAAGTATACATAATTTTAAAATATTTAGCTATTTTATTTTATTACTCATAATACATATTATTAAATGCTTCTGTTTTCAGGATTATTTTCAACGTAAAGGGACTCAGCCACAAAAGCATACAGTCTCAACTGTTAAAGGTTTATAATAAATAGAAGCACTGAATCATCTCTGCCTCTGTATGGAATATGATCTGCTTGTTAATATTTAGTAAGTCTTCAAATCTACCATTAAAGCAATTTCATTTAAATTGAGGACTTCAAGAGGCTCTTGGCTTTTTGTGGTTAGTCCATTGAGAGGAAACATAATTAACTGTGGAGCATAATTTCCTAAAGTACTATTAAAAGAGTACAAGGCATTTGAGTTTATAAAGTCACATCTGTTTGTGTCAGAAGGCTCATCATCTAGTCCAATAAATGGAATAAAGATTGATGTTTTTGAAGTTTTTTTCAAAACTAAAAATTACAACATTAGAGAATATTGAGTTTTAGAATTAAGAGAGATCTTGGAAATATTCTAGTACTTGATGGCAAATGAATTTTTCTCAAGTAGCAAATCTACTTTATTGTTAGTGGTCACATGAAGTTCTCTCTTAAGAACAATTTTAATGCTGATACTGGTTCCAGTGGTGGAAAAACTGGATAGTTGTCCTTTGGTATCTGTGGGGGATACCAAAATCTGCAGATATTCAAGTACCCTATATATCCAGTCAACTCTCCACACCCATGGGTTCTAACTATACTATGAATAACAAAAAACATACATTTTGACTGTACTATGGATAGCAAAACCATACATGTAGGAAATAGACCGGTGTGTCACCAGCAGGGTATTTGACAATTTTAATTTAATTCCTTCTAAAATTTTAAGTTGGAAGAAATTGATTTTCCAATATTATGTATAGTATAGTGGATCCTAAGGTAGAATTTTGGTCTCCCAGTTCCTAGATTAATGCTTTTTCTGCTGTCCCATGTTTTCCCCTGAGAAAGTGCTATTAAATGGTAGATAAACTAACTGCCTAAAACACCTGTATGTAATGAGAGTATAAGTTTTAACTATAATATAAATGATTAAGTATCAAAAGCTGAGTCTTTCATAAGGCACCCATAGAACTTAATTTTTGAATAAATTAATGATGGCATAATTAAATATTATAGTATTACATTTTTGATGTTTTTGAACAAAACTGATACATTTGAAATAATTGCTAGTTAAAAAGCTTTAAAAAATTAAATTCATTGAAGACTAATTGTTGAGGTCAACTAAGTATATATATCAGTGAATAATTAATAAATTGTTAAAAGTTTTGCTTTCTACGAAACATATTTTAAACAAATCAAGATATTTTAGTTATATCATTGTCTATAGAAGATACTAAAACACATGTTATAATGTTTATTAATGATTCACTTTAATGTTAAAAATTTTGACACATTTTTTGTTGATCTTATTTCAAAATATTGCTTGTAACAATTAAAGTGGTGTCGTGGCGGTATGTAATTGTTATGCATAGAAATTATTAGAGAAACCAATGTTCCTTGGGTACTTTGAAGGCAATGTATCCAAGGAGTCAGCAAACTCTCTTCCTTTAGTTCTTATATATTTACTGTAACATAAACACATTATTTGGAAATTAGTGTCACTCACAAGTCAGTAAACATTGATCTCCTTAAGGGCAAAGGTCACATCTTTGTCAAAATTCACGGCTCATAAGATCAATTACTGATTGGTGATTGAATAAGAGAGAGATAAAGAGATGAGAAAATTAAATCAGAAAAATAATTACATCGGGGGTTAGCCATTAAACCAGTATAATTTAAGACAGGAGTTAGAAAAATGATAAAGGAACTTTCTTATTTTACTCGTCATTATCTTGATCCTGTTTTTGTTTTCTATACAACTTCCTCCACATATTTTGTCCCATAGCTCACTCATATCCTGTTCATATTTTTCAATTACATTGTTCTCTGTGTGGCATAGTTTGGATTTTGAATATTTTGGATCGTTTCTCAATTCTATCTTCTGTAGTGTTAATCTGCTATTGATCTTATACGTTATATTTTCCATTTCTAGAATTTTGATGAGGGCCTTTTTCATACCTTCTGTTTCTTTTCTCACATCATGCTCACACTTTTCCCAACCTTCCCTGCATCCCCTTCTCTCTTATACACACACACACACACACTTTTTATTTCTTTGTCTACTACTTCCATTATCTATGTAAGTCTTGAATCTATTTCTATTTATTTTTCTCACCAATATTTTGATCTTTACATTGTTTGTTACTTTAAAAAAAATTATATTTGAGCTTTGTTCTTGGATACAGTTAAGTTAAATGAAAACTGATGCTTTTGAAGCTGGTTTTTAAATTTTGTTAGGTGGGGCCAAAACAGCCTTTAGACTGGGCATATTTGGTTCTATTCCTGAGGATCCCTTTCTGATACCGTCCTAAGGGCTCCACTCAGTGCCCAGTGTATTAGGAGGAATTTGCACTCCGGTTGGGAGGCACATGGAATATCCCATACCCTTCTCTCTTTTTGAACAACTTTGCCTGTTGTCCAATATAATCATATCTTTTTTTTGTTGAGTTTTTTAAGATGAGAGCCAATTTCTTTTCTTGTCACTTCATAATAGCCAGAAATATGAACCCTTTGCATAGATACTTTAACTGAGAAAAAGCATTTGACTTATTTTCAAGTAAAGATGAAAAAAATAGACATATGCATTTTCTTCTGCTCCCTCCTAAAATGGTACCAGTAAAATAATAAAATGTTTATGAAAAAAGCATACAAAACCATATGAAGGGAAAATAACATTAGCAAAATTTTGGCAACTGGAAGGCAGATGATGATTGTTACCAAACTAGGAAACCAAAGAAAACTCATTTCTAAGCAGTCAGTGGAGAAAGCCAAGAAACAGCTCAACATGCAGTGTGAAATCCCCGAGATGTGTGGGCATTAACAGTAATCGGGACTTCTAGAGATAAAAGTAAATGTTGGACTTAAGAGCATTTTGAGTAAGTCACAAACACACTGTACCAAGGGAATAAAGGCAAACTCATTAGGTTACATACTGTATGATTACATTTATATGGTAGTCCGGAAAAAGCAAAATTGTCTTCAGACAATTATTTAGCAGAAGTAGCCAAGGAAAACGTGAAGACCTAATCTCTGTGTTCTACAACTTGAGATAACATCCTGGATTGATTTTGCTTCAATTATTAGTGCCCTCTGAGAAATATTCTGGTTATATATATATGTATATATTTTTTATATACGTATATATAAAAACAGCATAGGTATATATATATATCTAACTTTATGGTTTTCTACCATGTATTTATCCACTCTCCACAACTGTATAATGGAAGTTATTTTGATATTTTTAATCATGCTACTCCAGATCTAAGTTATTACCTCGATCTACGACCTATAAAAAGAGATAGATTAGCTATGATGATTCATTAATTTCTTTATCCAGAGATCTCAAACAAAATCCATATAAATATTTTCCAGAATGTGAAAGGGGTTCTACTGTCAAACTTGTGGTTCTGTAGATTCAGGCAATCACTTAATCTCTATTAGAAAATTAAGTAGCGGGTGGGCATCTTCTGGCTCTGACATGTTTCATATCCTCCATGGTTTATCAAATGCCAACATATTTTCTCAGAAATTGCATTTTCTCTTTCATTCAGTACCTTGGAGACAATGTTCTTGGCCTAAAAACCAAATTCCTTAAATCTAGCTTAGTGCTCCCTAGCCATCTATCTTGGAACTTATTTTTTCCCTTAGCCATGTACTTTCTACTTCCATAGATTAAAAATCATTTTCCCTTGACAAGATAAAAACACAATTGGAACTTAGTAAGACTTATTTTTCTGTCATCTGTAAAAATTCTGAGATCAAACAATAAGTAAATTTATTTTGTTCCCTTTCATACTCCTAACAGTTATTTCATGTTACAGGGTACTGTGGATTTTAATTCTAAAGTTATATAATATTCTCTAATTATTATTGGGTTTTTGGAGTATATTAATATGAGACAAGATTCTTCCTTGTATGTCAGAATAATCAGTGATATCTTGATTCATCTCTTCATGGAATTAGGTTCAAGTCACATACTGAGTTATAATACATGCTATTTTTTTCCAGTAAGCATTTTCATAACTTTTATTTGAATGTATTTTAAAACTTTATTTGAATGTATTTTAAAACTTTATTTGAATGTATTTTAAAACTGTCATACAAAGAACCCTCCTATACCCTTTACCCAGATGAATTAATTGACCCATTGCTTTACTATTTCTGTTCTCTTTTCTCTGGATCAGTCGATAGTAAATTGCAGATACTGTACCTTTTATGCCTAAAGATTTTACTGTTTACTTCTACAACTACTATAATAAAGTAAGATATTTGATATTTCTATTACCTTGATATTTCTATTATCTAATCTATACTCCATATTTGCAATGATTTTTTTTTTTTTTTTTTTTTTTTTGCGGTACACAGGCCTCTCACTGTTGTGGCCTCTCCCTCTGCGGAGCACAGGCTCCGGACACGCAGGCTCAGCAGCCATGGGTCACGGGCCCAGCCGCTCCACGGCATGTGGGATCAGACCGGGGCACAAACCCGTGTCCCCTGCATTGGCAGGTGGACTCCCAACCACTGCGCCACCAGGGAAGCCCTGCAATGATTAATTTTAAGTGTCAAGTTGACTGGCCATGGGGTGCCCAGATTAAATATCATTGCTGTGTGTGTTTATGAGGATATTTCTGGATGAGATTAGCACTTGAATCAGTGGCCTCAGTAAAGTAGACTGCCCTCACCAGTGTGGACAGGCATCATCCCATTTGTTGAGGGCCTGAATAGAACAAACGGTGGAGCAAGGAGGAATTCACTCCCTTTATCCTTGCGTGACTGCTTGATATGGGACATCTCATTTTCTCTGGCCCTCAGACTGGGATTTACATTAATGGCTCCTCTGATTCTCAAGACACACGTATACAGTCGACACTTGAACAACGGAGTTTGAACTGTGCAGAACTACTTATACTCGAATTTCTTTTCAGTAAATACTACAGTTGTACTACAGCATTTGTGGTTGGTTGAATCCGTGGATGCACAACGAGGATATAAAGGGTGGACTGTAAAATTACACTCAAGATTTTCAACTGCTCTGTACCTCAAACTTCCACATTTTTCAAGGGGTTTTCTCTGGAAAACCCTGACTAATACAATGTTCAATTTTTACCAGTTTTGTTCTCTGTGGCTCATTTTGTTTTCCCAATCTACAATCCAGTTTAGGATCGTACATTAAATTTAGTTATGGTTCTTTAGTATCCTTTAATATGTAATATTTCTGCATTCTTTTTGTTGTTGCTTTTCATGACCTTGTTATGTCTGAAAACCCATATCAGTTATTTGATAGATTGTCCTCAATTTAAGATGGTCTGATGTTTCTTCATAAACAGATCAATTTGATGCATTTTTAGCAAAAACACCAGAAGTGATACCAAGTCCTTCTTAGTATATCACATTAGGAAACACATGATATTGGTTTATCCTATTGTTGCTAATGTCAACTTGAATCATTTGGTTAAGTGGTGTCCACAAGATTTCTCTGCTCTAAAGTTATTTTTTCTCTTTGTAATTAATGAGTTAACTATAGAAACAGTTTGAGTCAGGGTAAATATATATCTAGTTCATTATCAAGCTTTCACTCATAATTTTAATGTCCATTTATGATTCTTGTCTGAAGCAATATTTTATGATGGTTGCCAAAGTGATATTTTCTAGTGTTATTAATTTGTATTGTATTGCAACTAGAGCTCTTTCTTTCTTTCTAGCACTGTAAACACATGGGTTCATATTTTATTCACTGGGGTACTATCTTTATTAATTTTGATAGTCAAATTATCCCAGATTTGGCCAGTGGGAATCCTGTATCTTTATGTCTATGCCTGTTATTTTTTCGAGCACTTTTTAAAAATATTTCTAACACAACAAGATATTCCAGGCTCATTTTTACTTTCCCTGTCTCAGCCTTGGAATCAACCATTTGATTGATCCATTTTTCAAAGGATCTCTGGTCCCTTCAGAATGGTATTTAGAAATCAATATCTGGCCTCCTAAGTATTTTGTATGTGCATTAAATTAATTCAGACTTCTTGGTTGAAAATAACAATTTTACAGCTAAAGAAATTGAAAAATATACAGGTAATTTTACCAAAGTCAGGAAAATAGTAAATGACATATAAAAAATGTGAATATTCAACCCCTGATTTCAGGTGGTTATCATTTTAAATAATAGCTGCTTCCGATGTTGTGTTTCACAGTAAAGTTTAACCATTCATTCAAATGGGTTTTATTAAACACTTACAGGCACTCTTATAAGCACTAGAGATACAGCAATGAAAAAATTGGATAAAAATCCCTGCATTCATGGAACTTATTTTCCAATAAGAAAAGCAGTCAATAAGAAAGAAAGAATGTTAATAACATACTATATCAGATGGTGAAAATTACTATGAAGAAAAAAAATAAGACAATAGAGTACACTAGGTGGAAAGTCAAATGTACCAGATGGTGCTATAATTTTAAATAAATTTGTCCAGGAAAGCATCACCCAGAAGGTTCCATTTACATAGACCTGAAGCTGGTAAGGGAGATGACATGTGGATATTTGGGTATAGAGCATTCCAGACAGAGAAAGAGCGTGTGTTAGCCACTAGTGCTGGAATATGCCTTATATGTTTGAGAAATACTGTGCCTGGAGAGGAAGAGCATGGTAAGACATTAGGTTGGAAATGCCCCTGTCCTTCTCTCAAGAAAAAGAGAACAAATAAACTTTTACACAGATAAGAAAACAAAACTATAATTTAAAAAGCAAATGAATACTACGCTTTGAGTAAAAGCTTACAAAATAATAAAAATAAAATTTTAGAAACCAAAATAAAATTTTAAATACAACATACTAAGCATATGAAAGCATCAAAGAATGGGCACAGGACCTTATGCATGGTGGTTACTCAGCTTGAATTTTGGCCATGAAATGTTTAAGAGAGTAAAAGGAGCAAACATAGGCAACATTAGCAACCGAGAAGATCAGAAGTTAGCATTAAAACATAAAGGAAAATATAACAGAATATTAGAATTATTTCTTTGAAAAACTTAGCATAGTTTTTTGAAAATTTTATAAAAAGAATTCATCGTCATTGAAAAAAATCTTACAGTATGTAATAGAATTAAGGAAAAATTAAAATTTTACCACATGCTAATTATTATTTATTCTTATTTCCTTTGTATGTATGCGTGTATGCGTGTATGCGTGTGTGTGTGTGTGTGTGTGTGTGTGTGTGTGTGTGTGTGTGTGTGTGTGTCTCATAATGTGATCAACAAAATGTCCCGGGTAAATTTTCATAGTAAAAAAATTTTATCTGTACTATTTATTTTATTAGGATTCAGATACATCTTTAACAGCTAGTATTAAAGTTCTTCTTATGAGAGATGAAAAATTAAAGTCTGTATTTGTAGACCATTTTGGAAGAGGTAGTGTGTCTTTAAGGTGCCTTGTAAGAAGCTATGAATACAAATATATGCTAAACTTTCATGAATGAGACATATTATAGGTTGGAAGTGAGATGGAGGCCAGAGAGAGGAAAGGACCCTGATATCATAGGAGGCTAGATCCTGGATTTGAAAGATGGCTTCTGGGAATTTCCTGTTTCCTGGTACATTGCCACATGCTTTAAAAGGTTTTGTTATTAGTAATCAGTTCTAAATAATTTGGGACTTATGTGAGATAAAACACATACATTGTCCTAAAACCTCAGGAAAATCTGAAATAATATAGAAATTTGGGGGGTATTTATTTGCTTAAGGAACATTAACTAAAAGGTACCATGTTCAAGGTCTAGGTTGCAATGTTTAACTCTTGCAAGAATGTGAACCCAGATGACTAAGAATATAAGCCCAAACTATCCAATAGTTGTTTTTGTTTGTTTGTTTTTGGTTTTGTTTTTTACTATTCCAAATGCTTTATTTTCAAAACTTTTCTTGGAGTGTAGTTGATTTACAATGTTGTGTTAGTTTCTGCTGTACAGCAAAGTGAATCAGTTATACATATATCACCCCAATGTTCATTGCAGCACTATCCAATAGTTTTAATGGTAAATGCTTTCTCACAACTTTTTCATCCTGGTGAGGTTTTTTATTTTAATCTTTACCAAATTCATTTATTCAATAAATATTAATTAATTAACAGCAGTTCTAGTCCCTGGGGGTATAATATCAAAACAAAGCATGCTTTTTGTTCTCACAGCGCTTACAACATGGTGTATATTTGCGAGTGTAGTTCAGGAATGGAGGGTAGAAGGAGAAGGTGTAGCAAGGGTAAAATAGGCAATAAAAAATATTTATGTGAAAAATGATAACACAAATAAAATATAAAGAATTGATAGGTACAAAATGACATCTCATTATGAACACATCTCCTGTTTGTAACAGTAACTGTTACAAACATCTCCTGTTTGTAACAGTAACTGAATAAAGATGCTATTCTTTCTGATCTCATTGTCAGTCCTAAAGATGCATTCAGGAAGAATATTACATGATCTATCTTTTTACAAGTCAGCAATCCAAATCTGAGTCCCTTCAGAAGAAGTAAAATTCAACTCTGTTCCACTAGAAATTATCTCCTCTTGGAATTTTCTTATACACTGAGAATATTGTAATGCATTAAGATTTTATTCAAGAATCAAAAGTACATTTATATTTCCTATATTATCTGAAAGCATTTTTCCACTTAGTGCAATTTGTTGCCCCTAATTTCTTCAATGATATGTCTAATTTTTTGCCTATTGAACATGAATGTTCTTTTATACAAGCTTGCTTTTCATTAAACTCTCTGGTTTTTATGGTTGAGATGTTTTATCAATTGTGTTAAGTCATGAATATTATTCATAAATGAAGTTACATCCCAGAAGACTAGTCTTCCTATATTAGGGAGCTGATGAAGCTAATAAAATAATTGGAAACTTATTTATTACGGCTTCATCTATGCTTGTTTGACCCTTTCTCCTCATCATTAACTATCTTACATATTAACTTAAATTGTTATGTTAAAGAATTTTTAATTGATTCTGTCCTTAAAAGCTCAATTTCTGTTTTTCCATATCTCACTTGCTTTATAAAGCTGTTTTGAATACCAGATTATGACTTCAGATTAAAAAACAAACAAAACAAAACAAAAACAATTCCTAGATGCCATTAGCAATAGATAAGAAAGCGATTAAATAACATTTATTGATTGTACAGTATGGTCCAGATATTGCTAAACATTACAGAACCCATCCCATGTAGTCCTTGTGTTCTTTCACTAATTACTTTCTGTAGTAAGACTGAAAATTCTGATTCATGGTTTGCTGTGCTCTTGCTATACTCTCTTTGATTGGAGTGATAGATTTCTTTACTATGAAATAAGAAACGCATTTTCAATAATGTAGCCAAACTTACTGTTTTTGCAAGGAAATTCCTGTTTACAAAGAACTGAATTACCAGATTCTTAATAAGGGAAATGTTTGTGTCATGCGCATGCTACTAGTATGTCGAGGGTTGGTAGTAATATAACGTCATAGTCACTTAAGGACTCAGGTTAATGTAAGCCCATCTGTGTGCTTCCAAAACACCTCAATATAGGAAAAGGACATAAATCACAATCTGGCTTATAAAGTTTTCTTCCCAAAAGGGACATATATCAATTCCATCAATATTTTATTGGCCACTGAAAATAACATGGTCATACCTGATTTTAAAAGGGGATGAGGAAAGACATTGCTATTATGTCTCTAAAGGGAGATAGTTGAAAATATTTGGTGAACACCCCTTTGACTATCACATGCATAAGGCTTATTTTATCAATATCTGTTGTCTGATTGTAGCATAGAATTTCAATAAACCACATTTAAATTGACACTATCTTTCAAAGTGATTCAAGAGCTTATATTCAAATTGATTTCATAAAAAAAATCCTATGATAAATGAAAGAAAAACATCTCACTAAAAAATCAGCTGATAAACTGAAATCTAATACTTTTCATTTTTATATCAAACAGGTTAATATTATCTGCAAGGATAAGTTTCTGATTCATATTTAATTTTACAGCCCTTTTTGTGTATCAATGTTATCTTCCCTTAAATTACTATATACTACAAAATATATTACTAACATATCAAACACACAAAATTAAAAATAACTGACCCTCCAAAATTTATAATCAACATAACAGTACTTTTTTTCCAATATATTATCTTCCAGGCTTTCATCAAGAGACAGAAATATGTTTTTAAAAGATAGAACATTATTGAAGGTTCGACTTTTATTTGCTTTATTTTCTTATACATATTATTTTTTTTAACAATATGTTCAACTGATCCTTCACATGGTGACACAATAATTTATTTTTTCATTCTTTAAATGTTGCTTACAAAAATTTATTAGGTAAGTAGCACTAAAATAAGTACAATCTAGGATATGCTTTTTGTCTTTTCTTTGATTCCTAGGGATGGAATCACTGCATAATTCAAAGATGACCATAAATCATAGATTATGATTTATCTAATTATATGCACCTATGATCCATAAAAGATTACTTCACAGATGAATAAATAAGTTAAATCTTCCCATCTAAATAAGTAAGCAGTTTTATATCTCCTGTAGTCTATTTTCATTTCTTTTTACCCAGAAATTGCATCTATTATTTCAATATCTGTTTGTTTTTATTAGATTCAGGACATTTTAATAAAACTTTTAAATACACTTTAATCTTTAAACAAATCACTGCATGACAAAATTATGTGTTTTTTTTGACAGGTAATAGGATTCCGTTAGCCTTAACATGACCATTCAACATTCTTAATGACACTTGAATGGAGTAAAGCATTTTAAATAATTAGAATAGTTGTAATTTTTAGTTTGTCTATTCATCAGTTATTCATGTAATAAGCATTTCTGAGTATTTAATATGTGTCAGATTCTATGTTAATCATTAGAGATAAAAAGTAAATGATACAAAGTTCATATTGTGGAGATGAGGTTAATAAGAGGAAAAAGTTCACAATTTTCCGGTGAGAGCAGTCACTAGTGTGGACATGGAAAAGCACTGAAACCTGAAAAAAAAATGTTTCTGTCCATGCTGTCCAATATAGCAGCCACTAACCACACGTGCTATATAAATTTAAATTCAAATAAATTAAACTTAAGTAAAATTTAAAATTCAATGCTTCAGTAACACTAAATACCTTTCAAGTGCTCAATAAACACATGTGGTTAGGGTCTATTATATTGGCCAGTGCTGATTGTAGAACATTTCCATCAACCCAAACATTTCTATTCTACGTACTGTCTGAAATACAAGTCATGTGGGAATGTGGCTGGGTTGATACGTACTCCCCATTCCACTTTCCCTATTTAACTGTTAATGGGAAGAGAGAGGCTTCCTAAATTGAGTAAAAACTAATGCATTTTCTTTTTCTTTCCTTTGAGTTTCTTCTTTTTTTCTTTGCTTTTCTTAATTTATCTGATTTTTTAAAATGTGTTGGATAAAGCTGAATAAACGGTTATTTGTAATTTGCGGTATTCTGTCTCACTAGAGGTGAAGACTTCTACCTTTTGGAAACAAATTTCTTCAATTTAGGTAATCTCTTGAATGGACCCTTTAGATATTTCAGATGTGGAATGCAAAGCAACTTTACAGGCATGGCTCTGTGGGAAATCAGTGAATCTGTTTGTCCTGTAGTACTGGAGCACCTCTTCTTCAGAGACTCCTCAGATTTGTGATATTCAAGCACACGTCAGGCCTAAACTAGGATTTATTCCTTGGGACACAGTGAGGAAGCGTAAGGGCCTTAGCTCAAAGGAGACAAGGCCCTGGTATGAATACAGTAAGTCCCCTACATACGAATGAGTTCCTCTCTGAGAGCGTGTTCGTAAGTCCAATTTGTTCATAAGTCCAACAAAGTTAGCCTAGGTACCCAACTAACACATTTGGCTATATAGTACTGTACTGTAATAGGTTTATAATACTTTTCACACAAATAATACATAAAAAACAAACAGAAAAATTAAAAAAAAAATTTTAATCCTATAGTACAATACCTTGAAGAGTACAGTAGTACAGTACTACAACTGGCATACAGGGGCTGGCATCGAGTGAACAGGCAAGAAGAGAGTTACTGACTGGAGGATGGAGAAGAGGTGGGAGATGGTAGAGCTGAGGGATCCTCAACAATAGGAGGAGGGCAAGCTGCAATTTCACTCACACCTGACGTTGATGGCACAGGCTCTGGTTCCTTGCTGGATTCAATTCTATCTACCCTCTTGAAAAAATGATCCAGTGATGTCTGGGTAGTAGCTCTGTTTTTTCTCATCATAGATGACACAGTAGCACTGGATTGCATTCTGAACAGCTGCTGCAGCCTTTGTGTACCATTCTATGTTCAGGTCCTGTGCCTCAAAAACCAACGGGTGCCTCCTCAAATAAAGAAAATCCCCTTGCCATTTCCTGCCTTGTGAATTTCTTTGGTTCTTCAGTTACTTCTTCTTTCTCTTGTCTCTCTTCGTTCTTTCTCTGGGCCTCCAATTCCACCAGGTCGTCATTAGTAAGCTCCTCGTGTTGCACAGCAAGTTCAATGGAGTCATCCTTTTGCAGATCTACCTCCAGCTTTTCTCCTCGCTCTACTCTCTCAATTATTTTCGTTTTTGTTTCCATCGTTATCACTTGGAGCTTCTTAGCAGTACCAGCTACATCACCGCTGCTTTTACGCTTGCTTCCGGACGTCCTGGGCTTGAAATATGTATACTGTACTACTGTACTCTACGTAGTAGTGTACAGTAAAGTACACAAAAGCACAACCACTTGTAGAGGATGCATGCACGTGACAATGTACGCCAGACACGTGAACTAATTTACGTGATTGGACGTGCGAACGCAAGTTTGCATCTTTGAAAGTTCCCAACTTGATGGTTTGTATGTAGGGAACTTACTGTAGTTACTTGGTCCCTGAAAGGTATGCTGCTTTGAAGCCTTCCAATAATCATTAAGGCAAAGAAGGTAAATTTGAGGTTTTTATTCTAGATTCATTTTGGATTTGATTTGTAAAATTATCATCATTATAGTTTTAATATTGTGCCACAACATAGTAGTTGAATGTTCCAGTGTGTAGCAATGGGAGATGGATACTGAAATGATGAAAGAAAAAGAAAAAGTAAAATGAAAGGAGGTTGAAAAGAACTGAAGAGGAAACAGATCAAATTTGTTGGTTTGAATATAATACAGACCATTGAAGCTCTATTATTTGGTGGTTCATCTGCATGGACAATATATCATCCTGATGATGACAGATGTTGGGATACAGGGTGTCTAGGATTGAATTGTCAAAATTGTCAGTGAGTGGAAATGGGTGACAGAAGCTTTGTTGATGACTATGACAAAGAAGGACTGAGTCTACAACAGTAAAATGAGAGATTAAGAACTTCAAAAGGGTTTTGGTTGTTACAGTATGTTTGTTTTAAGCAAGTGGAAAAGAACTATCTTGAAATTAGTGATAAGGAGCTTGAAAGTTGCAGATAATGTCTCTAGACACCTACACCTCTGGGGTGTGAGAGAGAAAAGTGCTTTCATTTAAAAGGGACATAGGGAAAGCGGTGCCTCCCAGAAGATCCAGTTGTAGGTGAGGCCAGCAGGTAGAGATTACATTGTGATAAGTGGAAGAAATGTGGACAGGAATATTGAAAATGTTAACATGTGCTGAGGGCTATGGAGGGATAGTTGAAAGTTGTTAGGCAGAACCTAATAATCAAAGACAGAAACCAGAGCACAATAGACATAAGGAACATGACTTTGGCCAGAGGGAACTGCATTTGTTTGGTGACAAGGATGGCAGATATGAGACAAGGGGCAGGGGAAACTGAATCTCTGAAAGCTTGATTACATTCAGGGCCCAGGTGGAATGTGGAGAAATCAGCAAAAGAAATCTTTGCTCAACATTCAATATGAGTGTTACTGAGTTGTTTGAGCATCCCCTGAAACAACAACAGCAGCAACAATCACTTTTCATAAGTTGTTAGTGGGATGAAATCTTCTGGAATTTTCAACTTTTTAAAATCGTAACTGTCCATGGGTTTAGGTGGCTCAAGATTTTCCACAGTGGACTATCAAATTTTACCCTAGAGGTTATGGGACTCAGTCAACGTTTTGGGGGACCCTGTTGTCTTTGGACCTACATTTTAGAAAGCTCATGTGCCTTTGGTAATTTAATAAGAATTTAATGAATGCCCTCTGTCAAAATGATTGGGCTAGTTCCTGATATAGAAGATAAAACCTCTTCAAGCAAGGAGCTAACAGTCCAGCGATGAAACAATTAAGACAATTAACAACAAATTAAAATTAATTATTTTCTTTAATATCAGTCATTGTAAGCGCTCCACAAAAATTTATGAAATGAAATTGAGTTATCTGTAGTGAGGTGGATGGACCTAGAGCCTGTTATACAGAGTGAAGTACATCAGAAAGAGAAAAAACAAATACCATATGCTAACATATATATATGGAATCTAAAAAAAAAAAAAAAGGTTCTGAAGAACCTAGTGGCAGGACAGGAATAAACACACAGACATAGAGAATGGACTTGAGGACACGGGGAAGGGGAAGGGTAAGCTGGGACGAAGTGAGAGAGTGGCATGGACATATATACACTACCAAATGTAAAATAGATAGCTAGTAGGAAGCAGCCACATAACACAGGGAGATCAGCTGGGTGTTTTGTGACCACCTAGAGGGATGGGATAGGAAGGGTGCGAGGGAGACACAAGAGGGAGGAGATATGGGGATATATATATATATATGTATGGCTGATTCACTTTGTTATAAAGCAGAAACTAATACACCATTGTAGAGCAATTATACTCCAATAAAGATGTTAAAAAATTTATGAAATGCTATGAAAGTATATTGTAGGACAAGCTGGCCTAATCTGAGTGAGTATAGTGAGTGTCTGGGGTGATTGGGGAGAGGAGAGACAGGGAAGCTTTTTATAAAGAAATACAATTTCAGCTGAAAACTGAAAGGAAACTGGTGTAAATCAAGGAGAAAGGAGGGAAGCAAAGTATATTCAAGGCAAAGAAAATTGCACACCAATATCCTCAGGTGAGGAAAAAGAACCCAAAAAACTTGGCTCATTTGAATAAACCGAAATAAGGAAATTGTGCCTAGGGAATAGTAAACTAGAGAAAGTGTGACCCTAATGTAACCATTTTCTAAGGCAATGCTTTTCCTCTTCCTTTGCATGCAAATTCACACTCTCTGGAGCAGTGGTCAAATTCTTTCCTTCCAAACTATGTGCCTCTGTCTTCTCTAGCCCGGTGTGCTCAGTCCATCTCTAATTTAATTTTTTTCTGTGTCCCTCTGTTTTAAGTGCTCACATAGAGAGGCTCATATTTTCACTTACTTAATTGTCCTAACTACATCTGGTTTCCCACTCATATTGTCCCACAGGGTTTCCATTACGTCTTACATTTTAATATATTGCATTCAGCATCTGGCACACACACCTGGCACAAAACAATAGGTTTTTAACTAATGCTGGCTAAAGTTGTGAATTGTCACTAATAACAAGTCTTAGGCACACACAATATGCCTTTGATTATTTTCTGACCAAATATTTCTGAGCACCATCTCTGTGTTGGGCACTACTTTTTTTACATGTTACCACTGATTTTTATTTTCAAATATTCAGAAGAAATTCTTTTTTAGTTTTTATTTTATATTGGAGTATGGTTGACTTACAATGTTGTATTAGTTTCAGGTGTACAGCAAAGTGATTCAGTCATACATATATTTATATCTATTATTTTTCAGATTCTTTTCCCATACAGGTTGTTACAGAGTATTGAGTAGAGTTCCCTGTACTATACAGTAGGTTACTGATTATCTGTTTTATATATAGTGGTGTTTATGTTAATCACAACCTCCTAACTTATTCCTCCCCCCACCTTTCCTTTTTGGTAACCATAAGTTTGTTTCCTAAGTCTGGGAGGCACTATTTTGAGCACTGGGGAATGCAATGATAGTTCCTGCTCTCAGCAGGTAAATGGTCACAACATTACTGGAAGTGATCAATGAAAGTGATTGCGAATGTCTTTCATGAATACATAAGGGTCTACCTACAATCCCTTTTTGTTTTTTTTTTGCGGTACGCGGGCCTCTCACTGTTGTGGCCTCTCCCGTTGCGGAGCACAGGCTTTGGACACACAGGCTCAGCGGCCATGGCTCACGGGCCCAGCCACTCCGCGGCATGTGGGATCTTCCTGGACCGGGGCATGAACCCGTGTCCCCTGAATCGGCAGGCAGACTCTTAACCACTGCGCCACCAGGGAAGCCCTACAATCCCTTTTTTAAAAAATTCTTTTTGACACATATTATGTGTCATTGTTCTAAGAACAAGAGAGACACTAGGGAATGAACAAGGTAATATATGCCACCGTAAAAAGCTTGCATTATAGCAGAAGAAATTCATAGATGTGCCAAAGATATAAGCATCCATGTTCTATTTTTTTGTGTGTGTCATTGAGCCTGCACTGAGCCTGGCCAGTACCCACTATAGAGGACTAAGAATAAATCCCCAAAAAGGGGGTGGTATATAGCACTTTATCCATTCATTTATGGATGGACAGGTTGCTTTCATATCGTAGCTATTGTAAATAATGCTACAATGAACACAGGGGTGCATATAATTTTTTGAATTAGTGTTTTTGTTTTCTTCAGAAAAATACAGTGGAATTGCTGGATGGATGGTATGGTAGTTCTACTTTTCATTTTTTGAGGAACCTTCATATTGTTTTCCATAGTGGCTATACCAGTTTACATTCCCACCAACAGTGTACTAGATGAATGGGTAACAAAGATGTGATATATATATATATATACATATATATATATATACACACACACACACACACACACACAATGGAATATTACTCAGCCGTAAAAATAAATGAAACCTTGACATTTTTGACAATATGGTTAGACCTAGAGTATCATTTCATTCATATGTGGAATCTAAAAAAATGAAACAAATGAACAAACGTAACAAAACAGAACAGACTCATAGATACAGAGAACAAATAGGTGGTTGCCAGAGGGGAAGGGGGTGGGCAATGAGTGAAATAGATGAGGAAGATTAGGAGGTACAAACTTCTAGTTACAAAATAAATGAGTCATGGGGATGAAATGTACAGCATGGGGAGTATAGTCAATTACATTGTAGTATATTTGCATGGTGACAGATGGTAACTAGACATATCATGGTGATCACTTTGTAATGTATAGAAATATTTAATCACTATGCTGTGTACCTGGAAATAACACAGTGTTGTAGATCAATTATACTTCAATAAAAGAAATATGTAGACACTGGGAGGAAGTGAATCAAAATGCTGATGATGGTTATTTCTGGGGGTGGAAATTATGGATTGTGAATTTTTACTTTATGCTTTTATGTATTTCTAGTTGTCTGCAATGAATATGTATTGTTTGAAAAATTAGAAAGAAAACAATAAATGTCATTAAAAATCAAAATAAGCAAATAAATAAAGATTTAAAGAAAAAGAAGGAAATGATGATTCCTAGTAGCTACTGAGTACCATGACTTGGCATACTGCTACCTTCTCAACAGCTCCAAACATCATGAGGTAATACAACACTGACTTACAGGAATGCAGAGAGCAGAATGGGGAGAGGAAGAGGTCACTGAATTGCTTCCTCTTTAGTGAAATATCTCAAGAGTCATGTCCCAGATGTCACAGTGGCTGAAGTTTGGGATTCAAGATTGCCCTTTGGGGATGTTCCTTGTGACCTGAGAATAGCTACAATAACTACGGAACAGGTTTTCTGCCCACTGAACAGGACGATGACTAGCAGGCTTTCGTACTCTTTCTGTGACAGAAAAGGACTTTATTTCAGAAAGGCTGAGGTGAAAAGTTGTTGGTCCTGTGCTCACTAAACCCTCACCTTCAGAAATTCCATACCAAATAGTTGAGTCCTTAAATAAGTCTCGCAAAGTTTGTCACTGCGTGTGGAATGCCTCAGACCTAATATTTAATAAGGTAAAAACAGTGAATGGCTTTGCTTTCCCTGGGCCAATAAATGGAAACAGTCGATCAGGGTCATTATATTCAGTCCACTAAAGCAAATATTTCCACAGTATGCCCACTTCTCCCTCCGTTAAGGCTAATTCCTCAGAGCTCTTTAAGTCTGGCAGCTACATCTGTAACCTGATGTTGATCTTGAACTAGGCGCTACTGAAATTGAATGTGAATGTGGCATGGAAAAAATATATATATATATATATAACTATATATATATAGTTAAATATAGTTAAAAAACTAAAATCATGTGATAATGATATTCAGCATCAGTAAGTCTCTTTCAAGGCTGGTTTTACACAGGTTACTTTAAGAATATTTGATTACCTGGGTTGATATTTGGCTACTATCTTTGTATTTCCTTTGTTCTTTTGAGATTCATCTCCTAGTTTATATCAAGCAGGCCGTGACAGCTACTTCTTATCCACTTATTCATTCATTCATTCATTCAATAAATATTGTGTGTTTCCTATGCTATTGGTACTTGAGATGCACCAGTGGAGAAACAGAAATCCTTACCCTCATGAGGTTCACCATGTTGATTTTTATGCTGATTAACATCTTCATAATATTTTATTTCCTGTCCTATCCAGAATGAGGCTTTTTTCCTATATTTTTTCTGCTTTCTCCTCTGATTCCTGCTGTCTGTCAGTAGTATCTAGAATATACCGACCTGGACACTTAGATACCCACTTTTCATCTTTATCTTCACATCACACAATCTATTGCTTTACCAGGTCCTCTGAATAATTGGCCATCTGTGCACAGAACAAAATAATTGCCATAATATTTCTGAAAAAAGAATGATCAACAAAACCAAAACCTTGTTCTACATTTTCAAATTTGTTTTTGAAAAGCTTTTAGAAAAATCTCCATTAAATGTTGTATTTCTTTTGGCATGCTGCAGCAATTCTATTTGCTATAATGATGTCAGGATCACATAATGGCCCCTCTTCAGTAAAAATCAAAAAGTGTTGCCTGTTCTCAGAAACATTATTCCATTTGATTCCAAATTAAAGAGATAATAGAATCCTTATAAAAAGTCTGTGTTCTAATGTTACTCCTGGAGTTACTCCTGGAGTACAGTTCAAACTGTAGTTTGAACTGTATTCAAACTACACTTAGCAGGCAGTGGGGTAATCTAAAAGCAATACAGAAAGAAGTGGAGCTTTAAAAGGATATAGAACTATTGATAAGTTAAAAAATGAATAATAAAATTATAATTCTAGTTTTAATTGTGAATGTAATTGTTATTTTGAATGAAGAACTATAATGTAAAGTATTTTTAATATTAGAATTATGGTTTATTTTTATTAAAGACGATTCATGAGTTCTTACATTTAAACATCATGTACTAAATACTTTTTTTGTGAACCTAATATTTCTGTGTGCAGTTAAACTGCCAGACTTCCAAAGTTCATGACACACACATACAAGTAGACATGAAACAAGCAGAGAGTGCATTTTGTGACTGTTATTCCTGGTGAAGAGTGATTCAGGAAGTTACCAGAAAATTAAGATTCTATAAATAGATGGGGAACAATATTTCACTGTGTTTTGGTGAGGATGATTTTTTTCCCCTTTTGGGTGAAAAAGGCTATATGGGAAAGCCAAAGTATGGAAATGATTTTGAAATGATGGAGCAAGGAATGTGGTAGTGCTCAGAAAGAAACAGAATGAATTTCCTGGTGGAGGATTCATTGATTTAGAGAGGAAGACAAAGTTTGTTAATCAAGTAATATAAAAGAAAACATCAAAATGAGGTTAGACCCATGTAACCAAGGGTAAAGCAGAAAGAACTGCAACAGAAGACTGACTCTTAAGCTTCACTTTTTTCTGTACAGTGCCTGAGAGTGTTTAGTAGATTGTCTTAATCCGATGAGAATGAAAGGTTTATTAGCATTTTAACAATATTTTATAATATATAGATTTAAAGTATGTCATATATGTATACATACCCAAACATATACATGCACAATGCTAATTTACTATTCCCTCAGTATTGTCAATTAGAGTATTAGTAAAATGGTTTAGGTATTACCTAGACTTATTTTGGAGATAGGGAAATACACTACCACACATTGAGACACAATGCAATATTCTCAAATTGTGAAACCTATTGGATGAAGGTGACATCTATTTATAATTATTATTTGGTATTAGAAAATGTATTGTCCAAAGTAAACCCAAATGCCACTATTTGTCACTGTGAGTTGACTATTACCAAGCACCATATTTAGCATTCTCTGTGGTTATTAGTTGTTGCTATTTAAGCTACTCACTAGGAGTTTATCTAAACTATCAAGCTACTCTTAACAGACTTGAGGTTATGTACAATTCAAGCAAACTTTAAAATTTCAGGGTATTTTCTAATCTTACAAGCTATGTGATTTTACTGGAATTATTTGAATTAGTCTGAGACTTAGTTTCCTCTTCTTTGTAATAATCGCCTGCCTCACAAGGTTTTCCTGGGCTCAACTATGTTAGTTTTTATGAAAACATCTTGTCAACATTAAAACAGGATAAATATAAAATTTTGGGTAATGTTATAATTAACATATTTCAAAGATATTTTATATTTTTGTGTCACCTTCATGTTTAATATGATAAACACTTTACCATTCAAAAAACTCTAGTCAAGAGTGATGGGAAACAGTCCACTGAGAATATTTGTGTACTGTACTTAAAATCTCCATACAATATTTAAAATAACTTATTTGTAAAGGTTCACTTTTTTTCTTTTAAATTACTTCATATCTATGTAAAGTTATATATAATACAAAGCCTCCAAACTGAGTATGATACAGCTTTCAGATAAGCCACAAATTGGGATGGTGTGCCATGAAATATCAATGTTTGTAAATGTTTATAGTAATAAAAATTCAAAATCATTTTAACAGCCACTCAAATTGTTATAACAATTGTAATAATACTTGTATGGCTTGCTCTGTAAAATGCAAACATTTAATAATCTTTTTCTTATCTGGGCATAAAAGATTTAATACATAGCCCCAGCAGTCAGAATGTTCTCTTCTAGGATCACACAGCACCTGAACTTGACTTTTTCCTTGAAACACCAGGAAAGTGTGATTGTTATTTTAGATATGTTAGAGAGCAAAGTTCTATATTTTTCTTGCAGGTGTAAAAGATCTAGTGCTTATTTTTATTTAAGTAATTCTAAATTTTTCACAATATATTTGTAGAGTAATGTATGACATATCTTTATCAATAGCAGCAGTAGTAGTATTGGGTATTAGACATTTCTATACAGAATATAATTGATTATGGCATTACTGACTAACTGATTTTTAGCTTTTGATGTTAACAATTAATCAAATTCTTGCTCATAATGGAATTGTGTTATGAATTACCACTTGTTTTCCAAAATACCAAAAGTGCTCGTTTGTAAAAATACTAATTGAAAATGATTCAGCTTAATAATTCATAAAAGGGGACTTTACATCTCCAGAAAATTACTTCTTCAAAATGTTTATATTTTACATGATCCTAAAATTTATATTATTTAAAAATAATTATAGTTATTGAATTAAATGAAAATTAATATAAAATATTTTCTATACTGCACACCAGAATAATAGCTGTTATATATGAGGACTATCTCGAATTTAATATTTATTCCTCAGTATATTTCTCTTCCATAACCTAAGGGTTTTAACTGCCTGATAAAGTTAAATAATGCAATGGTGCCAACCAGACCACCACCACCTGATGGAAAAAAAAAAGTTGAACTCATTTCAGCTATTTCTTGTAAGCACAAATTAAGAAACTCTATGCTTCTATGAGATCAGTTACTACATTTTCAGATCAAGATTAAGAAGCTGTTTGGAAAATATTTCAATCAACAGCTAAATTCAAAATGTCTCACATAGTTGCAAAATTGCTTATTTTCCCAGCTGACTTGCAATTTTCAACGCTATGTTTCACACCAATTCAGCAAAGAAATAAGACATTTAGCATTGAAACAAACTCTTATAACATGAAATGACAACATGCCAGATGACATAAAGACAACACAAACCCAGATGATTATTAGATTTAAGAAATATCTATTGCATATAGGTGAGTTTACAGATGTCAGTCTCTATGCACAGTTAATAGTACTACATGGAATATTTGAAGATAAATATTTGAAATAAATTTATTTGTAGAGTAGAAATATGCAAAAGAAACTTCAAAGCAATTAATGAATACTTAAAAAATAAGATATTCTGGAAACCTACATAGTGTTTGCAATGATGCTGCTACTGCAATGAGAAAGGGAGATGTATTTATATCTTCAATAAAACACTGAGATGCAAATAAAACATGGTTTTAGTCACTGAGAAGCTCTCATATATAAACATATCTTATTGATCTGAATAATTAAATAGATATATTAAATATTTGCAATAAAATCAAAGTTGCTAGGTTCACCTCTCTTCAGCTTTGATGTAAGAAGACAGGCTCAGTATAAGCACTTTTCTACTTTATACAGAAGTGTTGGTTGTCAGAAAGAAGAATATTGTCAAGAGTTCTACCCATTCATCCATCATGGGCATTTAGGTTGTTTCCATATCTTAGTTATTATGAATAAAGTTGCAATGAATATGGAAGTGTAGATATCTCTTCAAGGTCCTGATTTTAATTATTTTGAACATATACAAAGTGGTATATACATACAAAGGAATGTTATTCAGCCTTGAGAAAGACACAAATCTTGTCGTATGCCACACAGGGATGAATCTGAAGGATATTATGCTCATTGAAAGAAGTTATTAACAGAAGGAAAAACACTGCATGATTTCACTTATATGAGGTACGTAAAACAGTCAAACTCATAGAAGCAGATAGTAGAATGGTGGTTTCCAGGGGCTGGGGGTAGGAGGAAATGGGGAGTTGTTGTGCAGTAGTTGTAGACTAAAAAAATATTCACAATCTAAAAGTTGAGAGTTATGTTTTATTCAGCAGAAATTTTTAGGAGTTCAAGCCCGGAAGGCAGCATCTCAAGTAACCCTGAGAGAACTGCTCTGAGGAGGTGAGGGGGGAGCCAGGATATATAGGAGTTTTGCAACAAAGGGGAGGTAGTCTGAACATCAAAAGATTATTGTTAATTAAAGAAAACCAGATATCTCAAGCTAAGGAATTCAGTGCTTTTCTATGTATGGGAAGATGCAAGAGTCTAGGCTCACTGAAATCATTCCTTTGATATGCACCTCAGCTATCTGGGGCCAGTATCCTGTGTTTTCATATACCGAGTTTCCTCAGGGCTCACCATGGCGAGTGCCTGTAGTCTGATGGCTGCTAGATGGCAGGTATTGTTTTTTCTTTCCTGACTTCCCTCAGGGATCACCAGCTCACCCTTGGCTGGTGGCTGCAATCGCTGATGACTGTGGCATCCTTTGTTTACTGATATGACAGGCAATATTCCATTTCTCATAGGTATAAAGTTTCAGTTACAAAATGAATAAGTTCTAAACATCTGTCTTACAACATAGTGATTATAGTTACAATGCAGTATTGGGCACTTAAAATTGTTAAGAGGGTAGGTCTCCTGTTAAGTGTTGTTACCATAAGAAAACAACAACAAAGGGTCATGAGGACACTTTTGGAGGTGATGGATACATTTGTTACTTTGACTGTGGTTATGGTTTTAAAACTGAGTCCCGCTAAAACTGAGTTCCTCTGCTGAGTTTATGATCATCCTCTAAGAAATGGAATATTTCCTGCCATATCAGTAAACAGAGGGTTTCACAGCCATCAGCAAAGGCAGCCACCAGGAATGTGAGCTGGTGAGCCCTGAGGGAACTCAGGAAGGAAAGAAAACGTGCCATCTAGCAGCCATCAGGCTGCAGCCACTCCCTGCGGTGAGCCCTGAGGAAACTCAGGATGTGAAAATACAGGATACTGGCCAAAGATAGCTGAGATGCATATCAAAGGAATGATTTCTGTGAGCCCAGAGTCCTGCATCTTCCCATACACAGAAAAGCGCTAAATTCCTTAAGTTGAGATACCTGGTTTTCTTTAATTAACAATAATCTTTCGATGCTCCCCCCCTCACCTCCTTGGAGCAGTTCTCTCAGGGTTACTTGAGATGCTGCCTCCTCAGCTTAAGTCCTAAAAATTTCCACCAAATAAAGCATAACTCTCAACTTTTAGGTTGCGTGTATTTTTTCACTTGACACATCTCTATCCAAAATGATAATTTCCTTTCTTGTCCAACACCTGTTCTCTTCAAGACTGAGGATTATCAAGGAAAAGAGGGTATTGAAACCAAGCAGGACCTGTGGACTTCCTAGGCACAAAAGTCTTTCTGTGTCCCCTGTTTCTTGTTTGTAGGAAATAAGCGTCATTCAGCCTGCACGACCTTCCCTGAGCTCCAAAGGGCAGGTTCAAACAGCTGCTAATCAGGGAAGGGAGGGGACACAGAGAAAAGGGAGGAGCAGTCAAGAAACAATAGTGAAGCCTTGGGGCAGGGTTCTGGTTCCTCCTCAAGTGATATACATAAAGATATCTTTGAGTTCTTCTGCAGAACTAAAACTCCCACCAAATGGAAAATGTTAACTACTTGATGAAGCATTCTTCATTCCAGAGAGAAGGTCATGGTTTGATAACCTCGAGAACCACAGAAGCCCACCATGAGACCACCTGGCGCCAGATGATCTCTGGATTGAAGGAATGCAGGCCCTGCAGTCACCCTGATCCTTATCAGCAACCCTGCCCCTTGACTATAAGACTGCTCATGAACCACTCCTCCCCCACTCCCCGGGTTGGGGACACACAGCTTTGAGGGCATTAGCCCACTGTGTCCCCCTTTGCCTGGCAAAGCTATAAAGCTATTCTCTTCTACTTCACCCAAAATTCGGTCTCCAAGATTCAATTCAGTGCTGGGACAAAGAGGCTGAGTTTCCTCATCAGTTTCATAATGACATGCATGTGTCCAAACTCATCAAATTGTATAATTAAATATGTCCAGATTTTTATATATTACTTACATCTCAATAAAGCTGCTTTAAATTTTTTAATGTAAATAAAGCTCAAATGCTCAACAATTTGAGAATAACTGCCACTTTTCAGGTTTGTTGAATGATAGCCATTGTCCTTAAAAATAGGTTACTTAAATGACATTTTTTAATACATGAATGAACTTAATTGTAAATTGACAGGGCCATGTACATAGATTAAGTTATTCTGATGAAAGATGCAGATTTAGAGGGGGGAAAAATCTAACTTTGGAGAACTGAGTTTAAATTTTTTTTTTAAAGTTCAGATTAGTAGAACAACCACTGTGTATTTTTGAAGGAAGCTTTCATCATTACTTTAAAATTATTGATATAAAGAAGTCCAGTTGATTTTTCAATCTAGTTTTACAAGAAATTTCATCATAACACTTATGTCTTCCTTCCAAGTTTAATTGATATATAATTGATATACAGAAATGTATAAGTTTATACAGCATAATGATTTAACTTACACATATCATTAAATGATGACTACAATATGTTTAGTGAATATCTATTGTCTCATATAGATACAAAATAAAATAAAAACATTTTTTCCTTATGATGAAACCTCCCAGAATATAAAACACATCAGTTTTAGCTATATTTTTCATGTTGTACATTACATCCCTAGCACTTATTTATCTTATGACTGCAATCAGAAAACAATGAAATATAAATAAAACATGTCCTTATATAAATCCTTTTGCATATAACCAAATCAAATAATGGATAAGTGTTTCTATTTGTCCATTAAGGCATCATGTGAAAATGATGAGGTGCATTTTCACTAACTCTGAGTATATTTAGGGTGATCTGGCTTAGAATATAGATTGGGTGGAATTAACAGAAAATCACTTTGGGTCCCTGGGGAAGCTTCCAAAGGTCTTAAGAGGGATTAGCAGTTCCACTAATAAGTGTGGGGGAAGTTCTGGAGCCCTGGGAGCATGTCAAAGTAATAGACCATTGTCAATCTAAGCAGCCCTGAAGGAGAAATAAATAAGAAAGTTTTATGAGATTGCTTACTAGGGGTGATCTGGCATAGCATTGATATGTCATGAATTTAAAACAAAAACAAACAAACAAACAAAAAACCCACAAGTGGTTCCAAATATGAATGTCAAAATAATCATCACAAGGATTAATGCTTGGACTAGCAGGCCTCAGTTTTGAAGTCAATTTTCTTTTCATTTAGCAACACTGTGTAGTGGCCACCAAGGTGAATGGAATAATGATGGTTAGTGTCTCCCCAGAAAATCCAAAGGAATCCCCAGGTTGCCCATAACATTCCCTTGAAGGGCAGTGCTACTTACCTTACTGCACTAGGAAACACTTGAGGAAGCACATGCTGGATATGAAATCTAGCACACTCTGCTATTAAGTGTAGTTGTATTTCTTTCTTCAAATGCATTACCATTTTTGAATAGTGAAATTCCCATTACAAAAATGTGGAAAATTCAAACACAAAATAGAAATAAGAACTGCTGCAAGCAAATTCTACTCAAATACCCAAGAAATTCAATATTAGCTCTTTTTCTCCAAGAGAAATGGAGTAATAGGACCCAATTACATGTTATCAATGTTTAAGTCTTTAGTTTTTTGCATATTTTTGTGGATTAAATATATATATATATATATATATAAATATATATATATATATATATATATATATAGTTGTAACCATAACAAGTAAAGCTGAGTAGTGAACATTGTAATTGGGTAATTCCTTCACCATTTTGTGCACTAAACCTGCCAATTAACCTACTGATCTTACTATTTCAAGAAAAAAAAAGTGTATAGGTAGATATTTAAATATGGTAGACCCCCTTACCACACATTGGCATAAAATTAAAGGAAAACTCTATTTTAAGAAACAAAACGGTAAGTCTGATATGGAAACAAAATGTTAAAAAAAAAAAAGAAAAGAAAAATTAAAAGTTATGGTCCTGGTCCCACAAGGACGTACACAAGTATGGAATCTCACAGCTTTCTCCAGATAATTATGATTAAAAAATAAATGCTATTATCAGTAATACTATTTTTTACTAGGGTTTTATGAATGTAAATTATATTTGAATTAATCATAATTAACATTTTGAAAGCATAGGATAAATAACATGAGGTGAATTTTTTCCAGTTACAATTTCAAGTTAGGTAGCTTCACTCATATTTCTAAGGTTTTTATTGTAGTTCCTCAACATTTACTACAAACACACCAAACTTTCACAAATATTCCTGCATTCCCAACTGCTTCTGTTAGATAAATTACTGCATTCAATTTTTGAACACTCTACTGTATAATCTCTAAATAGTTATATATCCATCCCTATGAATTTTCAGCTTTGAAGGTTAACGTCACATGAGAGAAGTTAATGGATGAGGCCCCACTTTCAGATTAAACATTTTATTCAAACTCTCCATGGCCTGTATTGTGACAGAGAATCAAAACTGCAACTGAAGCCTGCTCTAATATGTTTGAGAGGAGGGAAAGGAGAAGGAACACATTTTTCATCAGTGTTTTCCTGACAGGTAAGAAGCACACCAGGTTGCAATAACTGTATATGTTGGATAAGGTAGAGCTGGTCCCACAAAGAGATTCATTATATATTTAACATAGAGAAAGGGGACAAAAGCAGGTGTACTATATAGGTTTTGGGGAGGTGATTACAACAATAAAGCTAGCTGCAGAAAACATGAGTTAATGAGGGTGCTGGTGTCAATCTAAATGTTAATTAGTAGAGATGTTTGATTTCTTATACTTGAGATAAAAATAAGTAGAAACAGAATATTTTCATTTTACTTCCTTAGTTATCATCACGTGCACCTCCAGCCTGGAAACCACTAAATTACATAAAGGAAACAGTTATTCTTCAGGCATCAGCAGATTCTTATATCTGGCTATTGACTAGATATATTTTATTCCAATTTGTCACTATAGACAAGATTGACAATTACAGAATATTAATGAATACCTTTTATTTGTAATTCATTCAATAATTATAAGTGTTAGGATAATTCCATGATTTCAGATGGCTTTGATTTATCTTTAGCAGACATAGTTGCATTTCTTAATATTTAAATGTGCATGGCAGTTAAGAGGCAGTGACAACTATAATATACTGAAGCTGTGTCTAGGTTCCAATGATTCACTTCACAGCATTTGGTCTTATGTTTTTCATGGTTTTTCTAGTAAACTCTGTATGGTTTTAGTGGCCTATTCTTTGTATTATAATTCCTGTCATCTAGTGAATAATTCAAATATATTTTTTCAATGACTGAATTAATAAAATAAAGTGGAGAAGATAGATGATCATTAGGATCACTTTCAACACAAATATACTCTAATACTAAACATTTCTTCACATGTAGCAAACAAACTCAAAGTATATCGCTTTATTTATGCTAGGGAAATGACATCATATATATATATATATATATATATATATATATATATATATATATCTCACATTACAAAAGAAAAGATTTTTAAAGATACTCGTCTCCTCACTAGAAACATTTATAAAAATTAAACGTACTGAAAACAAAAACTCTATAAAGCCTTGTATTTTAGAAGAGAATTCTCTAAAGAATGTGCTTCATCTTACGGTATTATCAACAAATACAAAAAGCCAAAAAAAAATTGCGGATGTCATATTTTAAAAATCCACCATATCCTAAAGAATTTCTGATCCACTTTCCCTGCGAGGATTTTTATCAAAATTGAGTAAAACCCTTTGAGAAAATCTGAACTGCTTTACAAAATTAAATTTTTCAAATTTAGTTATAGGGGAGTGCAATCAAATAATAGCTCTATTTTCAAACTAACTACTTTGGTTTAATTTTCTTTTTATTTATTTATTTTTTTTGGCTACACCACACAGCATGTGGGATCTTAGTTCCCGGACCAGGGATTGAACCTGAACTCCCTGCAGTGGAAGCGCAAAGTCTTAACTGCTGGACCACCAGGTAAGTCGCTAATTTTTAAAAAATATTTCACTTGTATAGTTTTGATTTAAAAGATAAATATAAGAAAACACTGTAAATTAGTTAATTCCATAGCTAAATTTCTGAAAAGTATATACACCACTTATAATAACAGTTGATCCTTGAACAACATGGGTTTGAGCTGTATGGGTTTTTTTTTTTTTCAGTTGAATCCTAAGATGCTGAACCAAGAATGAGGGGCCGGCTGTACAGTTACATGTGGATTTTCAACTGCAGGGAGAATCAGCGCACCTAACCCAGCCTTTTATGTATATCAAGTTGTACTTCCCTCTTTTTTCTTGGGGTGGGAGGGCTCTTTACTCTGATTTATTTGGCTAGTTTTCTTCCTTGAGTAGTGTCTTTTTTTTCTAGAAATGGCAAGATCTTTTAGGGCAGAATGCTTGATATGTTCATGGTAGAGTTAAATATGACAAAAAAACATTTTGAAAGGAAAGAAAAAACTTTTTAAAAATTTAAATCTGAAAAAAAACCACCCTAGGTTATTATAAAAGATTTTGGAATGTCAGTAAGGGAGATGAGTAGATAAAATTAAGCTAAAAGTTTTGTCTTATTCAGGAACAGAAGTGATAAAAGAAAGACTTTTAAAAATGTGTTTGTTAAGATAAAAAATTAATCACCCATAAAACGAAAATAGAAATAAAATTATAAATTTGAAAACAAAGAAACAACTATAATTGAACTAGAAATGGTAGGGAATAAAAGAAAAAGAGGGAGAAAAGATGATAAGCAGGAAACATAATTAAGAAGATAGGACTAATATCAAATATATATTTGTTCACAAGAAATACTTTGTTTAAAAAGTCAAAGACACATAACCCAGAGACCTGAGGCATCATTAATAACTCCCTTTCCCTTATCCCCCCATCCAACATAACATGAAGCTCAGAATATTTACCAAACCTAAACAAATGTATTTCTCTCTATATCTATTCCTACAACCCAGCTCCACGATCTGAATTGCTGAAACAGCCTACCTAACTACCTTCCATCAGAGGTGACTAGGAATTTATGGGCACAGCTTCCCATGCAGATTCTTTTTCAAATTATATCACTAAAACTATATAACATGCTTAATATGAAACTAAATTTGAACACTGAACTATAAAATGTTGAATCATCTTGCTTATAGTTTAAAACCTAGAGACTGTAACAAATTTAAAGAATAATCTTATGATTAAAGAAAGTCCTGTCAACGGTTGGCGTTTGTTTGGATCATTCAGGTTGCAGAGAAATGGGGGCTTTTTCTGGGGACTCCAACTAAGACACATGGGTGAGATAACCAAACAGTAAGAACAACAGTGTAGAACCATAGATTTTTAACAAAATTTCTTCACTGCTTTGTTATATAATGCATCCTTTTCCCACTCCGTGTTCTATACCTCTCTTAATGCTTAGGAGAAAAAAGATTTTGAACTAAGCATGATTTCTTCCCTGGTAACAGGTATTGTCAACAATAGCAGCCCTAAACCTCTAAGTATAACTAAATCTTCACTATAGCCTAGCTTTATTTCTCTACAGTATGAAGTCTAAAATTTATATTGAGTGGGTTGTTGTGTGTTTTTTTACTAATATAGTTTTATTTGTGTGTATATAAATGTACTTGCATGTATGCTTCACAGTAATTTCTGCTCTACTGAATTCACGTCAATCTTATTGAAGAGCTCTTTGAAATAACAAATTGAACCAAGTGAGCTGCCTGCATACAGTGAATGAAAGTAAAATAGTTCCTATATGGCAAAACATTTCCATATTAGTATCAGGTATAGTCTAACACTGCATTTTAAGAAATTAAGATTCCTACATTTATTATTCACCCTTTTCAGAGGGTTTACTTAGGAAGGCAATGGACAATAACGTTGGAAAGAAGGGCTGGTGTCACATGAGTAGATCATTCCATACTCATCCCATCTGCCTTGGTTATATAGACAGATTCACTAACTAGATCTCTTCTACCAAATGCCAACAGATTTAGGTTTAAAAAAAAAAAGTAATTTAGGGGTTTTTTTTCCTAGTTACCTAATTAATTTTGGGTTTTCCCTATGGAAAATTTTCCTCTTAAGTCATCATATTACCTTTCCATTATAAATAAATGGGCTAGATTTGGGGGCTCTCAACGAATACGTACCCAGTAAGAATGATAAAGAGGTATGTTTAAATAAAGATAAAAATGAGTGGGAGGAAATTTTTTTAAATGTCACATTATATAAATGGACAAAAAACTGTATTTGTTACCTACCCAAATTCTTCTGCAGAAAGCCCTGGAAGAATAATATTTGTATCATTTCTGGTCTTTTACTACTACTATCACAAACGCTTATTCATCAGTCCCTTGGGTTCTAGGTTAAAAACAAACTAATGAACAGGATTGTTCCAACAGAGCAGACCACATTGAACAAACTGCTTTGTATTTCTGAGCCAATCAACTCTCCCCTCTTATGTTGAGAGGTATCAGAGTAGTAGGGAATGCACAGTGGCAGAAAACTGAACTCTTGTCTTCCTCAGAGAAATTATCTCTTATTTAAAGGTTTTCAAGTAGAGATCTGGCTTCTAATCAGGTATGAAAATTTACAACCTCCATGAACCAAATCAAATGGCAATATTTCAGTCTTCCTCTTTTCTTTGTAACTGTATCATAATCAATACTTATCTAATAGACATAGCCATAAAGTTGAATCATCTAATACTACAGCAGCCTTGTAATATTTCTCATTACTCATTTTGTGCCTTTTCTTCAGGATTGAAGATCTTACAAGGATGACTTGAGTCAAAGAAAATAACCATAACCACAATGTTTTTTAAATTTAATAACAATTATGTAAATAAATTTTAGGTAGCAGTTTAAAGAAACAGAAAGTTTAGCTAGAAGAACCTACAAATATATGTGTTATTCCATATTTTTTTAAGATCTTAATAAAACATTGATCTAATATTTAAAATTTGTCGAAAAAAATTTTTAAAGATGTCCCCTAAAGCCTGAAAATAAAACATTGATATGCTGAGATCTTCTATTTCCTGATAATTCTTTTTAAGTACCTATGTATTTATTTGAAATCTCTCTTTTTAGAGGCCTAAAGAAACAAGAGTTAGAAGCAGTCTTTGCCTCAGATTCTTCCCAGACAAGGCTCTCAGGTAAAAGACTCAACAACCTGGTTACAGGCAAGGTTACCTAGCAACTCCCATCCACCACCTGAAGCTGTCTAAATGCATCAGTTCCAAAAGCCATTAGCCTGCAGATCAATTACTAAGACAGAAAATGAAGACAAAAATGAAGATGTTAGAGAAGTGCCCCATGGAGTAAAAGTTGTTCAGATATTGAAAGGCAAAACTCCTGTAAAATAGCTCTCCTTAAATTTTTTTTCTTTCAGAAACTTGTGTGCACAAAGACCCTGAAAGAGAAAACTTTATCATTACAAAATCGTAAGTATCACTGGACTAAAAGCAAGAAACTGTGATCTTTTTATACTGCATCTTGGCAACCTCTGAAGAGGCAAAGAAAATTTTGTCTTTGGTTTTTCTTTTAAAATGAAACTTTTGTTTATTATAGGTGCTTTGAGAAAATGATTTCTGGAATCATTAAGGTACGATTTTAACTGATATTTATATCTCTAGGGAGAAACTATTTAGTTTGTACGTTACACAGTCACTTGATCTCTTTGCTTCATAAAGCTTTTAAATTTCTCACTGAAGCTAATAACCAGGAACCATGACAGATTAAGAGAAAGTAAGTAAAGTGAAAACCAATCACAGCCCAAATCCAGACACAGACTTCATCTCTAAAATGCAGTTTAGAAGAGATGTTCTCCAGGTTCTTTCCAGCCATCTTTCACTCTTCCAGCCACTATAATGTCTCATTTCACATTCTTTAGTAATACTTGCTGCCTATACTAGTAATTCTCAAAGTAAAAGATAGTCTCCATTTAGAGGTAAAAAAATAAAATAAAAAATACTGGCAGGGCTTCCCTGGTGGCGCAGTGGTTAAGAGTCCCCCTGCTGATGCAGGGGATGTGGGTTCGCGCCTCGGTCCGGGAGGATCCCGCGCGCCGCGGGGCAGCTGGGCCCGTGGGCCATGGCCGCTGGGCCTGAGCGTCCAGAGCCTGTGCTCCGCGACAGGAGAGGCCCTCGTACCGCAAAAAAAAAAAAAAAAAAAAAAAAAAATACTGGCAAATACCTGGCTCCTAACTGCTGGTGGTTTATGCTATCCTTGAAGTTCCTTGTCTTATAGATGTATCACTTCAATCTTCATTCACTTCTGTCTTCACATGGCTTTCCACTTTGTGTCTGTGTGTTTTAAATAACTCGTTTCTTTCTCTTACTAGGATTCCAGTCATTGGATTTACAGCCATAAATCGAGGATGATCTTATCTCAAGATCCTTAACTTAACTGCACCTGCAAAGACCCTATTTCCAAATAAGGTCATGTTCAGAGATATAAGGAATTAAGACTTGGACATATTTATTTGGTATTAGACAATTCAACCTACTACAACATAATTTTCTTAATCTTTTAGAAAGACAAACAAAACTATCAGGCAATAAACATTATATTGATAACTTGGTGTCTTAAATAATCTTGCCTTGCTTTAACATATTAAAAAAAAGTCTCATCTCCTGTTATACAGATAATATATTTTTCTACTATGACTTCAACATAATAATACAGAGAATGTTGTTTCTAATAATTATGTCTTAGGAAGTGATACCTCATACTTAAAAATCTCTAACAGAGCAGTCTCTTGAATATTTGTTCCTATAAGGTGAATTTTGGTAACAACCTAAAGCTGCTTTTTTTCCTATGGCAATAAGGTTCGTCTTGAGGCATATGAAACTCTCCACTGGAAATCAATAATAAAAAATATCTGTATTGTTGTCACTATTTCTACAGTTGATGGAGTGAGGCAAGTGAGGCAAGATAAATCTGAATTTTTTAAATACATAATTCATTTCATTATCTTTATAAATTCATTATTATTATCCTCATTTTGGAGGAGACTGTGGTATATAGAAATTGGCTCAAGATCTCAAAGCCTATAATTGATTTGAATGCTATAGAAGAAGATTTTTTATTTTTATCTTTAAATTGGGTGTGTATATACTATTGGCTATCTATTTCAACTGCTGTAAAACCATTACCAATTATAATACATCTTGGTATGAATGTGATCATAAATGTGAACATAATGCCCATGTTTCCTATTATTGAGTATATTAAAAATATCTAGATTATCCATATACTATTTTACAGGTTATTATGAAAATGAAATTTCAGGGACTTCCCTGGCAGTCCAGTGGTTAAGTCTCCATGCTTCCACTGCAAGGGGTGTGGGTTCAATCCCTGGTTGGGGCACTAAGACCCCACATGCCATGCAGCACAGCCAATAAATAAATAATAAATAAATAAATAGAAAATGAAATTTCAGAATTAAAAATACATTTTTATAGTTAAATTTAAAAATTAACAAACTTTATCTGTGGGCCTTGTTAGGGATCCACTGGTCTACTTTTGTGGCTCCCAAGGTTCAGCCCACGGTTTAATCGGGGATCCAAGATGATTTCAGCAATCTTTAGCAAAATACAGTATAAGGATACATTGATGTACACATTTGGTTGTTCTTTGGAAGGAAAAAAAATATGCCTTATGTCTAGTTACATTAATGAGTAGTTTGTTGCAAGTTGGCAAATATAAAGATAGGATCTTAAGATGAAATCTTAAGATTTAACAGTTATTGACACATTTAAATAAGGCATGCACTTTACATATTATAACTCATGAAATTTTTAGAACTACTTACAAGGTAGGTGCTGATATCATCCCAATTTTACACATGAGGAAATGAAGACACTGAGAATTTTTCTCAAGATCAAACAGCAAGTAAGTGACAAACCCAGGCTACAAACTCAGGTAATACAAATCCAGAGTTAACACTCTTACTCAACATACTATACTGCCTCATTGCATAACCACTAAAAAGCTGAGAACAGAGTCACCCAGAATAAGGATTATATTCCCAACCACCCCTTATACCTTTCTTATGACCACAAGACTGAGTTCTGGTCAATATGATGTATGTGGAAGTCTTAATTTTGTCTTTCTGCTTTGCTGCCTAGAATGTGGAAGTCACCATCCTCGATTGTGAGAATGGAAGCCACACCCCAGGAAAGATATAGCAGAGCCTACATACAGCCTTGGGCTACATATCCTAGATATTTATAAAAGAGATAAATAAATATCTGTATTAACAGGACTCATTGTTTTGCAGTCTAAATTAATTTTACCTGATACAGGTAGCTACATTATTACTCATTTGGCAAATGAGAAAGCCTGGGCTCAGAGAGTTGAGTTGACTGAGGTTATTTAGCTGATAGATATGCCCCTTAGACTGAAATGCAACTGTCTCTAATTCCTGAGATAATAGTACATACGGTCCTCTCTATGTTCCCATTCTACACAAAAAACAGAAAGGTAAAGAATAAAGAAAAGCATGTTGCTGCTGGATGTGGTAATTTTCTATAGGTTAACATTTTCTTTTTCCTGAATTATCCAGTAAATATGTCACTTATTTGGTTTACTATACTAGACCTAACATTATTTAGAAAAGCACATATTTCATGTGCATTATTTTTTATATCTACCTCACAATGGGAATGAATTTTAGTCCTCCAACTTAAAGCAAAACCATATTTTGTGTTAGTGAAAATATTTAATACTATTTCATGTAAAAACAATGTTTCAGATTTAACATTAACAATGAATTCACTCTTGAATACATTTTACTCATTATTCAAACTTTCAAATAATTTAATGCTTTAGAAATGGGATTTTCAATGTAATGATTTAAACATTAATAATCTTTCTTTCACATGAAAATAGAATTCAAAGCCTTCTTAGCAAACCCTATGAAATTCCTTCTATTCATTATTGCTATCAAAACTGCTATAAAATATTGCATTCTACTCATTTACTCATATTCTTATAGGCATCTTATAATAGTTCTGCTAGAGAAGACCCAGAGCTGCATTCCTTGGTGTATTTAAATCCAGGCTAAGACTTCTTTGTACCTGGAGTACCTTTTGGCATACATCACTAAGTTGCCATTACTGTATGACTCAAAAAAAAAAAAAAAATTAAAAAAGAATGCCCCTCTAAAGAGTTTCTTTTGCTGTTGATACACTGATTAAGAGCATAAAAGTACACTTAAATTGATCTGGTTTAAGGTCAACTTTTTTAGCTCTGTGGCCTTGGGCAAAGTCATAAGTTTCTCTAAGCCTTATTCTTTTCATCTTAAAAATATTGATTATAGAACAATTAGTGTATAGGATTGCACTGTGCAGATTAAATGAGAAAATGCATGTAAAGTTCTTAATCCACTGTCTAACTGTTAGTAATCTCCTGGAAGGAGTATCACCAAAGAATCTAAATATAGAGGCTGAGGAAACAGAAAAACCAGAATAGGAAGAACTAAAAGGAAAGTTCCAGCAAAATGCAGGAAGGAAAATCAAAGTTTGCAAGCTCTGTGGCTGATATCATGAACCACTCATTCAGGTGTAGGCTATGCCAGAAGACTTTGGGTAAGAAGTCTTGAGATTGAGATTAATAGAATAAGTAACTGATGCTGTGAAATTATTTCTACGATATTTACTCTGCTGAGGGAGAGCTTGGGAGGCTGAATGATACACATAAAGAAAGCTAAGAGAATGGGAGGTGAGAATGACAATCATATCTTGCTTTTGGGTAGAAATGAGGGAGAGGGGGGAGCAGGATGACTTTGCAGATGCACAGGTCAAAAGAAGTAGTGGAGGAGGGCTTCACAGTGAGCCTGCCTAAGGGGAGGCCTTCACAGTGAGCCTGCCTAAGGGGAGGCCTTCACAGTGAGCCTGCCTAAGGGAAGCAATATAAAATGTACCCAGAATTTTCTCTCTTAGCAGCATAACTAGTAAGTTAAACATTGATATGTTTTTTGTTTGTTTGTTTGCGGTACGCGGGCCTCTCACTGTTGTGGTCTCTCCCGTTGCGGAGCACAGGCTCGGGACGCGCAGGCTCAGCGGCCATGGCTCACGGGCCCAGCCGCTCCACGGCATGTCGGACCTTCCCAGACCAGGGCACGAACCCGTGTCCCCTGCATTGGCAGGTGGACTCTCAACCACTGTGCCACCAGGGAAGCCCCTGATATGGTTTTTAAAGAGAGTGTCTTGAGTTATACCACAAAGCCTGCTAGGTTGCCTTAACCTCAGGTACCAGGGTCTAGTAGGGAGGGAGATAAAGAAATCTGCTTTGCTACATAGATAATTAAAATGCAATATGATAACTGCTGAAATAACATTTTTATATCACACACACACACACACACACACACACACCACAAAAGTTATTAAAAGTAATTGCTTGTGAGAGAGAGAGAAACTTTTCAAGGTGTAGATGCTTTGAGTTTGGGCCTTGGTATAAAAAAGTGGAACAGGCATCCAGGCAGATAAATAACATGCGCACAAGCAGAGAGGAGAGAAAGGCAGTCAAGTGTAAGGAAAAGGAAAGTGTTTTGTGGGAAGAGAAGGAAGAAGGCCCCTGGGAATGGGGATAATATGGTATGATCATCCTGATTTTAAAAGACTTGGTACCAGAATACTGTAATGAACTTGGCCTTAAAACCTGTGATAAATGGAATGTTTTGAAGCTGAATGTTTTGCAACTTAATGTTTTAAGTTAATATATTTTAATTTAGGCATATATGTGCCTTTAAAAAAAGATTTCCTACTTACCTGAATTTTTATAAACCCACAGACTTTCTGCAGTAATAGCATTAAAATGAAAGGATTTTCAGTATATATTATACTAACACTGTATTTCTCATCCATTATACAAATGAGAAAAAAAATCTCAAAAAGTCTCTTAGAATTTACAGTTAAATGACAGGGTGTAAACCTAACATCAGAGCCTAAACTCTTTTTGTTTTTTGTTTTAACAGCATCATTGATTATAATTGATATACGAAGAACTGCACATATTTAATGTGTACAATGATGAGTTTGGGCATACACAGACACTCAGGATATTTTCACCATCATCAATAGAGCCTGTTAATTTTATTTTTTATCATTTTTTGAAACTTAACTGCTAACTAAATAGTTCAGAGAAAGGATGTCACAGCCTGATCTAGGAAATCAGGATTAATATATAGCATCAAATTTGTAGGTCAAATTCTACTTAAATATCAAAAAAAAAAAAAGGAAAACAAAACATTTCATAAAATACAATAGACTCCCTTATCTACAGTGGTTTTGCTTTCTTCAGTTTTAGTTACTACAGTCAATTACAGTTTGAAAATATTAAATAGAAACTTCCAGAAATAAACTCATACGTTTTAAATTGCGCACCATCCTGAGTAGTGTTATGAAATCTCAAGTCATCCCACTCTGTCCTGCCCAGGACGTGAATCATCTCTTTGTCCAGCATATCCCTCCCATAGTAACTTAGTAGGTTTCTTGGTTATCAGATCCATCAGATCAACTGTTGAGGTACTGCAGTGCTTGCTTTCAGGTAATCCTTATTTTACTTCATAATGGCCCCAAAGCCCAAGAGTAGTGATGCTGGCATTCATGCCAAAGAGAAGCCCTAAAGTGCTTCCTTTAAGTGAAGAAGTGAAAGGTTCTGATTTAATAAGGAAAGAGAAAAACTGTATGCTGAAGTTGTGCTATGATCTATTGTAAGAACAAGTCTTCTACTTGTTAAATTGTGAAAAAGGAAGGGAAAAGAAATCCATGCCAGTTTTTTGCTGTTGCATCTCAAACTTCAAAAATTATAGCCATAGTGAATAAGTGCTTACTCAAGACGGAAGAGGCATTACATTTGTACAATAAGATATTTTGAGAGAAAAGGGAAAGAGAGAGGCCATAGTCACATAACTTTTTTTGCAATATGTTGTTATAATTGTTCTATTTTTATTATTAGTTATTGTTGGTAATCTCTTACTGCACTTAATTTATAAAATAAACTTTATCATAAGTGTGTAGAGTTTAGGAAAAAACAGTACTCATAGGATTCAGTACTATCTGAGGCTTCAGGCATTCACTAGGGGTCTTGTAACGTATCCCCTGTGTATAAGAGGGGGCTACTATGTGTTTAATATGGTAAAATTAGCTTTAAAAAAGAACTGTTTTTTAAATGAGTTATTCAGTAATATCTTTGCATAAAAATTCATTTTAACTAAAAAATATGCAAACACAAATCTGCAAAACAAACAGAAAAATGTAGGAGTTTACCAAGATGATGAAATCAATTCTAATTTAGAAAATGCCTGGGTACCAGAGTAGACATTTTTCAGTTTCTCTGACTAGAGTCTGAAACAATTTCCCACAGTGAATCATGCCATCCTTGACCACAAAGGATGAAAGCAAAATTTTAAGTAACTGGAAAAATTCAGTATGAACTTTGTGTTAAAAATATTTCTTTCTTTAAGGAGTAATATCAGCAGGCAGCATTTGTGAAAATGAGCAAACATTGTATGATTTTTCCTACACCCTCTCACAGCATACTTATTTTAAAATATCAGGGATGTTTTCCCTCTGAATATTCTGTCGGATTTCTAAACATCATTTATTACAAGATTTATAAGGTGAAAATGGTAAAAATCCAAGTCCTCACATGATGTCAATAAGTGCTTTAGGGCTGTTCAAAAGGATGTGTTCCTTTGTAGAATACCACATAACCATGGGTAGCAGTTTGCTTATTGTAAATGCAATAACCTGAGTAACAATCAAGGATCCAGGATAATAAGGTTTTAGGGGATCATATAGAAAGAAGGCTTAATCTTATCCAATTAAAAGTCTGAAACAAGAATACACTTTTGTTTTCATCATTTCATAGAGCGCATTCATTCTCAAGGGGTTCTTTTCTAACTTGGTTTATTCTCTTTACCTTTTATAAGATCCTGTAGCAGCATGTGTCATGTTGCTAGAGGATAGTTTCAGTTCTCTTTGTTCTTCAGTTTGATTCAAAATTTAATAATGTAGTTAAATATTGCCTTTGTCAATTCCTGCTTGAATTCAGTCATCCTCTAAGAATCAATACCCTCAAGTAAGAAACACTTGGTAATCTCCTTAATGTGAGGGCTGTGATCCACTTAGTATTGCTAACTATAACAAAAATGGAAAAGGTCTATAAAACTGGTACTCAAGCTTCAATGTGCATCAGAGTATCTGAAAAGCTTGACTGTTAATTTAGGTTTTTACAAAACCCCACTTATATCCCGTTTTTTTAAGCATTCCTGGTACCACTTGGAGTAGTGAGGGTCCTCTGATAAGCCAATACTAAAATGAAATTAGAGGTACAAAAGAAGAATTGGAGGAGATGCCTGGTAAAGATGAAAGGGAGGGAGTCAGAAAAGTGGGGAAATCATTCAGACCAAGAAGTAAGTTTGAGCCCAGTGAGAAAGAGGGGAAAGAAAAATATTTGATATAAAGAGTCTCAGACTATAGCACAGTACTAAGAATGCTTTGGCAAGACTGATGCTACGGGCCAAAGTTACCTGTTAAAGGAGCTCTGCATCATGCAGGAAATACAGCTCCTTTAGTATACCTAATCTACTCAGTCACTGGCTAGGCGCAGCCTTTATGTGAAAATGGGGGCAGATCCAAAAGGGCTGCAGTTGGGACCATTAGTTAATCTTGTTCCCTGCAGCGGGAGAGCTGAGTGTGACATTTTCATGGCCAACATAGCTTGTCAAAACAGAAATTTCTGGGCTCTACCCTGAAGAGTTTCTGATTTAGTAAGTTTGGGGGTGGGTCTGAGAACTCACATTTCTAACAATTTGCATATGCTACTGATCCAGCAACCACATCATGAGAAATGCTAGTCCATATATAACAGCATTTGTTGGTTCACTTTCCTCTTTGGGTGTTAGAGTGGGAGATAATATATGTGGTGCTAAAATTAACTCTTTTGATACAAAACGTTTTTGCAAAGCTTTATTTAATAATATACTGAATAGTTCAGTGAGTGAGAGTTTAGAAAACTGCATAAATGCTGCTATATGAAACTGCTTTAAAAGCACTTTGCTAGTACAAAAGAAAACCCCTGGGATTCATTTATTGCTTTGTCTTATTACCTCAGCTAAGAAAACCTAACTTTTCTTTGTTATATTTTAATAGTTGATAGCCTGTATATTAAAACAATACATTGAGAATAATCCATACAGGGACCAAGGATATGGGGTGAGACTATGGTTGGGAAAAGGGCATTTATTTAATGACCCAAATTTCAAGCAGACACAAATTTCAATGTGTTGTATACAGAGACAGTGGTAAAAAAAAAACTTACTCAATGATTCTCTTGCATTAGGAACACGCAAATTCCTCCTGAGTATTTTCTTATGTAAAATCAATGCTTGGACAAGAATTATAGGGAGTAATCTGGATAATCAGACATTATATCTAGGACTTTGGCAATAGGCAAAATTATTTTTCTCAGCAAATTGGGGAGGCAGGAAAAATGAGACCTAGGAACTTGGACAAGAATGAGAAGTGAGTGCAGCTGAAAATCAATAAAACTTATGACCTATGAAGCAACACTGGTACTCAGTGGTCTCAACAGATGATCAGATCTCTCTTGTTGTCAAAAAAAAAAAAAAAAAGAGAATATTAGAGGAAGAATGAAATCCATTCCCTGCAGCAGTGGGACAACCAAATACTAGGTCCAGGAGAGAGATGAATAACAAGATCCCTGAACTGAAAACTAGAATGGGAGAAAAGGGACCAATGTCCTAACAGCATGCAATCAACCTTATAATTAAACAAATGAGACAGTAAATAGTGTAACTAATAGCAGAGACAGAATCTCACCTTATAGACATAGACTGGACTCTTAAAATTTGACCTCACTGGAAGCAAGTACACAAGCAAACACTGAGAACATCCTACAATTGATGGCCATAAAACTAGAAGAGAATATAGAAAGAACAAGACAAATACAAATTATATTCAAAGAAGAGATGAAGCATCCACCAAAAATTATTCCTTTAGTCACATAGTTTAAGAAACCTCATCAGTTATTTTTTAAGTGAATAAGATTTCAAAAGTGTCTTCAAAACAAATTGCATAAATCCTGCAAGTCATAACATATAAGTATGGATAGTAAATGGTACAAAGTTTTCCTATGGAATGTAAGCACAACTAGTCTGTGTTTTTTTTTTTTTTTACAAAGTCGAGTCAAAGTGAACAAAGAAGGAACTTCTGCCTCATGGCTTTACTTGTCCAAGTTTGTATCTAAGCTCACTCATTTAAAAAAAACAAATGATACTTTATACAGAGATATACACAAAATAAATTCAACTAAACTCCTACCATAAAGTTTCTAAAGCTTAAGTTATAAGAAAATAAATTAAAAATAATTGAGTATTGCCTGTAAAAGTTAATTTTAATGACTATGGTGTGGTATATATGTATAGTTTACAAAGTTTCCCTAAGCTTAATTAAACAATACAGTTCTATACAATGTCTAAATTATTTTTTAGTTATTTCTCTATAGGAATTGGTAAAAATATTAGTTACAGCACCAGAGGAATGAGTTTCCCATCACTTTCTGATAAGCCTTTTCTTTGGACCTGACACAATTCTGGCTCTGCAATTAATAATGTGAATGCTAACCCTCCATATCTGGATGTTTACTGCTAATTGCTGAAAATTATATTTTATACTGCATGTATTTAGTCCTGCATTTAGTCCTCAAATATAGAAAGTGTATGAACTCAATTTCTGAAGGGATTTTGTTTTAATTCAACATTATAGGAAAATTGCCTGCAGACAGCTATTTGAGAATGGTGTTTACACTGTGATATTAAGATGAGCCATTACATTTTTCTTAATATGTTTTCATCCTTCCTTGAAAAGTAACTTCATGTTCTGTGCCCTTGTTCATGTCCACATGCTTCTTCTTCTGCTCTGTGGCCAGAATTGAAAGTGCAGGGTAGGGGAACATGATATAGTTTATATCTGACTAATTTTGCAGCAAGTAGGACAACCCAATTGGGTGTGAACTGGAAATTATTTCCACTGAGGCAGTCATAGGCACTATGAAACATTATTATATACCTTTTGGGCTACTTCAGTTTTATCACTTCATTTGAAGCTCATTTTCCTTTAAGTACTGCTATAGACTGAATGTTTGTCTCCCTCCACCCCATACTTGAAAGCTAATCACCCTGTTTGGAGGTGAGACCTTTGAGAGTTGATAAGACAATGAGGATGGAGCGAGCTCTCATGAATGGGCTTAGTGCCCTTATGAAAGAGACCCTGTGCCATATGAGGTTACAGTGAGAAGACAGACATGGATGAATCAGGAAGTGGTCTTCACCAAATCTGCTGGTGCCTTGACCTTGGACTTCCCAGTCTCAAGAAGTGTGAAAGATACATTTCTGTTGTTTATAAGCCACCCAGTCTATGGTCCTTTTGTTATAGCAGCTCAAACAGGCTAAGATATGTACACTGAGACTACAATAAAGGGCAGAGGGTAGGGAGCTCTTTCAACATTATACTACTATAATGTTTCCTTTTTAAGATTTTATTTTATAGCATTTTAGGTTTATACTGTAAAAAATTAATCAACAGAAAACTCAATTAAATAGAGTCTGGACACCAGAAAAGGTAGTTCTCACTCCCTGTGACAGTAGCAGAACCCAACAGAAAGAACCAAGACTCCCCTTCTTTCCTGGCAAGTACTCAGCCAATGAAAAGCCAGACTCTTTGTTTACTCCCAACTTTCTTTTCCTCTCTATAAAAGTCCTCTCCTTTCCTTGCTGTGCAGGGGATTTGTACACGGCTTGCCATGGTTCCAGACCCTGAATTTCAATTGTTTGCTGATCCTAAATAAACCCATCTTTGCTGGACAAATATCTGGCAGTCTATTTGTTTTAGGTCAAAATACAAAAATAGCTCAGAAATAATTACATTTGAAAGAATGAGAGCATTTGGAGGAAGCCAGACTGTGTGTGCTTTCAGCACAGACTTCATGAGAACTTATAGTGAGCATTAACTAATGGATACAAATGAAACTACTGAACTCTTCCTGTCACATTAAAATATTTACAATTACATTTTTTTAAAAAATTGAGGATCTAGATCTTTTTTAGAATTTTATGCCTTTTGAAGTCATTAGAATACTATGAGCAAATAATTATCATAAGGATCAACTAAAGCAATATAATGTAGTCAATGAAAGAATAACCATAAATTGGACACCAACTGCCATTTTGGGAATACCATCTCACATTCATAAAATAAAATGAACATAATACGAGACAATATATAATGAAATGATGGAATGAATTAAGTTGAATGTGACTGTTTAAGAAATTAATATGAATAATATTTGGTTAACAATAATACCATTGCCTTTTCATACCACTTTATTTCAAAGATGTATCACATATATAAAGAGAGTTAGATTTTACATAGTAAAACACATTTGATAGGGACATAGTTGACAAGTGTTTTAATCAAAAACCGGTATACAACATCTACATGAATTTACAATATCAAGTAAATTAAAAGCCTTCATTTGCATATGATATGCAAAAATACTTAAATCTTACCTCAGATTTGCATGTGATTTGCACAAGACATAAATTGGACAAATTCATAATCAGTCAATTTAATTATTTTTCCAGTTTTATTGAGGTATTGTTGACAAATAAAATTGTAATATATTTAAAGTGTACAATGTGATGATTCGATATATGCATACATTGTGAAAGGATTCTCACATTCAAGTTAATTAACACATCCATCACCTCATGTAATTACTTTTTTTTTTTTTTGGCTGAGAACTTTTAAGATCTACTCTGTTTGCAAATTTTAATTTTACAATAAAGTATTATCAACTACAGTCACCATGTTATACCTTAGATCCTCAGAATTTATGCATTCACTGAAAAGACTATCCTATTCTCATTGTGTATTCTTGAAAGTTAATTGACCATATATGTGTGGGCATAATCAGTCAATTTTAAAACAACCCTTTAATTATTTGAACTTGTACCCAAAATGTACCCTTTTATTGCCCACACACATAAAAATTGAAATCCACATCAATTGTATTATGAGTATCTCATTCAGTGAGTGAAATAAATGAACTGCATTTAAATCATGTAATGTGGAATCATTGTTCATATGATCACACTGTAAAATCAGTATATATATGTGTGGTCATACGAAAAATATATATATACACTATGTACAAAATTTACTTGTAATTATTTGTTGCATTTTGTATTTCCCTTAACAATTTGTAGATATTACTAGAAATTAATCCATATGTTTCTAATTCATTATTTTCCTTGGCTACACAATATTTCATGAGTTGGATAAATAGTAATTTATTCAGTTATTTTTCTATTGATGCATCTATACTTTCTTTCTACTTTTTTCCCACATTGTGGTCTTTCTAATATGAATTTGCCTGCACTTCATCCCAGATCCAAAAAACTTTTACAGGACACAGAGCCCTATCTGTTTCACCTTTACCCACCACCTCTTTGCCTCATTGATCCTCATATACCCTTGCACACCCCGAGTTACACATACACAAACAGACACACACACAGACATATACACCCTTCATTTCTTATCAGTATTTAGCTCACTTGTCACTTTTTTAGGAATCTTTCATTTGATATTTTTCTAAGTAGGTTCTTTTACACAATGAAGTGCTCCAGGGTACAATGCATTAGTACTACACTTATTGTTAGATTGCATTGATTTGTGATTTTCGTAACTGTCAACATTCTGGGTTAAAAAATAATATCCATGAATGTAGAGATATTTTTTCTGATTTTTAGTTTTATATTCCTTGTCATCTCTTTGAATCTCTAACAAAGCACTTATTATAATAGCACTTAATATATTTAATAAATAAATAAAAATATGTATAGTAAACACAAAAAAATAAAAAAATTACGCACAATTAAAATATTATGATGGGGAGACCTTCAAGATGGCGGAGGAGTAAGATGTGGAGATCAACTTCCTCCCCACAAATACATCAAAAATACATCTACATTAGGAACAACTCCTACAGAACACTGACTGAATGCTGGCAGAAGACCTCAGACTTCCCAAAAGGCAAGAAAATCCCCACATAACTGGGTAGGGAAAAAGAAAAAACAGAGACAAAAGAATAGAGACAGGACATGCACTTCTGGGAGGAAGTTGTGAAGGAGGAAAAGTTTCCACACTCTATGAAGATCCTTCACTGACGGAGACGGGGGGTGGGTGAGGAGGAAGCTTTGGAGCCACAGAGGAGAGCACAGCAACAGGGGTGTAGAGAGCAAAGTGGAGAGATTCCCACACAGAGGATCAGTGCCGACCAGCACTCATCAGCCTGAGAGGTTTGTCTGCTCACCTGCTGGGGTGGGTGGGGGCTGGGAGCTGAGGCTCAGGCTTCAGAGGTCAGATCCCAGGGAGAGGACTGGGGTTGGCTGCGTGAACACAGCCTGAAGGGGGCTAGTGTGCCACAGCCAGCTAGGAGAGACTCCAGGAAAATGTCTGGACCTGACTAAGAGGCAACAGACCATTGTTTCGGGGTGCACGAGGTGAGGGGATTCCTTCCCTGTCTGCTCACAGAAGGCAGAGCACCGCCTAAACAAGTTTCAGAGATGGGCACAAGTGGTGGCCAACAGCTCAGACCCCAGAGAGGGACAGGAAATGCTAACGCTGCTGCTGCAGCTGCCAAAAATCCTGTGTGCAAGCACAGGTCACTATCCACACAGGCCCCACCCCCAGGAGCCTGTGCAGCCCACCACTGCCAGGGTCCAATGATCCAGGGACAAATTCCCCAGGGAGAACACATGGGTGCCTCAGGCTGTTGCAACGTCACGCTGGCCTCTGCCACCGCAGGCTTGCCCCACATTCGAAATATAACTACCTATGTACCCCTCCCTCCCCCCCACCTGAATGAGCCAGAGCCCCCTAATCAGCCACTGTTTTAACGCCATCCTGTGTGGGCAGGAACAGATGCCTGAGGGCGACCTACACACAGATGTGGGGCCAAAACCAAAGCTGAACCCCAGGAGCTGTGCAAACAAAGAAGAGAAAGGGAAATTTCTCCCAGCAGCCTCAGGAGCAGCGGATTAAATTCCCAAAATCAACTTGATGTACCCTACATCTGTAGAATACCTGAACAGACAACAAATCATCCAAAACTGAAGCAGTGGACTTCGGGAGCAGCTGAAGACTTGGGGTTGGCTGTCTGCGACAGATTTATTTCTGATTTTTATGTTTAGTTTATTATAGTTTTTATCGCCTGTTATTATTGGTGGATTTGTTTATTGGTTTGGTTGTTCTCTTCTATTTTTTTTAATTATCATTTTTTTTATTTTAATAATTAATTATTTTATTTCTTTTTTTCTCCCTTTTCTTCTGATCCATATGGCTGAGAGGGTCTTGGTGCCACAGCCTGGTTTCAGGCCTGAGCCTCTGAGGTGGGAGAGGCAAGCTCAGGACATTTGACCACCAGAGACCTCCCGGCCCCATGTAATATCAATCGCTGAGAGCTCTCCCAGAGATCTCTCTCTCAACACTAAGACCCAGCTCCACACACCGGCAGCAGACTCCAGCACTGGATGACCCATACTAAACAACTAGCAAGACAGGAACACAAAACCACCCATTAGAAGAGAGGCTGCCTAAAATCATACTAAGTTCAGAGACACCCCAAAACTCACCACGGGAAATGGCCCCACCCACCAGAAAGACAAGATCCAGCCCTACCAACCAGAACACAGGCACCAGTCCCCTCCACCAGGAAGCCTACACAAGCCACTGAACCAACGTCACCCACTGGGAACAGACACCAAAAACAACAGGACTACAAACCTGCAGCCTATGTAAAGGAGACCCCCAAACACAATAAGTTAAACAAAATGAGAAGACAGAGAAATATGCAGCAGATGAAGAAGCAAGGTAAAAATCCAGCAGACAAAGAAATGAAGAGGAAATAGGCAGTCTACCTGAAAAAGAATTCAGAGTAATGATAGTAAAATGATCCAAAATCTTGGAAATAGAATGGAGAAAATACAAGAAACGTTTAACAAGGACCTAGAAGAACTAAAGAGCAAACAAACAGTGATGAACAACATAATAAATGAAGTTAAAAATTCTCTAAAAGGAATAGGTAGCAGAATAACTGAGAAAGAAGAATGGATAAGTGACCTGGAAGATAAAATAGTGGAAATAATTACTGCAGAGCAGAATAAAGAAAAAAGAATCAAAAGAATTGAGGGCAGTCTGAGAGACCTCTGGAACAACATTAAACACATCAACATTCGAATTATAGGGGTCCCAGAAGAAGAAGAGAAAAACAACGGGCCTGAGAAAATATTTGCAGAGATTATACTTGAAAACTTCCCTAACATGGGAAAGGAAACAGTCAATCAAGTCCAGGAAGCACAGAGAGTACCATACAGGATACATCCAAGGAGAAACATGCCAAGACACATATTAATCAAACTATCAGAATTAAATACAAAGAAAAAATATTAAAAGCAGTAAGGGAAAAATAACAAATAACATACAAGGCAATCCCCATAAGGTTAACAACTGATCTTTCAGCAGAAACTCTTCAAGTCAGAAGGGAGTGGCAGGACATATTTAAAGTGATGAAAGGGAAAAACCTACAACCAAGATTACTCTACCCAGCAAGGATCTCATTCAGATTCTATCGAGAAATTAAAACCTTTACAGACAAGCAAAAGCTAAGACAATTCAGCACCATTAAACAAGCTTTACAACAAATGCTAAAGGAACATTTAGCATCTCTAGGCAGGAAACACAGGAGAAGGAAAAGACCTACAAAAACAAACCCAAAACAATTAAGAAAATGGTAATAGGAACATACATATAGATAATGACCTTAAATGTGAATGGTTAAATGTGCCAACGAAAAGAGATAGACTTGCTGAATGCATACAAAAACAAGACCTGTATATATGCTGTCTACAAGAGACCCACTTCAGACCTAGGGACACATACAGACTGAAAGTGAGAGGATGGAAAAAGATATTCCATGCAAATGGAAATCAAAAGAAAGCTGGAGTAGCAATTCTCATATCAGCCAAAACAGACTTTAAAATAAAGTGTATTACTATTACTTTGAATAAAGACTATTACTATTACATAACTATTACAAGAACGACACTACATAATGATCAAGGCATCAATCCAAGAAGAAGATATAATAATTGTTAATATTTATTCACCCAACACAGGAGCCCCTCAATACATAAGCCAATGCTAACAGCCATAAAAGGGGAAATTGACAGTAACACAATAATAGTAGGGGACTTTAACACCCCACTTTCAACAATGGACAGATCATCCAAAATTAAAATAAGGAATAACAAGCATTTAATGACACATTAAACAAGATGGACTTAATTGATATTTATAGGACATTCCATCCAAAAATAACAGAATACACATTCTTCTCAAGTCCTTATGGAACATTCTCCAGGATAGATCATATCTGGGTCACAAATCAAGACTTGGTGAATTTACGAAAATTGAAATCATATCAAGTATCTTTTCTGACCACAACTCTATGAGACTAGATATCAATTACAGGAAAAAAAACTGTAAAAAATACAAACTCATGGAGGCTAAACAATATGCTTCTAAATAACAAAGAGATCATGGAAGAAATCAAAGAGGAAATAAAAAAATACCTAGAAACAAATGACAGTGAAAACACGACGACCCAAAACCTATCGGATGCAGCAAAAGCAGTTCTAAGAGGGAAGTTTATAGCAATACAATGCTACCTCAAGAAACAAGAAAAAATTCAAATAAACAACCTAAACTTACACTTAAAGCAATTAGAGAAAGAAGAACAAAAAAACCCAAAGTTAGCAGAAGGAAAGAAATCATAAAGATCAGATGAGAAATAAATGAAAAAGAAATGAAGGGAACAATTGCAATGATCAATAAGACTAAAAGCTGGTTCTTTGAAAAGAGAGACAAAATTGATAAACCATTTGCCAGACGCATCAAGAAAAAAAGGGGGAAGACTGAAATCAACAGAATTAGAAATGAAAAAGGAGAAATAACAACTGACAGCGCAGAAATACAAAGGATCGTGAGAGATTACTACAAGCAACTCTATGCCAATGAAATGGACAACCTGGAAGAAATGGACAAATTCCTAGAAAAGCACAACTTTCTGAGACTGAATCAGGAAGAAATAGAAAATATAAACAGACCAATCACAAGCACTGAAATTGAAATTGTGATTAAAAATCTTCCAACAAACAAAAGCCTAAGACCAGATGGCTTCACAGGCAAATTCTATCAAACATTTAGAGAAGAGCTAACACCTAACCTTCTCAAACTCTTCCAAAATATAGCAGAGGGAGGAATGCTCCCAGACTCATTCAACGAGGCCACCATCACCCTGATACCAAAACCAGACAAAGATATCACAAAAAAAGAAAACTATAGACCAATATCACTGATGAACATGGATGCAAAAATCCTCAACAAAATACTAGCAAACAGAATCTAACAGCACATTAAAAAGATCATACACCATGATCAGGTGGGGTTTAAGCCAGGAATGCAAGGATTCTTCAATGTATGCAAAACAATCACTATGATACACCATGTAAACAAATCAGAGGAGAAAAACCATATGATCATCTCAATAGATGCAGAAAAGGTTTCTGACAAAATTCAACACCCATTTCTGATAAAAACTCTCCAAAAGTAGGCAAAGAGGAAACTTACCTCAACGTATTAAAGCCCATATATGTCAAACCCACAGCCAACAGTGTTCCCAATGGTTAAAAAATGAAACCATTTCCACTAAGATCAGGAACAAGATAAGGTTGCCACTCTCACCACTGTTATTCAACTTAGTTTTGGAATTTTAGCCACAGCAATCAGAGAAGAAAAAAGAAATAAAAGGAATCCAAATCAGAAAAGAAGAAGTAAAACTGTCACTGTTTGCAGATGACATGATACTATACATAGAGAATCATAAAGATGCTACCAGAAAACTAGTAGAGCTAACCAATGAATTTGGTAAAGTAGCAGGATACAAAATTAACACACAGAAATCTCTTACATTCCTATACACTAATGATGAAAAATCTGAACGAGAAATTAAGGAAACACTCCCATTTACCATTGCAACAAGAAGAATAATATATCTAGAAATAAACCTACCTAAGGAGACAAAAGACCTATATGCAGAAAACTATAAGACACTGATGAAAGAAATTAAAGATGGTACAAACAGATGGAGAGATACACCATGTTCTTGGATTGGAAGAATCAACATTGTGAAAATGACTATACTACCCAAAGCAATCTACAGATTCAATGCACTCCTTATCAAATTACCAATGGCATTTTTCACAGAACTAGAATAAAAATTCCACAATTTGTATGGAAACACAAAAGGCCCCGAATAACCAAAGGAATCTTGAAAAAGAAAAATGGAGCTGGAGGAATCAAGCTCCCTGACTTCAGATTATACTACAAAGCTACAGTAATCAAGACAGAATGGCACTGGCAGAAGAAAAACCGAACTACAGATCAATGGAGCAGGATAGAAAGCCCAGAGATAAACCCACACACATATGGTCACCTCATCTTTAATAAAGGAGGCAAGAATATACAATGGAGAAAAGACAGCCTCTGCAATAAGTGGTGCTGGGAAAACTGGATAGCTACATGTGAAAAAATGAAATTAGAACACTCCCTAACACCATACACAAGAATAAACTCAAAATGGATTAAAGACTTAAATGTAAGACCAGACACTATGAAACTCTTAGAGGTAAGCATGGGCAGAACACTCTGTGGCATACATCAGAGCAAGATCCTTTTTGACCCAGCTCCTAGAGAAATGGAAATAAAAACAAAAATAAACAAATGGGACCTAATGAAACTTAAAAGCTTTTGCACAGAAAAGGAAACAACAAACAAGACGAAAAGACAACCCTCAGAATAGGACAGAATATTTGCAAATGAAGCAACTGACAAATGATTAATCTCCAAAACATACAAGGAGCTCATGCAGCTCAATATCAAAAAAACAGACCACCCAATCTAAAAATGGGCAGAAGACCTAAATCAACATTTCTCCAAAGAAGATATATAGATTGCCAACAAACACATGAAGGATGCTCAACATCACTAATCATTAGAATAATGCAAGTCAAAACTACAATGAGGTATCACGTCACACTGGTCAGAATGGCCATCATCAAAAAATCTACAAACGATAAATTTTGGAGAGGGTGTAGAGAAAAGGGAACCCTCTTGCACTGCTGGTGGGAATGTGAATTGGTACAGCCACTATGGAGAACAGTATGGAGGTTCCTTAAAAAACCAAAAATAAAACTATCATATGACCTCGCAATCCCACTACTGGGCATGTACCCTGAGAAAACCATAATTCAAAAAGAGTCATGTACCACAATGTTCATTGCAACACTATCTACAATAGCCAGGACATGGAAGCAACCTAATTGTCCATCGGCAGATGAATGGATAAAGAAGATGTGGCACATATATACAATGGAATATTACTCAGCCATGAAAAGAAATGAAACTGAGTTATTTGCAGTGAGGTGGATGGACCTAGAATCTGTCATACAGAGTGAGGTAAGTCAGAAAGAGAAAAACAAATACCGTATGCTAGCACATATATATGGTATCAAAAAAAAAAAAAAAGGTTCTGAAGAACCTAGTGGTAGGACAGGAATAAACACACAGATGTAGAGAATGGACTTGAGGACACGGGGAGGGGGAAGGGTAAGCTGGGACGAAGTGAGAGAGTAGCATTGACATATATACACTACCTAATGTAAAACAGATAGCTAGTGAGAAGCAGCTGCCTAGCACAGGGAAATCAGCTCGGTGCTTTGTGACCACCTAAAGGGGTGGGATAGGTCGGGTGGAAGGGAGACGTAAGAGGATGGGGATATGGGGATACATGTATACATATAGCTGATTCACTTTGTTGTACAGCAGATACTAACACAACATTGTAAAGCAATTATACTCCAATAAAGGTGTTAAAAAAATTAAAATGAAATAAATAAAATACAATTGTTCTCTTATGAGAAAAATAAATAAAATTTTATGATAATTGAACTTATAAATTAATATTTGAAGAAAAGTTGAAGGAAATAGAACAAATGTTAGTAGTTTCCAATATTCTAAACATTTGCAATTGCTAAGTATAAACTATATTTTAAAGTATCATAGTAGTAAGCAAAAGGAGAACTATGGGATAAAACATGTTAGTTCTTTAGACTAATTAAAATGAAATTTCTTTCACAGAACTTAGATCTAATAAGAATGTTTTTATCTAGGGCTTAACATAAAGTAATAATTTTCCAAAAAATTTATTTTCCTCATCCCTCTTTTGAATTTAATATCTCTTAAGAATAATGAAAATAATTATAATTTCAAACACTTATGTAGGCTTACGGCATGCTTGGTAATTTTCTAAGCATTTTATATACATCACAAGCTCTTTATGTATCTTAACTCACAACAAGTCTATTATTTCCATTTTAATGAGGGTGATGTTAAGGCACATAGAGATTAAGTAGCCTAGAGCTAGCAAAGTGAAGAAGGCAAGATGTTTAACCTTCCATTTAATGAAATAAGAACAATCGATAATAATAAATCGATAACACAGAAAACATTCTAATAGGATCTTCACTTTGAGTTTTATTTCTAATCTCCTCTCTGCACATTTATTTTTCTTCTAAGCAGTTCAAGACACTTTCTATTGTCTATTGATGAGTAACAGACCTACAAAAACTTAATGGTGTAAGCAGCATTATTTATTTCTCACAATTCTGTGGAATGACTGTGGTTAACTGAGTGGTTCTTCAGTTCCACATGACATCAGACGAGGTTATTAATTCAGATGCATTCAGCTGATGCATGGGCTAGACTGAAAGATCTAAGAAGGCTTCAATTATAATGCTCTTGCACTGGGTACCTCCTCATGGTGAGCTCAGCTTCCTCACGGTATGTTGATCTCAGGGTAGTTGAACTTTTTATTTGGCAGCTGGTTTCAGAAGAAAGAAAGTGAAAGATGCCAGTCCTAGTAAAGGCTCAGCTTGGACCAGAAGGTCACTTTTACAAATTCTGTTAGATAAAACATGTCCCAAGACCAGTCCAGGTTCAAAGGAAGGGATAACAGATTCTACCACTTGATGAGAGGGTCAGTAACTACTTGTAGGGAAGGGAAGAATTGTTGGTGACTAAATTTAGGGATGCTAACCCAGACTCATATCAATGTTTTATTATTCTCTTTTCAAATATTTATTTTTCTAGTCTGTTTTGGCAGCACTGGAAATAGAATTGGAAAAAAAAAATAAAAGGAAATAATAGGAGTATAAGGAAGGCTATATATCCCAAATATTAATATCTTAGTTTGGAATTTAAACTAGCTCTGAAACTTCCTGATTTTTCTTTAGGATTATACAAGGGCAAGGAAGACCAAGCAGCTTGAGCCAAGGGCCAGGGGCAAGAAAGAGGAATGTGGTTTTGGAGGACTGCTTATAAGTCAATAAGACTCAAAACACACACACACACACACACACACAAATGGCACTTGATGAGTGCATTAAGTGTAAGATTAGAAAGGAAAGGGAAGGACAAAATGTGGAGCACTTTGAATGAGAGGCTGAGGATATAAATTCTTGCCCAGAGTCAGCCTTGGGCTCACTCTTTTAAAATCAGTAGAGACAACATAACTAAGGGAGAATTAAGAAGAAGTTATTTTGACTCACTGAGAGATGTCCAAATCCTGTCAAGTGTTTGATCTGTTTGATCTGTTTTTGAACACATATTTTCCTGGTCTTGAAATATGATGGCAAATGCTTTGAATAAGCATGTTCTTGATAGTGCCAAACAAATCAGTGTAAAATGTTTTAAAAAGTGTCATTCTCATTCTTAGAGAAAATATTTAAATGATCCTCCTTAGAATTACAAAGTTAAAGGGAATTATGAAAAAATACATTTTCCAATTAATAATTTTTAAAAACTCCATCTAATAAATGATGCAGCACTATTATTTAAGATAAAGTATTTATAGCTTAACTTCTACTACATGAACTTAGGATCCATCAATATGTTCCCATCCTCCATATACAGACATACACAGCCCATCCATGCCTGAAAAATGGCAGCAATACACATATCATCAAAAGCAGAGAAAATTAAAGGAGAGGAATTGATTCAATTATTTGACCCAATTTTACACTCCTTCTTGATTGAATTTATGACCAGTGAATAAGAACAGAAAAGAGAGAAGGAACTTGAAGATTTTGAAATATAATTTGAGTTGTCTATTTTTTTGGAAATATTTAGCACATAATATGCGCTGGCCCATCCACTCTTCTAAACACTTTATAAATATTAACTCATCTAACCCTCATAACAACCTTTTGCAGTGGATACTATTATAGCGTCATTTTACAAATGAGATACATAAAGGTTATAATCTCGTGGAAACTCACATACGTAATTAATGGCAGAGCCAGGCAGACAAGTTCTTTGCCATGGCTATATGCATTCTTCAAGATTTCGTCTGTTTATTTTCCAGAAGGTATCAAATATGGTATCATTCACATATTCACCAAGATTCTTAGCAGTATGGATATAAATTCAAACAAAAATCCATCTCCCTGCCTTCTTTGAACTAAATTTTTTATTAAATGAGACAAGAAATAAATAAGACGATAAACAAAGAAGAACTTTCACAATGGCATAAATAAGTATCATAAAGGAAAAAAAAAAGATTTATCTGATGAGCAATAACTGGAGTAGAACATTTTCATTATTACTTGGCTAGGAAAAAACCTTTAAGGAGGTAATGTTTGAATTAATTCCTAAATAATGAAAAGGATCCAGCATATGAAGAGTCAGGGCAAAAGGTTAAAGAAACAGGAAACAACATGTGTACAGGCCCCAAAGTGGAAATGAGCTTGGTTTGTTCAAGGAATAGAAAGAAGGTAAGTGTAGTTAAAGTGTAAGGAGTGAGGGACAGAATTAAAGGAAGAGAGGGTTGTAGGCACAGGCAGGCAGCAGACTTTGGTGGGGCCTGTAGAATACAGTAAGGGAGTCAATATTTTATTATTAAAAAAAAAAATTTTTAGGATAGTTTTAAAAGCAGGGAAAAAATATTACCAGAAGAAAGAGTTACTGTATGTCATTTTACTTGCTTAGTGATGAGAGTGACAGTCATCAAAATTTTAAAAGTTAAAGACACTGCATTCAACTCTTCTTGCTATTTTAGCATGTGCAGATCAAAAAGAATCCAAGAATGAGAAAAATGTTAGAAAAAAATATTCTTAGCAAAGGAATGAGTTCATAAAAAGTCACAATATCAGCTGTGGAACTTGTTTAGAGATCAAGGGAGCTATATCTGAGCTGGAGGTTAGAGTGCTCCTGGAAGAGTGGTTTAAAAAGGTAGGTACCATGATATATATATATATAGATAGATAGATAGATAGATAGATAGATAGATAGATAGATAGATAGATATAGATAGATATAGATATAGATATAGATACATAGCATGATTAAGAGAATAAATAATTTTAGTATATGACACAGATATTTGTTGTTATTAAAAAAAAAGTAGAGGAAGAAAATAAAAAGAAACTTCAGGAAAAATAAATTCAAACAAAATAATGATCTATTTAAGAATATCTGGATTCAATTATTACTTTACTTAAACTAAAATTTACTATGATTCTTAACAACTGATGAAGTTTAAGGAAAGAGGATTAATTCTTCACACTTGAAATTGTCTCTTTGAGTGGTTCATGTTAGTAATGTAGATTAATATTTCTTTCAAAAGATCCCAATAGCATGGCACAGTGGTTGAGAGTCCGCCTGCCGATGCAGGGGACACGGGTTCGTGCCCTAGTCTGGGAAGATTCCACATGCCGCGGAGCCGCTGGGCCCGTGAGCCATGGCCGCTGAGCCTGCGCGTCCGGAGTCTGTGCTCCGCAACAGGAGAGGCCACAGCGGTGAGAGGCCCCCGTACTGCAAAAAAAAAAAAAAAAAAAAAGATCCCAATAGCAGTACACAGTTCTGCAATGAACCAGAACTTAAAATAGAGTAAGTGCTATTTATTGCCTTATTTCAATCTGTAGATTTAACTTGTAGACAAATCAGAAGTGATTTAATTATGGTTGTAAGATAATGTGTATGCTATAAAGTTTAAGAATGCAAAAACAATATTATAACTCACAGCAATTAGGAAATAGAAGGGAGAGAGGAGGTAGAGGAAATTGTAGGGACACTAATATCCTCAATTTATCTAAAATGAAATGTGTACATATGTGTATTATATATATGTATACAAATATTTATGTCTACTATATATAGTACATACACTATATATATATAATAGTGTGTGTGTGAAGTGAAGAGATATTTAATTTTGATTGAAGAAAAAAAGTTTCTCTTAAAGTTATAACCAATAAGAAAAAAAATAACATGTCAATTAAAAATGAACAGAAGAGTGAGAGGGCTTGTGGCCATGATAAGTGGGCTCAGTATTCATCGTTTAACAGAGCACATTTATAGATACTGATTAATTTTGACAAATCAAGAAATAAGAGTTTAATCATATTAGAGTTATAGAGTTAACCACAAGGAGAAAGTTAAAAATCAAAAATTATTTAAAATGTCTGGTTTCAGGGCCTGGTAATGAAGTTTGTGTGAGAAGGTAGACAAAAAATAGTATTTAATTTATGTTTTTGTATTTCGTTTAAAATGTATTATATATTTATATAACTATTGTTCAAATATTTTTAACTGAAATGCTATTTACTTACACTTTCAGGTAAAAATTTTCCCACCAAAAATGGAAGGAATGCAGGATTGAATAGGTCATTGCGGTGATCTACAACACTCATTCTCATATTCTTAGGACAACAGTTGGCCACAAAGCATAGACAATTATGCAGTATCTAAGAAACCCACGTTGAGCAATCAATACATGTATTAGGACTAAAATCTTATACAGTAACATCTCTTTTTTACCACTGCCACTTTGTATAATCCAATCCACTGATTAAACAATACACACACATATATATATATAGTACTTTAAACTTTCCTAGAAGATAGAAAGCTATCATCAATATTTGAAATCCATGTTTATATACTCATTATAAATAGCTGATAGTATTTGGCTCAAATACTTTACAACATTCTCATTTCTGAAGTCCTGCATATTTATCACAGATTGTTTTCAGTAAATATATTAAGCTTCCTTTAATCCTCAAGGGATCTTTTTTTTTTTTAACAAATAATGCTTTTGTGTAATTACATATTGAAATGGCTGTTTATGTTTTCCCAGGTCTCCACAGCCCAGAGGTCGTATATATACCACTTTGGATTCCCAAGTTGAAGGGTTGATTATATTTGACCTGTTTGATTTTGAAGAAATTATATTTTATGTGTAGCTCACTTGCTTTTGATATGTTAAATTTTGAGTTATTTGAAATATACAACTTGCATTCCTACTTATTATTTCTTAAAATGTAATGGTAGCCAGTTTATTAAGCATTACTATTAACAGAGAACAGGCCTTGAATTCTGATCATCTATAAGGACACTATACTAAAGATTTAATAGTATTTTGGGGGTTCAAAAGTCATACACTCAATAAGGAACATCTTTAGATTTCACAGGTGTTCAGTGCAGATGCTGATAAATAGATTCAATTCTGGAATGTCTAGCAATTTGTCAACTACTTTGCTGAGCTAAAATTAAGCAAAAAAGAAGAAGGATCCTATTGGCCATTGGCTAACAAAATAACATAAATCTATTATTTCAGTGATACATAGCTTCACCTAAGCATTGGGAGTGTCAAAAGCCTTTTAAAAATACCTGAAAAGATTTATCAACTGCTAAGAAATTATAGCTAGGTCTTAAAGGAGCCCAGTATAATCAAAATACTGCATAGCCATACCTTGGTGAAAAACTGAAAATTAAATTTGCCTTGCAAAGAATTGCTCAAAAGTGTTAAGTCATCAAATCAGAAAATTTCTTTCTAGCATGGTTTTCACTGAGTAGTTTCATGCTTGATTCTATCATTGCTTCTTTCTCCACTCCCCTATTAATAATATCTTAGAACAGATTTATGGGAAACCCATAACAAAACAGGTAAGGGCACGGGGAAGTGGCACAAAGCAAGTTCAATTTATTTTGATTGTTCTATTGTGCATTTCCTTTTGGGTATAAAGCCCATGTATATAGTAACATTTTCATAACTATGTTTTATTAACAAGTTTTAAAAGTTCTGTGCTGACATCTGAGAGTAACGTATAAATAAATCTTAGATATAAGGATAAATGAAAATGGCATTCTCCATTTTTAGGAGACAAGGAGACCATTTCCCCTTCTTTTCTTAAGAGTTTCCTTGGAGGCACAGTCAATCTGAGCCCATACTTCAATCTTTGGAATACAGAGAATATAGAGATAAATCTCTCTAGGGATTAAGCCCATCACCAGTTTTGAAAATGTAGAGATACCTCCAAGGTTTAGGCCAAATAACCTCTAGATATGTAAGAACATATCTCCAGAATTAGCTCAAGGATCTTTCAAGAGATGTACAGAAGACTGTCACAAGGTGCGATCCTTTGTCTATTAGGAAGGTAAAAGACATTATTGTTCTTTCTTCTGTTTTGCTGTATAAAATATGTGAGATTTTATTCTAACTTCATAATCACTTTCATGCTCCATTACATGCACATAAATCTGTTAATGCTTATTCAATAATAGTCTGTGTTCTCTCTCTCTTCTGTATTGATACCGAGAAATCTTTTTCCTGACAGGACTGTTTTATTTCCCCATCGTAGGTAAAGGTGACATGACTCACAGAATCTCATATTAGTAAATTTTAAAAGTTAGATATGAAGTCAGTACAACAAATCATCAAAAGTGTTTAAGGAGCAGACAGCTCTGATAATTATTTATACTGCTCAGGCCCTCAGCTGCAAAAACATTCTAAAATAATTCACTGAGAAGACTATACAAACAGTTGGATCTTCAAATTTTGCACTCTTTAAGGTATTTTACCAGGCTGATTTATGATCTAGCTTCCTAGTTTTCTAGGAAGTTTCTCATGAGCTACACAGCACTATATTCATAGGTTTATCAAAATTGTTTATTCCTGTGTCTGTCTCTTCTACACGATTCAAAACTGTGAAATCTGAAACTTTCTACCCCCATGTGCTGCCTGGATACCGAGAATCAAAATCACACTTTATTGTCCACATTAACATGACTTTGGTATTCTACTGTCTTCATTAGTATTCACTTTTCCCAGACTTCCATTCTAAAGCAATAGTTTTAATATTTATTGTGGGAACTTCCCAAAAGGGCTACCATCTCAATGGAAGGCATCAACAGACAGCTTGGTTCCTACAATTCTTTGAATTTCCTGAAAAATCCTCACTCGGCTGTTTCCATCAATACTGGATTATTGTATCATGATCCCGATTCAATCTCAATCAAGCCTTCACTTTGAAAGAGCTATTTTATTTTATTTATTTATTTTTCTTTATTGGAATATAATTGCTTTACAATGGTTTGTTAGTTTCTTCCATCAATACTGGATTATTGTATCATGATCCCAACTCAATCTCAATCAAGCCTTCACTTTGAAAGAGCTCTTTTAAATCAAAATTCCAATTCTCAGTAGCTGCTGACCTTGGAGTTCCCTTCCTTCTCCCCATGAGAAATTCTGCCAAAGCTTTGTGAATTGATATTCTCAGTTATTGCTGTGGATAACGGATACATTCAGCTTTGTCTTATCAGGAGGTACTGTTGGTGATATATAAGGAGTCCAACACTGATAGTCCTCAAAGGCAGTAACTACTTTTTTTCAGATTTTTGACAATTTGAAAAATTCATAGAGGATCAGCATAGACTAGAAATATCAAAAAAAAATTAAGAAAAAATTAGGTATGTCATTAAGCATAAATCTGTGTAGATACTAGTTTATCCTTACATAGGCATATGGTGAGTGATATTTAGTATAAAATTAATAATGTATTAGTTTTTGTACTTTTCTATAGCTTTGCTTTCAAAGAATTATATTGCCATATAGTATGCCTCTTTCTCTCATAATTGGAGAAACTGCATATCAATCTATCATCACAGGCTTTTTTTTTTTTTAAGGTAAGAATGTTTCCAATACTGTATTATGGATATGACTATAATATTGTATGCCATAAAAAATGTATAGTGATTCATTCATTAGTGTATAGGCTAGGCTACCATGAGGCAGTCATTACTGATTACACTAGGCTACTGTAAAGCAATAATATTGATATTTCTTCCTTATCAATTCATGAATGCATGAATACCTGAGAATAAATATGAATTTTTTCATATTATCTTTTTATTTTTGATGTCTAGTGTTAGTAATACGTGTAACATTTCCAGTTTTGTATCATATAAGACAAAATTGATGTATGTACTGACAGACAATTCATCTTGTACACAAAGTAAACTTATTGTATCTACAAATATAGTACAGTATTTTAAATGTATCTTCTCTTCCTTATGATTTTATTAATATTTTCTTTTCTCTAGCTTACTTTATTATAAGAATATAGTATATAATAACATAATGTATACCATATGTTTTAATAAACTGTTTATATTATTGTTAAGTCTTCCCATCACGAGTCTATTAGTAATTAAGTTTATGAGGACTCAGAAGTTATACGTGGATTTTTGATTGCTTAGTGGGTTGGCACCTCTCTCTCTTGTTCTCTATCTCTCTCCCTCCCTATATACACACACACACACACACACACACACACACACACACACACACACAGTGAGAGATGGAAAGATAACATATATAGTGAGAAATAAAGAGGTATTATGTATGATACATATATATACATACATATAATGAGAGAATATATAGATATATGTGTATATATATATAAATTTTACAGTAAACCAATGAAGAAGGAAATAATATACTATTTCTTATTTTACAAGTATTTCCAATTTAGGGTCATGTAAAGCAGAAAGTCTGAAGTTCACTGCAAATAACTTACGATTTCCATTAACCTATAGTACTTCTCCACCTTTTCATTTGTAACACATATCACAGTAGCCAGCATATCATGTTCTCAAAAAGTGCATATGAAATAAAATTTATCCTACGTAGTTATACAATGATGATAATTATTGCTATTATACTGAAACCAGTCTAATAAGAGTCATGGGTAGAAACAGAAAAGGAAAGCCATTTTGTAGTTTTATAGGAATACGAGTCTCTCCAGGGCAGAGCAATGTGAAAATTAAACTCCTCTCCAAAGGGTATCCTTTGACATATATTTACATGAACTATAAATGTTCTTTCCAATGTAAAGGAGGAAGGACAGAACTGATTCTGACTATCTAAGAATTTCAGGAGCCCAAACAGCAAATTACTTTTGTACAATAATATCACCTGTAATTTCTGTCACACATCTTTTCTCAACTGTAGTGGAAGTATCTCATAGGGCTGTTGAGATTAAGTAAATGAATATATGTGAGTCATTTAGAAATGCCTCATGTTTATGTAAATGCCATGTAAGTGTTAACCTATAGTAAGCCTTTTCATGATACCATCTGTTTAACTTTTGATGTTTAACTGGTGCATTACTATTGTTTTTGTCTCCATTAAGGTGTTTGAAGTGTCAGGAAATAGAACCCAAATTGTGTTAACACTATGACATACCTAGAGGACACAATTTTTTTTTTTTTTTACTAAATTTCTGATTCAAGTGCTTCTCCCATAATTTCTTCCATCTCTACTTATAATCTTGCCCACTCCATCATGTTTATTCCATCAACATTAACAAATAAACACAAGCTATTTATACACAGAATTGATTAAGTAGGTTCTAATTAATGGCATTTTTCTTGGCTATTTCCACTTTTTCTGAAGATGGTTAAGAAAAAATGTTAAGACTTTGAAATAAGCAAAAGATATTATTGTATACCTTTTTTTGTAATACTGGAGCTTCTGGAGATTATCTAAACATATAGGAACATGCATATCCATTTTATCTTATTAAGCTATTCATAATTCTGTAGAAATTATTACATGTGTAACACTAAAAGCAATGCAATGAAAACTGATTACTTTCTAGAGACAGACATATAAATTCTTATGGAGGTTTAATTGATAAGCCCTCAACCAAGAGAAAGTCAGTTTTGGGTCATTTGCAAATTCATTTCAGTACTCCTGCTATAAATATGTCTGGTATTTATACTTTACTTAGAATCATTTCTTACTTTTTGCATTAATGCAAAATAATAATTATTGAATTAATGAGTTAAACAAAATCCTTAACACAGGTTTATTTTACATCTGTCTGAGTTGGATTTTTTTTTTTTTTTTTTTGTGGTACGCAGGCCGCTCACTGTTGTGGCTTCTCCCGTTGCGGAGCACAGGCTCCGGATGCGCAGGCTCAGCGGCCATGGCTCACGGGCCCAGACGCTCCGCGGCATGTGGGATCTTCCCAGACCGGGGCACAAACCTCTGTCCCCTGAATCGGCAGGCGGACTCTCAACCACTGCACCACCAGGGAAGCCCTGGATTTTTTTATTATGCTTTCATAATATTATTTTTTTTATCAACATTGTTAATTTGATTATTCAAATCTTTATATATTTTCACGATTTTTTTTTTTTTTTTTTTTTTTTTGCGGTACGCGGGCCTCTCACCGCTGTGGCCTCTCCCGCTGCGGAGCACAGGCTCAGGACGCACAGGCTCAGTGGCCATGGCCCACGGGCGCAGCCGCTCCGCGGCATGTGGGATCCTCCTGGACCGGGGCACGAACCCGTGTCCCCTGCATTGGCAGGCGGACCCCCAACCACTGAGCCACCAGGGAAGCCCACAATATGATTTTTTAAAGTTAACATAACTAAGGAATTTTTTGAGTTTTTTTTTCATTTTTTTGTCTAAACACTTCAAGAAAAAAAATTTATGGTTTTAAATTGCACATGATTATTTTAAAAATATATTGGTAAATGATACTTTTAAAAAATGATCAGATTGTATTCCAAGGGCAGATAAACATTCAGAAGAAAGCTTATTCTTAAATTAACGTAATGCAACCTTGCTGGTCATTGACAGCAATAAGAATTTAACATAAGTGACTGAGTTGCCCACTACTTCTGCAGAAGAAAAAACTAAGTCCAAGACAAAATCAACGATGAATGTTTATTCCTAAAGTGTTGCAAAGGAATTCATATCTCATTGTTTTTACTTTAACAGGATTTCATTGGTGTTATAGAGGAGAGCAAGTTATAAAGAGTAGAAAAGAGAAGGCTGAGACAATATCTGATTGACAAGCAGCTCTATTAAGTGAGACTGTTGAAAGTGGGGAGATTTTTTACTTGGTCTTCAGATGCATTGCAAGGGAGCAGTTTGGGAACATTTTAATAGAAGAAGGCATGTTTATTAAGGACTGAAGGTTCTCTGGATGGCCATATCCTGAAACAAGTGAGGGTCTACAGTGAGCTTTCACTGGTCAAGCTGTCCTGGCTGGCTGCGAGGGGTACTACCATGGAAAGCGATTTATCTGTCCCCAAAGAGTTTTCTCCTTTTTAAAGCTATGTTTCCTATTGCTTATGCAATTTAGTTAAATGTTAAATATGCTACTTTGTTGTTGCTTTGCTTTGTACATTACTATTTACATTTTAATATATTTATATCCTGTGTCTCCCCAAACAGATATGCTCTTTAAATGCAATCCCAGAGTCTTCAACATTTTATATTATCAAGAGTAGATACTGAAAGCTCAGTTGCTAATGAAGTTGAAAAGTCCCTTCAGTGTGTGCACGTGTGTGGAGCTCAACCCATTAAATATTTAATAAATAAACGTACATTATTTTTCTTTATTATGTTGCTTTTGTATTATTTATTCCAACATTTCAAATGTAACCTTTAGTCCATCCATATTGATACTGCTATTTAAAGCAAACAATTCCATTCGTTTAGTTGTAAGTAGGGATTAATTAATTTACGAAGATGTTATGTTAATCCCTAGGTCTGATATAACCAGTCTTCCAATAGTCTGGGACTGTCTGCACAAACGCCTCAGTTCCACAACAGACTCTTCAAAACTCCTGAAGATTCTGATATAAAAAATAAAATCAGGGCTTCTCTGGTGGCACAGTGGTTGAGAGTCTGCCTGCCGATGCAGGGGACATGGGTTCGTGCCCCGGTCTGGGAAGATCCCACATGCCACGGAGCGGCTGGGCCCGTGAGCCATGGCCGCTGAGCCTGCGCATCCGGAGCCTGTGCTCCACGACAGGGGAGGCCACAACAGTGAGAGGCCTGCGTACCGCAAAAAAACAAAAATCAAAAAAAAAAAAAAATGTAAAATCAGAAGATAAAAGTGTATGCATAATAAGTAGTGATTAAATGCCCAAGTTTATAATACCACCTTGTTTGGGGGGGGTCTGTGTCTGTTTTTATCATAGAAGGAAACAATAGAGAAACATGATCCACTAAATTAAAGTGGCTACAAATTTTGAAAAATTCTGTACACATAGAAATGAAAATAAACCTGCCAGTAATAATACATGGAGCAAAGATCTGCATGAAAACCTAATCATACACTTTTAAAGTATACACTTAAAAGTCCACACATTCAAGGGGAGGGAGGGCAAAAGAAGTTGCATGATGTGAATGCTTATGGCCTCTTCATAACCACATATTGTGGCTCTTCACCTGGAAACACGCATCCAATTATTGCATGCCTCAGAAAAGCCATCAACATCAGGAGGAGGAAATGATCCAAAGAAACGTGGCCTGTTCACTCCAAGGGCTAAACCGGAAATCACAATGAACTGTGAATATTGATTTAATGCCTACTCATCATTAAACAATATGCCTGTGGACTTGTAATTATTGGTTTAGAAGGGCAGGCAGTGATACATATGAATCTTTTATACTGGAAACTTAAGTTTTTGCATTAACATTTGTCTTAAGGACCACAGTATCTGTAGATCATCAGTATAAAAAGTTATACTCGGAGACTGTCCACATGTGCACTCTAAAAAAAGAGACTACACTGTGTGCATAGCAATCTAGAAATTTAATAGTTCAAAAAAGATGGCACACACGAAGAGGAAGATATAGGTTTTATCATGACAACCTGGAAAAGACTGATATTCTGAGAAGTTACGTGGGTTAGTTATTTACTAGAAAATGTGTGCTTGACAAAACACAATGACTAGTAATGTATTATTCTAATACATAAAATCTTAATACATTTCAGCCTAGAGAATACAGCAGGTAAAGAGAATCATTTTCTATATATGTAATAATAATTACTAATTGTGTATATAATAATATCTGTTTATGTAATAATAACTATTGTATATTAAATACTAAAATTATACATCAAAAGTTCTCTCTCTTCAGAACACACACACACACATGCAAAGAGAAAGAGAGAACAAGAGAGAGACAGGAAGCTGAGATTAGCAGGGGAAAAAGAAATCTTTAAACTTCAGGCATACCTTGTTTTACTGTGTTTCTCTATATTGCACTTAACAAACATTGCACTTTTTACAAATTGAAGGTTTGTGGCAACCCTGTGTTGAGCAATTTAGTCTATTGGTGCCATTTTTCCAACAGCATTTGTTCACCTAATGTCTCTATGTCACATTTTGGTAATTCTCCCAATATTTTAAATTTTTTCACTATTATTATATTTGTTATGGTGATCTGTGACCTTTGATGTTACTATTGTAATTGTTTGGGGCACCATGAACCATGCCCATGGAAGATGGACAACTTAATTGATAAATGCTGTATGAGTTCTGACTGTCCCACCAGTGTGCTATTCTGTGTCTCTCTCCCTCTCCTCAGGTCTCCTTATTCTTTGAGACACAACAATATTGAAAGTAAGCCAATTAATAACCCTTCAATGGCCTCAAAGTGTTCAAATGAAAGGAAGAGTAGCATGTCTCTCACGCTAAATCAACAACTAGAAATGATTAAGCTCAGTGAGGATGGCATGTCAAAGCCAACAAGGGCCAAAACCTAGGCCTCCTGCACCAAACAGTTAGCCAAGTTGTGAATGTAAAGGAAAACTTATTGAAGGAAATTACAAGTGCTACTCCACTGAACATAGGATGATAGGGAAGTGCAACAGCCTTATTGCTAATATGGAGAAAATTTGAGTGGTCTACAGAGAAGTTCTAACCAGTCACAACATTCCCTTAAGCCAAAGCCTAATCCAGACCAAAGCCCTAACTCTCTTCAATTCTATGAAGGCTGAGAGAAGTGAGGAAGCTGTAGAAGAAAAGTTTGAAGCTGGCAGAGGTTGCTTCACGAGGTTTAAGGAAAGAAGCCGCCTTCATAACATAAAAGTGAGAGGTGAAGCCCAAATGCTGTTGTAGAAGCTGCAGCAAGTTACCCAGAAGATCTAGCTAAGATAATGAATGAAGGTGGCTACACTAAACAACAGATTTTCAGTGTAGACAAAACATCCTTATATTGGGAAAAGATGTCATCTAGGACTTTCATAGCTAGAGAGGAGAATTCAATGCCTGACTTCAAAGCTTCAAAGGACAGGCTGACTCTCGGGGCTAATGCAGCTGATGACTTGAAGTTGAAACCAGTGCTCATTTACCATTCTGAAAATCCTAAGGCCCTTAAGAATTTTGCTAAATCTATTCTGCCTGTACTCTCTAAATGGAACAACAAAGCCTGGATGACAGAACATTAGTTTACAACACGATTTACTAAGTATTTTAAGCCCCCTCTTGAGACTTATTCCTCAGGAGGAAAAATAAAAAAGATTCCTTTCAAAATATTACTGTTTACTGACAATGTACCTGGTCACCCAGAGCTCTGATGGAGATACAATGAGATTAATGTTGTTTTCATGCTTGCTAACACAACATCCATTCTTCAGCCCATGGATTAAGGAGTAATTTCAACTTTCAAGTCTTATTATTTAAGAAATACATTTCAAAAGGCTATAGCTACCATAGACAGTGATTCCTCTAATGGATCTGGGCAAAGCTAATTGAAAACATCCTGGAAAGGATTCACCTTTCTAGATGACATTAAGAACATTCATGATTTAAGGGAAAAGGTCAAAATATCAACATTAACAGGAGTTTGAATGAAGTTGATTCCAACTTTCATGGATGACTTTGAGGAGTTTAAGACTGTAGTGTTAGAAGTAATTGTAGATGTGATAGAAATAACAAGGGAACTAGAATTAGATGTGGAGACTAAGGATGTGACTGAATAGCTGCAATCTCATGATACAGTTTGAACAGACAAGTTGTTCTTATGGATGAACAAAGAGAGTGGTTTCTTGAGATGGAATCTACTCATGGTGAAGATGTTGTGAAGATTGTTGAAATGACAACAAAGGATCTTGAATATTACATAGACTTAGTGAATAAAGCAGCAGTAGAGTTTGAGAGGACTGACTCCAATTTCAAAAAAATTTCTGCTGTGGATAGAATGCTATAATTGCATGCTACAAGAAATATCAGTAGTTTGTGAAAGAGTCAATCAATATGGTAAACTTCATTGTTGTCTTATTTTAAGAAATTGCCATAGCCACTCCAACTTCAACAACTCAAGGCAAGACTCACCACTAGCAAAAAGATTGACTCACTGAAGGCTCAGATGATCTTGGCATTTTTTAACAATAAAGTAGTTTTAAATTACGGTATGTACATTGTGTTTTTAGGCATAATGCCTAAAAACATTCATAGACTACAGTACAGTACAAACATAACTTTTATATGCACTGGAGAATCAAAAACTCTGTTATGACTCACTTTATTTCAATATTTGCTTTACTGCAGTGCTCTGGAACCAAACCCAAAATATATTTGAGGTATGCCTGTATATTTGCTGTTGATTGCTGGTGGGTGGAATTCTTAGAGTTGAGAAGACCATGGTTTTAAACTATATGTGTCAAATAGTATGGATTATGCATAACTAAAGAATTATCATTTTGCTTAAAATTTAAAGTACAAATTCTGAACTTCTAGATTTTTAAATTCTATTTTACACAGTAATAGTGCCACTTTCCATGAAGAAAGGAAGAAAATAATCATTATTACTTAGCTAATATCTACTGTGTGACAGGTGCTGTGAAAATACATCCTTATTTGTATTTTTATTTAATATTCATTGCAACCTTTAGAGTGATGGTCAACTGACATTTTTACATATAGGAGAAGACTAAGTGTATTTTACGCAAATTAGTAAGTAACGGAGCTGTAATTCATATTTATATTTCTGAAGTTCATGGATACTGCCATGGGACTGTGCCACAGTTGAAAACGTTTATTTGTAACCATTTGCTATTCAAACACTGCCTTATTAAACATTTCTTCACACCGCAGCCAATAATTTGCATACTCAACAGAGGACAGTGACTACAAATTAATCATATTTAATTCTACCACATATTCATATTGCACAATATGCTTGTCCACAACAAATTCCTATTTTTTTTATTTTTTATTTTTTGCGGTACATGGGCCTCCCACTGCTGCGGCCTCTCCCGTTGCGGAGCAACAGGCTCCGGACGCACAGGCCCAGCGTCCATGGCCCATGGGCCCAGCCGCTCCGCGTACCCGTATCCCCTGCATCGGCAGGTGGACCCCCAACCACTGCGCCACCAGGGAAGCCCCCAAATCCCTATTTTTAAATGAATTCTAGAGAAGAGATAATTGCTGCAAAGCTGCGTAAGAAATTCTTGTACCTAATGCCAAGAAAGAGAAAGGCATTGTGTTAGATTTTCTGCACTCCAAGTCAATTCTATCCCTCTTTATTTTCTCCCCTCTATCATCGAGTCTGGAAGCCTCTACATTCTGGAAGATTCTACATTTTCTAGAATCTCTTTTGGGCAATGTTCCAAGTTACAGTGCACCAATTATAAGCAGACTTACAAGAAAGCTTGAAAAGCAGAAGCCTTACGAACCTGTAGCAATGGCAGGCAGCCATCTGCTTTCTCAGACATAAGATTTGACATCAGCTTCTTGGTTTCACTTGTAAATCTCACTTTCTTTTTCGTTTCAGCTGTGAACCTTGTGAACAGTTTCCTGATCTATGGCAGAAACAACTTTCAGATTCTATTACCAGGTCTGTGAGCTAGTAGTGAGATTTCTTGACCACTTCTCCCTTCCAGTTCTTTTTTTCTTTTTTTTTTTTTTTTTGCAGTATGTGGGCCTCTCACTGTTGTGGCCTCTCCCGTTGCGGAGCACAGGCTCCAGACGCGCAGGCTCAGCGGCCATGCCTCACGGGCCCAGCCGCTCCGCGGCATGTGGGATCTTCCCGGACCGGGGCATGAACCCGCGTCCCCTGCATCGGCAGGCGGACTCTCAACCACTGTGCCACCAGGGAAGCTCCCTTCCAGTTCTTTTTTAAGCAGCTCATTTCCTGAGTGAAACCTCTCTATGCCTAAACATTCTAAAGATGCTTCTATTTTCCAGACTGAACTCTAAGAGAGGAGACAAGAAAAATGACAAATGAAATGATTTTTCCTGGTTAGTTTCCACTTAGAGACACCACTGTGCATCCACATACAGGAAGAAACTTCAAGTCTAGAGATAAAAACACCTAACAATATTTTAACGTATTTAGTGGGTATCATCAACTGAGAAATGTTCCCTTCTTGCATTCTGAGGTAGGTCTCAATGTTTCTCCTTACTAGGCAGAATTATATAATTTTAACACCACCCACAGTGACCTCCTATCAGTGCCACAAAGCCTAACAGTGCTTTCTACAGTCTCCATCGATTCCTCAACAGCTCTTTCTTTCAAGAGGTGGGCAATGGACTATGCTTTCAACTACCAGACCTTTGATTGTCCTAATTGATAATTCCCAGATTTCAAGACTTATTTAAAGGATTCATCACCTCCTATTATTATTACTATTATTATTAGTTACCATTAAAATAATTAATTCAAGGGATTGGTATTATTAAGCTATTACCAACAGGGGTTGCTGTGGCTCCTTTTTAAGCCTGAAAGATCTTTTATAAAATAAAATGCTTTACTTATGAAAATACAATTCAATGTCATTTTCTTTCTTTAAGGTAATGTTTGATACTCTGATTTAATATTGTAGAGCTTTGTACTCTTTTCTCCTCCCTTTATTGAGTGAGAGGGCAGTTGGAAAGAGGTCTGGAACTAGAAAAAAAAATGTAGACATCTAACAACTTGTATATACTTCAAAGGAATAAGGCACTTACTAAAAGAGGTGATGGAAGTTTTTCTCTGGAACCGAATAAGCTCTGACAGTTAATGGAAATAATTTACGAGTGAAATGATGAGGGAAATGATTTATTTCATGCATATAGGAAGTTGGAAATATTGGTGACATGGAGGTGAACATCTAAAATGACTCTATCTTCATATTAGAAAATAGCAATTTAAATTTTAAAAATATCATTTCCTTAAAGCTTAAAAAAATCATGCTTAATTCCCAGTACAGGTCATAAAGGGGTGGGGCAAGAGGATAATCTACTAGAATCCCCTTTATATATTCAAGCACCCAGACAACTAGGGCTCATTTAGTCACATAAGCCCAAAATAAAAATACTAATCTAGGTATAAGAAAATCAGAAAATATGTCTGATTTGAGACTTTACTCACTGACCCCATCTGTCACCTTCTTGAAATACCTTTGCTAATAAGGTTGTACAATGGTAAACAGTATAAAATAACCAAAAATTTATACTAAGGACAGAACCACATTTTTAGTATGGCAAGCCATCAAGAAGGTACGAATTGAACCAAAACATCTCTTTTCCTTTCATTTCCCCATGCCCTTGAGACTGAGGTTTCTGATTATCAGAACAGAGATATTGATAATCTTAAAAGACAGATGTAGTGAGATTATTTTTGGAACTATAATTTAAAGAATATTGAGAAATTGAATTTTGTTTAAAGAAATATAAGAACTCATATTCTATTCCCAGGAAAAGAAAAAATATATATATTTTTCTGAGAACATGCTAAGAATATGGAGTAATTTAGAAAATAAGGTAATTTACTTTTTAGACTCCTTGGTATTTTGCTAATAGGATACTTTTCTCTATGTATCTAATAACTTCCCAAAGGAAAACCTGTCCATCTACAATAAGACAGGCTTATGTTAGGTTAATTAGAACTGTTCCCCCCCCAATGTAACATATCTCAAGAAAATAAAAAGCATAAATCAAAATTTTTTTTGAAAAATAAAACACAATTATGACATTTTAATTTAAAAATTAAATAGTCAAAATTTTCAACTCCTAAGTTAGTATGTTTTTTTTGTATTTGAGCAAGTACAGATTAGCTGACAGACCTCTGGGTCTTTTCTGAATGATTATGTACATTTGCATTTAAGGACCTCCCTGAAATAACTTGTTTAGGATCTCCTCCCACAAAATTTGTTTCAACGTGTTTTATATTTTATAGCATATAAGATATTGCTTAGCATACAGATATTCTAATTCTCTGCAAGTCTGCATTCAAAACAATTCTCCAGAACTAATAAAGTGTTTTTTTAAAATGTGTTTTGAAAATAGTGAGTCCGTATTACAAGACTTGAAGAAAATGGTAGCAAATAACCTCTCAGAGGCACTGTAGCTATGAATGGTATGGTAATTTGAGTTACTGAGATAGATTCCAATCCTGGAATCACATCAGAGTTATCTGGTGAGCATTTAAAAATAAATATAAGTGTCTGAACTCAGATCTAATGAATCTTAACGTGTAAGGAATAGGTTCCAGGCATACATATTGTTAATAAGTTCCCTGAGTGATTCTGATCTATCTGGTCTATAAACAACATTTGAGAACCACAGGATTCAATTTTTTTTTTTGTTTTTTGCGGTACGCGGGCCTCTCACTGTTGTGGCCTCTCTCGTGGAGCACAGGCTCCGGACGCGCAGGCTCAGCGGCCATGGCTCACGGGCCCAGCCGCTCCGCGGCATGTGGGATCTTCCCGGACCGGGGCACGAACCCGTGTCCCCTGCATCGGCAGGCGGACTCTCAACCACTGAGCCACCAGGGAAGCCCCAGGATTCAATTTTTTTAAAGACATATACACAAAACAAAAACCTTTAGTCAGGTAAACTACAGAGAATGAATCACACTTGAAGTGCATCCATCACTTAATTATAGAATCCTAAATTGTTAAGATTAATATAAAATTTAGTTTCTCCATGCTGATCTGGTTCTCTATTATGAGTTGGCAAAGTGATTTGAATTACAGATCTCAGGGAAAACAAGCACTACATTTTTATTCTTGCAATTAGATTTTCATTCCTACATTCAGTAAAAAATTACTAAGCACCTCCTAGGGACCAGGCATTATTCTCTTGAACTCCTTGATATCCTAGAGTCATCACTTTTACAATTCTGGTCCCCACTCTTAAACTCCTCCATATGTATCTCTTTTTCTTGGCATAAGGCTATGAAGGATTGATTACTTCAAATAACCTATCTGACCCCCAAATTCTATTTTCAGTGTTATACCACATGTGGGGAGGACAACCTACACACAGGCAGATGTCCTGCCTTTCTGAGGACATGTGGCCTGAGACCTAATCATTTCACAGTTGACCACAACACAAAGACAGTAGCTGCTTTCTGCCTTGATTCAGTATTGAATCTACTTCACTTTAATGAATCTGTGAAAATCAATTCCAGATTCTTCGCAGTTAAGGATATTTATAAGAAAAAAATTCAGAAGCATGTTAAACACACAGAGATGCTAAGTGGAGTGGAGAGTATCGCCAATTGCTTGGTTCAGTTTCTAGAGAAAAAAATCTGAGGATGTGGGTAACGTAACATAAAAGATGCCCCACTGTAAATATAGTGAGCACTTCTCATTTAACCATCTCTGCCTCAACTTCCTATAAAATCTGCATTTAAAAAAGGATATCTAGTTAACATCTGTCACCTTACATAGTTAGGTGAAAGAAAAGAAATATTTTTTCTTGTGATGAGAACTTTTAAGATCTACTCTCTTAGCAGCTTTCAAATATACAATATGGTATTATGAACTGCAGCCTCCACGCTGTGCATTACATCCTCATGACTTATTTTATTTATAACTGGAAGTGTGTACCTTTTGACTCCCTTCATTCATCCATCCACCCCCACCCCAACCCCTTGCAACCACCAATCTGTTCCCTGTACCTATGAACTTCATTTTACACCTGAAATTAATTAGTGTTATATAAATTATATCTTAATAAAAATAAATTTAAAGTCACAAAAAAGATATCTAAGGACTGGCCTCATGAGGTTTGCATTTTTGCTAACATAGCTGTATTAATATTCCAGTTGTATTCACTCAACTAACAAGACAAAAATAGAAGAATCAAACATCAAAATTACTCAGTCTGTAACTGGCTTAGTTAATAATATTGGAGAGAGGTTCTTTGTTTCATCAATATTTTTTTTTCACACCTTCAATAAGAATCCCACATTGATGGCAAATAAGCTTCAAGTTACATGCCAATGTAAAATAATTTGTAGCAGCTACATGAAACAACCTATTGAGAAAGAAACCAAGTTCAGAATCAACAAAAAATAGAGCCCTGGAAGACTGTATATGTCTTCCTTGTGCCAGTGAATGGGGATGGTGACACTTGGAATGTGTTCATGCCAACCATGTCTGCATTACTGCATTATATTACAATTATCTATGGCTCTGCCAGTATAAGCTTTTGTTGATCAGCAATTATATTGTTTTCATCTTTATATCACGACTTACTCACATAGTTCCTGGCCCACAAAAGATACCAATAATTGCTGAATGGTAATTATTGGCAAGTTGTAAGTAGTTCGTTACTACTTCGCAGACAGTAATTCATGGAAGTGAAGACCCAGGCGATGATCACATTTCTGTTCTTTTGCCAGGTAAGGTCAAATCTCTGAGTGCGTGTGTTAACTGAAATACCCCTCCCGATCACTCCAGTGTCCAGATGAAGCTAACGTTCTGAGTAAAGAAATTAAAATAGACTAAAGTGGAGATGTGCAAATATTTGGAAGTGTATTAAATAACTATTCATGATAGGTGTTAATACTTAAGCTTTGGTATGAGACTGAGGTGATTATCTAATACCTCAGAGATCACCTGATATCCAGAAGATCTCACTTGCCTCCAAACAACTTTCTTTTTTATAAGCATTTACTTATCAAACATTTACTGGCAATCCTGCTATAAAAAGAGAATTTGGAAAGATGTAAATAATTTTTTCATGTTTTCTGTGACTAAGAAACTTGCAGTCCATTGAGGGGGAATAAAGCATCTGTAACGAGATAAAGAAATGCTATGGAAAAGTAAAACAAGAGTCACCATTTAGCAGTTCGACCCATAAGCCTGGCACCCATCATTGACACCATTGTGTCCCTTCACTACCACACACTCCCATCCAGTCATAACCAAGTCAACATTACCTGCCAGATTTCTCTTTATTTCTACTATCAACACTATTACCCACTTTGCCACTATCTCCAGTAACTTCTTTAAGAATACCCATATTCTCAGCCTCTAGTCCTTCAAATTCACATTCTCAGTGAGAGTGATGTTGCTTAAACAGCCCAGTTTATTCTGTTTTTATCTTGATAAAAAATCCTTAATAGCCATTTGTTTTGCTTAAGAACAATTTCTCTCAGAAATAACTTTTGCCATCTGGTCTCAACCTCCTGACCTGTCTTGCAACTCTCACCTTTGTTTTCTGAACTTCAACCACCTTGTCTTTGTTGTAATTAGAGACTTAAGTTCTTTAAGTTCAGAAATATAGTAATCTTCTTTATATTTATCAAAGAAGTTGAACACTGTATGGTATGAATTTTGGAAAGGCATAGTAAAATTTAACAATATTGAGAAAAAAATATTGGAAAGACTTAAAAATGATATCATGGGAATGTAGTAAGAAAACATTTACTTTGCCCTTACTGTATCACAGTCATTGTCTCATTTACTTTTTCTGATACTTTCACAGGGAGAGGCAATTATGTATATAAAGAAATTGTCTATCAAAGTTAAAGTATTTATCCAAAATCAAATGTCATTAAGTGGCAAAGCCAGAATTCAATTCCAGATCTCTATGACGTGTTCTAACAGCCTATGCAATGTAGGATATTTTAACTTTATCCTAAAGGAAATAAGAGATTTGTAAGACTTTTTAAGCATGGAAATGGAATAACATGATAGACATATTATAAATTTTAGTTTGGCAACAGTGTACATGAGTTAATTAAAGAGAGAACAGATTGAATGTCATGGAAGTAATAAAAACTTATGCCGTGATCAAGAGGGATGCATGCTGGGACAGAATAAGGAAAAAGAAAAGGAAGAGATAACTTCTGCCACGCATTATATTTCAGTGTATATATACATTTATATATATAAATATACCTGGGGGAAGAATTCAGAGGCAAACTTCAAACTTATTAAAAAAATAAACGTGATGTGCTTGTTAGCCTAGGTTAGGAAAAGTGCTGCAAAATGAATCCAATTTCTGACCATGCTGTGATAACCCATTTAGGTAACTGTAGTAAAAGGAAATAAAACCCATTTAGGTAACCGTAGTAAAAGGAAATAAAATGTGATGTTTGTAACTTCGTTAGTTGAGAACAATCTTCCAGCAAATTAAAAGGAAATGCAAGACTAAAAAGTAAAAAGTATGATTACTTTGTCAAAATGTAACGGAGACACTGCTAAGAGGCAGGTATTAGAGGATAAAAAATAGATCCTCTTTTCAGTAAAAGATTCACAAACCCTGATCTGAATGTTGGAAACATCTGAAGATCAGTTTATTAAGACAGCCATCCTCTTTTGAGTTCCATCATCTTTTAAATGGTAAAGTGTTTATTAATAGGCTGATGGTATAGCATAGATGGTTTTAATAAAAATAAACTATGCAAAGCTAAGAAAGAGATGATGCAATCTGACAATTATAATTATAAATTTTACAAAAGTGATAGCAAAGAGGAGGCACAATGATCAATAGATTCAAGCAAAGCTAAAAGGACAGAAAAATACTAAAAAAAAAGACATTGTATGATATCTTTGTCAGGGTTAACTGTAAGTTACACTTTATTATATCACGGCATCTGATAGATAGAAATTGTAACTCAGTTTTACACTAATAGAACTCATTCATACAAAATCTTCAACTTTTTAGAAAGAGTAATGCTAATATCAGATAATTGTTTATATGAACACTAGTTTCATGGGACAGGCAAGATACACATATTTGTATACAAAAGCAGAAAAAGATACACACTGAAAATTCATTGTAGGATTTGCTCTGAGAGGAGAAATTTAGGAATAGCCTGAATGTCCAAAACTGAGAGTCTAGATAAGAATATCACATTCCCTGGGAGAAATTTTAAGGCAATAAAAAATTTTAGGCAATAAAAATATCAGAAAAAAAGATGATATATATGCATTTGAGATGTTATCCAAATGGTAACCACCAGTGAGTGATGTGTGATTGTTTAAATTTAAATTTATTGAAAAAACGCTATGTTGGACAATACTGGTCATGAAGGGAACAAATGGGAACATGAAAACATTATTTGTATATAATGGGACTGTTCACCTATTTTTTCCTATTATTTTAATTTGTGTAACACATGCTGCTCTTATAAGTTATGATTTAAGTACTTGGTTACATTAAAAAAATACAAATTATATATAAAATTATACTTTTATTTTGGATAGAAGTCTACTTATATTTTTAATTGTTTAAATGCCATTTTGTCTTGTTCTACTGTCTAATGAATTTATGTATCCCTGCTAGCCAAAATACTGGCACACAGAAGTTGCTCACAAATGGTCTAATCAATAGTTTGATAGTTAAAGAGTGTGGATTTTGGAGCCAAATTGCCTGGCTTAAGGTCAGAATTGCCACTTACTGTCTAGGTAACCTTGAACAGGTTTCTTTTGTATTGAATGACGTGTTTTTCTCATCAGTAAAATGTGTTAATAACAGTAACACTATTTACTTGCACTGTAAATATGAGGATCAAGTATGTTAAAACATGTGAAATATTTACCTGAGTGTCCAAAGCAGAATGAGGGCTTAGGAAAAGTTAATTACTATTAGGAAGAGAGCAGAAGTTGATATGTTACTCTTTCTCCTGCAATTGAAGCAGGTTTTGTATCTTATTCTTTGTTGTGCACTCCGTATCTGGCACAGTGATTGACACCTAATCCACGATCCAATATTTATTTATTTACTCATTTAATCAATTAATCTATAAAATAAAGATTACCTTTTTGTGGTTTTGTTAAAAAGGTTTTATAAATGAATTGAATATTATTTATAGTCCCAACTGTAAGTCAGGCTTTATGATAAACAATGAATCTATAATGAGTCCCTATCCTAGAGGACTTAAAAGGCTGATGAGAAACAGGACAAATAAACAGAGAATGAAAGTACACGGCAATGAGTTTTTGTTAGAGGAAGGTATAAGCAGTTGTGAGAGATCAAAAGAGAGAAACTCAGCCTAGAAGAGGGAAGGTTTCCCAGAGAAGGAGATTCTGCTTTGGTGTTTGGAGTCAATGGATGGACAGTCTTATGATTCAAATACTGCGAACACAGGAAGTAAAAAAGGTCTAAGGCCATGGGGAGCCTCTATGCTCATGATGAATGTGGGTGCCTCTGGAACATACAGATAGCGTCTCCAGGCAATTAATTAACACAAGTAGATCTACATTTTGAGAAGTGCTTTTAAAGAAGAAAAAATACAGTAATATGATTACAAAATTAGATATAAAAGTGAATACTTATTAAGAAGTATAAGAGGGACTTCCCTGCTGGCTCAGTGGTTAAGAATCCGCCTGCCAATGCAGGGAACACGGGTTTAATCCCTGGACCGGGAAGATTCCACATGCCGCAGAGCAACTAAGCATGTGTGCCACAACTATTGAAGCCTGCGTGCCTAGAGCCTGTGCTCTGCAACAAGAGAAGCCACCGTAATGAGAAGCCAGCACACCACAACAAAGAGTAGCCCCCACTCAGTTCAACTAGAGAAAACCTGCACAAAGCAACGAAGATCCAATGCAACCAAAAATAAATAAATAAATAAATAATTTTTTAAAAGAAAGGAAGGCAAGCATAGTTTAAAAAAAAAGTATAAGAGAAATAACAACATATTATTAAGTGTAAAGATCTGGCAAATATCAAATAAATACAAAATCCCCCCAAAATAATGTAATTGAAGCATTTACTTAGTTGACTGTCTCACCTCTACGCTACCGTTTTGTTACATTTTTAGTTGTATATTATTAGCCCACCTCTTTCATGACAACAATTCTGAAATAAGATTTTCTATAGAGAGAACAGAAAGATAATTCAGCCTTCCTGCTGGTAGTTGATTGAAATGTAATTTGTTTCATAATGGTTTATAAAAATTTCTTTCAGATTCACAACCCCTTATTGAAAACTTGTCTATAATTTTCTCCGTAGTTTTTTACTCAGGTTATGTTTCTTGCTAAAGGAAAAACCTTATGGAAAATCTGATCTGCTCATCTCACTTGGCATGGTCCGTATTCAGCTGAGCCAGGACTCTCCTGCTTTCCTCTCTTTCCTGAGCCCCTAGAGCATCAGGAGGTAGGGGTAGGGACATAGAAGATAGGGGTATGGAAAAGTGGCTATGAGGCCTGGGCCTTAATGGCTTTCAAACAGGGAGTAGAGCAATGTCTAGGATAAGCGTTTTTCTTGGGTTCAAATATAGGGTCAAGAGAATTGATGAATTCCAGTAAGGCAGGTCTTTACTTCAGAAGGGAAGAGATTGGGTAGGGAGGGTTTTAATGGAGGAAACGATATAAGCCCATTAGCCTCACCAAAGATACAGGATCAGCATGAAGAAAGAGAGGGTAATTCCAAGTTGGGGTAGTGTTCTATGGATTGGCTAATTTTTTTTTTTCTTTCTGTAAAGGGTCAAATAGTAAATATATTTGGCTCTGTGGGCCATATGGTCTTTGTTGCAACTACTCAACTCAGCCTGCAAGAAAGCAGCCATAGACAATATATAAATGAGTAGATATGGTCGTGTTCCAATAAAACTCCATTTACAAAAATAAGCAGCCAATGGGTTTGACCAATGGCCATAATTTGCTAACCTCTGCTTTAGCCTATCATTGGAGTTTGAAGACTTAGCAGGGGTCTCAGCAAGGAAAAAAAAAAAAAAAAAAAGCCCTCTAGTTGTCTTTGGAGCTAGAATAGGGAGGACAACTCCTTATGTGTAAAATATGATTCTGTGTTAAAAGAGTTTACAAGCTCATTGGGAGAATCCAACAGATTCAATTGTTCATACAATAGCCAAATGCAAATTTACAGAGGCAAAAGTCATACATTTTAAGTGAATGTCACAGACAACAAATGCTAGAGAGGGAAAAAAGATTATTTCATATTGGGTGGTCAGAGAAAACTTCATGGAGCAGATGAACCTTTAATAATCTCTTAAATCACAAATAGAATTTATGTAAATATAGAAAGTGGAAAAGTATTTCAAGTCTAAAAAAAAATGGGAACAAGATGCTAAGGTTAGAATCCAGGGTATCAAATACCATTACTCCAAGGAGTCATAAAACTGGCCATTAAATGTAGCCAGTGTTTATGAGGAAGTAGTCTTCTAACTATAGTTACACATGTAATAGAGTCTGTTAAACTTTTATCTTCAGGTGAAGTAGAAATACAAAGAGAATGATTCCCCCTCCTTGATGATCTATTCCACAGACACTGTAATTTACAGATGCAGAAGAAATAAGTACAAAGTCAAGCTTCCATGTAATAAATCCACCTGGACTATGTTGGCTATGAAAGTTATCACTTTTCTGTAGTGCATGAGATTTGTAGCCTCGATCCCCTAGGACATCCTATAAAATAGAGACAATTCAGCACATCCCTTGAGGAACTGCAATGATAATGAAGTGTTTTGCCTCCTGTATGTCTAGCTAGATTACAAATAAAAATCTGGAGCTGCATTAGCTCCATTATCTGCATTTGCAAGCTGTTCACAAAGAGTAGGCTGAATGATACAGATTTGTAAATTCAGTGCAATAGTATTGAAAAAGGAATAATAGCTATTCAAATAAGTAGTAAATAGATTCTCTCAAAACATAATTTTCCATTAGAAAACAAAACAAAAATATTAAGAACAGCTTTTTTTTGGACAAGAAATAGCAAAGTGAGTGCCAAAATGATCTTTGTTCTACAAACACTCATATTCTATTACATTATCTACAAGTTTTAATTAGCAAGTCTTATTTTCTTTCCCTATTCATTTTAACTCTATGAATGCATAAGTAGAGTATCGATCTCAAAGGTAAAGAACCTGTGTGGTCTTATTAGGAGTTTGATATTGGACTTCTCTCTAAAGGCTAAACTTATAAATATGGAATTGCTCCTTAGCCCAAATTAATCAACGTGAATCAAACTACAGTTGATCTCTCCCACTCTTCTTACTCTGACTGCTTAGTCTTAGAGAAAAAAGGATGAGAAAAAAAGAGCACTCTACATTTCTACAAAATAGTCCATTTAAAATGTTTGCTTTTCAACTACAAATGTAAGTTTCAGTACCCTAATATTAAATGTAACCTTTCTTGATGGTTACTTTTTATTAAATATATATCTGGAAAGAGTACTTTTTGTATATTAAACTTTCTTCTTATAAAAATTACAACTAAATACTAGTTGCACTTACTATGTCAGATATTTTGTTGTTGTTTTATATGTATTAACTTTTTTGATTGACATAAAAACCTCATGAACCAGCTATTATTATATTCTGAACTTTATTAAACTGAAGCACAGTTTCACCAATTTAAATCCAAACCATTCTGACTCAAGAGTCTATGTTCTTTCAACCACTGCACCACCAGGGAAGCCCAAGAATCTATGTTCTTAGACACTAAGTTATTGCTTCTTTAACTGCCTATAAATAAGATGTTTGCCAGAAGCACAGCAAATGTTAATTGAATTCAATACTTAAACAAATTTAAAATTTATAATGGAGACTCGGTTCCTTATAAGAAAATAATTTAAAAATTTTAAAAAGTTTAGCAAAGGACTCCATCTGCTTCTCCAAAGAAAACTACTATTTATCCAATCAATACTTTCTAATTACCATCTATATTTAGATCACCCTGTATTAGGGAGCTTTGAATAACATTATTCTGAAGGAAAGAGACCTGGGACACTTAAGAGATCCTATGACTAAGCTCCAGAGGGGCAGGATCTCCCTGAAATTGCATACAAATTTTTGAGTGGATTCATATGCTTTTCTAAGTTGGGGGTATAATGTGGCTTTCATCACATTGACAAAGGATCATTGACAATCCAAATTTAATTACCACTGTCCTGGAAGAAAGGGACCAAGGCAGTCAACTTTTGGACTAAGCCACTTAGGACTCCCAACCTAAGTGAGAAGATCCCACACATACCCCAAAGAACTTATTCTAATACATCATTCACATAGGGTGGAAGATTCAAACTGTGATACCAGAGCTCCTGCTGTGTACATGAGGATTCTAGAACTTGAGTACAGTCACCTGTCTAATGCTTTCTACCTTGGAGATACAGCTAATTCAGCAACTACATTATCAGGAATGATGGAGTGACAGGAAAACAAGTAGAATTAACAAAGTGAGCACTGATGATAGTGACCCACCTAGCTTTGTGATAAAGATTGTTTCATGGTTAAAAAAAAAAAAAAGTTCTTAATGTTGATAAAAAATGGGAGTTTTGCTGTTTCATATTTTAACTCATTAAATGAGTGCCTCCCTTCATCCCTAAGTACAGTAGATACAACAGTTTTAAGACATGACAAAATTACTGTCTTTGACATTTTCTTTTTTAAGATATAAATTATTCCATCATTCACCATCATTGTCATGTTTATTTAGTTTAGGAGTCACAGTGTGGGTGAACAAGTGTTAGAAAAAATTGCTGGAGTTTCAGTCTGCATGATTAAGGAATGAATGGGGAACAACTGGACAATGCTATGTGAAAACCAGGCTGCCTAGATTTCACTTCCAGGTCTATGTCCATCCGTTAAGCTTTCCTCTTTGCTTTTTTGTTTTTTTTTTTTTACTTTGAGGTAGACAGAGGATTCCAGGAGCAGCGGTGGTGTCAGGCTTATCTTAAAGGTATGCAAATATAATATATTTTGAGGCAAGTCTATTACTCCCATTGATTGGGATGTCTCATTAGCAGAATTAAATTCCCAGTTTAACAGTTATTCCAGGTATTTGAAATATATAGAACATTTCACATGACAAATGTTTGTGAGCACTTCATTTAGTAGGTTGTCAATTCTAATTCTACCTAGCATGCAGTACCTTAATAAATGAAGTCTTTTGAAGAGGATTGATAATGTCATGCATTGCTTTTCCTTGTAAGGAAAATTATTCCTACTTATGTTAAACACTAATTTATAGCTATGTGAAAATTAAAAATGTATACAAACTAATTACATTAAAAGTCTTCAGTATCTCACTTTAGTCAGCAAGAAAATATCCAAGTTATTATAATTAGCATATAAGGCCCTAGAACCCATGTTTTGCAGGGTATCTTTCCAGCTTTCCTCTGGACACATCATTACCCAACAGGTAATCTATATGGTCAAGGGGATATGCTGTATGAATGTCTGTGGAGAGCTTCTTTGTGGGAGATGTGCCGAGGGTCAGGGGATCTGCAAGCATGGGCGACAGGCATTTTATGGTTTAGGGTGGAGCTAGATTTGGCAAAAGAAGAAAGGCAAACCACGAGGAAAAGCTCTCCTCTTACTGGATCATTTTGGTGAAGAAATTCAAGAAGTTTGAGATTTCTAAATTAGAGCCTGGCTTGTCAGACCACTGTGAAAGTATATATGTTATGTACTTAACAGTTAGCTTAATTCGTAACTTATGAAATTTAGACATATGGTATATGGGCATCCATGTGTCTATTTGCATGGGTATGATTTAAAGATAGGTCTACTTATAGATATAATCTTTGACTATCTCTCTAGCCCCATCTTTTTTCAGTGCTGCCACCTTCATTGCAGTATGAATTGGAAACATCATTTATTATACATAGTTTATTGTTTCTTATCTTTCTACTTGGGTCTTTGCTTGTGTGCGTAGTTTTCTTCATCTATTCTGTGCCCCAACCTCCACTCTACCTTGTCTAATAAGCAAATTCATCTCTTAAGAGACAGACAAAACATCTTCTCTTTGGTGAGTCCTTTACCAATGTCCCTGTTCTGCTCTCACTAGCCCAGATGATCCTTAAGGAATTCTTTCTCTATGATCCCACTTATACTATATTTTCACCTATAAAATTTGGGGATGGTCATGGTGAACCTCAATATAGTGTTAAGCTTGAAATCAATAACAGAAGAACAACAATACAATCACCAAATGCTAAGAAATTAAGCAACTCACTGCTAAATAATCCATGAATCAAAGAGGAAATCCCAAATGAAAATTTGAAAAAAAATATGTAGAACTGAATGAAAAGGGACACCAACCCATCAAAATTTGTGGAAAGTAGACAAAGCAGTGCTTAGAGCGAAATTGACGGAATGAAATGCTTATAATAGAAAAGAGGTAATATCTCAGATCAATAATCTAAGTTCCTATCTTAAGCTAGAAAATAAGAAGAGCAAGATAAACTCAAAGCAAACATATGGAAGGAAATAACAAAGATAAGGGCAGTAGTGAATAAAACTAAGGAAATACAATAAAGAAAATTGATGATACAAAATTTTAGTATTTTAATTTTAAAAATCAATAAAATTAAACCTCTAGCAAGTTAAACCTTGATAAACCTCTAGCAAGTTTGACAAACATAAAATGTATAAGACATCAGTATCAGTAATAAAACAAGGGATAGCACAACAGATCTTGCAACCATTACAAGCATAATGAGGGCATACCACAAACAACTTTGCACTCATAAATCCAAACAGAAGACATGGACCAATTCTTCAAATCCCACAAGCTACCAATACTCAGACAAGATGAAAGACATAACCTCAATAATCCTATATCTACTAAAGAAGTTGAATTTATAATTAAATAGCTCCTGAAAAATAAATCTGGAGATCCAGATAGTAACTGGTGTATTTTATCAAACATTTTTAAAAAAAGGTTAATGACAATTTTATACAATCTATAATAGGAATTAGAAGGGAGGACACTTCCAATGAATCCAGTTTAAACTGATACCAAAGCCCAACAGGGACAGTAGAAAAATCAGAAAATCAAAATTACAGGCCAATATACCTAATAAATTTATATGCAAAAACCTCTAACAAAAGAGCAAATATAATCCAGCAATGTGTTTTTTAAGATACACCATGTCCAAATGGGTTTTCTTCCAGGTATGTAAGGCTGGTTCAAAATTCAAAACTCAATCAAGGTAATCAACCATTTTAAAATTCTTTTAAAAAAAATCATACGATCAATAAACATAGAAAAAAGCATTCAACAAAATTCAACACTCATTCAGGATAAAAACTCCCAGTAGAGTAGGAATAGTGAGAAACTTCCTTAACCTCATAAAGAATATGTACAAAATTCTACATCTATCATCATATTCAATAGTGAAAGGCTGAAAGTCTTTCCCTCTAATATCAGATGAAAGGCAAGAATGTTTACCATTCTTATTTGATATATTACTGAATGTTTTGACCACTCTAATAAGGCAAGGCAAAAGCTATACAGATTGAAAAGAAACAAATAAAACTGCTTTTATTTGCAGACAGCATAACTGTCTACATAAAAAACCCACAAAATCTGCAATAAGAAAAAAAAACCCTCCTTGAACAGAAAAGTGATGTCAGTAAGGTCAAAGGATTCAAGGTTAACACACAAAATCTAATTGCATTTCTATATATCAAAAGCAAACAAATAAAAATCAATATTTAAAAATACAATATGAAGTACAAATGTTCCATTGTAAATGAAATGCCTAGGTGTAAATCTATGGTGTAACAAGACAGGAACAGGACTTATATGATAAAAATTGTAAAATACTCATGAAAGAAATCAATGAAGTGCTAAGTACATGGAGAAATATACCATATCCATGGATCAGAAGACTCTCACTTAAAATGTTAATTCTTCCTAAATTGAACTATAGGTTTAACAAAATTATTATCTAATATTAGCAAGCTTCTTTGTAAACATTAAAAACTTGTTCTAAAATCTATATGGAAAGGGAAAAGCCCTGGAAGAGACAGAACAATTTTGAAAAAAGAAGGAATAATTGAGAGGAATAGTGATTCCTGATAATAAAGATGATTACACAGTTGCAGTAATCAGGAGAATGTGGTACTGACAAAGAGATAGACAAATAGAAAAATGAACAGAATGTGAGAAATAGACCCACATAAATATGCCTATCACACAAATATGCCCAAGTAATCAATTAATTTTTGACAAAGGGACAAAGTAGCTCAATGTAGTAGAGATAGTCTTTTCAGCAACCTGTGCTGGAGAAATTGGGCATCCGTAGGTTAAAAAAGAAGAAAGAGAGAGGAGGAGGAGGAAGGAAGAGGAGGAGGAGGAAAATCTTGATCTAAATTTGGCACCTCATATAAAATCAACCATATTAAGGTGGATCATGGTCTTAACTGTAAAATATGAAATAATAAAACTTCTAGCAAAATGACATGGGAGACAAACTTTACAGATTTTTTGCCCTGATAAATAAACAAACAACAAAAGCCTGCATTTCTTGCCTACCCAAAGGACTGTACAAGATCTTATAACATGTATTTGAAGTATATATTCTACCCTCAATTAATCTTCCCTTTCTACATTAAAAAGTATTTTTTATTTATTTCGCTTTTACTCCTATTGTATTACTATATCTGAATAAGCAATTTCAAATCATTTTTTTGAACTGAGGCAGAATTCCACACAATGACTTTCCTAGAATTAAGCCATTTGGTATATGCTCCATAGACAGTTTCGAAATGATATACCTGGCTAGAGGGAAAATAATACAAATAATTGTCTCCATAATTAAGTTGAAATCTTCAAGGAAAATATTACCTCAATATAAAACAATACTGATATTTTCAAAAACATTATTTCTGGTGCCAATAGTGTAATGCTGGCCATTCTATTCTTCAGATTGTGGTAGCAGTTTTAGAGAGAATGTTAAAAAGACAGCGTGGCAATGTAAAATTAATGAAACCAGCATTTCTCCAAATTCTATGTTTGCATTTTTTATCAGTTTGCATTCGCTTATACTTTATGTAAATCCTGAAATGGATTTAGTCTTTACATATTTTTGGTTTGAGTTATTAATAATGATTGAAGAATATTTGCTTTACTTACTTCAAAAGACTGCTGTATCTAAGAACATTGTGTATCATTTAAGAACCTTGAAAAAGCAATAAAAACTCATTAAGCATCATTTATGTATTCCGGTCATTGATGGTTAGCTTCCTCACCAGTTCATAAAAGTAAGCCATGGATAAATTCCAGCAATTTGTAAATCCTCTTCCTACTTCATTTTGATCACTGCTGTGAAACTCAACTTATTTTCTCAATGCCAGATTCCTAACTACAAATACTGAATTCCCTTTCTGCTCCAGGTATCCCTCAAATTATTTGCTCTCTAAATCCCTTTATGAAGTGTTAACCTCCTTTCCTTCCTTTCTTTCATTCATTTTTCTTTCTTTTCTTTTTATCCTACATTTTATAAGGGAAAGTGGTATTGGTATTTGTTAAATTGGGCTCTGGATTTTTTTTTTTTTTTTGAGTGAGAAATTCCTCACTCTGATACCTGATTCTTCATACACTGGACCCAGAACACTCCAATAAAAGTGGGGACTAAGCAGAAAGATTCTGATATCGGGAGTAAGAATTTAACAATTTCCTAAGAGACTAAAATTAGTACACTCATTTATATTGATCCCATCTTTGTCATCATCTGTTCATTATTTTTAATAAATTTTATTGACAAAAAATTAGATACAGTAGAATGTACACATTTCAGGTGTGCCATTCAATGATTTGAAAAAATGTGTATACCCAAGTATTCACCATCCTAATCAAGGTATAGAGCATTTCCATCACCTCATAATGTTCTCTCATTCTTCTTTGCTGCCCATCCTCCACTAACTCAGATAATCACTGATCTGTTTTCTATCACTAGCTTTCTCTGTTCTAGAACTTCACAGAAAAATGTCACACAGTATGTACTCTTTTGACCCCATCTTCTTTTCCTCAGCACACTATTTTTATTCACACAATAAAATGTTTTTGAGATGCAATCATGCCATTGCAAGTTGTGATGCCTTATTTCTATTGACGTGTAGTATTCCACTGTGTGAACATGCCTCAATTTTTGTATCCATTCATCTAATGACGGAAATGTAGTTTGTTTCCAGTATTAGGTTGTTACAAATACAGTGCTTGTGTATATTTTATAAAAAATATTTTTGTGAATATATGTTTTTGTTTCTTTTATGTAAGAATTGCTGGGTCTTATGGTCAATGTATGTTTAGCTCCCAAAGAAACAAACATTTTTCCCAAGAAGTTGTATGATTTTGCACTCTCATAAATAACATATTAGAAAATCTAGTCACTCTGTATTCTTGCTAACCTTTGGTATTGTTGGTCTTTTCAACTGTGGTTTGAATTTGCATTTTCCCAATGACTAATTGTCTTATTATTCACTTATGTAATCATCTTTTATAAAATACATGTTCAATCTTGATTTTTTGATGGGGTTTATCTTTTTAAGTTCATTGAGTTGCAAATTTGCTGTATTCTGGATACAAAGAATTTGTAAAATACACATAATGTAAGTATTTTCTATCAGTTATTTTCTTTTCATTTTTTACAATTACATTTGAAGATAATTTTTTTAAATTTATTTATTTATTTATTTTTGGCTGTGTTGGGTCTTCATTGCTGTGCACAGGCTTTCTCTAATTGTGGCAAGCAGGGGCTATTCTTCGTTGTGATGTGCAGGCTTCTCATTGCAGTGGCTTCTCTTGTTGTGGAGCACAGGCTCTAGGCGTGCGGGCTTCAGTAGTTGTGGCTCCCAGGCTCTAGAGCACAGGCTCAGTAGTTGTGGCACATGGGCTTAGTTGCTCCATGGCATGTGGAATCTTCCCAGACCAGGGATTGAACCCATATCCCCTGCATTGGCAGGTGGATTCTTAACCACTGTGCCACCAGGGAAGTCCCATGAAGATAATTTTTAATGAAATAAGTTCTCAGTCATGTTTCTTATACGATTATTAATTTTGTTTGCTAATAAGCATTTGCCTAACTCAAGTCAAAAATTTTTCCCATAGATTTTCTTCTAGGAATTTTATAATTTTAACTTCATATTATGTTTTTGATAGATTTGGGATTATCTTTTGTGTATGGTGTGAGAGTTCAAGGTTCATTTCTTCCACATGGATATCTATAATTCTAGAATTATTTTTTTTAAAGACTTTCTTTTCTCAATTTAATTACCTTGGCATTGTGCAGTAAATATTAGTCATGTCCAAAAAAAAAAAAAAAAGGTTTGGCCTTGTCCAACTCCTAGAAGATAATCTCTAAGCTCATGGAATGTTCTACCTGATAAAAGTGTCTTTGCTTACCTGGGAACCTTGGGTCATGCCTGATAGTCTACGCTAACAATGCATTTTATAAAGAGAACCTTGGGCCATGTAATACCATCTGGACCTCTGGAGGTACTGGAGACTAAGGTCAGTCATAGAGGTGCTCTATCATGCATACTTCACTGATACCCAGTACAATTCTTGGACACCATGGCTTGGGTGAGCTTCTATGTTTGACAATACTCCATTCTGGGAGAAGTAAGTGCTGTCTAAATGACTCCATTGGAAGAAGATAATGGGAAGCTTCCACCTAGAACTCTCCTGGACCCAGCCATATGTACCTTTTCCCATTGCTGATTTTAATTTGTATATTTTCATTGTAATAAATCATAACCATGAATATACAACTTTACTGAGTTCTATGAGTTCTTCTAACAAATTATTAATTCTGAGGGTAATCTTGGGGACCTGTCAAACTGCAGGTACTTTTGTTGAAAATTAATTGACCATACATGTGGTCAATTGGACTCTATTTTTTTCATTGTATATTTATCTACTTTTAGCTCACAATCTTAATTACTGTAGCTTTATATTGTATTTCACTATCATAAAGTATACGCCTTGCATATTTGTTTTTAAAAATTTTGTTTTGGCTACTTGAAGTACTTTGTATTTCTATATAATTATAGAGTCATTCTTTCATTTTCTACTAAAAGCCCTGCTGATATTTTGAGTAAGATGTTGTAAAATTTAAGACCAATTTGGAGAGAACTGACATGTTAAAAATGATGAACTTTCTAATTCATGAACATGGATATCTGTTCATTTACTTTATTTTTTTCATTACTATATTCTCATCTCTCGACATTTTCTAAATATCTATCTTTCCACAGCATCTGTTCTCCAGCACAAAAGCTGCCACGTATTTAAAGCTGTAGGGATATCATGCTTCTCCTGTGAGGATGAGAGGGGACCTCAGTCCTCAGGCTAAGGAAAGACCTGACCAGACAAGGTGGGTCTCTGTCCAAATTTGAAATATATTCTCAATATTCCAGTTATGTTAACCCTCCAGGAATAATTAAAGATTAGAAAGAGGAAAAATAAATGGAGGGAAGGAAAAAAGGAAAGAAGTGAAAGAATAAAATGTGTTTTCTATGTTAGATTACTATAATATTTTAGAGAACAGGGACTGTGTATTTAATTGCTCTGTGTTCCATACAGTCCCTCTCCCCTTCCCAACACACATTATAAGCACTACATACTGATTAAATAAAATCTGAAGTAAAATCCCTATTGTATTTATGACTTTTATTTGTGTCCTTTATTTGTCATAAACCATTTTTAAAAATTCAATATCTAAAAGATAAAACGCTATATTCACAACTTTGATTCATGTAGCATTTTAATATGAGTTGCAGCAACTCATAATTTCAAAACTATATAGATTGAAAATGGAGGAAACAACTTCAAACACAGTCTATACTTTTTTAAACAGTACATGCCTTTCCAGGTTTAACTTGAATGCCAAAAAGGGCAAGACTTAACTGTTAAAAACACATCTATCTGAAAAAGACAGTTTATATTAACAACACTTACAAAAAGTTTTGTTGTCTTCATCATACTTTCAATTGACTTTTTAAAATGAAAATAATGTATACTTCAAAAATTGTTTAATTTGTTGACTTTTTTTAACCTTCATAACACATTTTTTCCTTTACTCTGCAGCAAAAGATTTTTTTTTTTTGCGGTACGCGGGCCTCTCACTGCTGTGGCCTCTCCCGTTGCGGAGAACAGGTTCTGGACGCGCAGGCTCAGCGGCCATGGCTCACGGGCCAGGTGGGATCTTCCCGGACCAGGGCACGAACCCGTGTCCCCTGCACCGGCAGGCGGACTCTCAACCACTGCGCCACCAGGGAAGCCCGCTAAATTTTTTTTATAAGCAGATTTATTCATTTTTCTTTTCACAAATGTACAAGCTAAGAGCACACAAAGATCATAAATTTGATATTGATTTGACATTCACTATGTAGATTTTGAGGGTTTTTTTGTTTTTTAACCAGCCTTAAATTAATGAGGTTTCATACCTTATAAACAGGATCTGAAGATGTGCTCCACAACGGGAGAGCCCACAACAGTGAGAGGCCCACAACAGTGAGAGGCCCGCATAATGCAAAAAAAAAAAAAAAATTTAGCAACTAGACTATAGGAAGGAAATCATCTAGTAGAAGTTATTCTCATTACTCCTTTAATTGCCTGTTCTTTTGAATAATAGCAATATGGGGGAAAAGATCATATGATGTGGCTTTATGTGTTTGTTGTTTTTACACATTTCTGGTAACATAATTAAAATATTAAATATGAGGATCTTTGTGTCACAGGGTGATGTTCAGTAGGGAGATCCTCACAGAAGCAACGCTAAAAAACAGGTGGACACAATTATTTGGCCTGTTGAAATCCAATCGCTTTCTTTCATCAACCACCCAAAACTGATACAATTAGCACATTTATGGAATAACTGTGGTTGCTGGTATGGAGGCTATGGATAGGCCCAACTGCATGGATCCCTAGTTATGAAGGTGGCTTTAGCTATTGTTGTTACTATTGCCAGCCACAGAACCAAAACTAAGTTTCTAATACAGTGTGATCCCTCAAATAAATCAACTGTACACTTGATGGTAAATTGACTTCACTTGACCCTGTCTACCCTGGAAGAGGCTAAAGTTCATTCTGACAGAGACACACAATCCAAGTATGTGTTTGACTTCAATATCAACCAGAACCACCATCTGAGGCCTTAGATGATGTTTGATCCATCAGTATGAGATCCCATATAGCATCATATCAAACCACAGGACCCACAAAAAATAACAAGGAATATGCAGGAGTAGGCATATGATCATGGGATTTACTGCTCATATCACATATTTGAAAACCTAGAGTCTGCCAATGTTAAACATTTATCAAAATGCCTTTTGGAGGCAAAGCTAAAGCATCAGGTTGGAGTCAATACTTGGTTAGGGTGCTTTGCTATTCTTAAGGATTCAGTTAACAACTTAAATCAACTTAAATTTTATGTAGTGCCGTATCTCCAATAAATAGAATATGCAGTATAGAAACCAAGGGTGGAAGCAGGAGTAGCCCCACTTACCCTCAATCTCATTGAATTATTTGGGGAATTTGTTCTTTCTGTTCCTGCACCTCTGGGTCCTGTAGGTTTCAAACTGCACCTCTGGGTCCTGTAGGTTTCAAAGTCCTATTTTCCAAAAAGGAAATACTTTTTCCAGGAGGAAAACAAGAGACCTAATGAACTATAAGCTACAGTGCAGCTTCAACACTTCGGGGTTCTTATGCCAGCAAACCAGGAGGCTAGACAAGAATTGTTCTCTTGGCAGGAAGGTAGGGACACTGTTAAACACTATAGGCTGGGAAGAATGTGTATTGGCACCCAGTGGATTCACTTGGATGCATTCTGGTATGCCCTAGCTCACTTGTTATGGTAAATTACAAGAGAAGTAAGCATGACTTGAAAAAAGCCATGGTGATAAGGAGTTTGGGTCTCTAATAGATGACTCTGTGACACATAAGCCACAGAACCGCCAGAGATGCCAGACTAGCTGAGTATACAGTAGAATGACATTACTTCGTTGTCATTTTTATGTCCAACCCAACTACAGTGAAAGGGCCTGCAGTTTCTCTAACCTTTATCTTCTAAGTTTCTCCCAGGAAAGGCGGCCCGCTGGAATCTTGGAGGAGTTGTTTTCACAACTTACTTAAAGAAGTAGATTTCAATGGCTCAAAAGGTTTACAGGTGTAGACACTTGTATATAATTCCCATATTCCTCTTCAGGAATGAACAACTTTAATCCTGGCTGCTGGAAATGCAGCTGAGCCAACTTTATTTCTGAGTCCACTATATATTTTGCTACCTCAAAATATGACAAGAAGAAAAAAATCGCAAAAGGATGTACAACATCTATGATCAATTTTCTTTAGTTGAGAAAATTTTCAATTTTTTTCTCTGTTCCCAGAAGTTCATTCTATGATGATGCTCTCTGGCTTCAATTTTGGCCTAGGTAAAATATGAATTTTAATCCTCAGCCATTTGTCCTCCTGCCACAATGTATATTTGGCATACCTATAGAATTTAGTGTTGGATAAATTCTATCTAATTTTATACACTGCCATGCTTCTGCCTTCTCAATAATGAGAATGCTGTAATTCATGTGTTCTTTTTTATACAGGCTGTCAAAAAGCTCAATCAGATTAAAAGCCCAATTCCAATAATAGCGTTAGCTCCTCTGAATAAAAATTTTCATTGTCAATTTTTCACTGGTCTTGTTGTCTCTCTACTTTCTTTTTCGTTTTTTTAAATTATGAGATATTTCAATCTTATCACTAAGCACACGGGTATAATATAATATTTTAGTTATGCTTTCTATCAGTTAAGTGTAAATTTTTTATCTCAGAAAGGAACAAGTATACTTTTGTAGATCAGTAATTACTAACAGTAATTTCCACAACATGTAAGACTTTCCACCAGTATATCTGTAAGCAGCTTTTGGCAAGAAAGAGCTCTCTGCCTGAGGCCCCTTTCTCTTGTCACTAAACTTAAACCAGGCACTCCCATACTCTACTCATCTCAGGCTCTAGCACACCTTTCAAATCTTTTGATCACACAATACCTTGCCAAAGAAGTAGAAATGAAGAATAAGTAATTAACAGGTGACCAGATCTCTTCCCTAGCCTCCCCTTCAGTAATCTCACAAACAAACTGTGTGAACAAGGTACATCTAAAGAAAAACCACAGGAAATCAACAAGCCTGCACAAAAGCCTGCACACAGTAGGGAATGGAGACAGTCTATTTCTTCCTGAGGGAGAAGATTTTAGACACACAGAATTAAAGACAGTGCTTTCACCAAGGCAGCTAAAATGACTCAACTAATTTTGCTAGCTGAATTTTAATTATTCCATTCGTAAGCTCTACTGATGGAGGGGACTGGACAATTGTTTCATTTGAAGATTTGTAAACTGAGCCACTTGGATCTGAGAATCCATGGCTCCGGTAGTTTTCTGTTCAGATTTCTGGGCAAGAGTCCAAAAGAGTGTTCAGCTAGAGTAGCCAATTCACAGGGTCTCAGAGTAATCCATGTTATGGAATATTGTTTAACTAAGGCACTTAAGTCATCTTGTAATCCTGCCATAAAGGCAGAGTTAAATAAACTGGCAGTTTTATCTGTCAGGTCCTCAATGTTTTATTCAAAATGGCCATTATAGTCATAGATATTTTCATCAGGCCATTGGATGCACTGTTGAATAACACACCAGTCAGTATATTTAGGAAACAGAAGGGGAATTTGTGGAGCTCTTCAGCCAGCTTTTGAGATCTGCTTGCCTCATTATGCCTATTCTAGAAAAAATCATCAGGAGGACCTTTTCAATCAACAGCTTCCATTCATTCTCTAGCCATAAGCTCTCCTATAAGCAGATGTATTAATTGACACAGGAATGTCAAATGAGCCCCAAGTGGATCAACAGAGTTTCAAATCATCTCGGGTGATTTTAGTCCAATGCAACAGAAATTTACAAGAGGAAGGTATGTACGTTTTAAACATAAAATGAACTGGAGTTCTGGACAGTACTCCAGAGCCTTTAAAAAGTGGCAGAGCCTTTAAAAAGTGAACACCACATAACTGAATACTCATCAAGATGAAGGATTCCCTTCCCAGATAAAGCCGGCAACAGAGGACATCTAAATAAAGGCTCAGAACCTCAACCAAAATGGGAGGTTCTGAACCGAGAGGACTTACCTCCATAATCCAAGGCCAATGAAGAGACAAGAGAGTACAAGGGACTCCTACAGGTGCCTTACCTTCATTAGAGGTAGAGGTGAGTCACTTCAGATCCCACTTCTAATGCCATGTAATGTTGAACAATAATCAGTATGGAGGCTGGAAAGGACAAAGAGATTTATTTGAGGTCTTAGGAACTGCAATTCAGGAAACACAGATTTAGGTAAAACTGAAAGTGTGTTCCAGGAAAAAGAAAGAGTAAGGGGCTTATAAAGGTCAAAGCTTCAATGGTGTTAAAGTTGCCTTGCAAGAATTATGATTGGCTCTGCAGCAAAAAGGAAATATTTATTCTTAAGGGACAGTCTGTTGCGAGTTATGTAGGGTAAGGGTTCAATGAGTATCCTAAGTTTCTGGAACATTGTGCGGATGTTCTGGATGCCCATATTAAGACAATAAGTGGTCAAAGTTTAGATTCCATCTGGGCAGAGATGTGCATAAGTCATATTCAATACTTCTTCCACGGCCTCCCTGCTCCATTTTCGAGCAATTTTCTTAGCAATTCTGACTCCATGTTGATTTTCCTTTCATATAACTTCTACTCAGTTTTTAAAACTTTTCCTATGTTTGCTATTTCTTAAAATAGCAGTCTAAAATAATCCATTTTCCAAAGAGACATATTTTAGGGTAACAATTCTGTTTCCCTTCAAAATTAAATATGGAAATCATTTCCAAAAAATCATTTTATGTTTATCTTAATTTTATGTATTAGGATAGCTTTACTATATATATATATATATATATATATATATATATATATTTAAATTTCAACTACAGAAATAGCTATAAAAAAGAAACAAAAGTACTTTATACTTGTGATTTGGTTGATCTTCCTTATCCATATTTTCTCTGCAGAATATATTTTTCTTTAAAAATTAAAAATGGTAGAATGATCATTCATCAGTTTGTATATCCCCCATGTTGGAGGAAACTAAAAAATAAAAATACTTCACTATGATAGATTTAAAGCCTCATAGATTGAACACCTTCAGAGGCAACAGTCTTATATTTGAATATATATACTTTTTAAATTTTTATTGGAGTATAGTTGATTTACAATTGAATATATTTTCTTAAAGTTAATGTTTTTGAAGAATAAAGGCAAAACTTTCCCACTGGCTTTACTTAAAGCAGCCATAGCTGCTTCATGCAAATTTCTTGCTCAAAATATTCTACCAAATTGTGTTCTAGAAATATTTATTTGCAAATTGAACAGGGTTTTGTTTTGTGTTAAACAGAGCTCAATACTGGTGAAGAACATAAAGACTACAGTAACTGGACACTGAGAGCTAAAGAATTTGAAGTTATTACTGCTGCAAAATTAATTAGCCCAAAACAAAACATGGAAGAAATTGTTTATTTTCCTTCCTGAAAAGTGTAAAACATCCTGGTACAAAAACACATTTTGAACAAATCCACCCAGAAGGGAAGCAGAATTTGTCCCCCTAAAGCAGTGGTCCCCAACCTTTTTGGCACCAGGGACTGGTTTCGTGGAAGACAATTTTTCCACGGACGGGGGGTGGCAGGGTGGGTGGTTCAGGCAGTAATGCAGGCGATGGGGAGCAGTGGGGAGCGGCAGATGAAGCTTCACTCGCTCTCCCGCCACTCATCTCTGGCTGTGTGGCCCAGTTCCTAACAGGCTGCAGGCCTCTCACTGTCGTGGCCTCTCCCGTTGCGGAGCACAGGAGCACAGGCTCCGGACACGCAGCCTCAGCGGCCATGGCTCACGGGTCCAGCCGCTCCGCGGCATGTGGGATCCTCCCGGACCGCGGCACGAACCCGTGTCCCCTGCATCAACAGGCGGACTCTCAACCACTGTGCCACCAGGGAAGCCTGGGCTGGTTATTTTTAATAAACTGCAGGCACAGGAGAAGCTCTGAAAAGGTATAGAAGTTAGTTAACCTTTTGTAAGAGACCTTTACATTTATGGGGGAAATCTCCATCTTTAAGTATGTCTTCCTCTCTGTACCAAGAAGAAGGGGATGTCTAAATCAGTAGAAACTCTTATCACTGGAGAAGGCAAGGACTTAAACATGCAGAACAATGACACCCTTGTTTACTGTGCTTTGCCTGACAACCTCCCATAACTGCCTTCATCCCCACCTCCACATCTTCTTTTGTCTTTAGCTGGAAGTGGTATTTAATGTGATGGCTTGGGCCTTTTTGTTCAAGTTACTCAATTTTACTGGATCTTCCCCATGTATACAGGAGGTGTACATGTTATTAAAGTTCTGTTTGTTTTTGAATGTCTACTGGGCACTCCTGTGCAGGACAGTATGTGAGTGAAGATCTCTAGGATGCTTGAGAGACACAGATAACTCTTGTATAGCAATATGGACTTTTACTCCATCTCTGGCTGGGAAGAGGAGCCATTGTAGAGGTGAAAACTCAGATCTTTGCCAAGGTGAGTGGTGAGCTCAGCCATATTGTTGTCTGGCTTCCTCACCTTCCCCAACTCCCTACTATTGTGAAAATTACGTGAAATCAGAAATCTTTGTTTTATTAATTGATGAGAACCAAGAATTTGATACATAGTATGTGACCAAAATTATTTCTTATAGGAATGGATGAAAATGTCAGCAGATGCTCGAGGGGATTCCTAGTCACCATAGTGGACAGATTTTAGAAGTAAAGACAACAATATAGAGATATATTTTGAAACTATAATAAGTTTGTAGCTTTTGTTTGTTTTATAGAGTGATTATATGCTACTTATAAATCCAAGACCAGTATGTCTACTCAGGGGTCCAGCAACAAAAAGAATAGGAGCTACTGCTAAGGAGAGATAAACCTTAAGAGATTGAGTAAGAAGACTAGACTCCCAGAGCAAGTTCTTGGGGAAGAATTATAAGAGCTCTGAGCTTGTTTACTGGTCAAGGCCTGAGAACAGGTCCGAGGTATTCTCTATGCAGCCTCATCCAACATAGGTTATTGGATAAACTAAAAACAATAAAGGATTGAAAATACTTAGATGACTGAAATGATTATATGTCATTGCTATATTCTAATTTCTATAGTATAAACTGCAAACTGTCAAAATCCAGAAAAAGCCTAGCATTTTGGTTAGTTTGTTTTGAATGAAGTAAAAGACAGAAGGTAGAGTGGTAATTTCAGAACTGAACAGCAGCTTGAATGAAGACAAAAGCCAGGATATGCTTGATCATTTGTAGGAGACAGTAACCATAGCAAAAGAGGAATCTGTTCTTACTGTTTGCCTCCTAGGTTGTTGGAAAGTCTGCAAGGAAGTTTTGGGCTAAATCCCAGACAAAGGTATGGGAACTGAATGTGGGCTGGAAAAACCATTTGACAAGAAAAGACAATGATAGATGTTGTATCTATTGGAAATAACACTGATCAGGTACCACAAAGTCAGAATCTTCAGCAGATAGTATAGGCATTGAAGCATTAGGACCCAGGAAGCCATTGAGGGTCATTGATCAAAAAGCGAATGATAGGGCTTCCCTGGTGGCGCAGTGGTTGAGAGTCTGCCTGCCGATGCAGGGGACACAGGTTCGTGCCCTGGTCCGGGAATATCCCACATGCCGCGGAGCAGCTGGGCCCATGAGCCATGGCCGCTGAGCCTGTGCATCTGGAGCCTGTGCTCCACAGCGGGAGAGGCCACAACAGTGAGAGGCCTGCGTACAGCAAAAAAAAAAAAAAAAAAAGAAAAAAGCAAATGATAAGAAGCAATGTTTAATGAAGTTTAATTGATGGTGGTACCCAGTAGAAAGATAATGTAGGAAATAGGACTTTAGAGAAATAAGACATAAAGGTAGAGAGTTTTGCTATTGTCTCCATAAAGAATTTAATCATAGTGGAAGCAATGGAAAAAGAAAGGGCATTGTGAAAATAGTCAGATTTAAGAAAATATCAATAATTTTGATATGTGACTGAATATATAAGAGAAAGATAACTCCATTATTTTGATCCTAAATCAAAATACAGTAAATTTCCACTGAAGAGAAGGAAAATTGGGAGAGCTAATGTCTTACAAGTTTATCATCTACAAGGTATTAAAATTTATTTTTCTGAATTTATTATTTCATTTAATATCCACAGCAGGCCTATGTGGTAACACCATTTCTGTTACAGATAATAAAACAGGCTCAGAGAGTTTGGACAATTAGGTCATTGTCTAATAAGAAAAAAAAAAATTAGAGAGCCAGGATTCAAGTCTATGTCTATCTAATTCTAAAGCCCATATTTTTCTCTAATAACTTGCTACAAAGTACCTTTCATTAGCTAAGATTAATGTAAAGACATTAGGGGAAATAATAGGTCCTGAAAAAACATACTGTCAAGGTAATAACAGGAAAGAAAAACTTGAATATTTAAAGTTATTAATACATAAACTCATGTTAAATAAGTGAGAACTAGAATGTATATACATATAAAATATACATATTAAAAGTGAAAAAATGGTTGGCTGGAATTAATGATTCACATTGCAATTACTGAGTTCTTGTAATTAGACTAATAATAAAATTTACACAAATTAACAGAAGTAAAGTAAACAAATTTTAATTTATGCGGACTATGTCTCAGAGAAATGGGACCTAAGAAGTAAGAAGTGGCCAAAGCAAGCAGCTTTTACACTTTTTAGACAAAGAAACAATACATTTGAAAGGAATGGAAAGTACAAAGAAATTTAGGTTTTGGGTCCACAATTCATGAAGAATTTAAACAGAGTTTGAGCTTGAGATACTAAATTAAAGTAACAAAGTTTTACATAGGCTTCTCATCCAAATTCCCTATCTCTGTCAGTAAGGATGTCCTCTACCTACAGATGCAAGGAGTGAACTTTTAACATGGGAGATACATTTCCTGCTTTCAGGAAGACAGAAAGGAGGGTCTTGCTCTGGTTGTTTCTTAAGTAACTTTAATACAAAATAGTCAATACACCATTGTGACATATTTGGGGGCAGCCCACCTTGAGCCCCAATACTGTAATAAGAAATGTAAAAGTTTTTGATAAATATATTTCAGGCATTTAATTTTAAAGGGATGTGTCATTCCTAAGTCAGAGATAATTTATTTGTAGTCAAGGAATAAATAAATTATTTTTTCTCATACCACCATCAACTCAATTTCACTTGACCCCCCACTGTATTCCATATAACTTTGTGTTTACCTCTCTCATTTACAATACCACGATGCAACTATGGATTTATGTTCAGTCTTATCCACTAGGTGGGTACCTCTAAGGGTAAGAACTGTGCCTTATCCCTGTATATATCCAGGACTTAGTATGATACCCAATATATAATAAGAACTTAAAATGAGAAGAACAAGACCATCTAGTATTAATAGCATGCCATTGGCCTAAAAACTGCAAATCATTATTTTGTTTAATCCTTACAATCCAGTGAGGTAGATATTATATTATCTCCATGTTGCAGATGTGAAAATTGTAACTTAAGAAGAAAATATATTTGTCCATAATCACAGAAATAGTAAATTGTGGATGTGGCAGCCAAAGAATCTGACTCCAAAGTCAGCATACCTAACCACTTGGTTATATCATCTTTTCATTTAATAGGCATTCAGTTATTGTTTACTCAATAAATGAAGCAACTAAAATAAATGCTTGTATGATTATAAATGAAAATCATATTCCTGGAATCTATATAAAAATATCCTTATTGGAGAAAGACAACCACACCCTTACAATACGTTGATGCATAGAGTTATCTAATAAACATAGGACACATTCACATTTTGATTTTAGTTTTTTTTCAAGAGTCAGAGAAACAGTGTGTATTAGTTAGGGTTCTCCAGAGAAAACAGACTCAGTAGAATATTGAATAAATATATACAAACATATACACAAATTTTATATATTGGAAATAGGATATATTAGACAAATATATATAATAAAATATATGCATTTATGTAAGATATTAAATAAAATATATATAATGTTAAATATATATAAAATATATAATATGTATAATAGTAATCATTTCACACTATTATAGAGGCTGAGAAGTCCCATAGTCTGCTGTCTGCCAGCTGGAGAACCTGGAAATCTGGGAGTATAATTCTGTCTTAGTCTAAAGGCCTGAGAACCAGGGGAACTGATGGTATAAATCCCAGCTTGAGTCCAAAGGTCCCCAAACCAAGAGCATGAATGCCTGAGGACAGCAGAATGTGTATGTCCCAGCTTAGGCAGAAAGCAAATTCACCCTTCCCCTGTCTTCTTGTTCTCTCTGGGTCCTCAATGGATTGGATGATACCTACCCACATTGGTAAGGGTGACATTTTTCACTCATTCTATACATTCAAAGGTTAATCGCTTCTGGAAGTACCCTCTCAGACACACTTGGATATAATGTTTTACAAGCTATCTGAGCATCATTAAGCTCAAACTGACACATAAAATTAACCATCACAGGGAAGTTACATGAAAATGTCAAAAATGCATTAACCCACACACAAGCATAAAACTCACAACTCCTCTCCTAGGAGGGAGTTTAATGGAATTAGAGACCTTGGAACCAGCTTGAAAAGTTGATATGCTATTTAAATTTTTTGTGTTTTGGTCATGGGAGTGGGGAGAATATGTGCATTTAAACTAAAGTTGTGGGGGAAAAGACAGTATTTGTAACTTTTCAGAAATATGTTTTATGTTTTGCTATTCTTGGAAACATAACTAATGTTCAGTTTTTATACTGCATATGTTGTACAGACTCACACCATTTGTCTTTTTCTTTTTTAACTAATTTTGGCTGCGTTGGGTCTTTGTTGCTGCGCGCAGGTTTTCTCTAGTTGTGGCGAGCCGGGGCCGCGCTTCCTTCAGGTGTGCAGGCTTCTCACCATGGTGGCTTCTCTGGCTGCGGAGCATGGGCTCCAGGCCCACAGGCTTCAGTAGTTGTGGCTCGCGGGCTCTAGAGCGCAGGCTCAGTAGTTGTGGCGCATGGGCTTCGTTGCTCTGCGGCATGTGGGATCTTCCCGGACCAAGGCTCGAACGTGTGTCTCCTGCATTGGCAGGAGGAGTCTTAACCACTGCGCCACCAGGGAGCCCCCATTTGTCTTTTATACCAAACAAATAATCTTACAAAGAACGCTCAACTTGAATATAGGTTTTGCTTTGTTTTTTTCCTTTAACTCTTTATTGGGAAATGGAAAGTAAAGAAAACATAAGTATAATAAAACACTGAATCATTTATTTAATTTGTTTGCATAGTTTTCAAATCTATGAGTTTATCATAAATGATTATCCTTTATTTCAGGACCAAGCTTTCATCCGTATTACTCTGCAGCTAAAGTGATATTAAAATAAAATTTCCTTCTATACAACAAACAACAGTGTTAAATAAACTTTGAAGGCTTGTAAAACCAGCTCTTCAACATCCTGGGACATTGGTCCTAGCACTGGTTTCTTCTTCCCTGAGTCATTGGGTATAAATAAATTAGATTTTTAACAAGTCTGAGGAGACTTTACTAATGGTTGCTTGATCAAAACTTAAAAATGTCTCTGGTTGTTGCAGGGTTAACTCATACATTAACACACTGTTTTCATTTATCAAATGAGAAAATAAAGTTTTGACTCCTCCAAGTAAATTTTGAACCAAGTAATCTTAAATAACTAACTTTTATCCTGTGACCTTGCAAAAAAGTTATAAGATAAAAATATATCTCTATGTCAGAACAATTAAATTTTCCTCAGACTTGGACCATCAATGTTAAAATATAAGACTCAAAAGTTTGAAAATAAAAGATTCTACAATTAAATGAATATTTTATCTTTGACCATTAACATACAGCAAAATACTTGACTCTAAGTTGTAGAAAGACATGATGGGGTACATATATATATATATATATATATATATATATATATATATATACATATTATATATTTCTCTATATTTTACACATATATTTTTAAAAATCATAATTGCTTAGCACTAAAAAAGGAAAATAAAACTCTAGTCCAACTCTCATTTTACATGAGAAGAAATGCAAGCTCAGAGAAGAAAATATGCAAATCCTGAACTTCCCCTGGGATACCACATCCACCTGGAAACTTTACAGACCCTTTCTTCATCCTTCTTCCCTACCCTACTTAAGGTCTCCACTAGCCTATATGGACCTTTCAGCAAATTTAAAAGAGATGCCTGCTATAGGCAGATAAATCAGAAAAGTTTCCACCACATCTACCCTTCCAGTAGTTCAGGAGAGAAGGGATAATTTTGTGAAGAAAATGGTCCCTCCCTTTCCTCCCAGCTGACTTAGTTTTTCCCTGAATACAGCGTTAGTCACCATAGACTAGTTAGGATTTCGGACCCCATTTGCACCTCAACCAGATGTCTTTGTATGGTGTGCAAGAAGCACAACTATCTGGGGTTGCTCTGCCCCTTTTTGGAACCACGCTTCATGTAAACTTGTTTGTTTTCAGAACCCTTTCGTATAACCAACCCAGTTATCTGCTTGTATTTCTAGCAATGGTAGTTTTTCCCTTAGAGCAATTCTTGTCCCTTACATTATTATCTTCTAATTTACCTTTTTTATTTACTGTGGTAATCTTCTTATGCTATTCTCTTTCTCATTTAACAACATTTAATTAATTTTCAAGTGGCTGCCTCTAAATCATTTATGTAATTTTGTTTTTTTATGCTTTATCTTTATAAAGATACCTACTTAAACTTAGGAAAACTATTATGCCATATATAAATACCTTACAAAGAAGCATTTTTGTTTTCTTTCGTTATTGGTTTTTTTTTTTAACATTTTTATTGGAGTATAATTGCTTTACAATGGTGTGTTAGTTTCTGCTTTATAACAAAGGGAATCAGCTATACATAAACATATATTCCCATGTCTCCTCCCTCTTGTGTCTCCCTCCCACCCTCCCTATCTCACTCCTCTACGTGGTCAGTAAGCACTGAGCCGATCTCCCTGTGCTATGCAGCTGCTTCCCATTAGCTATCTATTTTGTTTAATAGTAGTTTGCTACTTTAAAATATCATGAAATTTCTTATATCCTTTTCACTGCAAATAAGACTCAACTTAGTTTTTCTTAGTCCAGAGCACATAGCTATACTCCATCTCCCAGCCCCTTTGCAGTAGAGTGTGGTCATGTGATTGAGTCCTAGCCAACAGATATGAGGAAACTGATCTACTCACTTCCAGCCCTGGCTGGCCAAAACTTCCCAAATTGTAATATTCTTTCCCCATTCACTTATGTAATACAGATTAGCACTGCAAAAGTACAGGCCACTTAAAGTGGTAACATTAGAATTGGAAATTGCCAACTAACTGAAGAACAACCTCTCTATTGTGTGAGGAAAAAAAAAAAAGCTGTCAACTATATTTGAGCCAGTATATATTTGGGGATCATTTTTTGCAGGCATTATCTTAATACTTGACAATTACTTTAAATTAGAAAATAAAGCAAGTATCTTTACTTGAAAACAAGCAGAAACTTCTTAAATGATGATAGGTTACAAATAATGTATTTATAAAGGTTTTATCTGGATGAATATTTCTGTTTTATATATAAATATAAATACATATGTGTTTATGTGTGAACACAGTCAATATCATATCTATCATATATATTTTGTATGTCAGAACAATCTTCATCATATGTATGTAATTTATGTAATTTAATAAAATGTTTGTTCTGACATCATATATATGTAATTATATGTAAAATATATATATGTAAAATATATATGTAATATATATGTAATTTAATAAAATGTTTCAGTAAAAACAACAAAGAGAGAGAGAGAAAACAGCTGACAAGCGTTCAAACATTGAGAAAAGATGGTTATATTAGACATGGAAGGGTATAGGACAGGAGTGATGGAATTTTTTTTATCAGACTTTATATTAGGTTTGGATGTTTTAAACTATTACATTTAATTCTAACAAAACTTTTGTGGAAATAATGTACATAAATTTTGCAAGTAAGAAATGTGGTGTTTAACATATTTTCTTACTACGGTGATGTCACATCTTATTAATTAAATTATATTCAGGAAATCTATAAAGTCTGAAATTGGACAGCTGTTTCTGTCTCAAGGTGGCTAAAAGATTAAACTAAAAAAATGTTTAATATTCTTATGAAACTCTGAAAGATGAACTTTTCTTAAAGTACTAGATTGAGATTCAAGTTAGTCCGTAGTTGTCAGAAATAGATATTTTGTCTCAATTCATCTTTGCTACTTTAGAGACTATTATATTAACAAGTGCTGTCCATGTGCCCTTTGATTAATGACTTTCAAAGAAAGTTGGAATTTACTAGGATATCTATATACATTTTCTAAATTAGAGACAGAGAAGTAATGTCCTTAGGAAAGTAGTTGGCAGCAAGACTATTACACTGTGAATATTTAGAAAACATTTTAAGTTAAAAGCTTATTCATATCTAAATAAATGTCCAATAAATAATTTAAGACAATCTTACAATTTAATTCAATTTACAGTGTTGAATCATTTAAACACAATCACCAAACACAGCACATATGAGTAATTCATTTCCATGGTTATATCTTTCTCAAAAAATAACTTTTAAATGAGGGTATAACATCTCTATCTCTATCACATGAATTACAAATGATATTTTAATCTAATATTTTCAGTAATATGAGTATATTTCCAAAATTACATGCATCTTTGTAAATTATCTTATGGACATTCATTTAAAGCAAATGGAAAATACTGAAACTTTAAGGTGACAAAGGGCCATCTTCTGTTGTATTAAATCAGGAATCATTTATCTTTATTTTGAATATGAGAAATGAATACTAAAGACAAGAAACTTATTAGTTCTCAAGTTAAAATCTAAAGTAACTTTCAGAAGAATACAGTGGACATGTACTTTAACATATCATTTTAACAACACTTACACCTATTTTGTGAAGATAAAATTGGTTCATTATTTGTCATTCTGGGTAGGATATTGCTTCAGAGGAAAAACAGGGACAGATGTTTTCTTACACTCTTTAGAGCTTTGCATCAATTTGGTCATACCAAGTGTTCACCCTCTAAGTCAATGGGTTGGTTCCCAAAAACAAGAGTAACATAGACTTTCCATTTACTCATATTAATGTTCATAAAAAAAAACAATGGAAATGAAATATAAGGTAAATATATCTTAGAACATACAAGCAAAACCAGGGTAAAACAGCACCCACTGGCTTTCACAGTGAAAACTCAATATATACTTATGCTAGACAATGGTAAATATATGAAAAACCTATGATTTTTAATTTTACAATGTATATTTTGGGCACAATATTTTCTTTATTTTTATGTTACATACATTATAAGTTACAATTTGGCACACTTACTATGAGCCAACCACTTGGCTAAGAATTGCATGCATTATCTTCTATAATCTTTGCAACCATTACATGAGGGATTTAAGAATATACTCAGTTGAGATCGGGCTTCCCCGGTGGCGCAGTGGTTGAGAGGCCGCTTGCCGATGCAGGGTACACGCGTTCGTACCCCGGTCTGGGAAGATCCCACATGCCGCGGAGCGGCTAGGCCCGTGAGCCAAGGCCGCTGAGCCTGCGCGTCCAGAGCCTGTGCTCTGCAACGGGAGAGGCCACAACAGTGAGAGACCCGCGTACAGCAAAAAAAAAAAAAAAGAATATACTCAGTTGTAAGGCGTCCCACCCACTTGTGAGTCACTTGGTGGCCGTCTGGGTTATCAGACCGACCGGGGTGTCACAGGGCTTGTGCTCAAGTGACCCTTATTTTACTTAATAATGACCCCAAAGCAAGAGGAGTGAAGCTGGCAATTCGGACACGCCACATAAAGTGCTTCCTTTGAGTTAAAAGGTGAAAGTTCTGGACTTAATCAGAAAAGAAAAAAAGGTGTCTGCTGAGGTTGCTGAGATCCATGGGCTTAGTCCATACAAGACTAGTACTTTCTTCTGGATACCTTGAAATATTTATGAAAATGCGTCTGCTTCAGGAAGAAGCTAAGGCCGTGTGGCTAACAGGGTCTTGGTGTCTGGCCGTGTGTTAGGCATGAGCCTCTGAGGTGGGAGAGCCAAGTTCAAGACATTGGCCCACCAGACACCTCCTGGCCCCAAATAATATTACATGGCAAAAGATCTCCCAGAGATCTCCTTCTCAATGCTAAGACTCAGCTCCAATCAACGACCAGGAAGCTATAGTGTTGGACACCCTATGTCAAACAACTAGCAACACAGGAACACAACCCCACCCATTAGCAGAGAGGCTACCTAAAATCATAATAAGTTCACAGACACCCCAAATCACACTTCCAGACGTGGTCCTGCCCACCAGAAAGACAAGATCCAGCCTCATCCACCAGAACACAGGCACCAGTCCCCTCAACAAGGAAGCCTACAAAACCTACTGAACCAACCTTACCCACTGGGGCGGACACCAAAAACAACGGGAACTACGAGCTTGCAGACTGCAAAAAGGAGACCGCAGACACAGTAAGTTAAGCAAAATGAGAAGACAGAAATGCACAACAGATGAAGAAGCAAGGTAAAAACCCACCAGACCAAACAAGTGAAGAGGAAATAGGCAGTCTACCTGAAAAAAATTCACAATAATGATAGTAAAGATGATCCAAAATCTTGGAAATAGAATGGAAAAAATACAAGAACTGTTTAACAAGGACCTAGAAAAACTAAAGAGCAAATAATGATGAACACCACAATAAATGAAATTAAAAATTCGCTAGAAGGAATCAATAGCAGAATAACTGAGGCAGAAGAATGGATAAGCGACCTGGAAGATAAAAGAGTGGAAATAACTACTGCAGAGCAGAAAAAAGAAAAAAGAATTGAGGACAGTCTCAGAGACCTCTGGGACAACATTAAATGCACCAACGTTTGAATTATAGGGGTCTCAGAAGAAGAAGAGAAAAAGAAAGGGACTGAGAAAATATTTGAAGAGATTATAGTTGAAAACTTCCCTAATATGGGAAAGGAAATAGTCAATCAAGTCCAAGAAGCACAGAGAGTCCCATACAGGATAAATCCAAGGAGAAATATGCCAAGACACATATTAATCAAACTATCAAAAATTAAGTACAAAGAAAAATATTAAAATCAGCCAGGGAAAAGCAACAAATAATGTACAAGGGAATCCCCATAAGATTAAACAGCTGATCTTTAAGCAGAAACTCTGCAAGCCAGAAGGGACTGGCAGGAAATATGTAAGGTGATGAATGGGAAAAAAACTACAACCAAGATTACTCTACCCAGCAAAGATCTCATTCAGATTTAATGGAGAAATTAAAACCTTTACAGACAAGCAAAAGCTAAGAGAATTCATCACCACCAAACCAGCTTTACAACAACTGCTAAAGGAACTTCTCTAGGCAGGAGACACAAGAGAAGGAAAAGATCTACAATAACAAACCCAGAACAATGAACAAAATGGTAAGAGGAACAAATATATCAATAACTACCTTAAATGTAAATGGATTAAATGCTCCAACCAAAAGACACAGACTGGCTGAACGGATGCAAAAGCAAGACCCGTATATATGCTATCTACAAGAGACCCACTTCAGACCTAGGGACACATATAGACTGAAAGTCAGGGGATGGAAAAAGTTATTCCATGCATATGGGAATAAAAACAAAGCTGAAGTACAATACTCAAATTAGATAAGATACACTGTAAAATAAAAACTATTACAAGAGAAGAATGGAAGGACACTACATAATGATCAATGGATCAATCCAAGAAGATGATACAACAATTTTAAATATTTATGCACCCAACGCAGAGGCACCTCAATACATGCAAATGCTAACAGCCATAAAGGGGAAATTGACACTAACACAATCATAGTAGGGGACTTTAACACCCCACTTTCACCAATGGACAGATCATCCAAAATGAAAATCAATAAGGAAACACAAGCTTTAAATGATACATTAAACAAGATGGACTTAATTGATATTTATAGGACATTCCATCCAAAAACAACAGAATACACTTTCTTCTCAAGTGCTCATAGAACTTTCTCCAGGATAGATCATATCTTGGGTCACAAATCAAGGCTTGGTAAATTTAAGAAAATTGAAATCATATCAAGTATCTTTTCCGACCACAAGCTATGAGACTAGATATCAATTACAGGGAAAAAACTGTAAAAACTACAAATACATGGAGGCTAACCAATATGCTACTAAATAACCAAGAGATCACTGAAGAAATTAAAGAGTAAATCTAAAAATATATAGAAACAAATGACAGTGAAAACACAATGACCCAAAACCTATGGGATGCAGCAAAAGCAGTTCTAAGAGGGTAGTTTATAGCAATACATTCCTACTTCAAGGAACAAGAAACAGCTCAAATAAACAACCTAAACTTACACCTAAAGCAATTACAGAAGGAAGAACAAAAACCCCCCAAAGTTAGCAGAAGGAAAGAAATCATAAAGATCAGATCAGAAGTAAATGAAAAATAAATGAAGGAAACAATAGCAAAAATAAATAAAAGCTGGTTCATTGAGAAGATAAATAAAATTGATAAACCGTTAGCCAACTCATCAAGAAAAAATGGCAGAAGACTCAAATCAATAGATTTGACACTATTAGACACCACAGAAATACAAAGGATCATGAGACATTACTACAAGCAACTATATGCCAATAAAATGGACAACTGGGAGAAACAGACCAATTCTTAGAAAAGCACAACCTTTTGAGACTGAACCAGGAAGAAATAGAAAATATAAACAGACCAATCACAAGCACTGAAATTGAAACTGTTATTAAAAATCTTCCAACAAACAAAAGCCCAGGACCAGAAGGCTTCACACGTGAATTCTATCACATTTAGAATGTGATGAAGAAGAGCTAACACCTATCCTTCTCAAACTCTTCCGAAATATATAGCAAAGGGAGGAACACTCCCAAACTCATTCTACAAGGCCACCATCACCTGATACCAAAACCAGACAAAGATGTCACAAAAAAAGAAAACTACAGGCCAATATCACTGATGAACATGGATGCAGAAATCCTCAACAAAATACTAGCAAACAGATTCCAGCAGCACATTAAAAGGATCATACACTATGATCAAGTGGGGTTTATCCCAGGAATGCAAAGATGCTTCAATATAGGCAAATCAATCAATGTGATACACCACATTAAGAAATTGAAGGATAAAAACCATATGATCATCTCAATAGATGCAGAAAAAGCTTTTGACAATATTCAACACCCCCTTTATGATAAAAACCCTCCAGAAAGTAGGCATAGAGGGAACTTAACATAATAAAGGTCATATATGACAAACCCACAGCCAAGATCGTTTTCAGTGGTGAAAAACTGAAAGCATTTCCACTAAGATCAGGAAGAAGACAAGGTTGCCCACTCTCACCACTGTTATTCAACATAGTTTTGGAAGTTTTAGCCACAGCAATCAGAGAAGAAAAAGAAACAAAAGGAATCCAAATCAGAAAAGAAGAAGTAAAACTGTCACTCTGCAGATGACATGATACTATACTTAGAGAATCCTAAAGATGCTACCAGAAAACTACTAGAGCTAACCAATGAATTTGGTAAAGTAGCAGGATACAAAATTAATGCACAGAAATCTCTTGCATTCCTATACACTAACGATGAAAAAACTGAAAGAGAAATTAAAGAAACACTCACATTTACCATTACAACAAAAAGAATAAAATACCTAAGAATAAACCTACCTAAGGAGACAAAAGACATGAATGCAGAAAACTATAAGACACTGATGACAGAAATTAAAGACGATACAAACAGATGGAGAGATATACCAAGTTCTTGGATTGGAAGAATCAACATTGTGAAAATGACTCTACTACCCAAAGCAATCTACAGATTCAATGCAATCCCTATCAAACTACCAATGGCATTTTTCACAGGACTAGAACAAAAAATTTCACAATTTGTATGGAAACACAAAAGACCCCAAATAGCCAAAGCAATCTTAAGAAAGAAAAATGGAGCTGAAGGAATCAGGCTCCTGGACTTCAGACTATACTACAAAGCTACAGTAGTCAAGACAGTATGGTACTGGCACAAAAACAGAAATATAGATAAATGGAACAGGATAGAAAACCCAGAGATAAACCTAAGCACATATGATTACCTTATATTTGATAAAAGAGGCAAGAATATACAATGGAGAAAAGCCAGCCTCTTTGATAAATAGTGCTGGAAAAACTGGACAGTTACATATAAAAGAATGAAATTAGAGCAGTCCCTAACACCATACACAAAAATAAACTCAAAATGGATTAAAGACCTAAATGTAAGGCCAGACACTATAAAACTCTTAGTAAAAAACAGGCAGAACACTCTATGACCTAAATCACAGCAAGATCCTTTTTGACCCACCTCCTAGAGTTACAGAAATAAGAACAGAAATAAACAAACGGGAACTAATGAAAGTTAAAAGCTTTTGCACAGCAAAGGAAACCATAGAAAAGATGAAAAGACAACCTTCAGAATGGGAGAAAATATTTGCACATGAACCAACTGACAAAGGATTAATCTCCAAAATATACAAGCAGCTCACGCAGCTCAATATCAAAAAAACAAACAACCCAATCCAAATATGGGCAGAAGACCTAAAAAGACATTTCTCCAAAGATGTTATACATATTGCCAACAAACACATGAAAGGATGCTCAACATCACTAATCATTAGAGAAATGCAAATCAAAACTACAATGAGGTATCACCTCACACTGGCCAGAATGGCCATCATCAAAATAATCTACAAACAATAAATGCTGGAGAGGTTGTGGAGAAAAGGGAACCCTTGTGCAGTGCTGGTGGGAATGTAAATTGATATAGCCACTATGGAGAACAGTATGGAGGTTCCTTAAAAAACTACAAATAGAACTACCATGTGACCCAGCAATCCCACTACTGGGCATATACCCTGAGAAAACCATAATTCAAAATGAGTCATGCACCAAAATATTCATTGCAGGTCTATTTACAATAGCCAGGACATGGAAGCTACCTAAGAGTCCATCGACAGATGAATGGATAAAGAACATGTGGCACATATACACAATGGAGTATTACTCAGCCATAAAAAGAAACAAAATTGAGTTATTTGTAGTGAGGTGGATGGACCTAGAGACCGTCATACAGAGTGAAGTAAGTCAGAAAGCGAAAACCAAATATCATATGCTAACACATATATATGGAATCTTTAAAAAAAAAAAAGTGGTTCTGAAGAACCTAGGGGCAGGACAGGAATAAATACTCAGACGTAGAGAATGGACTTGAGGATCCAGGGATGGAGTAGGGTAAGCTGGAATGAAGTGAGAGAGTGGTATGGACATAGATACACTACCAAATGTAAAATAGATAGCTAGTGGGAAGCAGCCGCAGAGCACAGGGAGATCAGCTTGGTGCTTTCTGTCCACCTAGAGGGCTGTGATAGGGAAGGTGTGAGGGAGAAGCGAGAGGGGGGAGATATGGGGATATATGTATAGGTATAGCTGATTCACTTTGTTATACAGCAGAAACTAACACACCATTTTAAAGCAATTACACTGCAATAAAGATGTTAAAAAATAATAATAATATACTCCGAGTAAAACTTATTATTTTTTAAAATAAATACTTAAAATGCTTATTATATGCTGGGGTATATTTAAGCATTTTATAAATATGAACTCAATCTTCATTACAACCTTCCAAGTAGATACCATTGTTACTCACATCTTGCAGATGCAAACTGAAGCAAAAAGAGATTAAGTAATTTGCCCAAACTTGTGCAGCAATTACATAGTGGAGCAGATAGGCAAATCTAGTCACTCTGGCTTTAAACTATAGATTAGAGTGGTTAAGACATTTATCTACGATTTAATAGCTAATATTTAATAGGAAGGATTTATTAACCTGAGGTCTATCTGTAAAACTGCCCTTAGACCCAGGCAAGAGAGTCCTCTTCCCTGACTCCTAAACTTTAGGGGGCCCTCTTCTGTCCCTGCTTCTGCTGTGCCCTTTTCATGGAGAAAGGAGACACAGGGTAGACAGGAGCCCTTTCCAACTCTCTCCCAGCCCCCATACCGGTACTTGAGCCTGCAATGTCCTGCAGATAAGATTCATGGCTGCTTCCATAGCCTGTTCAAGGCTCTTCTCCAAATCCATCCTCCTGAAGTTGATCACACTTCCAGTGTGTGCAGTTAGCCAAAGGAATTGCCAAGGTGGCTTTTGAGGAAATTCGAATTGATATTAGAAGTGCAGGCTGAAGAGTATGCAGTATGCTCCTGAGGCCATCCTTGGTACAGGGTGAAGTAGGGAATTAAGAAGAAATGGGTGGGCCATTGTCTAGGGACTTGCAGCCAGCTCTTTCTGTATCACGATGTCCCTGGTTTCCAAGAATTTTAAAACAAAACCTGGACATCAGGTCATTAAGAAGGTATACACCTTAAGAAGGGAAAGAAAGTATTTTGTTTATTTTCAACTCTTGTCCTATACCATAAAAATATTGGGGATTGGTCTTTCCAGAAAAACACATTCCTATTCTTTATGATAGTTTACTTCTTTATTTATTTTTAAAATTTTATTTATTTATTTATTTGTGGCTGCATTGGGTTTTTGTTGCTGCACACGGGCTTTCTCTAGTTGTGTCAAGTGGGGGCTACTCTTCATTGCAGTGTGCGGGCTTCTCATTGCAGTGGCTTCTCTTGTTGCAGAGCATGGGCTCTAGGCACACGGGCTTCAGTAGTTGTGTTATGTGGGCTCAGTAGTTGTGGCGCATGGGCTTAGTTGCTCCGCGGCATGTGGGATCTTCCCAGACCAGGGCTCGAACCTGTGTCCCCTGCATTAGTAGGCAGATTCTTAACCACCACACCACCAGGGAAGTTCTACTTCTTTAAATCTGGTACAAAATGTATGGATGAAAATGGTAGAGCACACAACCTTATTATTGACATGGTAAAGGAAAAAAGTGTCTCCCCTTCTCCCCTCAACTGTATTTCATTAACATTTTGTTTGACAGGTTTCTTATAAATTACTGACATACTGGCAAGTCCGAAAGCTGAGAATGGAGATGTAAAATCATAATATAAAAAATAACGAAGTAATCCATAAGTCATTGACCTGGTAGTGCATCTAAAAAATGGTACACTAAAATGTAGTCAACTTCAGGTTTCCCATCCTTCCATCAGCTACCACCATTTTCTCAAACCCTTCGTCAAATGAAAGGAAACACATTGATTTCAGGTTTCTTTGTAGGTTTTTAAGTATTGATTGTACATTTTTTGCTGTTGAAATACTCCCCATATATATTTTTTTGTTTCATTATAATTTTTAAAAGGAAGCTAAAGTTTTTTTTTCTTTGTTATTCAATCAGATTAGCTATTGATTTCATACAGTGTCTCACAGTGAAGAAATAGTGTTTTATTTGTTCCAAAAACGCTTAAGGGGGAAGAGACGAGACAGGGTATGGGATTAAGAGGTACACACTACAATGTAAAAAATAAATAAGCAACAAGGCTATATTGTACAGCACAGAGAAAGATAGGTATTATTTTGTAATACCTTTAAATGGGGTATAATATATAAAATATTGAATCACTATGTTTTACACATCTAAAAGTAATATAATATTGTAAATCAACTGCAGTTCAAAAAATACTTCCAACACAACTGTTAAAAACTCAATATTTGGACATTAGTTGGAATATAAGAAGAACTGAAAACTAGTATACTAAAACTAGACAAAAAGAATGAAAAGACAATTATAAAAGGTCAAAATTTCTTACCAAAAGTAGAACTTCCAATTCCCCAAATCATTATTTTTAATTAAAAGTTAAAATACTTTCATTTTGAAAATTCAGCTCTGAAAGTCTTTTAGTCATGCATGAGTATAAACAATGTGCTGTACTGTACAGAGCCAACCAGTAGAGGGATGCTACATGCTTCAGCAAAACAAAAAGAACTAATACAGAAAAAAACACAGAAACATTTTATATTCCATTAAAAAGGTTTTCTGTGTGATCATTTTGAATAGCTTTTTTTATTAGAAGATCATTATTTTATGAAGGTGAAATGGAAGTATTTGCCATATCTATCTAGCTCTCTTTAAAACATCCCCAATTCTATAGGAAGAGACCAAACTTGCCTCTTTTTCAGATTTCAACTTTTTCTGAGCCAAATTCTGCTTATTCACCATGCCACTATTATGTAATTCAGTTAAACTGTTTAGGTAGAGACCACTGCACTACTATGGAAGGGCACCTGTCTTCCTAAATCTCAGCCTTTACAACTCATCCTTTGTGGTGAGTCAGGAGATATTTAATTCATGGTATAGTGTCTCAAAACAACTCTGATTTTTTAACAATAACAGGTGATGAATATGCATTACCATTTGGCACTGAAAATAAAAAACAGAAAGCAACAACGAAAAAGAAGATAATCAGCAAACTGCCTACACCACAACAATCTGTAGGGGAAAGGAGAAAAGTAGTCTATCATTTCATGGCTTGCCCATGCAATCCCCAGAATTAGGATAATTAGATGAATTATATGGATTTTTCAGTGGCATATCATGTAAATACTGGCAAAAGACAAAACAGAACCACACATGTGGTCCACTAGAAAACAGCATTGTTACTCAATGAAACATTTAGGAAAACAGATGGCTTTAGAATTTTAGCTTAGATTTCAGAAAGCATTCTTATTTATATTGTATTGTGGTGTAAGCTGTGATTATACAATGCCAGAAATATTTGAAAAGTGAAATAGTTCAACAAATGTTCTATTCATTGGATAAAATGGTTTGACTAACTTTCTCCCTCCACCCCTCACACACACTGAATCAAGGAAGTTTGGAACTTGAGAGTCTCATCACAGCAATCTTTTGGATGTGGCTAAACGCTAATCAAAGGACTATTTTAGAAAAGTTTATGTTCTGTGGTTAAAATAGGTTTTTTTTGCACTGTGAGATCTTACACTTTGTAGTAGCATAAACACACATTGATGGCAACATTTAAAAGGCCTATGAATATCTTTGGGTAGAAAGAAGAGTTAACAGTGTCATGATATTTTTTCCATCACTTTTGTCAAAGATCATTTAAGGTTTTTAGCTTCTAAAAAAGCTTTGAGTCCATGTTGGGATTTGCTAAATCTAATTCTAAAGAGGTAAATGAAATAAGAGTGAAATTTAATCATGCTTGAAAGAGCTATTTATTAAAAACAGAAATGAAAATTTTTAAAAAAAGGAAATAGATATGCAAAGCAATGCATTTCAAGAGTTTGCAAATCTTTTGTCTTTGTTGTGGCTACTTAAGATGTCCTTGGCATTTGGCTAATTCATGCTGAAGATAGTATATTGATGAATATTAAAGTCTTATACATATATGAGACATTTAACAAATGATATGAGAGTAAATATTCTATTGGTGCATATGTGAGTACAGATTCTATTGGGGCATATTTGAGTATAGATGTGGAGTGCAAATGGGCCTGAGAATGTATGGTGCTGGATACTGGAGATAAAACAATAAGTAGAACATAACTCCTTCCCTTTGAGGAGCTGACAATTTATTCTTTTGCAATGGCCTTATTTTGATAAATAAATATGGGACATAGAATATTTCTACTAAATCATAAGGGTTGTGTTATATAAAAAATGTTCAGGTTATAGGTTAGAGAGTCTATCCCTGGACTGGCCCACTGATTTCAAGAATTTTATATAATAATGTTCAATAAAGTTAACAACTTTACCATAGGTTCTCATATTAGTGTTCCAACTGAGGGGATCAATAGCTGCCCTGGGGTTAGTTTGATACCAACATCAAGGCTGCAGAAGTAACCTATCATCAAAAAGTCTAGAAATAACAAATGTTAGATAGGATATGGAGAAAAGTATACTGTTGGGAATGTAAATTGGTGTAACCACTGTGGAAAACAGTATGAAGTTTCCTTAAAAAACTAAAAATCAAACTACCATACATCCAGTAGTTCCACTCCTGGGTATAGATCCAGAAAAAATGAAAACACTAATTCAAAAAGGTGCACCCCAATGTTCATAGCAGCACTATTTACAATAGCCAAGACATGGAAGCAACCCAAGTTAAGTGTCCATCAACAGACAATTGGATTAAGAAGAATTAGTATACATATACAATGGAAAATTACTCAGCCATAAAAAAGAATGAAATACTGCCATTTGTAGCAATATGGATAGACCTTGAAAATACTATGTTTAGTGAATAAGTTAGACAGAGAAAGACAAAAACTATATGATATTACTTATATGTGGAATCTACAAAATATACGAATGTATATACAAAACAGAAACAGACTCACAGACATATAAAACAAATCTGTGGTTACCAAAGGGGCTAGGGAAGGGAGGAAGGACAAATTAGGGGTGTTGGATTAACAGATATAAACCACTATGTATAAAATAGATGAGCAACAAGGATATACTGTACAGCACAGGGAATTATATCCATTATCTTATAATAAACTATACTGGAATATAATCTGCAAAAATACTGAATCACTATGTTGTATACCTGAAAGTAACACAATATTGTAAAACAACTATACTTCAATAAAAAAATATATTTTTGTAAAGATTGCAGAAGTGGAAAGCCAAGTTTTGTTCATTTCTCTTATGTTTCTAATTCATCATCTAACATCCTCTGGCATCTTCACCTCTAGTCCCATGGTTCCTGAATCTAAAAGGTTCTTAATGTCTCATATTATTAATTTTAACAATAACTGCCAAAAATAACATTTATACAATATTTGTACTGTATCATATACTACTCTCAGCATTTTACATATATTAATCCTTAAATCCTTACAGTAACCATATAAGGTAGGTAATATAATTATTCTCTTTTTACAAATGAGGTATTTGTTTTTGGAATAATCAATATTCCATCAATCAACCAATTAATTAATTAATTAATTAAACAATTATTTATTTGATACCTATCCTGTCCCAGGCATTAAAATAGGCATGAAGGCACAACTTCTGAAAAACCCATTCTCTTCCTTCACAGAGTTTATAATCTAAAGGTAGGGCAGTCAAATTAATCAACAGCTGTAATATAATAATTTCTAATAAATGTAAGTAAGAAAGTGCCTTAAGTCACAAAAGAAGGCCATCTAAAAACATCAGTAAAGGTCTTGAAACATTTCCTCATATACGGACCCTTAATAAAGTAGCAATTGTATAGGGAAAAGTTTGTGAGGGGAGTAAAGATTATTCCAGGCAAGAGGAACAATATCCATCAACATAACGCTGATTATTTGTAAACAGCCCTCTTTGTACGTAGCCATTTGTACTTTTGTTAATCATATGCTCTGCAAGAATGATTGGAGAAGTGGGTCTTTAACCCGTGAGAAACCCTAGCTAAATGCCCAACAGCCAAATTCAAAGGATTTTGTGCCCTGCTTAATTCACATCAAATCTCATGATGTGATGAAATCTATGTCTGCTTATTAAAAATATGTAAAAGTTAAGATTATGATTAAACTTTGATGTGAGCATATGATTAGGATATTTGATAGAGGGGTGAGTGAGAGCCTAAAGAAAACTGGAAACTGGAAAAAAATTTTTTTTCACAAGCATAAAGGTCTTGCAAAACACCCATCTTGGATGTTCTTCAAACTGTTGACTCTAGTTCAATCTAGCTCTGTGTAACTGTATGTGATTTCCCCCTAAATGCTTCTTGCTACTAAAATTGTTACAAATATGCTGCTGCAGTTTAAAAGACAGAACATATTATTTTGAATAGCAATTTATATTTACTTGTTTCTATATTTTAATCACTCTGTGATCCAAAATTGTCCCACAATAAGTATTTCAAGTAAGCAAGACAGCATAGCATTTAGAGCATAACTCTTTAATCAGGCAGACTTAGCCTTCCCTAAGGCTGGCAGTGCAGGTAATCCCAACACAGCCTTACCTGGTAGGAACTATCACCAATGTCTTGCCATTTAGATTCCCCAGAACTGGAGGCTGAATGAGTTAATGACCATTTTTAATTTTTTAGGTTTGTGTCAGTCATCAGTTCTTTGTGATTATCACTACAGGAAATACATTTCAAACTTAATCATGTTTAAACTGGAAGCTAAACAAGGGGACAGAAGGCAGCCACCTTATTTCTCTCTATACACAGGGACTTAGAACACAAAAAGAGCTCTCCAAATACATCTTTCTACCAGCATGCTTTTCTACTCTCTTGATTCATTCATATTCTAGAAATGGATGAGAGTTCAAGTGTTATGAAGCAGGTTCTTCTTCATTCTCTTTATAAAATATGTACGGGGTCAGGGAATGCATTTTGTTTTACTTTCATTTTTATGTTATTAAAACATTTTAAATGGTGGCAAGAAGAGTGCCATTCTAGCATATTATATAAGAGTTTGAAATCAAATCCAACTCTGATTTGAACTTTAAAATTTCCTTCAGTAGCTCTCTTATAATATAGGTTTTACATATAATTTACAAACTAAAGAAATCAAAGCTTTGAACCCACGGTAGACTCACATTTAGCAGATCCTAAAGAGAGAAATGAATTAAGAGTGAAATTTGAATAAATGCTTTTGTGGCTACTTCGTACACTGAGAGTGAGCCAAATGCCAGATTACTCAGTAAACAAGACAATCTTTGTAAACTCTTGATACTTCTGCATCATATCAGTTTTTTAAGGCACTGTTTAAATTGATACAGTAAGTTCAGCAAAAAAAGATATTAAGACACCAAGCAAAAGCCATAAAAATATATATTATTATTGTTCCTGTAATGTGTGTGTTCAAAATTTATTATAAGCTTATCTATATCCAATAAAACAAACTATAAAGAGATGAATAGATAAGCAGACAATTTTCCATATAATTAGGAAACAACACAAAGACATAATACAAAGTAGTGGCAAAGTGAATTATAGACTATCAACAGAGAGTAATTCGTCATAGTCACTTACGAAGTCCCACAAACACAGGAAAGTTTTATTGATTTTAAAAGCAGAAGTCCCATGCACATGATGATTGCAACTATGTAAACTGCATATACATGTATGTATCTGCTCACCTTGCCCCAGTAACACATCAAAATACATCTACATGTGGAGCAACTCTTGCTGAAAACAACCTGGAGACTGGCAGAAAGGCTCTTCTACAATGAAGGCTATAAAGAAAGATCCACAGGGAACAGGGTAGAAAGGGAGGAGAAGCGATTAGACCAGGACCCATGCCTTTACCAGGGGACAGAAGAGGAGGGAGATATCATGGGTGAGAAGATCCTCCCTGGGGAGTGAGGAGTTCAAGCCACATATTAGGCACCACAGCCCTGGGCTCTGACACAGGGAAGATGAGTCCCCTTAGCTGGTTTGAAAACAGTGGGAATTACCAGACGGCTGTAAGAAACTGAGACTCTGCTTTTGAAGAATGCAGGCATATGCCTGCTTACAACCCCTGGAACAGCGAGGAGGAAGTTGGTTGAAAAGTACCTGTGGGCTCTGAACAGTTTATTGGGGACCCTCTCAGCACGCATGCCACCCTGCAACTGGTGCCCGCTCCAGAACCTCTTGCTCTGGCACTCTCTCCACTAGGGCTGAGGTGACATTGCCAAAGAGAGTGTGCATACTTAGGAGAAACAGAACCAGCTTGGACCATATCCACAGGATTTTTGCTCCAGTACCTTGGACCCTAGCCCTGATAGGGCAGTTAATGCCACTGAGCACAGGAGAAGCCCTGGCTCATACTTGGCTCTGGCTCTTGTCCCTCCATCTCCAGGTCTACCTTTGACCAAGGTGGTAGATGCCAGCACACCAAAGGGGAACAAGTGACCCATGCTCACTTCAGGTCCAGCTGTCCCACTAAAGCCACTGGACACATGCAGACTGCATAGGGACACTCTCACACAAGTACGCCCCTTCAAGACTGGGACAGGTAACTATTTCACCTAACTTCATAAAGAAAGAGAAAGTTAAACAAAATGAGAAGACAGAGGAATATGTATCAAGTGAAAAACAAGGAAAAAAATCCTGAAAACATTGCTAATGAAACAAGAGATAAATAATTTACCAGATAAAGAATTCAAAGCATTAGTTATATGAATGGTAAGAGAACTTGGGAAAAGAACAGATGAACACAGTGAGAATTTTAATAAGAAACTAAAATATATATATAAAAAAAAGAAACAAAGAATAGATATATGTATAACTGAATCATTTTGCTGTATACCTGAAACTAACACAACATTGTAAATCAACCATGCACCAATATAAGATAAAATAAATAAAATAAAAGAAAATAAATATAAATAAAAGAAAAAAATAAGAACCTGGAATAGCTGGAGTACAACTTGAATGAAAAATAATAGAAAGAAATTAAAATAAGAAAAATTAAAATAAGACTAGGTGATACAAAACAACACACAAATAATCTGGAAGATAAAATAATGAAAATCACCAAATCAGAACAACAAAAAGAAAACAAATTTTAAAAAATGAGAACGTTTAATAGACCTGTAGAACAACATTAAGTGTCCTAACATTCACATTATAGGAGTCCCAGAAGAGAGGGTGAAATTGTTGAAAATTGCATTTGATGGGATTATGGCTGAAAACATCCTGAACCCGAAGAAGGAAACAGATACCCAGTTATAGGAAGCATAAAAAGTACCAAACAAGATGAATACAAAGACACCCACACTAAGACATGGCATAATTAAAATGGCCAAAATTAAAGACAGAATTCTAAAGGCAACAAGAGAAAAACAAAGAGTCATATACAAGGGAACCCCCATAAGGTTATCAGCTGATTTTTCTGCAGGAAGTTTGCAGGCCAGAAGGGAGTAAGCATGGTATATTTATAGTGCTGGAAGGGAAAAACCTGCAACCTGGGATACTCTACTCAGCAATTGAGGAGATAAAGAATTTTATCTTTATCTTCTGAATTGAAGGAGCTAAAGAATTTCTCAAACAAGTAAAAATTAAAACACTCCATCTACTAAACTTACCTTAAAATAAATGTTAAAGGGTCTTATCTAAGGGGAAAAGAAAAGGCTACAACAAGAAGTAAGAATCTATAGGAAAGGAAAAATCCCACTATTAAAGGGAAATATATAGTAAAGGCTGTGAATCAACCAATTTTTATAAACTAGTATGAAGATTAACAGACAAAAATTGTAAAATCAACTATAACTACAATAAACAGTAAAGGGGTAGATATGGCAATGTAAAATATGACATCAAAAACACAATGCATGGGGGAGGAGAGTAAAAAAATGTAGATCTTTTAGAGTGTTTTGACCTTAAATGACTATCAGTTTAAAACAAGTATATATAGTTATAAGTAAACGTATATGAACCCCATGGTAACCACAAAGCAAAATACTGCAATAGATACACAAAAGCTAGAGAGAAATAAACACAAGCTTAACACTAAAGAAAATCAACAAACTACAAAGGAAGAGACTAAAAGAAGAAGTAAAGAACAGAGAATAATTACAAAAATAACCAGAAAACAAATACTAAAATGGCAATAAGCATACACCTATCAATAATCACTTTAAATGTTAATGGATTAGATGCTCCAATCAAAAGATAAGGGTGGCTGACTGGATTAAAAAAAGACCCATCTATATGCTGCTGACACGAGACTCACCCCAGAGCTAAAGACACACATACACACTGAAAGTTAGGGGATGCAAAAAGATATTTCATGCAAATGGAAAGGAAAAGAAAGCTGGGGTAGCAATACTCATATTAGACAAAGTAGATTTTATAACAAAGTCTATAACAAAAGGCATAGAAGAGCATTATACAATGATAAAGGGATCAATAAGAGAAGAAGATATAATATTCACTAACATATATATATACCTAATATAGGACCAACTAAATATATGAAGCAAATATTAACAGACATTAAGGGAGAAACTGGCAATAATACAGCAATAATAGGAGACTTTAACACCCAACTTACATCAATGGAAAGATCACGCAGACAGAAAATCTATAAGAAGACAGTGGCATTAAGTGATACATTAGACCTGTTGAACTTAAAAGATATTTACAGGACATTCCATCAGAAAACAGCTGAATACACATTCTTCTCAAGTGCATATGGAACATTATCCAGGATAGATCACACGGTAAGGCACAAAACAAATGTGAACAAATTTAAGAGGGCAGAAATTACATCAAGCACCTTTTCCAACCACAAGGATATAATATTGATGCTAGAAATCAATTACAGGAAGAAAAATGAAAAAAACACAACCACATGAATAACAGACAACATGCTTTAAAAAACCATTGGGTCAACTGAGAAATCAAAGAGAAAATCAGAAAACACCTCAAGACAAATGAAAATAAAAACACAATGTTCCAAAATCTATGGGACTCAGCAAAAACAATTCTAATAAGGAATTTTATAGTGATGCAGGCCTTCCTCAAGAAATAAGAAATACTGCAAATACACAACCTAATTTACTATCTAAAAATGATTAGAAAAAGAGGAAAAAGCAAATCCCAAAGTCAGCAGAAGAAAGGAAATAATAAAGATCAGAGAATAGAGACCTAAAAAATTAATAGAAAAGATCATTGAAACAAAAAGCTGATTTTTTGAAAAGATAAACAAAATTGATAAGCTTTTAGCCAGGTTCATGAAGCAGAAAGAGAGGACCGAAATAAACTAAATAAGAAATGAAAGAGGAGAAAATAGAACTGATATCACAGAGATACGAACACTCATAAGAGAATATATTACAAACTGTTATATGCCAACAAATTGGACAATGTAGAAGAAATAGATAAATTCTTAGAACTATATAATCTTCAAAAACTGAATCAGGAAGAAACAGATCATCTGAACAGACTACTAGTAGTGATATTGAATCAGTAATCAAAAAACTCCCAGCAAACAAAAGTCCAGGACCAGATGGCTTCACAGGGGAAATCTACCAAACATATAATCAAGAGCTTATACCTATCCTTCTCAAATTATTCCCAAAATTGAAGAGGATGGAACACTCCCAAATTCATTATATGAAACCACATTTACCCTGATACCAAAACCAGACAAAGACACAACAAAAAAAAGAAAATTACAGGCCACAATCTCTGATGAATTTAGATGCAAAAATTCTCAACAAAATATTAACAAATTGAGTTGAACAATATATAAAAGGATCACGCACCATGATCAAGTGGGGTTTTTTCCAGGAATGCAAGGATGGTTAACAATCTACAAATCAATCAGTGAGATAAACCACATTAATAAAAGAAAGGATAAAAATCACATGATCATCTCAATAGATGCAGAAAAGGCATCTAACAAAATTCAACATTGACTCATCATAAAATCTCTCATCAAAGCTGGTATACAGGGAACATATCTCAACATAATAAATGTCTTTTATGACAAACCCACAGCTAACATCATATTCAATAGTAAAAAGCTGAAAGATTTTCCTCTAAAATCAAGAATAAGACAAGAATGTCCACTCTTGCCACTTCTATTTAACATAGTATTGGAAGTCCTAGTCACAGCAGTCAGACAAGGAAAAAAAAAAAAAAAAAGGCATCCAAATTAGAGAGAAGGAGTAAAACTGTCACTACTTGTGGATGACATGATACTATATATAGAAAATCCTAAAGTTGCCACCAAAAATCTACTAGAATAAATGAATTCAGTAAAGTTGCAGGACACAAGATTAGTATATAAAAATCTATTGCTTTTCTATAGACCAAGAATGAGCTATCAGAAAGAGAAAGCAAGAAAACAATCCTGATTAAAATCACATCACAAAGAATAATATATCTAGGAATAAACATAAACAAGGAGGTGAAGGGCCTATACTCTGAAAACTATAAAAATTTGTTGAAGGAAATTGAAGATGATACAAATAAATGGAAAGATATCCCATGTCCATGGATTGGAAGAATATTGTTAAAATGTCCATACTACCCAAGTCAATCTATAGATTTAATGCAATCCCTATCAAAATACCCATGATATTTTCCACAGAACTAAAATAATCTTAAAATTCATATGGAAACAAAAAAAATCACCCCAAATAGCCCAAGCAATCTTGAGAAAAAAGAACAAAGCTGGAGGTATCACACTCCCTGACTTCAGACTATATTACAAAGCTACAGTAATCACAGTATGGTACTGAAACAAAAACCGACATATAGATCAGTGGAACAGAATAGAGAGCTGAGAAATAAATCCATATACTTATAGTCAACTAAACCACAACAAAGGTGGCAAGAATATAGAATGGGAAAAGATAGTCTCTTCAATAAGTGGTGCTGGAAAAACTGAACAGTCACATATAAAAGAATAAAATTAGAGAATTTCTCACACAATACACAAAAATAAATTTTAAATGAATTAAAGACCTAAATGAAATCCTGGAAACCATAAAACTCCTAGAAAAAAACACAGACAGAGCACTCATTGACATAAATCATAGCGGTATTTTTTTGGTTCTGTCTCTAAGGCAAACAAAATGAATGCAAAAATAAACAACTGGAAACTAGTTAAACTTAAAAGCTTTTGAACAGCAAAGGAAACCACTGACAAAATGAAAAGTCAACCTACTGAATGGGAGAAAATATTTGCAAATTATATGACCAATAAGGGGTTAATATCCAAAATATATAAACTGCTCAGACAACTCAATATCAAAAAACAAACACCAGATTTAAAAATGGGCAGAAGACCTGGATAAAAGAAGAAGACAGAAATCTTCCAAAGAAGACATATAGATATCTCGTCAACAGGCACGTGAAACAATGGTCAAGAGGCATGTGAAACAATGCTCAGCATTGCTAGTTGTCGGGGAAATGCAAATCAAAACCACAATGGGATATTACCTCACACCTGTCAGAATGGCTATCACCAAAAAGACCACAAATAAATGTTGGCAAGGATGTGGAGAAAATGGAACCCTAGTACATTGTTGGTGGGAATGTAAATTGGTGCAGTCTCTGTGGAAAATAGTATGAAGGTTCCTCAAAAAGCTAAAAGTAGAACTATCATTTGATCCAGCATTTCTACTCCTCGGTACATATCCGAAGAAAACAAAAACACTAATTGGAAAAGATACATGTATCCCAATGTTCACAGCAGCATTATTGACAATAGCCAGGATATGGAAGTAACCTAAGTGTCCATCAACAGATGAATGGATCAATAAAATGTGATATCTACCTATCTATAAATACAGATATAGATATAGATATAGATATTACTCAGCCATTCAAAAGAATGAAATTTTGCCATTTTCAACAATATAGGTGGACCTGGATGGAATTATGCTTAGTGAAATAAGTCAGACAGAGAGAGATGAATACTGTACATAACCACTTATATGTGGAATCTAAAAAATAAAACAAATAAATGAATATAACAAAAAAGAAACAGACTCACGGATATAGAGAACAAACTAGTGGTTCACAGTGGGGAGAGGGATGGAGGAGGGGCAAGAATAGGTAGGGGATTAAGAGGTAGAAACAACTACATATAAAAGAAATAAGCCATAAGAATACATTGGACAGAACAGGGAATATAGCCAATATTTTATAATAACTTTAAATGGAGTATACTCTAGAAAAATACTGAATCACTATGTTGTACACCTGAAACTAATATAACATTGTAAGTCAATTACATTTTAATAAAAATAGAATGAAATATAATGATATCACTTTAAAAAAATACACAGATTTTTAACTTCACAGTTTTGAAGATCAGAATTTCCATACAAATATCATTATTCTAAAAGCAAGGTAACTGCAAGACTGCATTTCTTATGGAATATCTGAAGAGAATCAGCTCTATAGGTTATTAACAGAATTCAGTTCATTTCCTCACTGGCTGTCATCTGGGGCCATTCTCAGTATCTAGAAGCTGTCCACATCCCTTGGTTCCTGACCCTCTTCCTTTATCTTCAAAGTCAGCAACCATAAATTTCCCTTACAGCTTTATCTCCTCTGCTTTCACCTACTTCTCTCTAATTCTAGTTGGAAAAGATTCTTTGCTTTTAAGAGTTTATATTAGATTAGACTGTACCTACTCACATAATCCAGAATAATCTACTTTTTTTTTTTTTTTTTTTTGCGGTACGTGGGCCTCTCAGTGTTGTGGCCTCTCCTGTTGCAGAGCACAGGCTCAGTGGCCATGGCTCACGGACCTAGCCGCTCCGTGGCATGTGGGATCTTCCCGGACCAGGGCACGAACCCATGTCCCCTGCATCGGCAGGTGGACTCTCAACCACTGCGCCACCAGGGAAGCCCTAATCTACGTATTTTAAAGTCAGTAACCTTAATTATATGTGCAAAGTCCCTTTTGCCATACAAAATAATACTATATGCACACATGAGTATAGAGTGTGGGCATGTTTAGGGAAACATTATTCTACCTTTAAAAACATGGATAGTGGACAAAAGTTCAAATATAAAATGAGAATAATAATATTAGGATAGCAAAAGAACTTTTCACTTCTCCTTAAAATATTCTTTAATTTGCTCTACTATATTATCAATAATGAGAGGAAATTCATCATTTAACTCATAATAAGTTTTGACTCTTCAGTTCAACGCATATGTATGATTTATGAACTGACACACACAAGACTATTTCTGCATTGGAGGAACTATTATCATGGTATTACTTTGTTATACAATAAATCTTCATTATAAAGATTTAATAGGAGGCTCAAATTGCAAAATCTAATCCTTTTTAATAAAATAAAAATAACCAGAATTATAATACTTGTGAGAAGCTCATAACAATACGCAGTAAATGGTATATTTCACAACAAAACAAAATAATACATGAAATCTTATGTAGCCAAGAAATAAAAAGCAATGTACTGTTTTAGCTACTTTTATCTAAATTCTGTTCCAGCATTCTACAAACCAAGCAAGAGATTAACAATAATCCTGTTACACAAGATTTTGAAGCAACAATTAGGTATGCAAAAGTAGAAAATATGCTCAGAAATTAGCCAAGATCTGTGTGAAAAAAGAAAACAAAGGAAGAAATTCCTAGAAGGCAAAAATTATTTAAATACTGGTACGAACTCATGAAGTAATACTCTAAGAACTCAGTGAAAATTCAAAATCCTATCTGGATGTCTTATCATAGTGAATGTTTTCTCCTTCTATATTACTGCAGTACAGAAAAAACAAAAAGCAAAAACAGTTCACATTATGGCTCTATCATTATGTTTTAATAATTTGTATTCCTAGGTTTTATACCAGTCATATTGTACAACCAAAAAATTCTAGGGCTTTAAAAGAAATTAGACCACAGATAAAAGCAAGTCACAGTCTCATAGTTAATTATACTACCAGGTGAGATATCCTTGACCCATATCAGTTTAGATCACCTTTAGATGAAGTCCCCTTTAGATGAGGATGCTAAAATCAAAGGCAGTTAAGTACTGTTCTCTAGCTGTTCCATTTCTATTAAATTTAGGCCCCTCACAAAAGAGAGGGGAGAAAATGAGCACTCACTGTGGACCCTGAATTTAATATAGAAGGTCACACTTATTCCACAAACTACCTTATAAGATATGATAGGTATTACCCTTATTATTTC